>NC_044569.1:49511632-50131247 GCF_007565055.1 Rhinopithecus roxellana | reverse complement strand
TGGGAAGCAGTGCATTGGGTAGCATGAAGTAGACATTTTGGCAAATAAAAATTGCACCATATGACATGTCACACAGAAATTGTTAGAGACTTTGAATCCTAAAATTTAGTTTACTAAATATAGCATTTTATGTTTTATATATTTTACCAACAAATAATTATGTTAAATTTAAGCATCTGAATACTGAAATTAGATAAAGAACAGGAAAATAATGACTAACCTAATAACTATACCTGCGGAGTATAAAATTTTGTCAGTGGTTTTCATTTTAGAATTAAAAATTTGAATTTCCCTTTGCCTACAAGTGTAAGTAACTTGCAGCAGCAAATTCCCCCATTAACAACTTCAAAGCATAGCAAGAATTCACAGTGGTTTACAGGCCACTAATTCTTTCACAGATGAAAGCATTCAACTATCTCTACAAAATTCAATTCCTTGGAATATGTGTTTGTGATTGACGATATACATTTTTAAATGTGGTGATAACACATGCTATTATTCATGATTTAAAAGTTGCAACTTTGATTTAACATGTTTTAAAAGAAGTAACTTGTGGTTCTTGGGTAAAACACACACTAATATTTTTTTTTTTTTTCAATATAAAAGAGCAACCTAGACATTCCTATAAAACATTTTTATTCCAGGTGGTAAGCTAGGCTTAAATTTTCACCTTTCAGCCAAGCGCAATGGTTCACGCCTGTCATTCCAGCACTTTGGAAGGCCGAGGCAGGCAAATCACCTGAGGTCAGGAGTTCAAGACCAGCCTGGCAAACATGGTGAAACCCCGTCTCCACTAAACATACAAAGAGTAGCCAGGCATGGTGGTGTGCACCTGTAATCCCGGCTACTCAGGAGGCTAAGGCAGGAGAATCACTTGAACCTGGGAGGAGGCGGCTGCAGTGAGCCAAGATTGCGCCATTGCACCCCAGTCTGGGCAACAGAGCAAGACTCTCCGTCTCAAAAAAAAAAAAAAAATCATTTTTCCCACAGCAGCACATTTTTAAACAGCAAACCATTTAGAAGTGAGTCATCGTTTGTATTAAAACCTTATTTACATGGTACTTATATTTTAAGTAGTTTGATCAGATACTGCCACAATATAGTTTAGAGATAAGGCCTCTCATGAAGGAAAACTTTACAAGATTTAAAATCAGAGCAAATACATTTCTTAAGTTCATGATATGTACTCTCAATGGAGAATCGCTGTTGGGCAGTGGTTAAGGCCTCTGATTTACTACTTATCAGAAAAATCCACATACATACAAAACTCTGCTAAAATTCCAATGGCTTCTCTAGATGAATAATCTTTGGCTGTGAGCAAAAAAGTTAACTACGTTTCACTTAATACACATACATACACACACACACACACTAGGGTGTATATGCAACTTCCTCATCCTCATTCCACACGTAGCCCATTCTTGGCTGGGTTATGGCTTGTAATCTCAGAACCACTGCCCCTAAAATGACTGCTCAGTAGCATAATCTCACTGTAAACTATGGAACCCAAACTATACAGCTATCCTTGGCTTTTAACTCCAAGCCATCTAGGCCTTGTGATTTTATGTGGGCTTCATAGCAGAACCTACTCAGCTTGTGGTTATCGATTTTCTGCTCACCATGCAAGCAGTAGTTCAATAATACTGTCCAGTTTTCAGGCATATCCAGACACACAGGTGAGAGTTCTGTTCCAAGATCTCATTTTGACCTTCTTCAAAGGTCTTCTCCATCTCTCCAAATGGAATGTATTCTCCAACCCTGGGCTTAAACTGTACTCTGCCCATCTTCTTCCTGGACCAAACTGTTCAGAAGTTAACTTCTTTTTCTTGTCATCACATCTCTTTCCTAAACTACTTTGGAACTTAAGTAATTTTATTTTCACGTAACACTTAGAAAGGTGCAGAGGCAGCCAACAAAACTATTGAAGACAGACTGTAAAAACTGGCAAACCTCCATCTCAAATTCCATTTATTCTATAACCAATAAAGTCATGAAGCTTGGACTGGGGCACAGTAATACATTCTGTTCTCATGTAGCTTCCTAAAGAGCTTGCTTAGTCTATTGTTCATTTATAACTGAACCTGTTATCTGCTATGTCTGATTCAATGTTCTTGCCTTCTATTAATGTGATTTTAAGAATTACTGCATGTCTCACTATGGCAAAATAGCATGACATTTGTTTTACAAAATCAGTTAAACCAATTCTACAAATATTTCCATACCCATTTACTGCAGCAGAAGATAATTTTTATGTGCAAAATAGCTTTTTGGGTTTTTCTATTCCTGTATTTGTAAACTTGTAATTTTTAGGTTGGGCTTACTGTATATTTTGATGAAAAGGGTGACTCTGTCAAAGGGGAAGCTGGATAACTGTATGTTGCAAACATGTTCATGAACACATACTTCATCCAAACTTAGACAAACCTGGAGCTTACAATAATTGCATTGGATGACATCAGTTTGATACTGATATGCCTGCTTCCTGCACTAAGAGGCTTTCAATCTATTTTGAAGAGGGAAAAAATACGCCAAGTGGGGAGACAGCCCAAACACAGACCTTACTACTTCTCTCATACTCTTCAGCCACTTGATGAACATGTGGAATTATGGATGCTAGGGCCAATACAAAAATCTCTTGATACAGATCAGTGTCACTACTTCAAGCTAAGCAGTGGCAGGCAATGCAAGGGTGAGGTGACAATGTAGAAGGATCTCCTCTAGTCATCCCTCAATGTTGTTGTTCAATGTTGGGAGGTCCCTTTTAGATTGTCTATATAGTGGCAGGTGGTAGCAATTACAGTAAATCTTCTTGGGTTTCCTCATAATAAAAAAGTGTTGATAAAACTGTACCAGTCCCAGGGCTATCCAATGCCATGTAGAATAGTGTATTTTAGCATTTGAGGTCCCTTTTTGTTGCATACTAAAGCATGTTTAAAATGGTTTGCAGAAAACAGTCTGCTAACCAGAAAAATACTGATTCATCCACAGAACTGAATTCTTGCAAGGCACAGAGGAAGAGTGGCTGACCTAAATATTTCTCATTTTCAAAATTATTTCATACTGATTATATGAGATTATATCTTATCTAGTATTTTTCAATGAAGCCTTAAAAATGTTATTTTGTTAAAAATATATTTTAGGCCGGGCGCGGTGGCTCAAGCCTGTAATCCCAGCACTTTGGGAGGCCGAGATGGGCGGATCACAAGGTCAGGAGATCGAGACCATCCTGGCTAAAATGGTGAAACCCCATCTCTACTAAAAAATACAAAAAACTAGCCGGGCGAGGTGGCGGGCGCCTGTAGTCCCAGCTACTCGGGAGGCTGAGGCAGGAGAATGGCGTAAACCCGGGAGGCGGAGCTTGCAGTGAGCTGAGATCCGGCCACTGCACTCCAGCCCGGGTGACAGAGCGAGACGCCGTCTAAAAAAAAAAAAAAAAAAAATATATATATATATATATATATAGCAAATTTCAACTCTGAAGATGTTTTTGTTTACAGCATAGATCTTATGTATTAGAGTGCTAATGTGGCATAGGCAAACTCTAAAATTAATAAAAATGTATAAATAGCACTGTGCAGTGTGTGGTGTGTGCCTGTTGTGGGGCAATATTAAGTAGTATAAATTTATCTGCCAGGCGGATAGGATAATCTTTTATGTAACACCAAATTAAAAAAACAAAAACATGCGCTCTTAAAATCATACATCCATATGTGAAATACACTTTTTTTGGTTTCCATATAATTTAGGGAGTGAACACCAAAATGTTATCCCATATAAAAAAAGATCAGTTTAAATAAAAATTAGAACAATTAAAAATTAGTCCCATAGTAACATGGTAAACAACTCAAATGGCTTTCTTTTAATGCTAGGAAAACTGTCCACCTTTCAACGGTGGCAGGGCTGTTAACACAGGTAAGAGCAAACAAGGTAAAAAGTGAAAGCACATACAGATGATGCACACAAATATACATAAAAACTGACCAGAAATCACAGGACATGTAAGCAATGTTTTCTTAAGCAGAACTTTTTTTGTACTTTAAATAGACTAAAATATTTGGTGTAGGTGGGGGAAGGACAGCAGTATTCAACAATTTTAACTTGAAAACCAGCTGTAATAAAGCCTCAGCTCATTGTTTAATAAAAATAAAAAAGGAACCACATCGTACTTTTGACAATCATAGAACAAAAGCTTACAAAGAACATATTTAATATCTCCATCACAGTGCACCAAGGATGCAGCCACTGAGGACTACCAGAGGGAAACAAGGAACAGGGTCTGCATCCATCATATTGCGTTACAAAATTAATGCCATTAGTGAAAAAAATCTCACCTCACGTGCTCAGTGTTCTAGCTGGTAAGCACCTTATGAGTATGAGGCTAGAATTGAGAGAAACTGCTCAGTCTGCATCAGGACACCCAATTCCTTCACTTGCCATTGGCTGATGCATTAAATCATTTCAACACAACATTCACAGAGAAATATAACAACACATTCTGGCTTCTTGAGCAGGACAGACTGGGAAATGCAGTAGACGCCAGAGCATCAAAGGCCATGTATTTCCTCACAAGAAATCTGCAACCACAATTGGTTTCCTTTTACTAGGCAAAATGTAAATTTCAGATTAAGTTTAACCCCGTAAGGACACATGATTTGTACTAACATATACACATAGGTTCAGAAGAACTTACTATCTAGTTGGCCTCTTCTCTGTTTCATTAAAACATCAGTTACCTTTGCTGGATCACGAAGTGTGAGTCTCACCACCATGCTGGTACCTTCAGCGATTACCTGTGTTATAAATCTCATGTTCCATTCACAGTAGTAAGTGCCAATAAGTATCAGAAATGTTGACAGCCATAGTGCAGCTGAGTTTAGAAGCAACTATGACAACATAAGGAAGTGAGGGTAAATCACGAGAACACCTAAGGTGGTCAGCTCCTTCAGGTGTGCCTGGGACTTGCTTGGGTTTAGCACTGAAAAGTCCCGCATCTAGGGAAGCCCTCAGTCCCAAGCACATTAGGGCAGCTGGTCACACTGAGAACACTACTCACTCTTTCCTTAATATCACTAGAGAAAAGGTAAGAACTTTCAAGGGCATAAGGCTACCTTTAAGGGCATCAGTCCCCAAAATATTTTTACGTCACTAGCTAATGGCTAGTTCCTCCAAGCTTGCTAAAAGGCTAGGAAGTCCAGAAATGCCTTATTTAAAGGTGTTAACTTTAAGAAGAGTTGGCAGTAATCAAGCAAATTAGTGAGCAGTGTATAAAAGCTCACTCTTGAAACCTGTTTTCAGACCTATCTTCTAAAGGTTCTTCTAGCTTTGTCTGGTTCTATAGTATTTTACTGTATTCTCTTTTTGCAATTAATCCAGTTGTGTATGCCTTTTTCTTTTTTTTAGGTGAAAATATTCTATGCCAACTGTTTTCCAAAGTCTTGCATTATATATTGAAACAAAGACTGCCAGCTGGAGAGACAGCCCTCTGATTACAAAGGCCCAGAATGTTACTTTTAACTGTGCTCCACCAGGAGGTCTGGCCTTGGGAAAAGATGGTGAAAGTAATATTCTCAGATATGAACATTTTTTATTCTGCCTACAATGGTGTGATCTAGTTCAACAACTGCAGAACTGTTTTCATCTTATTATCTGCAGTTTTTCTTTCTTTACTCTTTTGTATAAAAGGTTAGTGTCACAGCTTCACTATCACTAATAAAAAGATACAAATATGCCTTTAAAGTCAGGGTTGGAAAAGCAAAAATGAGGCGTGAGGTTACACTGGTCTAAGAAAGTACTAATTTGGGTTCTGCATTTTGTCAAACAGTTAAAGGTTTTTTAAAAAATTCAAAACTCACACATGTTACCTACTTGGTACGTGTGAATTATTTCTCACAATTTTAATTAATCTGTGTGTATATCAGTTATACAAAGGAATGGATTTCCACATTCTTAAAGAAGGAACCTATATTCACCAGCAAAGGACCCTACTGTTCCTCACCAAAGTTTTTTCAGCTTGAACAATTCAACATTGGGAATAGTAAGAGTGGCAAACAAATGTTTTCTTAGGGACTTACTGAGAAAAGAAAAACCTTACTGGAAGAACAAAGACTTAGTAAAATTTCTATTGCTACAGACAAATGCTAAAAACCAACTTTATAATAACAGCATTATAAAGGGTAGAACTTAATACAGAACCAGAAATATGGCAAGTTATCTAGTGATTAACATTGCAAAATAGTCAAAAACTTCAAATCCACAGAGAAAGGAAAACAATTATGAAATGGAAAATATGTAAGTATTTTTATAATTCTAAAACTTCACTTTTGTCCTTAAATCAATATATTACGGATTTCATTGTTCAATAAATTACCATCTTCAATTAAAAATAAGAAGTAAATCAAAGAGCATATTTTGGAGCAACTAAGAGCTGTTACTTTTTGGAGGGTAAAATATTTTTCTTGAAAATTTTTTGAAGAAAAATCTAAAAGCCCTCTATGTTGAGTTAATACACCTTTCTGACCCCCATCATCAATGGCATTGTTCCTCCCAGGGACTCTTAACATCTAAGCAACAGTGAAGTTCTGGGTCCATTATGGATCTCATGGCACCAAACCAACTGACACTGAAGTCAAGTTAATATACTCCAGTGAGATCACCTGTGGGGTCAAGGATGGCCCGGAGAATCTTAGAAAATCCATTTATGTTGAGCAAAGCTCTGAATCACCTTCAATCAGGCTGTCAAATACAGGAAAATTTGGCCTTGTAGTAGTGTTTCCCAGGGTAACTTAAGCAGCAAACTTACACCAGAGGAAGAATTAAAGAGGGAGGTATTATCAACAAAAACAACAAAGTTAACCCTAAGTTAGTACGTCCCAGAGTCCGCTGGATGTATAATAATTTAGTAACGGGGTATATGACAGAGCTTTCTTTGATGATAACGAATTCTGGCTGTGATTCTGTTACCAAGTTGCCAAAAAATGGTATACTAACTGAACTGCCAAATGGCAGATTAAGAAAATTAATGTATTCCGATGGTCTGTCCATGAAAGGAATATGTATACAGACAAATTAAGAACATTTTACCAAGATCTGAGATTCAAACAATGGAACGATTGTTTTAACACTGTTAGAATGACCCCAACTGTTAGTTTGTCTATGAATGTATACGTATATATAAATTCATACACACACATTACTTCATACTTAAAAAGATTGAGGCAGTTCTGCTATATATAGTTAGCTACAATATCCAAGATAAAACAATTCCTACTCAAAAAATAACATGAACACACGAGATAAGTTCTTATCATAAATGCTCTCATGAGGCTATCTAGTATAGCTCATATTTCCTGGTTCTAAGGCTCAAAACACAGGAATTCCACTCCAAGAGATAATTTGCCCCTCAATCCCCACATACAAAGTGTAGTCTAAACAAACAAAATGGTAATAAAAAATTGAAAAGAAAGATATAAAAAGAACTCAATAGCAGGATTCTGACTACCTCTGAAGACCACACACTATCATTATTCCTGACTGTCTTAAATACAACAATCCAACATGCCCCAAGATGGAAATTTGGTATCGTAGGGAAAACATTGGCTACGACTGTCAGAAAAGTTCGTAATCTTAAACATAATTTATGCCATTTGTCAGTCACAAAGACATTTACTGAACAGAATTTTTGAGCCATCTGTAAAATTAAAAGGATTGAATCAATTTGAAAAGCAATCTTCATGATGAAGAAATGAGGACTCTAGGTATGAAAAGCACGTTCCTTTTTTGTTAATAAATTCAAAGGAAAGAAACATTCTGATATATACAGATAAAAACATGGCTAACAAGCAAGAGGGTAACCAGCAAGTACTACCTGGATGTGAGCTGTCAGGAGGAAAGGAAGAATAAAATTCTGGTAATTAACAGATTCAGCAAAGTAAAGTACATGAAAGGAAGAAATGTTTGATATGTCTAAATATCAATGCCTTAGATCAGAGTAAGAAAAAAAGTCATTCATTGTTCGAGTACACAGATTAGATATCTAAAGAGATACTTGGTGGCAGGGGCTTGGGATGGAGGGCGCAAATTGGAATGTTCAGCTTTTAAAGCAAAGACTGTACATGAAGACATATTTTAAGTATAGTGAAGATTGTCTTGTGTTACTTTATATCCCACCATAAACCTACCCCACCCTCAGACTAAGAGGGTATCGAACGCTGAATAAATGCTGAAAATATTTAGTAGTTAAAGAAAAAAGAGAAGGATCTTAAAGGTATATATGGGAAGCTTTTGGAAGAGGTAGAGAACCCAATGGCGTATATATTCTCTTCTATTTGATTTCAACTAGCAAGAAACTAAAATTGATGTTTGCTTTATCTTCAAAGTCTTAGTCTTAAACTGACAAGGGCACAAAAAAAGTGAAATTAAAATAATTTTAACAAAAGGGAAAGCGTTTGACAGTGTTTAAAAGACAGACAAATCAAGCAAAACTGAATGTGGCTTAAGGTAAAAAATACAACTAGGTATTAAACAATTTGTAAAACCTTACAAAGAAAATTTAACTTTCAAGAAAAATTAGGTAGATTTCCTTCTGGCAAAGTGACAGGTCCTGAGGGAAAAAACATAATCTCTACAAGACCAAGCACAGCTCAAGGGTCAGGGCCCCATCCTAGTCATCTTTTTATTATTCAATATCTACCACAGTGGCTGGGCAAACAACAGGCATCAATAAATGTTTACTGACTGAATGTGCATTGTAAGGTATCATCAGTATAACTGATATAGCTCAAATCTAATCATGAAAGCTTCGTTAAAGTAGGATAAAAAGAGCACAATCAGTGGTATTCCAGAAGGCAGGCCTAAATCCAATTATATTTTCTAATCTCAACCAGTGGCTATAAAGACTTTCTGAGCTTCTTTTTAAAGCAATGAAACTCTTTCCAAAAGAAACACCATGCAGTACTTCAATACAGAATAAAGATGCCACTGGCTAGACCAAAGTCAATGGGAACTCCAACAGCCTCCCCTAAGCCAGCCCCCAAGGTGTCTCTGTGGAACCTACTGGAAAAACTACTGCTCATCTTAGAAATGTGATAGAAAGCATACTCATTCAGTTCTGAGGTCATCACATCTAGAAAATTACCAGTACTGTGAAGAATAAATCCTAAGTAATGTTGCAAATTTAAATAAAGACAAAATTTCAACAAAGAGGAGATTCTATCACTTAGAAAAATGAAAACCACACTTATAAATGTGGGGGAGGGGCAGAAAACAAAAAAACTTAGGCCACAGTAGATAAAATACAAAAAACATCATCTCATTAAAAAGCATTAAACATATTCGCACAAATGTAATTACGACCATGAAGTAAACTGCTCAACAGGTATAACTGCTCAATAGGTGTTTTCAAAGAGTTGAGTCCCAATTTCACACTGTACAGAAAAATCGCACCAGAACTGTACAGATGTGCTCCACTACTGAAATAGCATGTAGGCATGGCTTCACTTAACACAGTAATGCAAGAGTAACCGCCAAGATCAGGACCTTCTACCACTTTCAGAGTTGTTTTCTGCCCCTACAACTGATCCCTAACACCATTACAAGTTCCCAAGTAAGTAAAAGAAGGGCAGAAGCTCCACTGAGTATCTCCTACAGGCCTGATAGTGGTATTACCTAGGACATTTACTCTGCTCACAAGATGGGTAGTAGAAGACATAATTACTGGAGAGCACGAAGTCTAGAAGCAAGCAGCAGGGCACTAAAACAGTGAGAGTTTACACAACAAAAGCTTGATAAATTAAGTAGTATGTGGTACAAAAGCAATTTTTACAGCAAAGGTTGAGGAAGAAGATATACTAGTGAGAATGACATGAAGCAGATCACAAAATAAGGCCACCTTCAAAATATTATAAACTATAGAATCATTCTGATCTTCAAGTTTGGATTTATAGAGGTTTCTGTATAAAGCATTAATACCTAATCACGAGTTTCCTTTAGTGTGAACCTTTTTGCATTTGAAGGTATTTTCTTTGCCAGGAATGCTTATCTCCCCTGGCTCATCACTTGGCTAGGTTCTTCAATGTCAGGTATTAGCTCATGTATCCTTTCCTCAGAGGCTTTCCTGGATGTCCTACCTGAAGCATCCCATCTGTTATTCTCCAGTACAGTACCCTGTTTATCTCCTTCATAGACAAGTAAGATGATTAAGGGTTAGTGTAACTGCTGTCTCAGCAAAGGCAGGAACTGTAGTTGTCTTGTTCACCTTTACCCAAAGACTAAGAAAGTTGCTGGTACAAACAGGTGAACAATAAATATTTGTTGAACGAATAAAAAATTACTATACCAAATTTACATAAATACATACACATACACACCAATACAGGAAAATGGGGAGTACGTGACAGAAAACCACCAAATGTTGAAAGTATTGAAAAATGATACCTGTAGAGATAGGTGAATATGATTTCAAAGAACAAGTACCAAAGATAGCTTCAAAAATATGAAAATTTATGAAAAGACGACCAGGAGTGGTTATTTTCCATTTCTACTAAGATGCAAACAAAAAGAAATGTTTAAACTGCAATGAGTCAATATTAGATGTCATAATTATTTGCTGCAGAATTAACTACCAACAGAGTTTCGGAAATCTCTCACTACAGAGTATGAAATATGGTCAACCACAAAACCAGGATCAGTTAAGAACAGCTCAGACTGCAGGTAACTTATAAGCTAAAAAACTTGCTAAATAAATGGCTTTTCCCCCAATTTTTAAAATTCTGAATTCATAATTATGTGTAGAATAACAATCAATTTATAAATTGAATACAACAAACTTTAAAAACAGATGGCCCATATCTGCTGATCGTACCTCTGCATCACTTTTCTAGGTATTTTGCAGAAACAATTACATTTACAAAACGTCTATTTCATAATACAATCTGGTAACTAAACCAAATCAAACTACTCGAAGAGCAGAAGGTCTGCTGTTGAAATATTTTAAAATACCTTTTGAAAAATGGGTATTTAAAGATTAGCTTTTTTAAAAAGGGATATGTATGTGGAAGTAATTCCAGCATATCCCTGAAAATAATTATACTGCCACCTATGCATTTGTTATGAGGTGGAAGGATAAATCAACAGACTGCTAGATTACACAAGTCAATTATTCCTGTTGAAACTTGGGCATAAGACAAAGGGACTTTCTCCATATGAATTCTTACTGCACCCCAGAATTAACTGGTGCCAGCAGTATCAGTGCAACTATTACTGGTGATGATGTCATGCTATGCTGTTTTGATTATGAGGACAAAAATGGGAATGGAAAAAAGAGGCTTGGAGAGGTTTTTAGTATGGTTTCCTTATAATAAGATTTAGCAGTTAAAAACAAACAAACAAAAAAAAAAAACACAAAAAGAATGACTGTTTAAGCCCCACTGAACACATTAAGGTCAAGGATTTCAAAAGTTAATCCACTTTTCTTCCCCCAAGAGTTTATTTTTGGTAAAAGGCAGAAAAATTAGTTTTTCTACAAGGAAAATCTGCTTCTAAATAATTTGAAAATCTTGATATATATTATATATTAAAAAAGACACACAAAAATAACAGAGAAGTGGGAATAACAGATTAGGTACTGTAACTTTATAAAGGTTTGCCTAGATCAAGAAGCAGCGCACACACACCTCATCTATGCAAACTAAAAATGTATATAAACAGCACAATACTGTGATACTGGATCATGATACATTACCTGTACACATAACTACTACTGTTATTAATAAACCTTTGGGACACTCAATTTTATGCCCAATAAGACATCATTAAGTCTTTAAAATCTTCTCTTCCTCTTTAATGGGAGAGTATTTCTAGACACTAATTTTCCCATCTAATATTCAAATATAGGAAACAGATTCCACAAGGTGCTTTAATTGATGAGACCTCAAGTGCTGTTTTCTCTCTTGAACTTTTGGATAGTAAACAGTCCATAGGGACCACACACAATACTATGACAGAAGAGTTGTTACATTAAGTCTTTTCATGGGACTTGATTGGTGAAGCTTTATGACATGCTTGAGCAACGCACTGAAGGGGATCCCATCTGAGTTAATACTTTGTCCAACCACTGTAGAGGTCCATTCAGATGAAGTTCAATCCAGCAAGGAGTACTTGTTACCGTCTGCCTTCTGTTTAAAAGAATACAGGAAAATGGTTATGAAATTCAAGTCCACAGGCAAGGAAAATGACTATGTTTAGGTACACTGCATTAAAAATTTAGAGAAATTAAAAGGTTGTGTATATAATTTTGGACACGATTATTTCAAAAAATGGCTGATCCTCAAAGTACTTCTGATGATCTTGTTTTAGAAGTGATTTACAAGAACATCTTTTTCTCATCAAACTAAAATTAATAAGGTGATCTTATTATTCACCATCATCCAAAATGGAACACCTGAGAGAGAATGTAGATACTATTAATATCAGGCCAGGGTCAGACATGGTGACTCACAACTGTAATCAAAGCACTTTGGGAGGATGAGGCGGGCGGTTCACAAGGTCAAGAGACTAAGACCATCCTGGCCAACATGGTGAAATCCCGTGTTACTAAAAATACAAAATTTAGTTGGGCGTGGTGGCACGTGCCTGTAGTCCCAGCTACTCAGGAGGCTGAGACAGGACAGTCACTTGAACCCAGGAGGCAGAGGCTGCAGTGAGCCGAGATCATGCCACTGCACTCTAGCCTGGAGACAGAGCGAGACTTCGTCTCGTGGGGTACAAAAAAAAAAAAAAATCAGGCCAAAAGGAGAGGCGTGAATAAGGATTGTCCAAGCAAATGAAGACATACAGTCACTGTACTTAACAAAACAACCACAGAATAGTAGATACTCAAACATCAAATGGAATCTAAATAAATGTATACCAAAGCAAAAACAAAATTTTGGCCCAAGCTAAACCCATACCATAGAGTGTTAAAAGCTGGAATTCAACTTTCCCTGCCAAAGCCAATGAACATCCCTCTTAGCAACACCATTCGGGCTTTTCATAGTGCTTCAACAAAAGGGGCAACTCTATGGGAATTACAAATTATTCAATGACATCCTGTCACTTCCATCCACTGATTTTAGTTCCATCTTATTTGCTATACAGAATAAGTCAATAAATCCACTTGCTTCTATAAACTAACAGCCCTCCAAATATGAGAAAAGCCCATTATCAACTCTTCATCTCCAAGCAACACATGTTCAATATAATTTAAAACTGTACTTCCAAGGATGTCATTTTCTGAGGCAGATGGCATCAGTGCCCCACTATACCCTTCAGATTTTTCAGTGTGCTCTAGGCAACTTCCAACTGCAGGTATCTTCATTTCTGTGCCCAGGAACTTCTCTGATATACCCAAAAAGGCTAGAGGTGCCAGGAAATTAACATCCCCAGGAGCAGCCCTCAACCAAGGAAACAGAAATTGACATTTACATGCCCAGCAGTTCTGTTCCCCTGGGGAGGATAATTCTGTAGACTGTTCACTATTTCCCAAAGTTTCCCCAAGGGTGTCAGTTCTAGTGACCCACCCACTGTGGTAGATGGCTTAACAATGGTCCTGGCTGCCCTTTTCTCCCCTGTCCCACTTCCCTTTCAGGAATAAGTCATAATCCAGGTCACCCGTAGGTTTAAGAAGGCTGCCACGCAGATGTATTTCTTGATTAAATACGAATTCTTCATATATCTAAATTCCCTGTTTACTACATTTCCTAATTTTTATGCTAACAACCAAGATGGCATTAAAGAAATTTAAAAAACATAGTTTTAGAAACCTAAACATTAAGTCTATTTCCTCAGCTCCAGAATGATTAAAGACAGTAAGTTCCTGGTAGCTACCCACATATCCACAGATAGATGGGTATTTGCCACTTTGATTTGTAAATGTTAGAGGAAAACCACTTGATCTTCCAAAGTCAGATGTACCTGACTCCCAATACTCATAAAAACATACTGCATCTTACTGCTTCTGTAATTACAGATTTTACTTTATCTCTGAGTTAAAGAACAGCAGAGTCCACAGTGAATGAAGAAGGGCAGTATCTTTACCAAGTAAAACTGCTCTTAGCAGAAGATCCATAGATATACATGGAATTCTCTCTGTAATTCACTCTTACTTCCACTAAATTCCTACCATATTTTGCATTATTCTAACCTTTTGAAGAAAAAAAGTCTGACCTGAAATCTTATTAGACAATATAATTTAAATCTAATTTTGCTAGTCAACTCAGGTCAAGTCTAAAGTTTTAAAAAAATGGCATTCAGCATTCTCTACAGGTAACATCTCAAAAAGGTAATAACCAAAACAGAACTATAGCAAAATCATAAAATGAATGATTCTACCAATATAACTCAGAAAAATGAGTGACAAGTCTTCATTCTCTGATATAAATACATAACATATATTTTAAAATATATTCAACAAGTAGATCTCACTCTCAAAAGTCAGATTTCTGACTAAACATAAGTTAGACAAGCAAGTCCAAAACAAATCTATTTGGAAGAGACCAAATTGCTGGAAGCAGCAGGAATACAATCACTATATTACATGAAGATTTCTTAAACAAGCATATAGAGAAAGCAATACAAATTGAAGACTAAGTATTTACTTAATTCCTACTCTTAAATATGGTAAAGAAGTCTTCCCTCTCTTTGATGTGAAATCCAATCTACTGTTTATCAATAATCTAGACTATTTTATCCAATGATGACAAATTAGTTTTTGTAAAACTTAAATATATAATTGTTACTACTATCCTTATAGAAGAGGTTAAGAGTCCAGGAGAACTATCTTCCAATCCCATCTCAACCACTTATAATGTAACCTTGGGTAAATTACCAGCTTTCTATGCCTATTTACAAATATGTATTAGTTTGAACCATTTGTTACCTGCAAGGATGGCAATTTCATATATTTCAACCTTACAAAGAATGAATTGACAACAGAAATAGTAATTTTTAGATACTACACTTAAAACAGCACAGTGCCTGTCACATTAGCAAGTATTCCTCCTATTTCTGAATGAAGTTCCTCCTCTTAACCTACATTCAGTTTGTCTTAATTTATTTGTCCAGCCTTATTCTTTCTATTCTTCAAACTGAATTGCTATGCTATTCTCAAGATTATCACTTCCCAACTCTGCCCACCCCATTTATGACTATTGAAATCCAACGCATCTTTTACAACTAGATCCCGTGCCATCAAGTTTTTCTTGAGCACTGTGTGCAAACATATCTCCTTCCATAAACTGACATAACTCTTCATATACACCCCTTTTACGGTATTTTAACACTCTGCATTATCTCAAAATGCATGCCCGTGCATGTTTTAATGATATCTTCCATAATGGCAGCTCAGTAATTTGCAATAGTTTTTAATTTGGAGGCCTCCAACTTTATTTTACATAAAGATCAGCTGACTCTATAACCTCAGTGAAAATAGATACAAATGAACTCCACAATATGCAAAAATGGAATGAAACATAATTACACTGTGGAAATTTAAGAACCAAATATGTATTTCATACCGGTATTCTGCTCCCCACCCTTTCACAAAACTCATTCTTATGGTGCACATTCTAGTTAGCTGGTAGACGGCTTCAAAACCCTGATTCACAGACTGAGCCAGAAGAGCAGCAAATTCCTGGTTGTTGAAGATCTTCAGATTACAGCCTATGATTAAAAAAGGTAAAAGAAACTGTCAAAAGAGTATCACTATTAAAAATTTTAAAAGGGTTACAAGTTTTAGAATATGAGCATGCAATCATCTACCAATTCCTAAAATTAGCAACTAGAAAAACTAAGCAAGTTGACATGATAGGTTTATTTACATTATTGAATGCATACCTGGTGGAATTTTACACACTGTTGCAGGGTGCCAACCGTATCTCTGATTACAATTGGGGCTCTGCACAAAGATTGCACTATCACTTAGGCACTCAGCAAAAACTTCCCCACCTATGTAATATAAGCGCACTCCTCTTCCTGAAACAAAATACAAAGGAGATTAGTTTTGTAACATTTACTATTTCCGTGTGACTTCAGAAGCATTTTCTTGGGAAAATTCTAAAATGATATAAGGTATTTTGAGGATCTTTTTCACAGATAATGTCTTTCTGAAGTCTAACTTTAAATATACTACTGTATATTTCTCCAAGAACACTATTTCACCAAGAATACTACATATTTCTCCAAGAATATTCTAATAGTTTTATTGATTTTAAAATACATGTGTACCGAAAGTATTTAAACAATGTAGAAAAAGTACACAGATAGTAAAATAGTTTCATACAAATGATATATATTATTTTAAAATAAGTAAAAGATTGAGTTAATTTTTGAAGGAGTTCACTGTTTGGAGAAATATACCTTCATTACATAACTGTATTTTCTTAAAGATCCCATTAACGTTAAGAAAAAAGATATAAAAACATCAAGAGGTTAAGAGTCATTTACCATTTTAAAAACTATATATTACGCTGGAAACCAAGCCTCTAGATGTATAAGCATGATTAAGTGAGAAAAAATTCTACTGGGAGATTTTTAATATACTTCTTTCAGAGTATGACAGATCACAGATGCAAAATAATATGAGATATAAGAATTAAAAAAAAAAATTGTGAGAGGCAGAATTCTAACACGGCACCTAAGAGTCTCAGCCCTGAGGTGCACATACATTCTCAATTAATCAAACACTAGGTGCTGCTGTTAAGGAATTTTTCAGATGTCATTAAGGCAGCAGATCAGTTAACCTTAAGAAAGGGAGATTATATTTGGTGGGCCTGACTCAATCAGGCAATCCTTTAAAAGGGACTAGACTGTCATAGGGTAGTGATGCAAAGCATGAGAAGTATTCAACACAAGAGGCATTCTCCATCGCTGACTTTGAAGATGGATGGCACCATGTGACAAGGAATTCAGGTGGCATCTAGGAGCTGAATTCTGCCACAACCATGTGGGCTTAGAAGAGGACCTCAAGCTCCAGATAAGAACAAAGGCCAGCTAACATCTCAATCTTGGCCTTGTTAAACCTCGAAAAAACCGCCTAACCCATGTCTGGACTCCTGACCCACAGAAGCTGTGAGGTAAAAAATTGGTGTTTTAGGCCACTGAGTTTGTGGTAATTTGTTACACAGCAAAGAAAACTAATAAAACAACTAACATTCCAGATTTAATAAATACAGAACCTGGTACGCTGGTTCTGTTAAGACTATGGAATATTTGTAATATAGTTATGCATGTGGTCACTGGAAAAACATTAAGTCCAAAAGTAGAGATTTTTCAGGCTATATTCCCTGATCAAAATCACCTATAAAACTAGAAATCAAAAATAAAAAAAATCTAATAATGACAGCAATCTAAAACTTTGGAGGGAGAAGAGAATAGGGCAGGAAAAAACCCATTAAATTTTTTTGCAGAACCCCAAGTAAGACACAAAAACAAAAAACTAACTATTTTAGTTAAAGCACCTACAGTGCCACTGGGTATCTTAATAAGATTATCCATATCTATACATCAAGCAAGATTTGAGAACTTCCACATGGAACCAAGTAATAAATCTTCTAGTCATTATCATTTTGCAGTATCAAAATCAGCCTTTAGATAACCAGCATTACTTCTCACAGGAGGTGATGGTTACTCAGAAAAAAAAAAAAAAAAACAGAAGCAAACTATTGTTAAAATAAGTTACTTTAAGGTGATGAGAATGATGTTCAATTATGAATGGCTCTCACACTTTTTCACTTCATCGTTAAGGAAATACCGAGCACCCCAAAGAGCTTTTGTTTATGTGAATATTATGGAAAATGACTGTATTAGATATAAAAACTGAGATTTAAAAAACTCATTTAAAAATCAAATAATAAATCCATTACATATTAACATAAACAATGTTTATGAAAAACAACTGTATTTCCAAAGCAAAAACAAACAGTGGCCACATTTCACCTTTCTGCAAATCTCTTTAATGTCTAGTGTAACAGAATTGGAGTCTCACTATCAAATCTACATTTCATCTCCTGCAAAATCATACGCATGTAGGCTCTGGAATACTCCACTGTACACTCATGAAAGAATGAGAGTAAAAATGGCAAACAGCATCTCAGTACTACTATGAAAATAGCTTTGACCTCACAAACTAGCTGAAAGGGTTTCTGGGATACCAGAAGTCTCCAGACCACATTTTGAGATGTCCCTGAATTATATTTTGAACTATATAAAACGCAGTTCTTGTTTTAGATATCTCATTTCAGATGAACAGCAAGCAGATTTCATTTAATATATAAACTCACCAAAGGGGGAAAAAACCTGGAAGCTATATAAAGGAACTGAAAAAAAAAAAAACATACCTATATGCCTTCTTGTCATTTCTACTGTGGCATTTCGGTTAACATTGGAGAGTAAACCTAAGCAGAACCTCTCTGAATTTGATGGATCTGTAAAGCCATCTACAGTGAGTGAGGGTTGTGATGCATGGAAGGTTTCTCCAACTCTCTGATTTAATTCATAATATGCTATTGAACACCAAAACGCAGGTTCTGAGTAAGTAACTGGCTGTAAGTCTGAAAAAGAAAAAAAATAAAAATAAAAAATAAATAAAAGGAAGAAATGTGTGAACAATTCAAGCCAAAATTAGATTGAATATAATCATCTTTACATGCTCTATGCCAGCCTGCACTGGCAAAAGCTCAGGAAGCAGACATAATCGGTTTCCATAGATGATACCAGATTTTCAATATTTTTCACCCAAAACTCCAGTTTCATATATCATACCAGATTTTTTCAAATTTCCCCATGTCATTAAATCACTTTTTGTTGGATTCTTTGTTTTACCAGTAGTTTTAGTCTAGCTCCTGTTCAAATACAAAACAATCATAGGCAAAGTCAGTCAACTTGCCATACTTGGTGCATTTCTAAAGCACATAAAAAAGCTAACGTGGGGTAATATAAAGGCGGAGCAAAGATTAACGAGTCAAAAGCCACACAAAGAAAAACAGACATAACAAAAGGATACAAAATATGACATATTTTTACATTTGTCTATTTTAACATCAAATTCTTGGTGAGATACCCTAGCTACAAAAGAGAAAACCCACTCACACATGAGAACCAGAAAGCAGTAACACACAAAGATCATAGAAGTGGAAAGAGACCATAGAGTCAAAACACTACTTATTTCACTGGAAAACTATGTATTTAGCTTCTGCAATTTTGACTAAAACATAGGAATACTGCAAAAGAAAAAATCTCATAATTGTGTAAAATAAATTCCAAACATGTAACAACCCAAGAGAAATTGTGAAATAGCAGGGTAAAATGAGGGCAAAAATAATAATAGTAATACAGAAATGTACATGTAGTCATCCCTTGGCATTTACAGGGGATTGGTTCTAGGACCAGCTCCTCCTAACTAAAAACCCTCAGATGTTCAAGTCCCTGACATAAAAGGGCATAGTATTTGCATGTAACTTAAATCCACGTCATCCTGTATACTTTAAATCATCTCTAGATTACTTATAATACCTAACAATGTAAATACTATACAAATAGTTGTTATACTGTATTTTAAAATTTGGGCCCAGCACGGTGGCTCACGTCTGTAATCCCAGCACTTTAAGAGGACGAGGTGGGTGGATCGTATGAGGCCAGGAGTTTCAGACCAGCCTGGGTAACATAGTGAAACCCCGTCTCTACTAAAAATGCAAAAATTAGCTGGGTGTGGCAGCATGCACCTGTAGTCCCAGCTACTCAGGAGGCTGAGGCGAGGCTGAGGCAGAGAACTGCTTGAACCCAGGAGACAGAGGTTGCAGTGAGCCGAGATCGTGCCACTGCACTCTAGCCTGGGCGACAGAGTGAGACTCTGTCTCAAAAAATAAATAAAAATAAATAAATAAAAATTTGTATTAGTTTTTATTGTTGTATTATTTTCATTTTTTCCCAAATATTTTCAGTCTGCAGTTGGTTGAATCTGTAGGCTGAACTCATGGTCATGAAGGGACCATACACATACACATCTGTACATATACATGCACACTCTCATATATATAACCCCCATACTACACATACATACTTATGTCAATATATATATATGTAATACCATAGCTGTTATTAATTGCTACATCATAAAACATAACCATAAAAATCTAGCCATAATAGGTTACATAATTTTCTATGAGGAATATGATTTCAATAATAAAAAGATTATACCTATTTCTTATGTGTGCCAGCAGAAAAGACTTTTAATAATTTTGAGGGATGGTATCAATATTCTTTTTAAAAAGCACTATTGTAAACCACACATATAATTATTTGGTTATTCATTAGGATCCCTTTCTCTGATATATAAAAAATAACTCCTAGAGAAGATTTCTTATTAAGTAGCTGATACAGTATAAACATGATGAGGGGAACATATTTGCAACTTACCCAAGCTATGATTAACAGGGGAAAGAGTAGTAGGAGATAGTTCTGCTGGAGAGCCTAAAACAAAAGGATTTCATTTAAAAATAAATGAAGTATTTCCAGAACTTCTAATCAAGTAATCATAAAACTGGCTTTATAATTATCAACAATAATACAAAGATAATTTAAATACCAAGAATTCAGAATATATAGTGCTTAAATTTAATTTGTGGGGGGTGGGTGGGAGAAAAGGTGGGGGGTTCCTGTATAAAAGGTGCAACAGTTTTGGCTTCCAGCCCACCAGTTCACCTTCCCAAAGATATCTAATGTTGACAGTTCCTTGGGTATCTTCCCAAAATATTCTATGAACCACATAAGTAAATACATTTTTGTTCTGTGTCCTTTCTTTTCATACACAAGTGGTAACCATTTTTAATCTTCTATATTATTCTACCAGATTGTTCACAATGTGTTATTAGTCACATAACATTGGGATCCCATATTGATGGATATTTAGGCTATTTTCAACCTTTTGCTACAAGAACCAATGCTTTAAGATTGCAGTAACTAATCTTGACCATTCTGCATGCTTCCAATCACATCTGAAGGATACATTCTTAAAGAAACTGCCAGGTCGAAAGGTTTGTGCACTTGCAATTTTGATAGATTTGGGTAAAATTATCATTCATCAAGGTTGTACCAGTTTACATTCCAAGTCAGAACACAGTAAAGGGATGCCTGTGGTGTTATTGCTTCTAGATGAAAACATGGTCACAAGTACAGTTTTAATTTTGAGTAGCTTTACACATGTTTATATTGTATTTCCTTTCTGTAATAGCCTGTTTTTTGTTTTTTTTTTTTCTGTGATGTTGATCATTTTCTTACTGATCGTTCAAAAGCTCTTTATACATATTAGGGATATAAGACTTCTTATGGTATGAGTTACAAATATTCAGTCATTGGTCTTATGACTCAATCCTAATTTTGATAATGTAGCACTAAAAAAAAAAACCCCTTCTACATGATTTATCAATCATCTTTGGGTTACTGTCACACTTTGGGATAAAACAGTGACGACGGTAGGTATCTTACTCTTGACTTTTAGAGTAATGTTTCTACCATTTTTCCCATTAAGCATGGCATTGGCTTTGAGGCTGACAGCAATAAAATATTTATTTAGGATTTTTGCATCAATAGTCTCAAGCAATAAGAGCCCGAAGATTTACATGAGTGCTATGTTTGTAAGGCTCTGTGGTTAATGTTATTACAATCTAGCAATTTTATCCTCTGAAAAGGTTTAAACAGTATTATAACAGCATATTCTTCAAAAGTTTGGTAGAATTCTTCTGTGAAATTATTTATAGTTAGTAACTTTCTAGGGCTTACTATGAGACATTATTCTATGAAGGGTGACTTGTTCAGATAGCTCTATTTTCTGGAGTCAGTTTTGGTAAATTACACTTTCTTAGAAAATGATATTTTTTCTTCTGGGTAAACAGGCTAAATCTAATCAAGAAAGTAAGGGGGCACAAATATACAAAATAAGAACCACCAGAGACAACAGATGAAAAATCAAGGTGCGACTAGTCTACTCAATTCCATGCAACTCAATTTTAAAACACATTTGCCGTAAGTGTTGTTAAATAATCTTATTAAAAATATAAAAAATGTTTTATGATCATCATTCTCTACACGTTTAGGGAAAGTTACCTAAAAGAGCATGACCCAAGCTTCAAATGTACACCAAGAGCATAACTGTAGAATAAGATAGGTCAGGCCAGGCATGGTGGCTCACACCTGTAATCCCAGCACTTTGGGAGACTGAGGTGGGTGGATCGCAAGGTCAGGAGTTTGAGACCAGCCCGGCCAACACAGTGAAACCCCATCTCTACTGAAAACACAAAACTTAGTCGGGCATGGTGGTGCACACCTGTAATCCCAGCTACTTGGAAGGCTAAGGCAGAAGAATCGCTTGAATCCAGGAGTTGGAGGCTGCAGTGAGCTAAGGACATCCCACTACACTCCAGCCTGGGCAACAGAGCGAGACTCTGTCTCGAAAGAAAAAAAAGAGTAAGATAGGTCAGACTGTCTTACATACCTCCTCCCTACCATACACCATTATAACCATGACATAAAATACCAGGCAATAAAGGTGAAACAGCAGCCCTAGATAAATAAATGAATCAGAAACAGAGAAGAGATGCTTATTTTTTACAAGACAGAACAGTCTTCCACAACATAATTATGTTCCTTTTTTCTCAGTTTGAAAAATCTGTTGGCAAGTCACAACAGGTACAACTAGGAAAGGTCAAAATATATTTGGAACAATAAGCTAAAATTCACTGCTGTTTCCTGAAGCCAATATAAAATAAACAAAGCCACTATTAGAAATGGAGGAAACTGCACAATTATTAATATCTTTTAACTGTTTACTCCTCTATTAAATACTTAGAAATGACCACTAGGATCATTTAAATTAACAGGCGTTCAGTCAGATGGGATAAGTTAGAATTACAGATTACAAAAGAGACAAATTTTACAAACTTAAAATAAGCTAGCAATTAATAGAAGCCTTTAAAAAAAATTAAAAAATAAAATAAAAACCAGAGGCAAGTAACTGATGATTAGCCTATGAATTATTCATACATAAATGCTGTTACTGAAGTCTCGCCTACCACAGGCCTTCCACTTAGGAGAAATATAAATATCCTATTTGAGATCCAGTGTGAATTAGCAGTGTCTACTTACAGCTAAACCAGCTAGAGAAATCCCTGTGCATGTATCTTCCCATACAAACTTACAGATATTTGTGGGATACATTTGTCAAACCTTTGACAAATTAACAAATGTCAAATGAAACGTGTTAAACTTTTATAAGTGCCAAAATACCCTCTCAAAAATGTTTCATCTCACCAAGAATTTAAAAGCTAGTGTTTCTTCACACTGTGTCACTACATGTTGACATCTGCCAATATGATAGGTTCTAAGGGAGCAATTTTTTAATTTCTTGTTTTTGTTGTAAATAGTGTATTCCTGTTCTTTTAGCCAATTCTATTAACTATCTTTTTCTTCTTGATTTGTAAGTTTTTAAACTTAAAAATCAGTTCTTAGACTTGTCATCTATTTGCAAATATCCAGGATTTTTAAAAAAAATCTGTTAAAACTGTTTTAATTTTAAAAATAGACTATTTTTTTAGAGTAGTTTCAAGATCACGGCAAAACTGAACAGAAGTTTCATACAAAGAGCTCCCACATGACCCCTGCGCTGCTTCCCCAAATTCCCTATCAACATCCGCAAAATACAATGGTCCATTTGTTATAATAATGAACCTACACCACATTATTACCAAAAGTCCATAATTTACATTAGGGCTCATTATGTTACATTTTCTGGGTTTTGACAAAAGTATAATGATGTGTGTCCATTTACAGTATCAAACAGAGTAGTTTCACTGCCCTAAAAATGCCCTGTGCCTAGTCCTCTTTCCCTCCCACAAAGCCTCAGTAACCACTTATCTTTCTACTGTCTCCATAGTTCTGCCTTCTCCAGAATGTCATTCATATATAGTAAGTCTTCATTTAACATCTTCCATAGGTTTTTTGGAAACCGACTTAAACAAAATAACTGTACAACAAAACCAAATTTCCCCAATCATCAACATTGTAATGAAATGACATTACTTGAGGACCTATTGTACATTACTTGGATGTATTAGTTTATTTATCTAGTCACCTATTAAAGACATCTTGGTTGCTTCCAAGTTTTGGAAATTATAAATAAAGCTACTATGAACATCCATTTGCAGGTTTTTGTGTAGACCTACGTTTTCAATTTATTTGGGTAAATACCAAGGAGAAGCAAGACTGCTAAACCGTATGGTAAGAATATGGTTAGTTTTGTAAGAAATCACCAAACTATCTTCCAAAGTGGCTATACCATTTTTCATTCTGACCAGCAATAAATGAGTATGCCTGTTGCTCCCCATCCTCACCACACCAGCACTGATGAACTCCCTCAGCTTTTGTTTGTCTGAGAAATTTTTATTTCTCCTTCATTCTTGAAGGACATCTTTACTGGTTATAGTATTCTCGGTTGGCGGGGGTACTTTTTTTTTAGACGAGGTCTCACTCTGTCACCCAGGTTGGAGGGCAGTGGCACAATCTTGGCTTACTATTACAATCTCCACCTCCTAGGCTCAAGCAATTTTCCCACCTCAGCCTCCTGAGTAGCTGGGACCACAGGTGCACACCAACACATCCAGCTAATTTTTTTGTTTTTTAATTCTTTCAGCACTTTAAATACACCACCCATCTCTCCTGGCCTGCAAACTTTTCTGCTGAAAAATCTGACTGACTAATGAAGACTCCCTTGTTATGTGGCACGCTGCTTTTTCTCTTGCTGCTTTTATTCACAATAGCAAAGATACAGAAAACAACCCAAGTGTCCCATCAACAGATGAATGAACAAATGGTGGGTTATACACACAACTGAATGTTATTCTGCCTTAAAAAGGGAGATCCTACCACTTTTGGCATGGATGAATCTGGAAGACGCTATGCTAAGGGAAATGAGGTAGACACAGAATAAGAAACATGACATAATCTCATGTGGGTTTTTTTTTTAAGCCAAATACATAGAAAATAATAAAATGGAGATTACAGGTTGGGGAAAAACAGGGGGATTATAGGTCAAAGGGTATAAAGTTGCAGATATGTAAGATATGCCCAGAGATCTAATGTACAACCTGAGGACTACAGTTACAATATTGTGTTGTATACTGGAAATTTACTGAGTCAATTTTAGGTGCTCTTATCACACACATAAAAAGGTAACTATGTGAGATGATGGATTTAGTTGACTACAATAACCACTTCACGACATACACCAAATTTCATGTTATATACCTTAAACATACACAATAAAAATGTATGGTTTAAAAAGTCTAATTTACTGAATACAGACCAAAGTGTTCACAAACCTTCCAGAAAACTGGGAATCATCCTGGGTTGCTTCTTCAACCTTATCCCAAATATGATCACTAGTCACATTCTAAGCCTCAGCAATATGTATCAAAAGCACCCATTTCTCCCCCATGTCACCTAAAACCAGCCAGAGATACAGTGTACTAAAGAACAGGAACTCTAGAATCTGACATCCTACTGAATTTCTCTGACATTTTCCAGCTATTTTTTAATAGGTTCGTGGCAGCATTGTGTTTTTAATTTCTGGTAAAAGTTGAACCTTTTAAAATTTTAATTTTTTGCTAGATGCAATTATATGTAATGCTTAAGTTTTCCTGTTTTGCCTATGCTGCCTAATTTTTTATAATGAACATCCATTTGTTGTATAATTCAAAATGCTGTATCATAATCTTATGTGTAGAACACTGTTTAACTTTTATGTGACATAGAATAATGGTAGAAATAAGAGATTAAGCTTCCCTGCCAAAGTGATACAACATTGTAATTGTCAAATTCAGCTTATGAAATATATAATGCATGAATGACCATTTTCTCATTTCTTGTTTTAAAAAACTTAATCCCCAATGTGATAGTATCTTAGGTTTTATATATTTCCAAATTTTCTATGAGCATAATTCTGTTCATAATGAGAAAAAAGGCTGCTTTTGTTTTTATTAGAAACTCCTACAGAGTTCCCCTTATACTTAGTATGTAGAAGATTGGGGAAAATCTTTGCTTCTGAAATAGTAAGAAAATAGTGGATAAACAAACAAAAAAAATCCTATTTTACTTTAAAGTTATCATACAGATATAGATCCAAGTAAGTCCGTATGAACTAATTTACAGAGAGGGATGAGGTCCTCCTTGGTTAACAGAGTGGTAATCACTTTTACTACTGACAGCAACTGCCAAGTCAGGACACAGGCAAAGGACTGAGCTTGCCAAAGGAGAAGCCAACTAAAATTTCAAAAGGCCATGCACAGATGACGGGAATCTAAGAAGCTGCAAGCACAGAGCTCCTCTTCACTAGTCGGTTCCAACATATGTCTTTAGCTGAGTACACAGTAGCATAGGAAGTCTTGGGCAAGGCTGGAAAGAAATGAGGATATGCAGTCTTGCCATATTCATATCTGAAAGTCCTGATAAGGTAGGGAACTGACCCTCCTTGAAACCTGAGTGATGTGATATTAAAGCACCAAATTATCACCTTTCCAACTCAAATCCTAAGGGCAAGGAAAGGATCAGCTCTTCAACTTAGCAACTGGAGAGAGAAAAGAGTTGGTCTTTCCAAAGAAAGTGTATCTATTTTAGCCTCAAATATTATTTTATATACAACACCCACTATCCAATTAAAAAACAAGAGATATTCAAAGATGGAGGGGGGAAGAATGACCCATAATCAAGAGATAAAACAGTCAACAAAAGCAGGCCATGTTACATATTAACTGGATATAAATTATCAAAGACTTTAAAACAGAAATTATATAGCTAAAAAATAAATGATCTGAAATGAAAAATTCATTTAATTGGATTAAAAGAAGACCCAAAGTCAGGGTCACATACATATTATCACTTGATTTTCAACAAAGGAGCCAATGTAAATCAATGGAGAAAGGAGAGTCTCTACAAAATGGTGCTAAAACAACTGAAAGAAATGTCCTGTAGTTAAAGGAACAAAAAGCATCAAAAAGGAGCAAAAGTGGTAAATATGTAAGTAAATACAAAACACTCCTTTTTATCCCTTCTAATTTTCTTTAAAAATCAACTTGACAGCAAAAGCAAAAATAGCCGGGCGCGGTGGCTCACGCCTGTAATCCTACCACTTTGGGAGGCTGAAGTGGGTGGATCACGATGTCAGGAGATCGAGACCATCCTGGCTAACATGGTGAAACCCTATCTCTACTAAAAATACAAAAAAAAAAAAAACACACACACACACACAAAATTAGCCAGGCGTGGTGGCAGGCACCTGTAGTCCCAGCTACTCGGGAGGCTGAGGCAGGAGAATGGTACGAACCCAGGAGGTGGAGCTTGCAGTGAGCCAAGATCACACCACTGCACTCCAGTCTGGGCGAGAGAGGGAGACTCCGTCTCAAAAAAAGAAAAAAAAAAACAGCAAAAATAACACTATACTTTGGGGTTTATACATTTTTATTAAGTAAACTACATGTCAATAATAGTACAAACAACAGAAGTGGATGAATGAAATTAGAGTGGTGTAAAGTTCTTAAACTTTACATGACATTGTAAAATACTACAACTTAAGTAACCTTCTAGGTATAACATGATAAGTACAATGTAATCACAAGAATGCCAACTGAGAAAATAATACTAAGTGTTATTGGTAAAACGCCAAGAGAGTAAACAGAATGAAACAAAAATTATTTGATTAGTCTAAAAGGCAGGAAAACAAACAGATAAACAAAAACTAGAGACAACAGACAAACAATTGCAAAATGGTAGCCTAAACCCAGTATCAATAATTCCTCTAAATATAAGTGAACTCAATTTTCCAACTAAAAGACAAAAATTGTTAGATTAAATGAAACCAAAAATATGCTGGCCACAAGAAACACACCATAAATATAAAGATTCGGACAGACTGAAACAATTAAAAATATATCATGTAACCAGAGGTAAGAAAGAAGATATGGTGATGTTAATATGAAATGCATTTTATAATTAGGGCAAATTCATTAGGAAGATGTAGTAATTCTAAAGGTATATCTTCTAATTACAGAGGTTAAAGATACATGAAGCAAAAACTGACAGGACTAAATAAAGGCAGAAACAGATGACTCTAAAATCAGAGCTGAAGATTTTAACACCAATCATAACTGACAAAATAAGGAGATTTTTAAAAAAATCATAAAGAATTAAGAAGATTTAAACACCATCAAACACCTGAACCTAAATGACATTTGGAACACTATAGTATATACATTCTTTCCAACTATATATGGGACTCTTATCAAGATAAGTTACACGTTGTAGCATAAAATAATTTTCATAAATTTCCAAGGACTAAAGTCACACACACTATATGTTGGACTATAACAGAATTAAATTAAAAATCAATGAAGTATCTAGAAAATCCTCACACTCCTAAGAAAAACCCAAACTTCTAAATAACTCATGAATCAAGAAGAATTAGAAAATAATTAAGTGATAATTAAAAAACAACAAAAAATTTGTAATATAGAGCTAACATAAAGCTTAGAGGGAAAATTATAGTTTTAAATGCTCACATTATAAACAAATCAATGATCTAAATGTATACCACAAGAGGACAGAAAAAGAGCAGATTAAATGAAAAGTAGACAAAAAGATGATGACTACAAACCAAACAGAAAAGAGACAAAGACAAAAATGAACAAGACAAAAAATTGGTCCTTTGAGACTACCAATAAATCCCTTGCAAGATGTTCTAATAAAAAATTAAAAAGTCAAATTACTAACATTATAAATTTTAAAATGGATCTCACATACACGAAAGGAATAACAAATATCAGAAATAACTTTATATCAATAAATTCTCCAGCCTGGGCAACCTGGTGAAATCCCATCTCTACATAAAACACAAACATTAACCAGGCTCAGTAGCATGTTCCTGTGGTCCCAGCTCCGCGGGAGGCTATACTGGGGAAGACTGCCTGAGCCTGGGAGGTTGAGGCTGCAGTGAGCCAACCAGGCCACTGCACTCCAGCCTGGGCAACAAAGTGAGATCCTGTCTCAATTAATCAATCCTACAACTTAGATGAAATGAACACATTTCTAACACAATACAAGTTTATCAAATACATACACAAAATTAAAAATGTAAATAATCCACAGTTTAAAAAACGCTTTGCTACAAGAGATGGTTTCTCTGGTAAAATCTATCATACCTTTTTTCTGGATACAAGGTCTCACTGTTGCCCAGGCTGGAGTGCAGTGGCACAAACGTGGCTCAATGCAACCTCAACCTCCTGGGCTCAAATGACCCTCCCACCTTAGCCTCTAAAGTAGCTGGGACCACAGGTGAATGCCACTACCCATGGCTAATTAAAATTTTTTTTTTTTTTTTTTTTAGAGATGGGGTCTTGCTTTGTTGCCTAGTTTGGTCTTGACCTCCTGTGCTCAAGCAATTCTCCAGCCTTGGCCTCCTAAAGTGCTAGGATTACAGGCAAGAACCACCATGCCCAGCCCTATCAAAGATTTAAGAAAGAAATAATGCTAACCTTAATGAAACACTTTCAGAAAACAGGAGAAAGTCCTTTCCGACACATTTTATGATATTAAAACTAACGAACACATAACAAGGGAAAAAACCCTACAGACCAATCTCTCATAAACTTAGATGGAAAAATTCTCAAAAATAAAACAATTGAAATCCATGAAACTATATGATCCTCTTTATAAATGCAGAAAAAACACTGGACAAAATCCAACAGCCATTCATAAAACACACTTAAAACATTAAGAACAAAAAGGAAAAAGAACTTCCTCAATCAGATACAATCTCCAAAATATCCACAATTAACATCATATTTAAAGGAGGAATTGCAAAATGTATTCTTCCTATAATCAGAACAATACAAAAATGTCCATTCTTATAACTTCAACAGTTTACTGTAGGTCTTAGGACAGAAAAAGAAAAAAGCATAAAGACAGGGGAAAAAAAGAAAAACTGTCAGTCGGGCACCATGGCTCACACCTGTAATCCCACCACTTTGAGAGGCCAAGGCGGGTGGATCACCTGAGGTTGGGAGTTCGAGACCAGCCTGACCAACATGGTGAAACCCCATCTCTACTAAAAATACAAAAAATAAGCTGGGTGAGGGGGTGCATGCCTGTAATCCCAGGTACTTGGGAGGATCGCTTGAATCTGGGAGGCGGAGGTTACAATGAACTGAGATCGTGCCATTGCACTCCAGCCTAGGCAACAAGAGTGAAACTCCGTCTCAAAAAAAAAAAAAAAAAAGAAAAAAGAAAAACTGTCCTTATCAACAGATGACATGGTTGTGTATGCAGAAAACCTCAAGAATCTACAGAATTCTAGAACCAAAAAGTCAATTTAACAAGAATACAGAAGAATAATATACAAAAATCAAATATTTCCCATATCCTAGAAACAATTGGAAAATAAAATATAATAACAAAAATGTGTATAACAGCACTGAAAGTATAAAATACTAAAAAATTTATCTAATGAAAGACACGCTATATACATCTACATAAAAAACTGTTTAACACATGGCAGAGAAAAGGCATTAAGACTTTTATCCTGAAGTTGTCAAACCTGACCCCTCATTTTTGACAAAAATCTTACTTTCCTATTTTATAGAGATGATCCTAAATAACAAAGGTCAAGTGCTTCTGTGTCTGGATCTCAATTCTTCACTTTCCTTCAAATCTTTGTGCAATCCACTATTTTCCTTTTTCTTAATGGTTAACTTCTCCTAACATTTTCTTTAACTACATTCATACAGTGCTTATTACAGGTTAGGAACACATAGATGCCTTATAAATATAAGACCTGTTAACACTCTATGAGTTAAACGCTATTATTGTCCCTATTTTACAGATGTAAAAACTAGGCTACCTAGCTAGTATATGGAAGAGGAACATTTCAAACTCAGGTAGTCAAGCTCAGAGTCTCACCACGCTATTTTGATTATATGCATTTGGTTAAGACTCTTGTAAGTGGAGTGTATGTGAACACTGTCTAGGAGTACACAAAACTACTAGTTTACAAAAAGAAAAAATTAAAACATATTTTCTATTTAATCTTATCCTTCAATTTCTAATTTTTGTATATATTTTAAAATGTACATGAAGTGCCTGTACATAACTTACAAATAATTAAATATACATACTAGTAGGATACTCTCAAAATCTTAATACTCACTGTATCAGCTTCCTAGGGCTTGCTCTAACAAAATACCACAAACTGGGTGGTTTAAAACAACAGAAATTTATTTTCTCAGAGCTTTGGAAGACCTAAGTCCCAAGTAAAGATGTCAGCAAAGCCATGCTCTCTCAAAGGCTCAAGGGGAGAATCTGTTCCACGCCTTTCTCTTAAGCTTTTGGGTTTCCCAACTATCCTAGGAATTGCTCAGCTTGCAGGTGCTAACTCCAGTTACCTGCCTCCATCTTCATATGGCACATTCCTCCCTATCTCTTAAAGACACCAGTCATATAGAATTAGGGCCCATCGCACTTCAGTATGACTTCATCTTAAATAATTACATTTACAAAGATGCTACTTCCAAACAAGGCCATATTCTGAGGTACTGGAGGTCAGGACCTCATTTTATCTTCTGGGACACAGGCAGATTAAAAAAACCCTGTAAGTCTCTTTGTATATCTTGGACCAAGCACAGTGTATGTAGAAGATACAAAACTGAATTGTGAGTTATGAAATCCACATCTTACGATCTATTATATTTCTCTATATACCTGTTAGAATAAATATGTTCATAAAAATCATGACTTGAAAAGGGACTGATTATACAATATTACAGAGGTTAATCAAACTTCTAAATTTCTTATGATGTCCAGCCTGACTTCTAATGTCCACAAGACTATAAAGGAAGAATAAAGTCTTAATCAGAGAAATCTCAATTAAGAAAAAGAAGTAACAAGTACTTGTTCATATAGTTACTTATTATGCCTAATTTATCCTCTGGTTGCCCTTTTAAAAATTTTTCAATCCATTTTTTTCCCCAGCAGGTTATGAAAGATGAATTTAATTATGTCCTTCCCTCTGGAAGGTATGAACCAGTTAGAGAGGTGGCCAACTTTGCTCTAAATTGGAGCCCTGCATCAGTCAGAATTGTGTTTCTTGTCATGGCCCCGAGAGAGAAACTGATACTGGTTAAGAGGCTGGCAGCCAAACCAACTGTTGGCATCTCATGAATCACATATTCCCATTGCCATACAGTAATTTTAAATGTGTCATTCAGAAAGCCAGTAACATTGCTCCACTGAAACAGAAATATTAGGTTGGGTTCAAAGTTAGCCCCAACACTGCAATTATTTTAGCTGGCTGATTCAGTTTATTCTCCATTTTTGACTTTATTTATCATACATAACCAATACTCATATTATTGCGCCCCCTGTGTTTCAGTTATATTGTTGAATAGGTGTATGTGCACTAATTAGAATCCCTGCAGCCTTTTTTGTCCTGGCTTCTTTCACTTAACATACTGCTTTCAAGGTCCATCCATGTTGCCACACTTCATGCTGTACTATCAATTCCTTTACATGGCTGAATAATTCTACTGCAGAAACGTATCTCATGTTATTTATCCATTCATCATTTGATGGACATCTGAGTTGTTTCTAACTTTGAACATTAAGAATAACGCCTGCATAAACGGTCATGTACAAGTTTTTGAGTAGACATGTTTTCAATTCACTTGGGTACATAGCTGGCCACAATATGTTAACTCTGTATTTAACTTTTTGAGGAACAGCAAACTTTTCCAAAGTGCTGAACCATTTAACATTCCTACCAGCAATATATGAGGACTCCAATTTCTCCACATCCTCACCAACATTTGTTATTGTCCTTTTTTTGATTATAGCCATCTAGTAGGTGTGAGGTAGCATCTCATTGTGGCTTATGACATTCAGTATCTTATCATTCACTTTTAAATGTCACAGTAACAGCTGTCCATCACAGGCAAAAAAGAATATTACTGCTTCAAGAAGAAAGTTGACATCTAATTTCAGTAAAACATATGTGGGAAGTCAAATATCATGTGCATTAAGATATCTGCATTAGGCCGGGCGCGGTGGCTCAAGCCTGTAATCCCAGCACTTTGGGAGGCCGAGACGGGCGGATCACGGGGTCAGGAGATCGAGACCATCCTGGCTAACACGGTGAAACCCCGTCTCTACTAAAAAATACAGAAAACTAGCCGGGCGAGGTGGCGGGCGCCTGTAGTCCCAGCTACTCGGGAGGCTGAGGCAGGAGAATGGCGTAAACCCGGGAGGCGGAGCTTGCAGTGAGCTGAGATCCGGCCACTGCACTCCAGCCTGGGCGACAGAGCAAAACTCCGTCTCAAAAAAAAAAAAAAAAAAGATATCTGCATTAAGATGTATAACATGTCATTTCCAATGTTCATTAGATTATCTACCTTTCTTAGTTATCTGGTACTCGTAAAGACCCAAATGTATGATTAGCTACAGCAGAAACTTCTTTACCTGGGAGTCTAAAAAACGGATTTAAACAACAGAATTATTGTAACCCCTCCCTCCCCCACCAACGTTAATCCATTTAAAAATTAATTTAGATTATCATAACCAAGAATGCATTAGTGTTGAGATGTGGACAAAGATGATGGTATAATCTGTCAGGCTGTAATATTAAGGTGTCCAATAGTTAAGATACAGATAGAGTGAAATGAATCAAACTGGACAATTACAATGACATCAAAGTGATTTCACTGGTAATTTATTAGTTCTGCTGAGTTATACATTTTATTACATAAGACATGATTTAAAGCTTTAATTTTTTTCTTCATCACTGTTTGGAGTTGATAAGTATAAGAAATTAATCTACTATAATTCAAAATTAACTATTAGGTTAAAAAAAAGCAGTGAAAAGCTGTTCCTCATCCTTCACCCCCAAATTCCTCTGAAAATCTGTTATTTGAGTAATTATGGTCTTGCATCACGGAGAGATACTTAGTCATAGGGTTAACTAAAACTTTCAACAGAAGCAAATACTTAAAAAGAAATAAAAGCATGTGCATGTTTTCAAATTTTCATTTACTCTAATCAAAAAATAATTATTCTACAGAGTACCATACGTTAATTTTTCAGGGACAACATGGATCCCTTTGGTAAGTAGTTCAGATATGTTAAATCAAGATAGAAGATCATCTTTTTTGGTATGTTTCTCAACTTCTCTAAGAGTAACATCTTTTGTGAGTTTCAAACAAAACAAGAAATGTATATCTAATAACTGAGGAATTTTCAAAGACTTTTTTTTACCTGTGTCCATACTTTGATTCAACTGTTGGTCACTTGTTTCTCCATCTTCACTGATATATCCAGGAGGCGGCGTTTCTACAAAAGTGTAAAATAAATCAAGCACAGCTGCAACATAATCTCACTACCTTTTCTCCCAGCTACCAATGAATCACTCCAAATAACAAATAATAACATTACATAACATTATTACAGAAAGTAATACTGCATACTGAAGGTGTATAATTCAGATCTTGTCCAAATTTTGCAGTGAATCCTTAACATCTACTTTTAATAAAATCCTACTCTCTGGACATATATATTATTTACATATCTCGCTCATTCCTGTATGTACATATTCTGTGACAAGAGCCAAAAATGTAACTTCAAAAATGCCCCAGATCTCAATCAGTAGGCTTAGGCTGCAAAACCACTAATAACTACAATTTTTTGTTGTTGTTGTTTAATCTAATGAACATCGTTATTTTATGAGTACTTAGAAAATAAAAAAAACACACAAGATTTTGGATTATAAAACTATTAAATAATACAGCTTACAACTTATACTAAGTTCTATAGAGTAAAATATGGTAGTATGGTTCCAGATTGGTCCAGGCTGAATTCTACCTAAAAAGTATATTTCTCCAAGGATTCCTAACTGGTAAAGTCTAAGTGTTTGAAGCAAAAAATTCAATTCAAATATAGACTAATGTATAAAGAGGTAAAATGCTCCCCAAAAATAAACTTTAGGATTCTAACATGTTATTTCCACCATAACACTCAAACATTTTATTCATGTCTGAATAAAACATTTATATTCAGAAAGGCATCTGAATAGCTGAATAAACTGCATGTAAAATAAAAACATGTACACAATTACATCAACTGTAATTCCAAGGAGGAAAAATAAGTTCAAAAGAGTTTCATCAGTTCAACATTTACACTGCTGAACACTTCTGAGCAATTCAAGATAACACAGACACATATCCAAACAGAATTTTAAAATTATCAGAAGACAGGCCAGGCACGGTGATTCACACCTGTAATCCCAGCACTTTGGGAGGCCGAAGCAGGCGGATCACCTGAGGTCGGGAGTTCGAGACAAGCCTGACCAACATGGAGAAATCTGTCTCTACCAAAAAGAAAGAAAGTACACAATTAGCGGGTGTGGTGGCGCATGCCTGTAATCCCAGTTACTAGGGAGGCTGAGGCAGGAGAATCACTTGAACCCAGGAGGTGGAGGTTGTGGTGAGCCGAGATCACACCATTATACTTTGGCCTGGGCAAGAAGCAAAACTCCCGTCTCAAAAAAAAAAAAAAAAAGAGAGAGGGAAGACACAGGTTAAGGGTCTCCTTCAATAACCTTTTACAATATCTATTTAATAAGCTAACCACAAACTTTAAGTATCAAACTTTTCATTTAAGTGTCAGTACCCCAAAATTTTTAATACAAAAATTCTAAGAATAAAGTAGCTTCATATACTCAAAAGAACATAAAAATAAGTGTATATATCATTATGCATATTTTAAAAGTTAAAGCTAATAAAGTTAAATGGTGCTAAGCTTTTTGAGTTTAACCAGTATTTCAAAGATCTAATCAGAAAGAAATGCTGAACCTTAAAAGACGTTATCTTACTGCACTTTTTCCATTGTAATAAATAATAAAGCTATTAGCATTTTTGAGAAAACGTTAAAATGTATTTTAAGTGGAATAAAACATGAATCCTTTGGTTTTGCTGTTGCTTGAAACTGGATAAAGCCCCACTGTCCAGAAAAGCAAATAGGTATAATCCACTTCTGATTTTCTACTTTATAAAATACTCAAATCTAAATAATTAAAAGAATAAAAAAGAAAGGAAAAATGAGCCCAAACATCTTCACAAGTGAAAGCCACTAAACATTCCGGTGAATATCCTTCCAAATAATTACTGGATATTCGTGCTGTAAGACTGCATGCTTATACCTAAGGTTAGTACTGTTGGCTGAAAAACAGTACTCTCCACACTAATGACTTAAAATGCCTCCCTTTCCAAAACCACACCAACGTTCACTAAACTCCACTCCCTTTTCTACCTGGCAACTGCCCTGTTTCATAGTCCCGCGTTTTCCCTCATCCTAGTATATCATACTACACCCCACCTTCTCTCTCTCTTAACTTCAGTAAGTTTGTATTTCCTAGCAACCCAAAAAGCAGCTTTAAATCCTCTTCTGGAATAAAACAGTAATCAAACTAAAACAATCAAAAACCACTTCCCATTTGTAAAACCAGCTATTAAAAAAAAAAAAACTTTTCTTAGTTATCTTTTCTTATCTTTTTTTCTTCCTTACATTTTAAAAATTATCTTCAATGCATAAGCATTATTTCCATGATGGATACATGAAAGAAATAATTGTTTAAATGTATTAAAACTGTATTTTTAAAATTTTGTAAATGCTCTTAAGTTCCTTACATATTTTTAGTGTATAAAATAAGAGTGGAATAGAAGAATATTACAAAAGGAAGAAAGAAATCAAGACACGATAGTTTAATCCTCATCCTAACATCATGCTGTTTCTGCTAGGGAGAAAAATCAATCAAACAAAACAAAAAGGAAAACATACAAGAAAAGTAACAAAATATTAGTGGTTCTCCAAAAAAAAAAAAAAAAAAGCCATAAAAAACGAAAAGGCCAGATATCATATCATGGAGTATTACTGGATCACACAATATATCAGAACAAAATTTGAGAACCATGTAGCTGAATTCAATTTTCATCAGGAATTACTGAGATGCAGACGAAACATAATTAAAAGAGGTTTTCTGATATTCAGTATAATATGTATGTGCTGCTACATCTATAGAACTAAGTATTGTATTTCTTATAGAAATGTTACATTTCTGTTAAATATTACCAAGTTACCTAAGAAAAAGTGATCACTGGGTGGATTTTCAGTTACATGTGTTTCAGGGGTACTTTTTTCCTACATCATTTGTTTTGCTTACATTCTGCATCTCGCTTAGCTTCAACACTAAGACAAACTTACTAAGATCTTTTCTTTTCTGCTTCTCACAGTACTTTGATTAAAGTCACTGCAAAAGAAAATGAAATATAAAGTAAAACTCTTCTCCAAACAAAACTGTTTAATGTACTAGGCTTATACATTTCACAAAATAATCACCCAACAAATCCGATTTTTCTATTAAAAACTCAAAAGCATTTTTAAAAAAGTGAAACCATAATTTACTAATACTTGAATGCTTATGAACAACACATTTGTATCTATCCAAGTTTTAGGAGATTCAGAAGTCAAAAATACCTGGAATATAATTACTCTGTGGCTCAATTCCTGCTGGGAAGTTAGTGTTTTCTGGAATGGAGTGAGTATAGTCATCCAGAGGCGGAAGTTCTGTTAGGATCTCAGTGTGTCGGGGCACTAATACTGGAGGCAAAACTGAAAAAGTTCAAGAAAGCCTAGTTATGGCAAAGAGCAAAGGGGAGTGGGGGAACCTTTTTTAAAGTTTCAACAAGAAGAAGAGAAGTTGTAGCTTAATTTTTAAAGTTAGGGTCTGACAAATCTGATTACGGCTTTAACTTATGTAGTCTAATTATCCAAATTTCCAAGTTCTAATTTATCTCAAACTTTTGGAAACAATGTGATCCTGGTAATATTATATTACCATAAAAGTTCATAAATCCCCCCTGGAAAAGTTAACATTGTCTTTATCTATACAATCAGATATAGAAAAATTTCCAAAAATATAGCTACTGCTATATTTTTTAATAGTTTCAGGTAGACAGCTAACTAAATGAAGTCTTATTACAAGCTTTACTAAACAGCATATATACAAATGATGTCATTAAAGTACTTCTAAAAGCACTCCAAGTGCAAAATGCTTGAAAATAAGTTACTGCAGCAGGGACATGTAGAAGCACATCAGCACAGCTCTAAGCAGACTGCCAATCTACAGGATTTCCTGGATATGCACTTTCATGCCAAATCATATGCTACTCCAAGAAACAGACACATCTTTCCAAGATACGTATTCCCATTAAAAATTTAAAAAAAATTAAAAAAATTTAATTACCACCAAATAATATGCACAATTTAAGGTAATTTATTAGAATTTACACTAAAATTTTCCTGGGTCACAAGATTACTTAAATATACTTAAGTTCAGGCATTTAACTCAAAACCAAGAAAAAAATTTGCATTGTTCCTACCTGGTGTCTCAACTCTCTGATAGTGGTAAGGGTTTACACATACTTCATCCTTTTTAAGATTAAAAGCATATTCGCAGTTTTCAATTGCCTTGAGTTCATGATGACTGTGAAGATCAGGCCAGCGCCATAATCGGCAATATATAACATGTGGCAATCCTTTTCGATGGGATACCTGGAGACGACCATCAAGAGACCTATTGGGAAGCAAGGGGAAAACAAAGGAGGGAACTTTAAAAAAAAAAAAAAAAGTGTAGTCGAATGGACTAAATTAGTACAGCAAAAGCATAAAGAAAAGAATGACAGCCATTTAGTTAGTTTTAGTGAGAATCAAGAAGAAAAATGTACGATTTAATGGATCTGATAAAAGTATGCAGCAGCACTAGCAGATGTTTCTCATAAATACGTCACATAAATGACTCAAATGCCAATGAAAGGCTAACTACTTGGGAAAAACTGATTTTTTAAAAAAAGAGAGTTTATGCAGTTACGCTTGAAAAACTTTGTTAACTTCTATGTTTAGAAAATCAAACTCATTTTGGAGATGCTTCTAAGGGTATTAATTCTGGAGGTGACTGAATAGTCAAAAAAGGAACTAGTGTGAAGAATGATAAATACCAACAATGATGTGATAGTAACTTCCTCAGACTACTACAACTCATTACCCAGTTGTGACTGTTTTGAGAACTGAGGTATATATATGTAGTTCACAAATAAATGTAGATGGTGATGAATATGATGAGATGAAATGAACAAATACCATATACGCAAAAAAGAGAATGAAGTGATTTTAAAAAGTAACATAAAAATGAGTTAACCTACTGTTAATTGTTATAAAAGGGGTTCATTAAATATGTATTTATTAGTATAAAGATGAGATTTTGGTAACAAGAAATTTAGCAAAACTGATCATGTATCTACTTAAAAATTAGGCCAACAACAGATTATAATCTGATCTCAAGCTAAAATAAATATATAGTTATCAAAATTCTTATTCTTTAGGGGATACAGCAATTTAAAGAAGATTCAAACTAGAATTGCATTGATTAAAACATCAGCTGAAACATTTAATATATTTTTTATACTGGCAAGCAGATATTTTAAATGCTATGCCTTATTTTACATTAAGGAAACATCCTAGGCAAAATTACACTAAGCAACCCCATATAGGTCTTTCAAAATATACCCCCCTCCCACAAGATCTCTAGGATTCAACAGAGGGCAGAATATTCACCTGGTTTGTTCAGAGAAGCTGTAAAGGCCTGTTGTATCCCACTGATCTATCGTATTTGGTGTACTCAGTCCCCAAATTTCAGAGCAAGTGCTGTGCATAAATTGAAAAACAAAAAATTGATGTGAACATGGAAGCATGGTTATTCAAAATACCATGATGTAAAACATGGAGAATGTACAGAATACTTCCTTCACCCAGAAAATATACAATTGCTTCACTTTTTCACAGGCATGTAGTGCTGGTTACTATATTTTCTATATGAAGGAAGCCAATAAAATGGAACATGTGACTCCAGATAAGTCATGATTATGTTTCTAAAATGTGAACACCAATGCCCTCTAGCTCAATGAATCATACCTATAATGCCCTTACCACTTTCCTCTATTCAAAAGATCTAAAACCTCTGCCATCAGCTTTACTAACAGTGCTTCATTTTATAATCCAGTTTTTAAAAAAATTATCTAAAAACAGATGTCATCTGATTTTAATATAGAAAAAAATCCCCATAAAAACAGACATACATCCACAGTTAAGATTTTCAGGTTATTTGGTCATGATACTTTTAAGTTTTACTGAAAATTATTTTGCTCTCTTATCTCTAGAATAAACAAAGAAATAGACTTTGAAGTCATTCTAATTTAGTATATCACCTTAAAATTTTTCTCCCACATTTCTCTCCAGAATATGGGCAGGTCAGAGTTAATTCTCCCTTTTTCCCTACCTCTACTTCATTTCAAAGTAACTTCTGGTCAGTGGGAGAAGAGAAAGAGAATTCAAAAGGAAGTTTTGGAACGGAACTTTGACAGCCAATGTCTCAAGTACTAAGTTGTACTTTTCTGAAAAGTCCATTTCTCACATATTACAAAATCATCCAAACTTCAATGCGGAGAAAGGAGTATTTCAAAACATCTTTTGAAAATAAACCAAGCAATTGATTAAATTTCAAATTTACACATTGTTAGTGAGCTTAACTGGATCAACAGTTCAAAGGGCAATGGTGAGAAGTGCTGGCTTCCTGTGGCAAGGCAACAGAACCACCTGGCATCCTTGGCTTTAGTGCTACAGGTGCTGTCACATAGCTATCAGGCTGCAGGAACACGTCATGCCCTGCTTCGGGGGCTACAATGACTGGACAGTTTACAACAAAACCTGTTAAGAAATTTTCCAGTACCTCATTGAAGTTATTTTACAGATTCTCTTGCTTTTTCAGGCTGCAAAATTTACCAGACTATAAAAGTCAGAAAAAGCCAGGTAAATTAAGGCTTAGACCTTTTCGTTTTTTCCAATGATACACTGATTTAAAAACCATGACATTAGTGGTTTATTTAAAAGATATTTGTCTAATATCTATTGGAAACATATAGCACAATATAGTTTAAATCACAATAGAATCACCTAAATTCTACAGACTTGCAAGTCTCAGTTTATGAAAGAAATGGTATATAGCAGACTCTTCTTTGAAAATAATTAACAAAAGTGTAGTGCAAGAGGCTATCCTGCTCTGCTATCAGAACATTTCACTCAAGTTATTCTGGGACTGACATGAGAACCAGAATCTAAAATAGAGCATGAAGTTTAATTTGTACTTTATTTAATCCTTGAAAGGAATCAGAGAAGAATAAACAGTAATTGTCAAGGACTTGCAATCAGTCTAGAGGCAGACAGATCTAGACCCCAACCCTAATTCGGTCACTTTCCAACTGCTGCCATAGGATATATTTAAGCCTCAGTTCCATCATTATCATGCCTAACAAAATTGGAAGGTTTATTTTAAAATATCAAATTTGCTTCTAGCTAGTAAAATCATTACCTGTTTACATAATAAAAAATATTTTTTAAAATAAACCAATTTATAATAAAACATAGAGCCCTCTGTATCTAAGGGCTCCACATCCTTGGATTCAACCAACTGTAGATCAAAAAGTAGCAAAAATAAATAAATTTTAAAAACTAAAAAAAATACAATTGAAAAATACAAAATTTAAAAACGATATGGTACAACAACTATTTACACAGCATTTACATTGTATTACATATTATGCATAATATAGAGATGACTTAAAGCAGGAGTCTCAGAGGCCACAGACTGATACCAGTTCACGGCCTGCTAGGAACCAGGATGCACAGCAGGAAGTGAGCAGCACATGAGAGACCATTACCACCTGAGCTCTGCCTCCTGGAAGATCAGCAGTGGCATTAGATTCTCATAGGAGTGAGAACCCTATTGTGAACTGCACATGCGAGGGCTTTAGGTTGGGCACTCCTTAAGAGAATCTAACTAATGCCTGATGATCTGAGGTGGAATGGCTTTATCCCAAAACCACTGACGCACCGCCACAGTTGGTGGAAAAATTGTCTTTCATGAATCTGGCTTCTGGTGCCAAAACAGTTGGGAACAGCTGATTTAAAGTATGAGAAAATGTGTGTAGGTTATACGCAAATACAATGCCATTTTATTTTTAAAATGGGGCTTACTGCAGCCTTGACCTCCCAGCCTCAAGTAGTTCTCCCGCCTCAGCCTCCTGAGTAGCTGGGACTTAGGCGTGTGTCACCACAGTTGGCTAATTTTAACACTTTTTGTAGAGACAAAGTCTCACTGTGATGCCAGGGATAGCCTTGAAGCCCTGGACTCAAGTGATCCTTCCACCTCAGCCTCTCAAAAAGTGCTGGGATTACAGAAGTGAGTCAACATGCCCAGCCTTACAATGCTATTTCGTATCAGAGACTTGAGCATCCACTAATTCTGGTATGAGTGAAAAATCCTAGAACCAATCCCCCTTAGATAGTGAGAGTTGTATAAAGCAGCATCTAGATAAATGTAATTATAACTGTGTCAAACTATACAAAGAAACATTTTTAAACATAACTAAAGAACACAAAAGTGCACTGAGCAAAAAGAAAAACATATGACCCTACAGAGGAAGATACCATCATAGAGGTATTAATTCTACCAAATTTACATATTTGATGCAATCTCAATAAAAATAAATGCTTTTAAAATCCAGGTATTAGTCCAAATACTATAATAAGCCAAAATAAATAAGTATGACCAGAAAAATTCTAACAAAAGGCTTGTCCTACCAGATTCTGAAGCACATTACAAATTCTCAATAATTAAAACAGTATGCAATTAGTAAAAGAATACACAAAACAGAATGGAGGTTCTACTTCCAGTAATGGCAGAGCAGCCTCAATTAGGCTAACTTTCCTTCAGATAACAATGATAAACTCTGAACAAAATATAATAATCAACTATTTGAAAACAGTGGAGACAGATCACAAACAGACAAAAGCCGCAGGGAGGTCCACCCGTCAAAGGTGCAAACTGTACTGGATGAGAGCTGCATTTCTGTGGCTGTGTACCCAAGGGCACTCCCCAGTCACAGCTAGGCAGGGCAACTAGAATTCAAACAGAACACTGCAGGGGGTTTGTTTTTAGAAAACTGCAGTTTTACTGACCTAGAATCAGAGGACACATTTGGGGCTGCCAGAGAGTTTGAAAAAAGAAGGAAGATACCCTGTAAAGAAAGAGGCACAAGGGAAAAACATCAAAATGTGACTGTGAACTCTGCCCAAACTCAACTTTGCTCAAAGATATTTTTTAAAAGCTAAGTATATAGAGATACAGCATATTCACAGATGAGTCAATATTAAGATGTCCATCTGCCCTCATTCCCTAATGAATTGTTGCCGATTTGTTTTATATCTATTACAGTCACCATTTCAGCAAAAATATTTTTGTAGCAACTGACAAGCTGATCTAAAATGCATATGGAAATACTAAGGATCCTGAATAGCAAAACAATCTTGAAAAATAATTACTGACCCATGGATGAATCTTGGGAATATAGTGATCAAAAGAAGCTGAACAGTAAAAGTATCTACACTGAATGATTCCACTTACATGAAGTTCTAGAAGTGGCAGAACAAATTCAAAGCGAAAAATTTCAAACAGTGGTTGTTTCCAGAAGAACCACTAGGAAAGAGTATGAAAGAACTTTCTGGATGATTGAAATGTTCTTTATCTTAAAACACGGGTATATGCATTTGTTGAATCTAACTAAACCGAATATATGATTTGTGCACTTCACCATATGAAAATTTTACCTGAAAAAAGGAAAAACACAGAAGAACACAAAGAAAAGTAAAAACCAAAACAGAAAAAGTCCCAACAAAAAATTCATAGGACAATTTAGCATATGATGAAGGCACCCTATGAATTGATACGGAAAGGTCCAAAACATGCTACTTCCTGTATTAAAAAAGGACAGGTAAAAAGATCTGTACTTACTCGCTAATATATGCATAAAGACACACATACATCATGAACAGTAGTTACGTGAGGTGCAGACAGAGTAGGGAGAGGTTCCAATGTATGTTTGTGTATACACATGCTTGTAGTATACATACATAAACATACTATTTTTGAGCCATGTGAATGTACTGCCTTTCACCAAAATTGTAAAAATAAAACAAGAAAATATTGCCAGAGAATTAAATGCAAGTCAACATCTTCTCGACACTTCTATAAAAAGATACAGTTCTAAAACATCAGAGGCACATTACTTCCTATACTGCATCATTTAAAGCACAGTTTGGGCATTATTGTAACAGACAAATAGTAACATGCCAGCCTGAGCCCTGATCATTCTTTTCTCACACAATGTCCTTTCTGTCTCACATGAACCTTTGGTACCAATTTTCTTCCATGTGCATTTATGTTAACTGCCCCTTCTTAGCCACCTTTTACTACTAATTCTTTAATATGTCTAGCAAACCAGGTCAATTTTTAAGATGCCTTTTGGTAGGTTTTAATTAGGCAGTTTTAATCACCTACTCCTTCTTAAAGATTCTATCTAACCACAATGTATTTCCCCGCAACACCCTGAGCTCCCAAAGGCCTTTGTGTACCAAACCCAGCAAACAACGTATTTGATGACCCAACTGGTATTTTCATAGTACAAAAAGTGGATTATAATATTCCTAGTCACATTAAATCATAACATTCTAAATAACACTGGGGACAAACTGTATCTCCCAGGTTTTCATTTTGTTAATAAAAAGTGTAAGTTATAACTTGCAGGTATGGCCAGTTTCTAAAAAAATATTAAAAGAAACAAATGCAGGAAAAATTTTAGAGAAGTAGCACTGATTATAACAACTATATAAAAAGCCTTTTACACATTCAATAAATTTCACTAATCTAAGATTATCTACTTTAAAATGCAACATTATTTGTGGAACACTTGAAAATCCTCTTTCAATTTTATTTATAAGGGGCATCTCAAAATGAAAAAAAGTGCATCTTACAAATATTTAATGACAATTATCACAGGCTAGCTATTTTATATCAAGTACTGTGTAAGACTAAATGGATTATTGACCTCAAAGTAACCTGCAAGTTGTGTAAAACTAGAATCCATCACCTATTAAATTGATGTTAATTGGAAGACTGTGGGTTATATAACCGAGTATAAATTTGTCTTTTGGTTAGCATACGTTTGCACTCAAGTATGTTTCTATACATTTAATATTAAAGGAAGTCCACAAGAAATGTCTGTACATTACTCAAATGTGAAGAACATAAACCTGTACAACATCAAGCTGTTTACAAAGTACTAAGGATAGAAAATAGGTCTGAAAATGTTAAACTAAGACTACTTGCTATGTGAAATCAACAATATAACCTAAAGAGATTATTAAGTTATAACAACGATAGCAATATCCCAAACACATTGGCTCAACATTTCCTAAGCTTATTTGACAATCTAACGTCAGGATATTCTTAGAACTCTTATGTACTGAAAAATATCAGCAAAAATTGGTCTCATAAATTCTGCCTGAACAAATTTGATACTGCTTACTAACAAATTAATGTGAAATATTACAATATGTTGAAATAAGATGTAACAGACCATTAACTACAATGATGTCCCTGCATCAATACGCAAATGAACAAGCATACGTATATTAGGATCTCATGCAAAGTCCCAAAGTTCTTTGCATTCAACAGTTTCTTAAAAACAGATTATCCCCCATCAACTGTGTAATGTTCTTGCTTATATATCCAGCTTGAATGAAAAAGATGTGGGGAGGAGAGGTAAAACAGCTATTAAAGTCATAAATAAACTAAAATAGCAACTACATTTGTTGGCATACAGTATATTAATCACTAAACTAACAGGATGACTTGGTAGTAAACCTGATAGAAATCCTTATCATATTTTCCTAGTAATAACTTTTACAGTAAGTATTTCAGTAAAACAAAGATTTTCTTCATCTAAGAATAAGCTAACTTTTGAAAACTGAAGTTAAAATTGAATATCTAGTGTACAATTTACAAAGTACACACTTGCCTACATATATACACATCTAAATGAACATTTTGCACTTTCTTCCAATCATCCAGATATTATGTTTGTGTCAATTAATATACTACTTTTTTGCATTAAGGATATAGATATTTATTCACATCTTTGTTAAGGAGAAAGAAAAGAGAAGCAGTGAGAAGCTGAAGAAAACACTACCAACTTTGGGCAAAAGGTGGCTCATATCACAGAATCTGGTAACCCTTTAAACCAGTTTTACTGTTCCTACCATACCTGCAAGATTTACTGCTGCAGTTAGACAATCAATATCGGAAGTAATAAACCCCATTGTTTTACTAATTTGTTATTTTTCATGATCTTCTTGCCTAAACAGTGTATTTTTTTTTTTTTTTTAAGAAATCAAAAGGGGTAACAACCTAAGTTGTTACCTTGGTGAGATTAAAGCATGCCGAACACTCAGTAAAATTCATTAGCAGAATATTATCAACAAAAGGAACTTTCCTGAGGTTCCAGCTCTTGATTACTGATCTACTCATTTAATATAGACTTCTAGGGGAATAATCTGTAACTATGCATCCATAATTATTTCTACTTAAAATAATCCTTTCATTTTTATATGTGACTTAAGACTAAAAGTTTAAACAGCTCAGGAATGAAGAATTAATCACTGTAATAATTTTTTTAAGTCTCCATAATTACAAGTACTATGTGTGGCTGTGTATTTTATCTTCACTACAAATATAATTGAAAGACACAAAATAGATTGTAGTATTCAACTACAAATGTTTAAATGTTATTTATTTATCACATCACTGAAAACAATGTGACTACTTTGATTAAATTTAAATTCTTAATATTTAAGAATGATAGCCTTTTATTTGCCTCAGAATCCAGTCTCTTCCCTACATTGTTTGCAAAATGTAGACAATCCTGATTGAGAAACAAGTAGGTGCAAATGATTTTTTAAGTTGCTGTATTACAGATGCAAAAAACTGTATCTCTTGAAAACCTGAGATATTCCTGAATAAAAATTGAAAATACAAAAGAAATAGTAAGAAATTTATTTCAAAAAGGTTGAATCATCAACAATAGCTGATAAGTGCTCACATTCCTTCATAATTAAGGCATAATTGGGCAGTAATTAAATCTGGAGACAGTTTAACAGGGTCCTTAACTGGCTTAAACCTTCACTCTGTAGAAAATGTTTTTCGATTTTATCTTGTAGCAATGAAATAGTAACCATTCAAAAACAGGGTCACCAAATGTGCATCCCAGTATGTCAGGGTTTCATTCTAAGTTTCAAATCACAACAGAACATGTCTACATTCCACATACCCAAACTGTACACAGCTCTAAGTAGAGCTCACCACACAATGCTGTGGTACTGTTATTTGTATAATTTTACAAGAACACACACAAAACAGAATTTTAAAAAATAAGCTAATGTCAAGTCTTCCTAATCAATAACATAGTTAAGTCCAAATACATGTCCAGATATGTCAGGAACAGCTTTATTCAAAGGTCTTTGATGCTCATATAATAAGTAAAATTTTAACAACTAATTCTATCACGAAAGTTTGCAGAAAGCTCTATAGAGCTGGATCCCTACACGTTCTTAAGAACCAAGCAAACAGCCTGGGCAACAAAGTGAGACCCCATCTCTACAATTAGCCAGGCATGGTGGCATGTGCCTGCGGTCCCAGCTACTCGGGAGGCTGAGGCAGGATGACGGTTTGAGTTCAGGAGTTTCAGGCCACAGTGAGCTATGACGCACTACTGCACTCCAGCCTGGGTAACAGTGAGATCCCATCTTTAAAAAAAAAAAAAAGAATCAAGCAAACTTTTGGAGAGGAACACCTCAGAAAAGAAAAACTCAACAGTTTCCAAGTATTTACTCCAACTTCTCAGATATTTCCATGAATAAGCTTTCCATCTTCTCCTGAGTTCTGTATTACAAAAAATTTCAAGCTTCCATTAAAGTTATGCGTAAGCACCCTACATATTCATCAGCTAGATTCTGCAATTTGCATTTGTTTTCCTTTGCTCTGTCATCTATCTACTTAACATCTCTATCCATCTCTTACTTTTTGGAACATTAAAAATAAGGTTGTACCTGGGCAGCCTGGACAACATGGTCAAACCCCATCTCTACCAAAAATACAAAATATTAGCTGGGTGTGCTCATGCACACCTGTGCTCCTAGTACTCAGGAGGCCAAGGCTTGAGCCCAGTAGGCGGAGGCTGCAGTGAGACTGCACCACTGCACTCACTCCACCTTGGATGACAGAGCTAGACCCTGAGAGAGACAGAGAAAAAAAAAAGTTGCAGATATCACAAATCTAGACACTTAAGAATGCACATAAGTAGAGTTCGCGGTTCCTTTTTTCTTTAGGTGAAATTTACACAGCATGAGACACGTATCTTAATGGTACCATTTTGAGTTTTCTCAGATGCATAGATTGTACACTTTTCAACCCTGTCAAGATCATCACCCATGTCCCTTTCTCAATATCTGGCATCCATGCCCCCATCCCCAGAGGCAATCACCAATCTGATCTTTTCACCACAGGTGTTGTCTCTTCTGGAAAGTCTATGAATGGATATGATACATATTCACTTGGGTCTAGCTTTTTGGACTCAGCATGATTTTGAGATTCATCCATGTTAATGTATATGATGTGTGTGTGTGTAGTTGTTTTCCATTACTTGAACAAGCACAATTTGTTTAGTCATTCTTACACTGATGGACACCTGACCTGTTGCTAGGTTTTAATTATTGTGAATAAAGTTGCCATGAACATTCAAGAAAGTACATGTCATTTTATAGAAATATGATTTTTCTCGGGTAAATACCCAGAAGTGAAAATCTTCAGTCAGTGGGTAGATGCGTGTTTAGCTTTTCAATAAATCGCCAGATATTTTTCCAGAGCGGAAGTATGATTTTACAGTCCTCCCTCTTTCAACGTACGAGAGCTCCTGGTTATTCCAAAGCCTCATCAACATTTGGTGTGGTCAGTCTTTAATTACAGGTAGTCTGATGATTGTGCAGTGGTGTTTCACTGTGGTTTCAATTTTCATTTTCCTGAAGCCTACTGATATTACACACTTTTCCACTTCTTTACTGGACCTTTATCTTCAGTGAAATAGCCAACTACTGTCCATTTTAAAATTAGGCTATCTTTCCATTACTGAGTTACAGAAATCTTTACAAATTCTAGATTCAATCCTTTCAGAAATGTTTTGCAAATATTTTCTCCTACTCTGACTTATTTTTTAACAATGTATTTTCATAAGATGCTTTGTATACTGATGGAGTCTAACTTTGCAGCTTTCATGGTTACTGCTTTCTACATACTTTAAACAATTCTGTTTACCCCCAAGTCACAAATATATTCTCCTATATTTTATTGCTTTATAATTTTAGCTTTAATTAGGACTACAATTTATCCAGAATTATTTTTTTTCCACTAATGTAAGGTGGAGTCATGTTCATTCTTCCATATGGATATTCAGCTGTTCCAGCACTATTTGTTGAAAGACTTTCCTTTCCCTACTGGGTTGCTTTGGCAACCTTGCTGAAAATCAAATAGGCACACAGTGTTTATCTATTTGGGGCTATCTTACTTGTTTTTATGTCAGTATCACACTGTACAGATTACTATGGCTTCAAGGTGACTCTTGAAGTCATAACTTAAGTACTCTTACTACTGTGTTTTCCAATTCACAAGGGAATCGGTCAGTTTACTGCATGGTAATTCCAACATGTAGATCTTCTGGGGTTGGTCTCCTCATGTTAAAGGGTCACATTTTGTTTGTTCTTTGTATGTTAAGTAATTTAGGATTGTATGCTAGACACTGTGAATTTTATCTGACGGAAGTTAGAGGTTCTGTTACTATCTTCCAAAAAGTCTTCATTTTTGTTTCACCAGAAAATTAACCTGGTTGTATTCAAACAACAAACTCTGCCATGGAGCAATTCAAATCAGGCTGATTATTTGGCTGTACTGTCTACCGCACACATGTGGGGTCAGCAGGTGATTTTGGCAAAGTTTGTAGGCAGAATCCAGGGCTCTCTTTCTGAAACTCTCCTTGCTGATACTCACTCCTCACTCTCCAGTAGCCGTGATTCTCCCAAGTCCTACCTATGGTGCTTCAAGGCCAGAAAGACTTGGTTTCGTATTGGAATTTTAGCTACCCTGCACACTTTGCATGGACAAAAGCTGTACAACAGAAAATTCGCCTGCGCCATTTCCTTCTTCCAAGTGTCAATCCCCTCTAAAACATGCCTATTTTTGTTTATTCTCCAGTACTTCATGTTATTTTTAGAATTTTGTGCGGTTTGTTATTGAGGGAGTGTCAGTCTGGTAAGAGCATACCTGGCCAAATGAGAATCACAACTCCTTCTTCATTTGTTTCTCTCAGCAAGGTTTTGACATTTTAAGCAGAGGTCGTGTGTATGTGTGTGTGTGTGTGTGTGTGTGTTTAATGTATTCCTAAGTAGTTGAGTACTGACGCTACTATTCATGAATTTTCTTAACACCCCTATTTGTCTGCTGCTAGTATTAACAAAAATGCAATTGATTTTTAGACACTGAACCTATGAATTTGCAGCCTTGCTAAATTTACTCATTTGCTTTGGTGGCTATCTTTATAGATTCCTTAGGATTTCATAAATAAATAAGCATGTCATCTACAAATAGAATTTTAAAACATTCCTTCATATCTTTAAACCTTTTATATTTTGTTTTCCCGACTCACTGCACTTGCTAGGTCTTCTATTAAAATAATAAAGACACAAGAGTAGACATCCCTGTCTTGTTCTTGAGGGAAAACACAGTATTTCATGATTAAGTATATCCTTAGCTGTTGGTGTTTCTTAAATACCCTTTATGAGACTGAGAAAGTCTCTTCGTTTCTCATTTGCTGGAAGTGCTTATCATGAATGGATGATGAATTTTGTCAAACGCTTTTGATCAAGTGAGGTGATCTTATAGTTTTCCTCCTTGGTTAATGCAATGAATTACATAGTTTTGCTTTGTTTTTGGTTTTGTTTTGTTTCTGCCAGACAGGGTCTTGCTTTTTCACCCAAACTGGAGTGTGATGGCGTGATCACTGATCACTGCAGGTTCAACCTCCCAGGCCCAAGTAATCCTCCCACCTCAGTCTTCCAAATAATTGAAACCATAGGCATGCACTACCATGTCTGACTTTCTTTTTCTTTTTTGTGGTGGAGATGAAGTCTTATGTTGCCTAGGCTGGTCTCAAACTCCTTAACTCTCAAGCAATCCTCCTGCCTTGGCATCCCGAAGTGTTGGGATAAGAGGCGTGAGCCATCGCATCTGGCCTGATTACTTCTTCTTTTTTGCGGGGTATGGAACAAGGTCCCAATGTCTCATGCAGGCTGGAGTACACTGGTGCAATCATAGCTCACTTCAGCCTTGAACCCCTGGGCTCAAGTGATCCTCCTGCCTCAGCCTCTGAGTAGCTGAAACCACAGGGGCATGCCACCATGCCTGGGTGGGTAATTTTATCTGTCTATAGAAATGGGGTCTTGCCTTGTTGCCCAGGCTGGTCTTGAACTCCTAGGCTTAAAGCAATCCTCCTGCCTTGGCCTCCCAAAGTGCTGGGATTACAGGTATGAGCCACTGCGCCTAGCTCACACTGATTAATTTTTGAAAGTTATAAACTAACTTTGCATTGTTGGAATACGTAGAACTCAATTATGATGTATTCTTTTCTCATGTATGTTAGCGATATATTAATCTTTAACTTTTAGTCGCATCTTTGTCAGGTTTTGGTTTCAGGGTTACGTGAACCTCATAAAACAGCATTTTTCTGAGTTTATTTTGTCTGTAAGATTGGTGATATTTGTTGCACAAATGCTTACATTTACCAGTAAAACCATGTGGGCCTGAAGTTTCCTTTGCAGGAAAGCTTTTGACTATGAAGTCAACTTCTTTAATTGTTATAGGGCTACCCAGATCTTGTATTTCTTCATGCATCAGCTGGGGGTAACGTAAATTTCATCATTACATTTAGTCATCAAATTTAATGGCATAAAATTCTTTATAATAATTGCTTATAATATTTTTACTGTCTGTAGGACCTACCACGACAGTCCCTCCGTCAGTACTAATATAGGTCATTTGTGATTCTGGGCTCTCTGTCTTTTTCTCGATCAGTCTAATAAGCGTTTATCTTTCCAAAGAACCTGCTTTTGGCTTTCTCTACTAGCCACTGATTTCTACTCTTTATTTTTATTATTTCTTCCTTCTACTTACTATTTTATCTTTTTAGGTAACTTCCTTTCCTAGCAGATTATTTAAAACTATAAAATTTTCCATTAGGCACTCTTTCAGCTACATCCCACATATGTGATATGCTGTATTTTCATTATAATTTGGTTTAAATATATATTTTACCTAATTTTTCCCCTAAATAAACCGTAAGTCAGAATTTTAAGGTTTAATTTCCATTTCTTAACAGATGTCTTATTGGTATTAATTTCTTAGTCTATTGTTGGCAGAGAACATACTTTGGATTTCAATCTTTTAAAATTGACTGAGAATTGTGCCCTGTAAATAGTCTTTCCTGGTGAGGTTACCATGAACACTTGAAACGCTTGTATTTCTACTCATGTTGGGTTTAGTATTCTATAAATACCACGTAGGTAGTTAATAATATAACTTTAAACTTCTATGTCTTTACTGATTTTTTTGTTCTAATTGAACTTTCCAATTGTGGATTTGTGATTCTGTTCCGTTAATTCTACTCAGTTTTGTTGCGTGTATTTTTAAGTTCCTTTATTAAGCAGATATAATTTACTGTTATGACTCCCTGATGTTGGTGATTTAGACATGTCACTTTACAATCTTCTGACTCAACTGTTGCTGATCACCTAGTCATTCGTATGTTGCATGCCATTTTTCACCAGCGGCTTTAAGACTCCCTCTTGCATTAGTTTGACCATGATACACCTAAATGTGGTTTTCTTCTTATTTATGTTGTTTGAGTTGAATAAGAAATCTGACTCCATTTCTGCTATTTGACTGCTGATAGGTTTCAAGCCCCACCATTTCCTCTTCCCCTTCTGCCTTGAATCTGGGCAAGCTGGTAAGAAAGCCCAGGTGCTCCACCTGTTGACACTAGGGAAATTTCAAACCAGGCAAGTCTCAGAATATGTAGTGTAAAAACCAGCTCACAGCCCCATTCCCTAACCACCATAAAACCCCAAGCCAGTCTCCTATCACTGCTCTCTCAAGTCATTTTTGGACCAACTTGGAAGCCTGCCGTGCTCTACCCAGAAAGCATCACTAGGTGAGTAATAAACCTTTTCGTGCCCTCTTGGTGCATGTAATATAGGTGACATCATTAGTTTCACACCAAAATCAAATTTTATATATAAAATCCCATCCCACATATAGTTCACACTTATTAAGCACCAACTATGTACTAAGCTCTTACACATATTAAACCGCTTAATCCTTCAACAATGCCATGAATCAAGCATTGTTGTCTCCATTTGACAAATGAGGTAAGGGAAGCACAGAGACAAAGTAACACGTCTAAGGTCCTACAGCCAGCAAGTGGCAGAAACAGAGGCCACATTCTGAATTACTAACATTATTCCGGCCCATATATAGTTACTAAAAAGAAACAAGTAATATAAACATAGCAAATCAAAACTAAAATAGTAACACTGGTATAATATCCCAGGTAGGTAAAACATTTACATGACATGTTTAATTATAAAAACTGAAGATTTCACCGTAAGAGGTATTTTCTCAGGAAAGAAAATTTCTTTGGACAAGTAAATTGAGAGAGCCCCTTCCAAATTAAAATAAGCAGCTTAGGTTTCCAAATATTAATAACTAAATAAAAAATAGGGGGAGACAACAGAACTTCCATAATCACACTACTATAAGTCACTTAGTCCTATGAGAATAAAATTGACACTTCTACTCATCTTTGATATAGTATAGCCTTTCTTAGAAGGAAAAGGACCAGGTGATGATTGAAAAAAACTTTCTCAATATTTTCTACCTCCACCTCCAAATGCTGTATTAAAAACTCTACTCCGAGATACTGCTTCATATTTCTGCTGCCTCTGAAAAACAAAATATCTCCCATGCATAAAATAGTCTCTACTATTGAAAAGATTTAAATATCAATTCTAAAAATGGTTGAAGTATTTCAAACCCTTCCAAATAGAAACTTTTTACTTAAAAAAAAAAAAAGCTAACACTGAAAGGGTTCAGGTACATTTACTTTAATAACACAGCTTATTGATTTTCTAGATTTAGTCATATTTATATGTGTGTGTGTGTGTGTGTGTGCGTGTGTGTGTGTGTGTGTATATATATATATATAATATATATATTTCCCCCTCCCAAGACAGTCTCACTCTGTCACCCAGGCTGGAGCGCAGTGGCACTATCTTGGCTCACTGCAACCTCCACCTCCTGGGTTCAAGCAATTCTCATGCCTCAGCCTCTTGGATAGCTAGAATTACGCCACCTGGCCCAGCAAATTTTTGTATGTTTAGTAGACACAGGATTTCACCATGCTGGCCAGGCTGGTCTCGGAACTCATGACCTCAAGTTATCCACCTGCCGCAGCCTCCCAAAGTGCTGGAATTACAGGCATGAGCCACTGTGTCTGGCCAATATATACTGTTTTTAACAATTAAAAAAAAATAGTATCGTAGATGACAAAATAAATATAAAATATAAGTAACATGTCATTCTAATATTAAAATTAAGTGCATAAAATCTGGAATACATGGTTGGTCTCTGTATCTCTGCCTTTCACATCCATGGATAGAAAGTACTACAGGAAAAACTATATAAAATGGCAATACAACAATAAAGAATACAGGCTGGGCATGGTAACTCATGCTTGTAATCCCACACTTTGGGAGGCTGAGGCAGGCAGATTGCTTGAGCCCAGGAGTTCAAGATCAGACCAGGCAACATGATGAAACCCTGTCTCTACCAAAAATACAAAAATTAGCCTAGCATGGTGGCACACACTTGTAGTCCCAGGTATTCAAGAGGGTGAGGTGAGAAGATCACCTCAGCCCAGGAAGCAGAGATAGCAGTAAGCCAAGATTGCACTACTGCACTCCAGCCTGGGCGACAGAGCCAGACGCTGTCTCCCTGCTGCCTCCAAAACAAAGTATGTGGGGGGGAAGTACATAGGTTATATGCGAATACTATGCCATTTTATATAAGAGACTTGAGCGTCTCCAGATTTTGGAGATATGGGGTATCCCAAGGATACCAAGGGATGACTGTATATCAAATATAAAACAATGATTGCAATACAGAATGTGATTCCATGAAATTCAACTTTTTAAGTTACATAGTTTTATAACGCTTGACTTTGATCGTAAAATGTTTTTATAATCTGACAATTTTTGAAAATTAGCATCCCACAAGATAAAAACTCAAATTTGTACAGCACTCTGAATGTGATAAACTGCTTTTCATAGAGATTATGTTTAGATAACATGTTAAAATGTTTAGGCAAATGTTTAAGCACATAGATTAATGTTTTATACCTATGGATGGAAATTATATAAGGCATCATATAAAAATTACAGGAAACCCCTTTTAAATTACTTAACTTCATTATAAATTTTTGTTCAGTATCTCTCAATTTCCCTATCATCCTAAATAAAAATATATCCTTCTTTCACTGCCCCCAATCCCCACTGTCCTAGTAAATTTCAGAGAAATTATATCCTTTTATATAGATACATATATATATAGCCATAAAGATAAGCAAAGTTCTAAAAGACAAAAGGCTGGGGTGAAGGATTTAGTGAGAAGTCTCCTTACATATTTCAGTTCTAATTTAAGTATTATTAGTGATCACAGTTTCATAAGAGCACCAAGAGCATTTCACAGCGCTTCCCATAATAACCCAAAGTCAGAATTGAAAGTTGGATTTTGAGAGTAAAGACTAACCTACCGCTTCAAGGAAAACGATGATGATAATAGAAGAAAACTGTAGTTGTAACATTTATTTGAAAATAAAACATCACTGGCTAATTTAATCGGTATCACGATTATATGCAAAAAAAAAAAAAGGCTTTTGTTAAAATGGCACATATTTCATGCAGACACACGTAACATCCCTTTTTTCTCCCCACATATTCTCTCTGTCCTCAGCAACCACTAAATTTGGAATTCTGTTTTCAAAAGGAGGATACAGACAGCTCATGAAACAAGCTAGACTTAGTGAGCTCCCTCCCGCCACCACTCTAGTCATTGCTCTCCAACAAGCTCTTCTCAAGCTGCTTTTATCCTGTCTGCACAAAATCCCAAAAAGATTTCAACACTTTCCAGTCATGTCCAGATATCTGTATTAACAGCAAACATTTTCAGGAAATTAAAAATCCAGCCAGAGCAAAGCCAAAATCTCACTATCTCATTAATTCTTTTCACGCTACCTCTTCCAATACTCTCCAGCTATTATTTTTAAGGCCCCTCCCGGTTCTGAAATAGCAGGAAGAGGGAGTCTGAGAGAAAAGGGGCACAATCTTATGTGGCTGGCTGGACTGTGATCTGCTGTGACAGTAATGTGATGGAGTCCCGTGGAGGCTGGAAGTCTAAATGCGGACTCTCTCACCTACAGCTAGTTCCTGATGCAGGAACTTCTCAGGCTGGCCTGCTTGGATCACTGCGACCCTCCAACCAAGTATGGCCTCTTGATCCTTTCAAGGGAAGCCAACTTCAACTATTATGTCTTACTAAAGTCTACTTAGTCCATGGGGGTAATTCTTCCAGCTCTGACCCATCGAACTCTGACAAAGTGTTGGCCACTCCCATTGTGCCCTTTCTTCATTCTACTGATACAGGGGCAGCTCCGGCCTTTATCTCACTTTCTAGGCTTTTTCAGACAGAAGTCAAGTACCAGTCTATTTATCTGTCAAACCTCAGCAGACACGTCAAACTGAGAAGTTCCTGTCAAGTCCTTCAAACTGGATTAACAAAAGGGAGAAATACCTTAACATATACTACTCTCACCAAAAATCTTTTCACTATGGGGTCCTTTCTCCTGAACTCATCATCTTTATACAGCCTAGAGGTGAGTAACAGGTTTTAACTGTAGCACTGCTTGACTCAGGGTATCTTTTCTGCAAGTCCTGTATGAATGCCATAGCACCTCAATTTTGAATGTAGGTTATTGGTAATCTACTGTTCTCAGATTTGGGGTAAACATCAGATTTGGTAAATACCAGAACAGATCCTATTATAACATTCTGCTACAGTTCCACTTCCAGGTAAAATATAGGCAGGTCACAGCAGTCCAATGTTCTTACTAGAGGGGGAAAAAAAAGGAGGAGAAAAAAAAAAAAAAAAAAAAAAAACTTGCTCAAAAGACAATGGAGAGCTATCAAACTAATGAGATCCAGATGAACTAAAACTGCAGCAAAGCAGCTTTCTAGGTGAACTGACAAAATGCCTATCACTTCCTCCCCTGGGGTCATGTGCAGATTCTAGGTGCAGGCTGAAGGCTTGGTCTGAGAAAGAACCTCTGAGGAATAAAACAGGAGAACTTTTGACAGTCACATGAGTATTGCCCCTCAAGACACTCATCAGATCTTAAAGCTGAGGCTAAAGAGCTCATACTTTGAAAGTCACCTCATACTTCGAAAAAGTAGAGGTGAATCTCCCAGTGTTTCAGGGGTTAGGTGACAGTCTAACAAGCTTTCAATCAAAATCCCTGGAAAGCTTTGTTTGCAGAAAGGGTATAATCCAGTGGCAGACTAAACCAAATTAAAATGGCAGTCTAGCCCCACCCAGCTCAATTGCTGATTAGATTAAGGTGAGCATCCTCTCTATCTACGTGGTAAAGGTAGGAAAGGTCAAATACTCTGGGGAAAGCATTGTTTGCAAGATCTTTATGGGTGAACTTTACATAATGTACACAATATACGGCATACAATAAATACTGTATGACATGAAAATGCAGGAAAATTTGAGAAAGAAAAGAATGGACAATAACAGAAGCAGACCAACAGACGATCCAGACATTAGAACTGCCACACAGAAGACTTTAAAGTAACTATTATAAATATATTAAGGAAATAGATAAAATGGATGGAGAATTTCAACAGATTTGGGATCTGTAACATCAAAGGAACATACCCTAACTGAAGGATATAATATTTGAAAGTAAGAACTTACATAGGCTTAACAGACTGAATACAGCACAAAAACAGGACCAGTAAACTCAAAAGTAGATCAATAGAAAATATCTAAATTGAAAAAGAAAAGAAAAAAAAAAGGAAATGAAAACAACAGATTGTAAGAGACATTTTGATTTTAGCCCAAGTACAAGAGAAGATTTAAAGCAAGATATCCTAAACTGCTGTTTTACTATTATCTCACCTCTCCACAGTCCATGTAGGGGTACTGTCTATCTCAGGCACTTTGGATGGTGATACATTTACTTACATTGCCAGTGGGGACCACACAGGCCTGGAAGGACTCTACCACAAGACAGGAAGGGGAAGGAGTAAACAGTATGGTTTTTCCCCAGAATGTAGTCACATAGAAATGGCCTGGGTATGACATTTTGGGCTGGATGGTAAATACTTAAAAAAAAAAAAAAAAAAGGGTATCCTTGAATGGTTCCAGATAAGGCTGGAAACGGCCGGGTCCTGTGGCTCACGCTTGTAATCCCAGAACTTTGGGAGGCCAAGGCGGGCAGATCACGAGGTCAGGAGATCAAGACCATCCTGGCTAACATGGTGAAGCTCCGTCTCTACTAAAAATACAAAAAATGAGCCGGGCATGGTGGTGGGTGCCTGTAGTCCCAGCTACTCGGTAGGCTGAGGCAGGAGAATGACATGAACCCGGGAGGCGGAGCTTGCAGTGAGGCGAGATCACACCACTGCACTCCAGCCTGGGCGACAGAGCGAGACTCCGTCTGAAAAAAAAAAAAAAGACTGGAAACAGACCAAGGATGTTGGGAAAACAAAAGATTATTGTAATTTTTAAAATGTCTATTTTAGCGAGGTTGACTCTCTTTCCTGAAGCTAATATGTTAATTTAATAGCACAAGAAAAGTGAGTATATTGTTCATTGCATCAGGTGTTACATGATAAAATTATAGAAATTGATTAATTTGGGTATAATTCAGTAATTTTTATAAAGGGACAAAGTCTTAGGGCAGGTAGGTATTTTCCCTGGTAAGGTAAGTGATAAAAATGTACCATTTAAGAAGCTATCATATACACAAGGGACTTTGAATACCAGGGTCCTGGAGTAGGAGCCCCCTCAAAATACCTAACTGTAAATGCAGGCACCAGATAAGGTTCAGGATTTAGCAAAAAGCCTTCCAAAGTGTGTTTCCCATGATACTCGACCTCATTACAAACGCTTTCACATTTATAAACAGTGTATGACAAACTGGATGCTAAGGCTGATAAGAGGTTCCTATTCCCCATAACCTCAAAGTTCTAATTGATATTTATAAAGTTTTGCTGTTCTGACTTTATCCACAAATTTTATACATTTAATAAACTAAATTATACATCACGCAATGTTGCCTGGCAAACACTTTTTAAGCAGAGACAATACATTTTAATGTCTACAATTTAATGTGAGTTCTCCTGAAAACCAAAAATGGAAAGAAAACGAAGACCTAGAATATCTGAATATTTCCAATAAATCATATTCCTAGCTATAACGTTTTATAGCTTATGAAGCTCATTTATATTATTTCAATGGACCCAAAAGTCATACTGTGAAAGTACTCAGATAGCACTACCGCCTTTCACAGCTGTGAATAGTAAAAAGTACAGATTCCCCAGGATCTACACTCATCAATACTGAAGAAGCTGACACAAAAACAGGTTATCAAATTCAGAGTTCCCTCCACCATAGTGCTTCATACATATTACGACACAGACACACACACACACGCCTATGTATGAATGAGAAGAAAGAATTATCCTATTACGAAAAAGCACTCGCTTAAAAATGGAAGAATACCACAGATTGGGTTCAAAAAGACTTCTCTTTAGCTATTCCTGGTTACCTAAAGAAGCAAAAGGGTATGAACATGAAGTCAGAAATAAAATATGACAGTTTTTTTAATTAGAATTGCTCTATTCCAAGATAGTCTGCATAAAGTTACCAATTACTCTGATGTTTAAAAGTCTGTAAGAGGTGGCCGGGCGTGGTGGCTCATGCCTGTAATCCCAGCACTTTGGAAGGCCGAGGCGGGCGGATCATCTGAGGTCAGGAGTTCGAAACCAGCCTGACCAACATGGAGAAACCCTGTCTCTACTAAAAAATACAAAATCAGGCAGGCGTGGTGGTGCATGCCTGTAATCCCAGCTACTCGGGAAGCTGAGGCAGGAGAATTGCTTGAACCTGGGAGGCAGAGGTCACAGTGAACCGAGATTGCGCCATTGCACTCCAGCCTGGGCAATAAGAGAGAAACTCTGTCTCAAAAAAATAAAAGTTTATAAGAGGCAAAACAAAATCCAAATGTTAATGTCAGCATTAAAAAGAAACATCCTGGAAGGATACATGAGGCACTAGTAAATACAATGTTCACTACAGAGGAAAACTGGGTGACAAACGAACTGGGGTGGGAGGGAGACCGATTTTTCCACTGTATAATCACGGTTGATTTTTCAGTTATACACATGCTACTTTATGTTTTTAAGCAACTTTTTTTTTTTTAAAGGGACAGCCTCTCATTATGTTGCCTGGTAAGGAGTGCAGTGGCTGTTAACAGATGTAATCACCACACACTGCAGCCTGGAACTTCTGGGCTCAAGTGACCCTCCTGCCTCAACCTCCCAAGCAGCTGGGGCTACAAGTGCACACCACCACGTCTGGCTAGTAATATACTTTTTGAAAGCAAAAATAGTCATAAACATACAAATATCAAAAGAGAAAGCTAAAAAAATAGAAATGCCCTTTAACAGAAAAAACTGACTTCAAAGAAAAGAGACAAGAATAGTCTTGTCTCTAAATAGGCAAGAATCAAATTGCCCAAAAGTCCTATTTAAACATTTAATTGTGCTGACTACAAAAATGATACACTTTTACCTATAAATATTAGGAAAAAAACTACAGGACTTTTCTGGGTCATCCATACTCATTAGTAAAAATTTGGTCAATTAATCTCTAAAAGTTTCATAATTAAGTGTTAACATTTTTAGAAGTATGCTTTATCGAGCTAAGAAAACTCATTTCTAACTTGTTAATATGAATAGTGAATTTTATAGAAAGCCCTTTGTAGATCCATGAGGATCATAAAGTGCTTCTTAAACATGATTATGTGGTATCTTATACTAACAGATTTCCTGTAGTTGAGTCATCCTTGAATGTCAACAATAAACATTACCTAGTCATTTTTGTGTGTGTGTGTCTGTGAGACGGAGTTTCGCTCTTGTCGCCCAGGCTGCAGTGCAGTGGCTCAATCTAGGCTCACTGCAACCTGTGCCTCCTGGGTTCAAGCAATTCTCCTGCCTCAGCCTCCCGAGTAGCTGGGATTACAGGCGCACACCACCACATCCTTCTAGTTTTTGTATTTTCAGTAGAGACGGGGTTTTGCCATATTGGCCAGGCTAGTCTTAAACTCCTGACCTCAGGTGATCTGCCTGCCTCGGCCTCCCAAAGTGCTGGGATTACAGGCGTGAGTCACTGTGCCTAGTTATGTTTTTGTGGTTTTGTTTTTAATAAACCACTGAATTCTAAGTTCTGATATTTTATGACTTTTGCATCTATGTTTATAAAACAGTGGTATAAACTTTTCTTTTGCTATCCTTGTTTAATTGTGGTATAAAAAGTGTTCTTTATTAGAGTTAAAGAAACTAAAGGTTAGGACTGGGTTTTTTTCTAATTCATATTAAAAACAATACAGATTCCAACGGACTGGTGGAAAAAAAGAAAACATGATACTGAAATGAACATCAGAAATCTGACAATATTCTGATCATTTCCTTAGGATGAAAGATCAAAAATATGATTACACGGTCAGATTACCACCTTAGGAAAGTCCTTTTAATTTATGCTTATGAAAATAAACTTTGCATTCCTATACATTTATGTATAATCAATATTATAATAGCCATTTTACACCCCATAGTCCTTACTTTTAACTTTACAGAACTCCATCCCTTACTTATAACTTTACAGAATGTTTAACACTTCAAAGTCCCTTACTTTTAACTTTACAGAACTCCATCCCCACTGCCATTTCAATTTTGCTTTATTGTGGATAATAACATATTGAAAGCTTTTTCCTTATGTCTGATTCAACTGCCATTCTGACTTCACAACCAAGTGGTCTCCCATTCCTCGTACTCAAAAATGCTTGAGATGAAAAAGTTTCCTGAAATTTTTTATTATTTAGCTCACTGCAGCTTTTATTGAGGTTAAACTCTACCTATAAATTACTCTGTGTCACCATAGGAAATGGTGGGAAGGAAGCAACAGTGACATATCTATAACTACAGCTTCTAAACTGCCAGAGGCAATAAGAGTAATGAGATGAGGGGAGTGGAAGGTACACAAAGCCAGGACTACGTTTCTGTCCTAATTTTAACCCCACTCTAATATTAAGGGGCTGAGAGTAGAGAGGAGGAACTGTTCAGTAAACATTTCAACAGAAAACATTTGCCATTTCTTAAAATTAAGCAATTTGCTTCCTGTTCTTCATTAGTTGAACTGAGTTTTTTTTTGGCTTATAAAACTATAAAGGCACTTTATTAACATTTTATTTGAAATTCTGAGTAAACATGCTTACAAATCCATTGCGTATCACATTTTGAATAATTCTGTTTAAGCTAAGGTTTGGATTTATCCTTAACAGACCTTTTTCCATGCCGCTTCCCATCTTTTACACTCTACATATAAATGAGTTCCCTGAATTCCAACTAAATTTCTTACATTTAAGAATATTTAGCTGTTAAGAAATGACTAATAATCTGACACAATTTAATTGTTCTACTACTAAAAATAAGCGTTATAAAATATATGGCATCAAGCTACAGTGTATAAAAAGTTAACATTTTTTTGATAGACCACGATCAATAACAAATCTCCATTTTTGCAACATCTGAAAAAACCACCAAATTAGGCAAATTTCTACGCTTCAAGGAAACTTTAATAGTGAAAAACAAGATAATGGAGAACTATCACTTCAACTTCATTAATTAGGTGAAAGGGCAGAAAAAAATGTTTTTAATGATGAAGCAGCTCTAGAATATGAGCTATCAGAGATCTCTATCTCCAAAAGAAGCTGTAAAAAGAATAGGAAATAAGGAAAAGAGCTATGACTAAGGTTACCTCCTCCACAGGTTAAATACCAGCAATGGCCAATTTTAGTACTGTTGTACCTCCCTAAAAGATTAGACTCTCTCAGGCTCTGCTCTGTGGATAACCTCACTGCAATGGCAACTTGAGCCTTACTGAAGTTGTGCAAAACCATGGCTCGATCTCTGCCTGTATCACAGCTCCCTTCGATCAAGTGATACCAGTCTCCTGGCCTCCATTCTTGACAGCCTCATAAGGAGTTTTCTCACTGCAACCCACGCTGCACTTCAAATTAATCTGACTTCTGAGCCTTCAGACCCTAAGGCACTTAATGGCCCCAATCTCACCAGTCACCCTCAGGTTAAGTGTGAACTCTGGCACAGCATGCAGTGACTCCTTACTACCTACACACACTCTGGCCATTTGCCATCCCTTACTTTAAACTCTAAGGACACCCAACTTATTTGGAACACTTCACCAATCCTCCCCAACCTGCCAATCTCCACACCACCACACTACATGTGATGAAACAGGCTTCTCCTAATTCCTCCTTTACCCTGCTCAACTCAAAACCACCAGTATTCCTCCAGAAGGAAACTTTCCACAAGCCTCCTCTGGACATAGCCCAAGGCATACTTCTTTTATAACATCTACCAAGCCTTATGAAACCATCTTTTTCTTTTCTAAGTTTATCTCCCTTACTAGAAAGTAGTTTAAAAGCAAACACTATCTTAACTCCAGTGAGGAGGAGCACACCAGGCATGTAGTGGGCATATGATAAATGGTTACCTAACTGAAATCCCACACACTACACAATGAAGAATGAAATACAGCTTGACTTCTCAGCCCATTCACCAGGAAGTCTCAGTTCCACTTCTAAAACCCAGGCCAAATATGTTTACTTCGTGTGCTAGCACGGCCGCCACGCCAGTCCAGTCTCTATCATCTTGCATTTAGATTCCTCACAGTCTCCTCATTTTCCTGCTTCCATCTACCCTACTACACACATACCACTCTTCAGCAGCCAGAAAAATCTTTGTAAAAATGTGTAAGATCCTCTTTAAAATCCATCAGAATAAATTTATTTGCATCCTGTTATATTTAGACTAACATTCAAACTCTCACCACACCCTAGGATGTCTGCCATAAGCTTTGGGCAAGTCTTGTCCTCCATCTACACTGGGGTCCTTTTAAATATTCTAATACAAGCAGCTCACCTCAGTGTCTTCACCCTGGCTCTTCCCTCTGCCTAGAAGACTCTTCCCTCAGTTGGCTGCTGCTTCTCGAAGCTCTGCGCAAGCATCACAATCCAACCCAAAGGAGCTTTTTAATTCTTCATTCTATCATATCACTGCATTTGGTTGTCTTCTTTGCACTCATTACCATATCAAATTATAATTAATTTGTTTACTTGTTTATTGTGTATTTCTATCCCTTAGGAAGGCAGGAGTTTTGTGTTTTGTTAGTCACTGTATCCCCCATATGTCTAGAAACAGTGCCTCTACACAGCAAACACTCAATAAGCATTTGTAAAACAAATGAACAAACCAAAAAAAGCAACCTTTAAGATATACATAAAACAAGTAAGGGAAAGAAATGGATGGTCTACCAAACAAGGCAAGAAACATTCTGCTGTTAGTATTTGTAACTAGACAGGCTGCACTGGTGTTATTGGGATCTGTTATCTACAAGCATCAAAAGTGGACTTCTCAAAGTTCAAAGTCAAAGAGAATGGTTTCACATGCTATATGCTAGCCCACGTTATGACACTGCAAACAATCAGTTTAGAGAATTCTAACATTTCTTAACACTCCCCCCAAAACCTGTAATGTACACAAGTAGTAAAACATATTTTAAAACATGTGCCACTTTATTAAAAAGCAATACTTATGACAGTGGTACTTATCTGTAAATGATGAAATTTATCCTCAGAAAACTTCAGACTTTTAAAGTAACAGGTCCTCCTAACCTAAGAGGCAGGTCTTTAAGACAGGTTCTGACTAATGCCTACCACATTTAAGAAGCCACCTAACACACTATTCTTTCTTGGAAGTAATGCTGCAACGCAAAGAAAAACGATATAAAATTCTAACACACTATTCTTTCTTGGAAGTAATGCTGCAACGCAAAGAAAAACCATATAAAATTCATTAAAAAGTAAGCAGCCTCTTTTCACCTCTGACTGATGAAAGTTTTGACCAACGGAGGAGAAAACTGTAGGCTGCTACTATGTTAGTGATAGAAAAAGCTTCAATTCTTTATTCAAGTATCATTCAATCACAGAAATAAGGAAAACATACAAATTTAGGCAATGAAGATAATAAATCGAAGTATCTTATTTAGCTTGATTAAACCTTCTCACTATTCAAGAAACTAATTTATAAAACAAACAAGTCAGCTAGTAAAAACAATTTATACAAGGTTAAAAACAGTCGTATTTTAATCATCACTTTTTACAGGCAACTTGAAAGGAACACAAATTCAGTAACTTTCCTTCAGATTTCTTGACACAATTTGATCAAACTTGGGATCTAACAAAACTTACCTTGGTATGGTAACACATTTAGTATTACAGTTTTGCGTGGTGATGGCTTTCTCAAGCTCATCTAATCGTCCTGTTTTCTTAAGCTTCTTCACCAGACTTTTCACTGCTTTCTCACACCACTTTTCTTCTTGCCCATTCTGCTCTCCTCCGCCTGCTCCTCCAGACCCACCAGCTGACTTCTTCCATCCCAGCAGTCTCTTCACAACTGGCGGAGTGAATGGCAAGATGGACGACATGTTCTTACCAAAGGCAGCAAGCCACGCTAGGAAACCAGCCTCTTGTATCAAACCTAGCAAAGATATTGAAAGGATAATGTAGAGACTAACTTGAACATCAAACATCAAGTAATAATTTCAACTTATCATAGAAAGCAAACTGCAAAACAAGACAGAAATTCAAATTATGACTTTCCCAACAGACTTCTCCACCCATGAAAATGTTATCTTTATGAATTTAAATGAATTATGGAAACAAACTCTTCTAAAAGCAAGAACGTTATAAGGACGCCTCTTGTGGGAAAATACAGTAATTTTGCAAGTCAAATCAGATACTTCTGATGATTTTTCACTACCAATACTATTTTAAACTCTTAATAGTGTCAATTAAAATATTTTCACAAAAAAAGGTTTTCTCACTTTTTAGAACTTCAATCTACTCTCAAAAGACTATACAAAAATACATTGAAAATTTGTAAGCCCACTCTCCCCCAGGTTTTAAACTTTTATAACTAACAGGAGGCAAAATCTACAGTTACAAGAAGGGAAAATGCATCAAGTGTGAAGTAATCAAGAATAAATAAAAAAACATGGCAAACAGAGTCTGTGGAGAAAAGCTATTGTGCGGTTTCACCTGCCCTTGAGAGAAATTTTTTAAGACATACTTTTTTCATTTTCATCTAAATAACAATTTGCATAGTGAGTAAAGTCAGATCATTTCTCTTCCCAATTTAAGGAATTGTACCTTGTCTTTTCTCTTCCACAGGAATCATTTTTATTAAGCTGTTTTGTCTATACAGCATCATTTTACAAATATAAACATGTGTGCACACAGTTATCCACATTCACCACCTTATTCCTGTACAAAAGTAGCATAATAATCCTTGATTTTGTATATCTTGAATTTTTTCTTTTGCTTAATTCTCTGTAGGTCATTTTTGGCCCATCTATTGTGCCTGTATTTACCTGTTTATTCTCAAATGCAATCTATATTATTAATCTGCAGACTACACTTTTGAGCTGGGATGGGCAGAAGAAGAGAAACCCTTTGTAGCAAGGTATTGGCAGTGGGGAATGGAGAAGAAGGGGTAAATTTCTAAGGGCAGAGAGATCAACCAGCAGAGAACTGCAATACACAAAAGGAAAGAATAGATATTAGGGAGATAGAAGGAACAGAGTTGATAAAGAAAAGTTACAAATTACAGGTTCTTGCTTGAAAAACCAGTTGAATGAAAATACAATTGGCCAAAATTTGAAGTATTCGGGGAACATAAGTGTTGTGTTAGTCAAGCTACGTTTGCTGTGACTATGAAATTCCAGGAGGTGCCCAATAAGCAGGTAGAAACAAAGGTCTGAGGCTTAGCACAGAGATCAAATTGGTCACGTGGTAATGAAACTGCTGGTATATGGGAGAGCTCAGAAACCGCCAAGTTAAGTGAAAAAAAATTCTAAGAAATACATATAAAGGAGTTACCAAATGGAGGAAAAAACTGGATGACTAGGGAGAAAGGTGTCATGAATGCAAAGGACAATTTATAGCAACACAACATGATAACCCAACTTTTAAGTGCCAACACTAGGATATGAATCAAGCAGCATGATGCCAGAGAACAAGTACTTAATTGTGTCAATATACTGTGTTGCACATAACAATCTGGAGCTAATCTGGAGACCTAAAAAGAGCCATTAAAGGCTGAGCTCTTTATACAATCAACGGAGCTATCTGTGCCTGACAAATTAGTCCATTAGATAGCATTAGAATAACACATTTAGCTCCAACTCCTTTCTCAATCTACAAATCATTTAACTAGTCTTTCAGTCTCCATCTTCTTTCTTTGATGCAAACAGCTTTCTAAAATGCATACTGCATGTCACCCTACTACTAAAAATCCTTCAATATTTGCAAAAAATAACAGTAAAATGACTTAATATCCTTTAAGAACACACAGTGCAATGCTTCAGAGAACAGATTCTGAAGCCAGCTGGCCAAGTTCAAATCCCAAGGATGACATTAGCTTCATGGCAACCTCTATACACCTCAGTTTTCTCAGCTGTAAAACAGAGATAACAGTACCTATCTTAAAGCCAATATAACAACCTCTATAAAAATGTAATATGAGCCACATATGTACTTTAAGTTTTCTAGTGACATTTTTAAAAGTAAAAGGAAACAGGTGACATTTTAATGATGTATTTAACCCAATATATCCAAAATGCCATCGTTTCAACATGCAATCAATATAAAAAAAAATTTCATACTAAGTCTATAAAATCTGTTGAGTACTTTACACTTACAGGACAACTCAACTAGGACTAGCCACATTTCAACTACTCAATAGTGACACAAAGGTATTGCCTACCCATATTGAATGGTCCAGCCCTAACTACTCAAAATTTCTGCCTACTCTCCCTATCCCATATTCTCTATAAACTGTTCATAAACACCTCTATTTAACAACTGTAGGATCTGTAGTAATGTGACATTTTTCATTCCTAATATTTAAATGTATGTTCTCTCTCCCCCTCCCCATCCTCTTTTGATCAGTTTTGCTAAGTGGTCAATTACATTAATCTTTTCAAAGAACCAACTTTTTCTCAGCTTTGTCAATTTTCTCTATGTAGGAATTACTTTCTATTCACTAATTTCTGCTCTTGTCTTCATTATTTCCTTTCTTCCACTGTCTTTAGGTTTAATTTCCTATTCCTTTTCTACCTCCTTAAAAAAGCTTTCTTTTCCAATGCATAGATTTAAGGCTATAAATTTCATCTTAGCATTTCAGCAGCAGCATTCCAGATCATTGTAGTTCATCTTCATTTTCAATCAGTTTAAAATATTTTCTAATAGCTCATAATTTCTTCTGTGAGCCATATGTTCTTCATAAGCATATTACTTTATTTCCAGGCAGCTGGGAATTTTCTAGTTATTTTTTGTTCTTTTTATTTACTATAATACAAACAACATATTCAATTATTAAAATCAATGATATTTGTTGAGGCTTTGCTTATGGCCCCAGATTATGGTCAATTCTAATACAATTTCCATGTGCAAGGGAAAAGATGGTTAATACCAACATTAATAGTTTCAATGTTCTACATATGACAATTAGATCAAGCCTGCTAATTGTGACGTATGTATGTCCTATATACCTGCATCCACTGTGATGGCATATCTGTCTGTTTCTTTTAGTTGAAAATAAAATTTTTGGTTTCTAGATGTCCGGGCTGTTTTACTGGGTATAGATTAAGGATTGTGATAACTCTGGTGGATCAATCTGCTTACACTATAAAATGTAGTTCTCTTTTTCTACTAGTGTTTATTGTATTAAAGTCTCCTTTGCCTGATTAGTACAGCCACACTTACTTCCTTCAGTTGGCATTTGGATGGTATATCCTTTCCTATCATTTTCTCTCAATCTTTCTAGGTACTTATATTTAGGTAATTATTATTTGTCCAGTCTGATAATTTTTGCCATTTACTTGGAATATTTAGCTCATTTCCATGTAATGTAATTGCTAATTTGGTTGTCTGCTTGTTTTATATTTTCTTTCTTGTCTTTTGAATTTATCACATATTCTATATCCAATTTTTGTCTGTATTCATTTGTTATATTCTTTTCTTTTAGTGGTTACCCTAGATACTTCCTTATTCATCCTTCACTTAACACAATTTCATAAATATACTTTTACTACTTCCTCTATAATGGCAGAATCATAGAACACTGCTGAGAAGCAGTTTTGCTGTGAACGAGACTACCTCTGGTTTGTCCCTGTTCCTAGGATGAGACTCTGCTGAGCTTTTATTCAAAAGCTAGTAGATGCTTATCTTCTAGGTACCTAGATCCTATAAGAATTGCTTTGTTTTTAAGAGATTTCTGGTTTAGCTCTCTAGCCTAAGCAGCTTCAGAATTTAGCAAATGTCTACAGGGAAGAAACTGGGTGTGCTGAAAATCATCAGTGTGTATTCACCACTTCCTCAAACGCTTTCAACTCTCACCTATTGTTCTCAAGTCGTTTCCCCTAGAGAATCTTTATCTCAACACCACAGGACTAGAAAATATCCCAATCTCCTTTTCTGAGATTCTGGTTTATCTCTTCCGCCCAGTTGAACTACGGAATTTAGCGAATATATTGAGGGGGTTCTCTGTGTTTAAAGCCTCCTCATATTTCCACTCTGCCACTCAGGCTGCAACCCAAAGGCCTCCTCTAATCTGGACCCAGGAAAAACAACGATCAGCTGCAGACCTCTCTCAGCTCACTTGTGAAAGGTACTCCCTGAGGTTGCAAAATTTTGCTTTCTTTAATCATTTTTACACCCACTGTTCTCTATCTAAATATATAAATTTTGTAAATTACCTGGCTTTTCTAGTTGTTTTATTATGAGTCTTGGACTACCAAGAACTACTGCATCCTATCCCCCAAAATTATCTCATTCCATTTTAGTAAGTTTTCTACAACTATAAATCTGTGAGTTGAAATAATTTCATGACTTTATTTCACAAGATCACGTACCACTTGAGGACAGAGATGGAGAGTTAAGATTTGAGAAGAATGGGAAAAATTTAGAAACCCTAGCCCTGAGAAAAATCAACCAAAACGAAACAACAGAAAATGTGTCAGGTATATATTATCAGACCATATATTTTAAAAGTACTCCACAGAAGGAATTCCACTTCTGATTAGGATGTAGAAAGTTACAACAGAACATCACTTTCATTCTAATAATCAAAACTAGCCAGATAAGCTACAAAATCATGGTCTCTCTGAACCAGAGAGTTAAGGATACAAAGTAGCCTAAGTAGAACTAAATTCCAAAGTGCTGAGCCTTGAGAGAAGAGAGGCTGCATGGATGGTCTCTTTCCTGGTGGAGTGGCTAATGAGGAATAATCCTGCCATGAATGAAAGTAAGAAGAAACCAGCCTACATGTGCACTGACATGACATATTAAATTGCAAGGATCCCACAGAGCAAGACTGCATCCATCCCAACCACTCATTCCCATAGGTTTCCACTAAGTACTTGCAAAAGTATGTCAAAGGTTGGGGAACATGGCTGGAAAGCTGAGGGAGATCCCTTAAGGAGCTTAAGATCTCCCACAAATGCAAACAATCTACCCTCTCAATGGGGGGTGGTGGGGAGGGACAGGCAAGAAAGGTGAGAAAAAGATGATCCCAAGAGACTCTAGACATTGAGCTGCCAAGGGCTGGGGCAGGACAGAAGAGATGAGAAAAACTTTCACCCAGATACTCAGGACATTGACCTACCAAGGCTGAAATGAGCAGTGAACTTGAAGACAGGGTAGGATTGCTAAAAGAAACCTCTGGAAGGTATTAAGAGCAGAAAGATCTCTCACTGGGCACAAAAGCTGGGAGACAGGAATAGAGAAAGAGGGGGTGGGGGGAGAGAAAGTAAGAATGACCAAGAGATTGATAGCTGAGCTGTAGAGAAATCTCTCATGGTTCAGAAAGCTGATGGCTCAGCTATAAACCAAAATGAGATCCAATTGGACAACACAAGAAATGATGGACCATTTTCTAAAGGTAAATATTATTTACTTCAATCTCCATTGTTTTTATACAAATGTTCAGCATTCATTCAAAAATTACAAGATACAGGAAGTAGCAAACAGTCAAAACATGAATAAAATCAGATAACTATAATAAAAATTCTAAAGAAGCTGATGGAACAGATGGCAACATGAATAATGGAAAAATTTCATCACAGACATCAAAGTTACAAAAGAAGATCGCAGGAAAATGTTAGAAATGAAAAATACAGTATTAGAAATTGAAGATATCATTAGATGGGCTTAACAGAAATAAGCAGTGAACTTGCAGACAGGCCAAATTAAAGTATGCAAATTAAAACACAAAGAGAGAAAAAACAGTGTAGGGAAAAAACTCAGAATATCCAAAACCAAATGTCAGTTGGGTTTAATTGGAGTGCCAGAGGAAGACGAAAGAGAATGGGGAACAAAAAAAATGTATGAAGAGATAATGGTCACAAACTTTTCAAGAGATGACAGATACTAACCCACATATGGAAAGAAAACACATTCATGGTCAACCTGCTGAATATTAAAGATAAAAGTAAGGATGAAAAGCCAGGCTAGGACAACAGTTAAGAATTCCTGGGAGCCCCAGACAGAAAGAGAATTTGTACTCATTCGCAAGCTCTTTTCCAAGGGCCTCAACTGAGTGCTCTTGAAAAAAGGCAGAAAATGGGCGAGAGCTCGTTCCCCTCCACTTGGTGGCATCTCGTATAAAGCAAATGCCTTCAACTATGACGGGAGATGCAGGAAAGTCTACCAAGCCCAAAGGCAAGCAAAGATCCCCTGCCTCAAGGGGAAAAGTAGAGCAAAAGACATGTGCTGTTGAGTTGGGGGATGTGTGGAGCACAACTTACTTGCCCATCTTCCACACACAAACATACCTTTCACTCTGTAACAATAACCACCACATTCTACTGCCAGGGGAAGCGAGGAAACATTGCTACCACCAGTCTCAGACAAAGGTACACAGATGCTGCAGAATGAGAAACAGCTGTCTGATATTTAAAAAGGGACAACAAACTGGCTTGGACCCAAGATCCCGTACTAATACATAGCAAAGGTCTGTTACTACTAGATGCAAAAACCCTTAACAAAATATTAGCAAATCACATCAGGCAACGTAAGAGAAAAGGTCATCATCACCAAGCAGGATTTATCCCAAGGAGAAAAACTGGTTTAGCATTCAAAAATCAAGCACCTCATTTATAGGACAAAGGAGAAAACACACCTATGATTCTCTCAAATGAGCAAGAAAAAAGGTATTTGAAAATGCTAATTCAACACTCATCTATAATTTAAAACTCCCAGCAACACTAAAAGAACATTCTTCAATCTGAAAAGGACATCTATGAAAAACCTAGAGCTAGCATCATATGTCATGAAGAAACATTAAATCTCTCCCTTACAACTGGGAATAAGACAAGGATATCCACAGTTACCCTTTCTATTCAGTAATGCATTGGATGTTCTAGCCAGGACAACTAGGCAACAAAGAAAAGATAGACTGGAAAGAAATAAATAAAACTGACTTTATTCTACAGTGATATGACTGTCTCCATGGAAAAGTGCATGGAATCTACAAAAACACTGGAACTAGTAAGTAAATTTAGCAAGGTTTCAAGATAAAGGGTCAAGAGGCAAATTCAACATACAAAAGCTATTTCTACCTACAAGCAAAAACATTTGGAAAATGAAATTTCAAGAAATATGCTTGAAACAACAGATATTTTCTACATATCTAAAGAAAGATACTCAAGATCTCAACACTAAGAATTACAAAATATTGCTAAGAAAAATGAAAAACACTGAACAAAGAGAGACCATGTTCATAGACTGGAAGACTCCTATTGCTTAAATGTCCATTCTTTCCAATTTGATATATGGATTCAATGTAATCCCTACCAAAATTCCAGCAGAGTTAAGAAAGTCATACGATATAAAATTCATATGGAAACAAAAAAAAAGAAAAAACTAGAATAACCAAACCATTCTTGAAAAACAAAATTGGAGGCCTTATACCACCTTATTTCAAGGTTTACTAAAAAGACTTAGTAATCAAGAGTATAGAGTAGGCATAAGAAAAAAAGCTCAGTGGAACAGAACAAGTCTAGAAATAGACCCACACATATACAGTCAACTCATTTTCCAGTAAAGCACAAGGTCAATATAGTTTGCAACAACTTTTCAACAACATGGAAAATAATAAGCCTCAACCACAAGTGCATACCATCTTCAGCGGGAAAGCAGAATCTTAAGCTCTTAGAGGAAAACACAATACATTCATGACCTTAAAACATAAAAAGCATTAACCATAAAAGAAATACAGGTTGAGCCAGGCATGGTGGCTCACACCTGTAATCCCAGCACTTTGGGAGGCCAAAATAGGTGGACTGCTTGAGCTCAAGAGTTCAAGACCAGCCTGGGCAGCATGGCAAGATCCCATCTCTACTAAAAAACAAAAAAATAGCTGGGCATGGTGCGTGCCTGTGCTCCCAGTTACTCAGGAGGCTGAGGTGGGAGGATCATTTGAGCACAGGGACATGGAGGCTGCAGTGAGCCAAGATCATTCCACTGCACTCCAGGCTAAGGCAGAGCAAGATCCTGTCTCAAGAAAAAGAAACAAAGAAAAAAAAAAAAATAAAGAAAAAGAAATACAGGCCAAGCATCCCAAATCTGAAAACTAAAATCTAAAATGCTCCAAAATTTGAAACTTCTTGAGTACCAACATGACACCCAAAAAACAATGGTCATTGTAGTATACAACTATAATGCAAATATTCTAAAAATTGGAAAATACCTGAACCACTTCTAGTCCCAAGCATTTTGGATAAGGGATACTGTGTATATAACATAAACCATCAAAATTTAAAAATCACAGAAAAAGATAACCTCAGCTTTTTTGTTAAACAGAAAAAGAACAAATTACAGACATCTCATAAAAGAGGATACACAAGCACATTAAGAGGTATTTAGTATCACCAATCATCAAGAAAACGCAAATTAAAACCATAATGCAATACCATTTCACACTATCTAGAATGGTTTAAAAATTTTCTGACACTACTAAATGTTGGTGAGGATGTGGAGTGTATTAGTATACTATCGCTGCTGTAACAATCACAATCACAGCACAAATTTAGCAAAATCAGTTTCAATGAAGTCACAGTGTTGGCAGGACTGATCCTCCTGGAGTGTCTGAGGAGAAGTTTGTCCTTGCCTTTTTCAGCTTCCAGTGGTTACCTGTAGTCCTTAGCTTGTGCTCCCTTCCCCACCTTCAGAGCACATCACTCCAATCTCTGCTTACATTGTCACACTGCCTTCTCTTCTGCATTCAAATCTCCCTCTACGGCCTTCTAATAAGAGCTCTTGGCATTCCATATAAAGCCCACCCAGATAATCCAGGATAATCTCCCCATCTCAAAATCCTTAACTTAATCACATCTGTAAAGTCTCTTTTGTCATATAAAACAACATTCACAGGTTCTTGGGATTAGAACCTGAATATCTTTGGAGACCATGATTCAGCCTACCACATCAAGCAACTAAAACATTCATATACCAACGAAATGGAAGTATAAAATGGTACAGCACACTTGGAAAACCGTCAAGTTCCAAAAAGTTAAACATAGATCTACCCTGTATCACACATTCAGGAAAAATAAATACATATGTCCACAAAAAGAAACCTGTACAAGAATGTTCATAGTAGCCATGTTAATAATAGCCCAAAACTAAAAACAGTCAAAATACCAAAAGAAAACAAAAAATTATAGTGTACTCATAAAAAGGAATACTGCTCAGAACAAATATGAATGAGTTTACACACCCCACAACATGGATCAGTCTCAAAAACATGCTGGGCAAAAGACAAAAAAATATAGACTGATTTCATCCATGGCTTCCTACAACAGGCAAAACTAATCTAATGACAAGTCAAAATGATCGTCTCATAGGCATTGAGGAAGAGAAGTGGAAATGTTTGGACAGAAGCACAAAGTACCTTTCTAGGGTGATAGAAGTGTTCTCTATCTTTGTTTTATTCCCTCGCTCCTGTAAATCCACTGAATTCCTGAATGTTTTCTATCTTGTTTGAGAGGTAATCACACGTGAGTACAAATTACCAAAACTTACAGAACTGGCCAGGCCCAGTGGCTCACACCTATAATCCCAGCACTTTGGGAGGCTGAGGCGGACAGATCGCTTGAGTTCTGGAGTTCAAGACCAGCCTGGGCAACATGGCGAAACCCTTTCTCTACAAAAAATACAGAAAAAAATTAGCCATGTGCATGTCTATAGTCCTAGCTACTTGAAAGGATCACTTGAGCCCAGGAGGCAGAGGTTGCACTGAGCCGAGATCATCCCACTGCACTCCAGCAGCCTGGGCGACAGTGAGACTCTATCTCAAAAACACTCACAGAACTGAACATTTAAAGTTTGTGCATTTTAGCAATGTAAATTACAATTCAAAAAAATTAAAAAGGTGCTGGACAAACATATTAAGAAGTTCCTAAATAAACAGACTTCTTTACTGAAGAACTTCTCAAAAGCTTCAACATGTCAACGCACATTGTAAATTTCAGAAGACAGGAGGTTGCAAGTGACCAAAGATGTAAGCTTAGAAGGGTCTATGCAGAAGTGTACATGCAGATAGCCTCTGCAAGTACATGTAGGCAAATGTTCGTGGATGGAAGGTGGAAGGGGTATTGTTTTGAGGACAAAAATTGAGAGCCCAAATGACAGCCATCACAAACTTACATGAGGCACTGACAAAATGGTTGTTCTAACAGCTATCTATACAATTGACCCCTGGATAACATGAGTTTAAACTGTATAGGTCCACTTATACACAGATTTTATTCAAGAAACATTGCAAAATGTCTTGGAGATCTGAGATAATCTGAAAAAAAAAACTCAGAAAAACCAGGTAGCCTAGAAACACTGAAGAAAACTAAGAAAACGTATGTTATAAATGCATAAAAGACATGTAGATACTAGCCTATCATTTACCACCATGAAATACAAAAATCTACTATAAAAAGTTAAAATTGATCAAAACTTACACAAACACAGACCATACATGGAGCCATTTACAGTCAAGAGAAATGTAAACATTCAGATGAAGTATTAAATCGTAACTACATAAGATTAACGGTAGTACATACTGCACTACTGTAATAATTTCATGGCCACCTCCTGTTGCTATCACGGTGAGCAGAAGTATTGCGGGTATCCACTGAGTGGGGCTAATCATCTCTGCATGAGCAGTTCTTCTCTCCAGTAAATTGAGTATCACAGTAAAAAGTGATCTCTCACATATCTCATGTAATTTTCACCATGTGTAGTGCAAGACCATAAGCCTTGACTAACACCACGAGATCCATATGATGTATCACTAGTGATGCTGAAAGTGCTCCCAAGAAGCAGAGAAAAATCATGACATTACAAGAAAAACTCCAATTGCTTGGTATGTACCGCAGACTGAGGTCTGCAGCTGCAGTTGCCCGCCATTTCGAGATAAATGAATCCAGTGTAAGAACTACTGTTTAAAAAAAAAAGAAATTTGTGAAGCTGTCACTGCAGCTACGCCAGCAGGTGTGAAGACCTTGCACCTTCTGTGAAACAACTTTTTATCTCATATTGAAAATTCAGGTTTTATGTGGGTACAGGATTGCTATAAAGAAAGGCGTACCTATAGACTATCATATGGTTTGAGAAAAAGTGCAGTCATTATATGACAACTTAAAGCAAAATTAAGGTGAAGGATCTAAAGCTGGAAAATTTAATGAAAGCAAAAGATGTCTGAGAATTTAGAAAGAGGTGTGGCTTAAGAAATGTCAAGATAACAGGAAAGGAGCTTCTGCCAACCAAAGTAGATGAGTTCCCAGGTGCCATTAAGAAAATCATTGAGGAGAAACGGTGTCTGCCTGAACAGGATTTTAATGCAGACGCAAGTGCTCTACTCTAGGGGGAAAAACTGCCACAAAGGACATTTATTAGCAAAAAGAGAAGCAAGTACCAGGATTTGAGGTAGGAAAGGACAGGCTAACTCTACTGTTTTGTGCAAATACAGTCAGGTTTATGATTAGGACTGCCCTTCTCTATAAGGCTGCTGACCTCCAATCCTTAAAGGGAAAAGATAAATACCAGCGCCACAACAAAAAGGCCAGGGCAGCCAGAACCCATTTTCTGGATTTGTTCCACCAATGCTTTGTCCCTGAAGTCAAGTACCCTGCCAGTAAAGGACTGCCTTCTAACGTTCTTTTGACATTGGACAATGCCCCTGGTAACCCATAACCCCATGATTCCAACACCAAATGTGTCAAAGTTATCTACTTGTCCCAGAGGGCATTAATAACATCTCTAAATCAGCCTCTAGATCAGGGAGTCGTAAGGACCTTTAAGGCTTATTACACACAGTACTCCATGGAAAAGACTGTCAATGCTACGAAAAAGAACTCTGATAGAGTGTCACCAAAGTGTGGAAGGATTACGCCATTGAAGATGCCATTGCTGTAATAGAAAAAAGCCACGGAAGTCATCAAGTCCAAAATGATACATTCCTACTGGAGAAAACAGTGTACAGATATGCCTGACTTCACAGGATTTACACCAGAGCCTATCGAGGAAATCATAAGAGACTGTGGATATGGCAACAAAAAAAAAAAAAAAAAAAGGTGGGGGGGGAGGAGTGAAGGGCTTCAAGATACGGATCTTTTTAGAGAAATTCAAGGGCTAACAGACTCCACATCAGATGAATTAACAGAAGACAACATAATGGAGACCAGTGCTTCTAAATCAGCTCCAGAGGATGAGGGAGAAGATGCAGAAGCAGTGCCAGAAAACAAAAGACATAGGACAATCTATATATATATATATATATATATATAATCTATATGGTTCCAGTTATTCAAGGCTGCTTTTGACTTATAACACAGATTCTTCTATGCCATGGGCACTGAAACTAAAGCAAAAGGTGTAAGGAGGATTGGTACCACACAGAAACATTTTCAGAGAAATTAAAATGCAAAAAAGTCAAGCAAAAATTATTTTCATAAAGTTACACTGAATGTGCCTGACTCCCAGTCTGCCTCTTCCACCTGTGAGACAGCATGACCAACTACTCCTCAGCCTACTCAGAATGAAGACAATGAGGATGAAGACCTTCATGATGATCCACTTCCACTAAGTGAATAGTATATGTATTTTCTCTTCCTTATGATTTTCTTAGTTTCTTTTCTCTAGCTTAAAGAATACAGTTTATCATGCATGTGACATACAAAATGTGGGTTAATCAACTGTTTATGTATTGGTAAGGCTTCCAGTCAACAGTAGGTAATAAGTTTTAAGAGAGTCAAAAGTTATATACAGATTCTTCACTGTGCAGGACAGCATCCCAACCACCACATTGTTCAAGGGTCAACTGTATATTTACTAAAAAAGAAACTAAGTAAAAGCTCAAAAAAGAACTTTAAATGATCAAAAGAATGTTCTCAAAAAAGTCCTCAAACTGAAGATATTCAGCCCTTGGTATAATTTGTTAGAAAATATAATGGCCCTAACTGCTGGATGTGGTGACTCACGCCTGTAATCCCACCACTTTGGGAGGCCAAGGCGGGGGCTGAAGCCGGTGGATCATGAGGTCAAGAGTTCAAAACCAGCCTGACCAACACGGTGAAACCCCGTCTCTACTAAAAACACAAAAATTAGCTGGGCAAGGTGGCAAGTGCCCATACTCCCAACTACTCAGGAGGCTGAGGCAGGAGAACCCGGGAGGCAGAGGTTGCAGTGAGCCAAGACCACACCGCTGCACTCCAGCCTGGACAATAGAGCGAGACTCCATCTGAAAGAGAAGAGAAGAGAAGAGAAGAGAAGAGAAGAGAAGAGAAGAGAAGAGAAGAGAAGAGAAGAGAAGAGAAGAGAAGGGAAGAGAAAAGAATGGCCATAACCTAATATAATCATACTCACGCCACTCAAAACAGAAAAAAAATTAATGCGTCCTCAAGCTCAATTCAGGAGACTGGTCCCAAGGCCTCCCTCCAGGAAGAGGCAACATAGCATGCCAAATTTCATAAATTTGGCCATGTCAATCCTTTTTAGGGATGTATGGAATGCCATATAACAATACTGCATCAGCAACCCTGGAGTCCAACTAGGGTTCAAACACTAAAAATTTGAAAGGAGTCAATAATAGGATTATGTAACTTTCTTTAGCAATATAGTAGAAATGGTGGGAAAGTGAGGTTTGCGCATAACTAGGGAATTGTAATGCAAATAAAAGAGCAACAGTGAACTTAACAGTAGCCCGGTTAAACTGTAATACGACACACAAATAAGCACTGTAGTATGTAACTTGATAAAATAAAGCAAATACACAAAAATCCATCAAACACACGTAATAATCTACCAACTAAAAACCTGGGACTATTGGGCAGCAAAAAGCATACCTGGCTACCTTTGGCCCCTGTTGGAATCCTACTCTGTGCCACAAAATATGCTCTAGAGGAGCCAACTACAGACACCGTAGTATGCAGCACAGTCTTATCCTAGCATGGAGAACAGGATTAATTCAACCTTTGGAAAGGAAAGGTGTCACTAAAGTTGACACCAGAGCACAGTATTGAGAGAGAGAGAACACCAGGTGGGAAGTTCAGCATGTTTTCTAAAGACAGGAAATGTTCTAGGAGAGATGAAAAATTTAGGTTATCACTAAAATATGGTGCACAGGAAGCACTGTGGTAGAAGATGAGGGGAAAATAAGACCAGTGCAGATTAAAAAGCTGAAGACAGAAATTACTGCTAATGATAGGAGTATTACTTCACTTATTTCAGTGACAATTTGCATTTTGCTGATCTACTGGATGTGCAGTTTAGGGAAAAGGATTGAAACACAACTAATGTGACCAACTACCTAATGTAGCATGTAGTGGTACATTCATCACTATTTGGAATGAGGAAAGAGAAACAACCCTGAAGGCTAAAGGGTCAGTTTTATACATGCCTTTATGTAAGTAACTATGTTCATCACATGGCCAGGAGACAGCATAAAATACAGTAGACTCGGGAAATAGCAATCAATGTATAAGTAAGGGTGTGTGCTGGGGCTAGCTGAGACAACTGGTGTCTTGAAGAAAAGCAGAGCGGCCAGTCTCTAGGCTTGGTTTCTGAGGACTGTCCAGACCTGTTCCAACTCCACAATTATATCCTCAGAACAAAACCTCCTTTTGAGTTAACATGAGTAATATCTCTGTTCCTTGCGAAAAACTGATAGAAAAAGCAAAATTTAAGAAGAATCTCTCTAGAAGTATCTATATCTTTTGTTCAATTACTCCATTCATAAGAATTTAGCTTAAAAAATGAATAAAAAATGAAGCTTCTGTATAAACAGCAAAAACAAAAGTGATTTCCAGCATTAGGAGGAATGAGAGTAAATCGTTTCAGTAACACCTTCTTTTGAAACGGAGTTTCACTCTTGTTACCCAGGCTGGAGTGCAAGGGCGTGACCTGACTCACTGCAACCTCCGCCTCCCGGGTTCAAGCAATTCTCCTGCCTCAACCTCTGGAGTAGCTGGGATTACAGGCAGGTGCCAACACGCCAGTCTAATTTTTTGTATTTTTAGTAGAGACGGGGTTTCACCACATTGGCCAGGCTGGTCTCGGACTCCAGACCTCTCAGATGATCCATCTGCCTCGGCCTCCCAAAGCGCAGTGACTACAGGCATGAGCCATCGCGCCCAGCTTCTGTTACACTTTTGTCAGGAGAAATGTTTCTTATGAGTTAAGCTGTATTCCTAAAAGTTTTCTGTAAAATCTTTACAGTATTTTTTCTTCACTGAAATGAAACTACCTTAAGTTAAGCCTATTCTGGGTCATCTGAATGGCCACATGACCTGGTATTGCCACATGATTTCAGTGTCCCATGTCTTCCAAGAGGAGTTAAAACCATTTTGGAACTAAGTCAACACTTAAAGTTACCAGCCTTACCTTTGCATGTCTCAGTAACCACAGCTGGCTGACATCTGTCTAATATCTCTGGAAAATTTTTAAATTATATAATAAAATAACATTTGTTGTTAAGTAATGCTGATAATACATCTCAGTTAAGCTTTTATTTTAGAAACTGAAGTATTTTTAGCCAATATTTTTGAAGTGTAAATAGACTGAATGTAGGTTGACAAGGAACAGATAACGATGTGTTCCAGGTTAAAAACAAATGAAACACAAAAAAGAAAACTAGACTTATGATCAAGTTGCCATCAAAATATGAATGAGTCATTTACAGAATATACAGATTTCCTTCAATGGTGTGGCAGCAAATTCTCTACTGAAATAAATGTTCAACATCTGCAGAATTGAAATCTAAGTTCAGACACTAATTCTAATTCCAGCAATAAGTGATACTTACATAATGCAGATTTCAAAAGAACACAAAGACTTTATCTTTACAGTTGAATAAGTCAGCTTACCAAATGATATCTCAGTAAAATTAGGATTCTAAGATTACTCACCGAAAAGTTTCAATAAGGTAAGAGTTCTAATTATCCTGAACTTGTAGTAAAGCCTTCAAGTTATTAACTCTATACTCTAGGTTGACAAATAGCATTCTCTGCACATTTAATTAAACAGTATATATTCTTTGCAGAGTCCTCAACTACGTGGTCCTTTTCTTACTGTTTTTATTCTGACATAACTCTATCACTGAGCATGTATTACAAAAAAATCTCCAAATCCTTAGAATGACTTTTCATTTTATATTGTCTTTTGGAACACATAAAGTTATATTTTAATTAAAAATCTTTTATGACACAACCTTGCCTCTTTTCAAAGAAATCTTGCTCTGCTTCTAAATATGGTAGGAAACATTTACTGAGTGCTTAAAACTAAGAGTCCAGTAAGCAAGAATTCCAAACTCTAAGAACCAACTGGGGTAGGTACTATTATTTACAAATGAGGAATGTGAGGCACAAATAAATACCCCAATGTAATACAGAGAATCCCCTCTAGATATTCTTATGGACACTTCAGTTTTACTTTTCAAATAAAGTTTCTAAAAGAAAGATCAGAAATTTGGTTTTAAGAGGTGAGACAGTGATCTAACCATCTCTCATAAGGACAGCCTGTGTATTCAAGTTTACCTTTCACTAAGTCATAATGCCACTTCTGCCGCATAGCAAATTCATACTAAATAAAGTACTGATCGCACACTTTCTGTTATTTGTTCACACTTAACATCAATGTAAGAGAATATTAATTACTACTGCTTTCTAGTTAGTCTTGATATTTGCCAGGGTGATCCTCCTTCCTTACTTTTCAGATGTGTAGTATTGCTGGTTACTTTAAGTTTAGCATGTTCTACAAAAATCCTACAGGATTTTGACTGGAAGTGCAATGAATTTATATTAGTTTATGGAAAACATATTTATGATATCAAGTACTCCTACTATGCAAATGAATATTTCCATTTATTTATCTATTGATAAGTTGCATAATTTTCTCCATAAAAAACCTTACATCTTGTTAAATTTCCTTATTTCTCCAGGTATCTTGGTTTTTATTGTAAATGGAGACTGAAACTATACAAAAATATTATACTGAACACTCCTGTACTTTCCATCTAGCTGTCATATCTTAGCATTTTGCAGTACTTGATCAGATGTAAGAAATAAGACAAGATATGGATACAGCTAAAGCTCCCCATGCATTCCTTTTTGATACCATTTCCCTCCCCCTTGCTTCTCAGAGATAATCACTATCCTGATGTTCCCCCACTGGTCATTTAACAGTTTTGCTACATATTGTATCCATACAATACAGTTCTGTACATTTTATAAACTTATACGAAAGTCTGATACTGTTCAGTACATGCTGATACATATATAATCCTAAATCCTAAGTTCATTCATTTTAGCTGTCACATGGCATTCCATTTTATGACTAGCACAGTTCATTGTCCATTCACTCTGCATGACTAGTTAGGTTTCCAATTTTCCTCTCTCACAACCTGCTACGAATACGCTGGCATATATCATTTTATACTATGTAAAAGCTCTTCTAGGGCAGAAGCTTTCAAACTTTTTAACCAAAAAAAGTCCCACAGTGAAAAGTACATTTTACACTGCAAGCTAGTATATACACACACTTAGCTAGATGAGACATTTCACCACACGCTGCACTCTACAATTTCTCTAAACTGAGGGTCGTGAGCCATGAGTGAGCATGAAATCAATAATTCTAACAAATGTTTATACTCATGTAACCACCATCCCAAACAAGACAACATTTCCAGCATCTCAGATGTCTCCCTTATGTCCCTTTTCAGTCTATCCACCCTCCCCATCCCAGGCAACTACTGACTTCTGTCACTGAGTATTAATTTTACCTGTTCTAGAAATTCATATAGATGGAATTATGCTGTCAGTACTCTGTTTTTTTAACACTCTTTCGAAAGTTCTCTTGTATTCGTTTTCTAAGAATTTTTGTCACGAAGAAACACTAAATGTTATCAGATGCTTTCCCGTTGTCCAAAGTTATATGACTTTTCTCCTTTAATGTGTTAACATGATGAATTTCATTTACGAGTTTTCTAATGTTTAATCATCACTACATTCCTGAGACAAACCCTAATTAGTCATGGTATTTTTGTTTTGAGTAAATGCTAACATTTTACAAACTACAATTTTTATTGCCACATTCATTGGTGAGAATGCAGCCTATATCCCTTTCTCACACTATCCGGTTGGGGTATCAAGATTATAGTAGCCTTGCAAAGTAATTTTTCTGTAACATTTTGTATAAGATTTGAGTTAATTCCTCATGTTTGGTTGCACTTGTCCATATGGGGTTTTCATTTGCAGTCTGGTGTTTTCCTTGAGGACTTAAAATTTTATATTGGTACAGGTATATTTATTTTGTTTTGTTTTGAGAAAGAATCTCACTCTGTCGCTGAGGCTAGAGTGCAGTGGCACAATCTTGTCTCACTGCAACCTCTGCCTCCTGGGTTCAAGTGATTCTCCTGCCTCAGTCACCTGATAAGCTGGGATTACAGGCGCCTGCAACCACGCTTGGCTAATTTTTGTTATTTTTGATAGAGATGGGGTTTCACCATGTTGGCCAGGCTGGTCTCGAACTGCTGACTTCAAATGATCCACCCACCTCAGCCTCCCCAAGTGGTAGCCACCACGCCCAGTCTGGTATAGGTATATTTCCAACATGACTTTATGTTTCTTTTTTTTTTTTTGAGACAGAGTCTTGCTCTGTCGCCCAGGCTGGAGTGCAGTGGCACTATCTTGGCCCACTGCAAGCTCCGCCTCCCAGGTTCACGCCATTGTCCTGCCTCAGCCTCCCAAGTAGCTAGGACTACAGGCGCCCGCCACCAGGCCTGGCTGATTTTTTTTGTATTTTTAGTAGAAACGAGGTTTCATCGTGTTAGCCAGAATGGTCTCGATCTCCTGACCTCGTGATCCGCCCACCTCAGCCTCCCAAAGTGCTGAGATTACAGGAGTGAGCCACCGCGCTCGGCTGACTTTTAAGTTTTTAAATCATAATCTAGTGAAGTTTCTAATTCTTATTAAGCCAACTATGTAATTTATTTTGCTAGAAATTGTCCACTTTACCTGTTTCCTAATTTAAAGAAATAAAACTGTTCACAGTATTCTTGCAGTTTTAAAATCTCAATTTGTCTGCAGTTACACCACCTCTTCATTTCCAATACATTTGTCCATTTTTTTTCTCCTCTATCAATCTTGGCACTCTTTTCAACTTAGTTACATACACTAAACCAAAGGTACTATTTTTGTTGTTGTTGTTGAGATGGAGTCTCGCCCTGTCTAGAGTGCAGTGGTGCAATCTCAGCTCACTGCAACCTTTGCCTCATGGGTTCAAGCGATTCTCCTTACAGAATGTATCAACTGTAATTGTTGGGGGCTTGCTAATTGTACTCTTCTAATCCTTTATAACCTTGTAGTTTTTTAAATCTACCTATCTACCTTTTCATAAATTACTGAGAGGTACATTAAAATTTTCTTTTCTTTTTTTTTTTTTTTTTTGAGGCGGAGTCTTGCTCTGTCACCCAGGCTGGAGTGCAGTGGCCGGATCTCAGCTCACTGCAAGCTCCGCCTCCCGGGTTCCCGCCATTCTCCTGCCTCAGCCTCCCAAGTAGCTGGGACTACAGGCGCCCGCCTCGTCACCCGGCTAGTTTTTTGTATTTTTAGTAGAGACGGGGTTTTACTGTGTTCGCCAGGATGGTCTCGATCTCCTGACCTTGTGATCCGCCCGTCTCGGCCTCCCAAAGTGCTGGGATTACAGGCTTGAGCCACCGCGCCCGGCAAAATTTTCTACTACGATTACAGATTTGATTTATCCCTGTAATTCTTATCTTATTTTGTGTTTTCTAATATCTATCCATTTTTCTTTGCTTTTTTATTCTTCCCTGCCTTATACTGGAGTGATCAAATTCTCTTCATTTGCACCCCTCATCCCCACTGACTTGGAGTTACACATTATTCTATTTCAATTCTTTTGGAGAGTTATTGGTAAAAAATTTTTAATGGAAAACTTTAACTTATCATTGCATTGCAGATGAAAAGAGTCTATTAAAAACCATAATAAAGAATTTTTTTTTAAGAGATGGGTTCTCCCTACGTTGCCCAGGCTTTAACTCCTGGACTCAAGCGATCCTCTTGCCTCAGCCTCCCAAAGTGCTAGGATTACAGGCATGAGCCACCACACCCGACCAAGGGAATATTTAAAAAGCAGAAACCTCATGATAGGGAGAAGAGGTAAGGAGAAAACAGAAGCAAACTTTTAATGGCTGGAAAATGGGTGAGTAGTAATTGAACAGTTCAGAAACTACTAACTCTAGGCTAGCTGTAGGGAAAGCTGAACACAAACGATCAACACAGAAATCCTCAAAAAGTTAAGGAACCAACAGCAAGTCACGGCAAGAACTGAGGGCCAGGCGGGGGAAGGAGTAATAGGCGGTACTTGTTAGAGCTTTGTAGAAAAGAATTCAGTTCTTAGATTTGCGCCCCTACTGTCTCTGGTTAACTAATCCTCTGCCTCAACGTTTACTTTCTGCAAAGGGGAAAACAACAATCCCTGGACTAGGAGATGGCCTGGGTATAAATAGAAAGAAAAGAGGGTGTTAATGAACATAAGCACACTATGCTAAACGTCGACTCCCAAACCTCTTCCTCCACTGGGTTCTGGCTCCCAAATACTAGCAGCCAGACCTCCGCCCAGTTATTCAGATCAAAAGACTTCACCAGGGTACCTGACCAACCCAGGAGGAAAGGCATACAGATGCTAATATTGGGAGTTTACCAACAAACAGCCTGCTCAGATCCCTCTCCAGTGAAACTGAAAGGATACAAGTTTCACCCACACGTTCAGTTTTTGATCAGCTTTTTAGATCCCCACTTCTTAAGAATAACTTTATCTGAGGAAAAACAAAATCAGAAAAAAATCAGCTTCAAGAAACGACTATACAGGGAAAGAAAACATTTTTAAAACATCAATATGGCCAGAGAAACAAGACTTAGCAACCCTGAAGAAAGAGCAGCATGCTCTCAAACGCAGCATTCAGAGAACTGAACAGCTCTTGCGTAGCTTGATAGCTCATGACAGCAGAAATGGGGGGGGAAATCAATAGAAGTGCTAGAAGATAAAGTAGAAGAAATCTTCCAGAAATGAGAAAAGAAAGACAGGAAACAGTACAGAAAAAGCGAAAAAAATTGGAAGGCTGGTTCCAGAGATCCAATGTCCCAACAGCAATTCCAAATACAGAGGTGCAGAGTAGGGGAGTCAGATAAATTAAGAAAAAGCCCCTGAACTGAAAGATGGGAGTTTCCAGATGGAAAGGGCCCATCAAGACCCCAGTAAAATAAATGAAAACAAACCTACATGAAGGCCCATGGTAGCGAAACCAGAATGCCAAGGACAAAAAAAGGGCCTAAAGTTTCCAAGGAGGAAAAAAAAAAACAAAAAAATAGGTTATACAGAAAACAATCAAAACGGCTTTGGTTTTGTCAACAGTACACTGTAAATAGAGTCAAGAGAGCAATGGCTTCGTAATCCTGGACTTCATAATTTTTCAAAACAAAAAAAGTCCAACCTAGACTTACGTTACCCAGAACAAAGGCATTAATATCTCCAAGTATTTACCGCCCCCGCCCCTCCCTCCCCGCGCCAACACACTCTCCAGGAAGGTCCTGAAGAATATGTCTTCACTGATGAGAGCTATAATGATAAATGGATAAGGGTGATTGATGGGGCCATAAAGAACAGTTTTTAACCACTCTTTACCAATATCTCAGCAGATTTCTGATTCCAAAGATTACAATGCAAAAGAAATTTTAAACAAGAATTCTTATATTTGTACATATATATGCATGGATTTATTTAGACCAGTACTATTCAACAGAAACAGGATGCAAACCATATACTGTTAAATTTTCTATCAGCCACATTAAAAAAGTGAAAACAGGTGTGCTTTAGTCAGTTCAGGCTGCTATAACAAAGTACTATAGACTATGTGGCTTATAAACAACAGAAATTTATTTCTCACAGTTCCGGAGGCTGCAAGTCCGAGATCAGGGTACCAGCATGGTTAGGTTCCAAGTAAGGGCCCTCTTCTGGGTTGCAGACTGCCGCTTTTTTCGGGTATCTACACATGGAGGACAGAATGCTAACAAGGGTCTCTTTCATGAAGGCACTAATCCCATTCATGAGGGCTCATTATCTCTCAAAGATCCCATTTCCTGATGCCATCACAACAGGAATTACAAGATGAAATCATAATTTAATAATTTTATTAATTTAACCCAATATATCCAAAATACTATTTCAATTTGCAATCGGTATTAAAAACCACTGAAATATTCAACATTCTGTTTTTGTACTGTTAGAAAATTAGTGTGTATTTGACGCTTGTGGTCCATCTCGATTCCAAGAGTTCAACAGCCACGTGTGGCTAGTGGCTATCACACTGGACAGAGCAACTCTAGAAGGATAAACGAGAAGCTAGTAACAGTGATTACATTTCTGGAAAGCACAACTGGGCACCGGGAGGTAGGAGATGTGAAGGAGACTTAGTTTTCTCAGTATTTACTATTTTGTTCTCTTTGACTTTTATACCATGTGCATGTGTTATTCGAAAAAAATGAATGAAGCACATTCTCTAAAATAAATTACAAATGTAGATATTCTTTGAACTACTTCTAGCAAACTATCTTACAGACAAACCTGCAAAGGAGCAAAATACTATATAAACGAAGTTATTTGTTGTAGCATTGTTTTTAATACCACAAAACTGGGAATCATCTAAACGTTCAACAGAGGACTGATGATATATTTACACATCTGGCCAGGCACAGTGGCTCACACCTGTAATTCCAAAACTTTGAGATTGGCAACTGTATGGCAAAGAACAGACCGATAAAGAGACTCTTCACTGCGTATCCCTGAATTTTGGATTGCAGTCATGCATTATGTATATAAAAATTCACTATTCCACATGCAGCTGTAGATCTGTTTTCACTGACCCTGCCTTGCCTTGCTGTGATATTTAAGTCCATCGAAAGCCTGTTTTTCCAGTTCCTCCACAGAGAGGTCTGAGGCTTCTTTCTCCCAGAAGCCCCAGATGTTTCAATGAGAACAGTTTTTATTTTTTAATTTTTTTAAGCACACAGTTCCCAGAGTTCTGTCTCCTTTCATTGAATGGTATTATAATCTCAGCCCCAGCTACTGAATCTTATCTCTAGTAAATGCCCCACAGCCAGACTTTCCTTAAAGTTGACTGATTTTTCTAAGTTTCTAGTACCTGGGCACTTTCCCTCCCCCCTTAAGATAACCTATATACATAAGAGAAAACTTGTTTTATATTTTATCCAACATTTTCATCTATTTACAGTAGGAAGAATGGGCCTAACTTGTGTCTGTCTCATTTTAAGAAATTTAGATAAAGACAGTATAAACAATAACAGCAAACACTGAAGAAGGTGTGATCATTGAGAAGAGACTGCTAAACTTGGCAGTTGATCTGGAAGGCCAGTAGGAAGGGAAATGTGAAAAAAAAAAAAGGTTAAAAAAAATTTCACAAAGTTGAAGTCAAGGACAGATAGTGAGTAAATGCAGAATGCAAATGTAGATTGCACTTTTAAAAGGTATGGAGGGAAGAGAAATTTCAAATCTTCAAACTGCAGGGAAATGCAAAATATTCCCCAAATACCTATGTGAATTTTTATTTCAAAAGAAAACCAAAGTTAATTATTTCAATATAACATACTTTAAATATGATGGTGCTGCCTCATCTACAACATCTAAGGTCCCACTAGAAATAATATAAAATCACTATACAGTCAATCCTCCTTATCTGTGGGTTCTAAATACATGGATTAAACCAACCATGGATAAAAAATATTCAGGAAAAAACTGTGACTGTACTGAACATGCACAGACTTTTTCTCATCATTTCTAAAACAATACAGAATAACAACTATTTACATTATATTAGATATTAAGTAATCTAGAGACAATTTAAGAATAACAATAAAACGTGCATAAAACAAATTCTACACCATTTTATATAAGGGACTTCAGCATTCTCAGATTCTGGTGCCTGCAGGAGGGTCCTGGAAGCAATCCTCTATGGAGACCCAAATTTTTAGCAATATATGTTCAAACATACTACAAGGCAGAGAAAAAAGCAGCAGAATTTTAGTCAAATAAATAATTCATTAGTAACTGGGATAACAGAAAACCTCAAAAAAATTAAAATACATAAAAGCCAATTTTTTAAAAACAGATTTTTCAATTATCACTATAACTATGTTCTTTCCAAAGCGTAAGCTAGTAAAAGACACTGCCAACTGGAAACCTAGGTTGGCCCTCATGGAGAATGATGGGTGATTTCTTTTAAACAAAAGCAAACAGAAAACATTGATGTGTTCAACTTTATGGACTGTCACACCTAATGCAAGCTTGAATTTAATTCAAGAAAATTATTATTTTAGCAAAAGTTCACATTAAATAGGGACTGCTGTGTAAAGAGACTACCTATTCGTTTTTGTTTGTTTTGTTTTGTTTTTGTTTTTGTTTTTACCTAGGAGTTATATTCCTATCACCTATAATGAGTTTTGTGGAATCCACAACTCTATAATCAACTTGTAAACATATAACTTACATATTGGTTTATCACTCCCAGATTATTTTAAAAAAAAAAAAAAGCACCTATGACAACACTACAAAGGCCCAGACTCAAATCAGCACAAATATAAAGTACAAGTACTCCAATCGCTCTTCAAATTCCCAGTCTATCCTGACCTCTTCTGCAGCAGCAACTAATACCACGTCAAATCACGTGAGTGGGGTCCTCAGGCCGTAAAAGTTCAATTAAAGGAAAGTCTAGAGTAGTGCCACCCAACACAACTTTATACAATGATGTAAATGTCCTTGGGCATCTGTGCTGTCTAATACAGTAGCCATCAGCTACATATGGCTATCTAAATTTAGATTAAGTAAAATTTAACGTTCAGTTTCTCAGTCACAGCAGCCAAATTTCAAGTGCTAAATAGTCACATGTGGCTGGCAGCTACCTGTTAAGATAGAGCAGGTCAGAGGCCGGGCGCGGTGGCTCAAGCCTGTAATCCCAGCACTTTGGGAGGCCGAGACGGGCGGATCACGAGGTCAGGAGATCGAGACCATCCTGGCTAACACGGTGAAACCCCGTCTCTACTAAAAAATACAAAAAACTAGCCGGGCGACGAGGCGGGCGCCTGTAGTCCCAACTACTCGGGAGGCTGAGACAGGAGAATGGCGTGAACCCGGGAGGCGGAGCTTGCAGTGAGCTGAGAGCCGGCCACTGCACTCCAGCCTTGGTGGCAGAGCAAGACTCCGTCTCAAAAAAAAAAAAAAAAAAAAAAAGATAGAGCAGGTCTACAGCAAAAATTTCTCCAAGACCTACTGTTCAGTGGTGCTTCAAAGGCTTCCTAGTGGTGAGGATGAGAGGAAAACTGATCAGGCAGGACTTCAACAACTGCCTATTCTTCCTTCTACAAAACAGCTTTACTCCTTTTATCAGCTTTACATTTTGAAATCCTGCGTATTTCTCTCTCAAGGCTTTCTAGTTGCTGCTGTGTGCGCAGGTGTATGCATGTTTTAAGTCTGACTACTACTGGTTTAGAGCAGAAACGGCCAATGCACAACCTCAGGCCAAAGCTGGACCCTCCTGATAACTAAAACGTTTACAAAAAAAAAATGTTTAATTGATCAGCTAAAATGAACTACAACCTAACTGCCTATTAAGAATGTTAGGCTGGGCGCAGTGGCTCACGCCTGTAATACCAACACTTTGGGAGGCCGAGGCGGGCGGATCACCTGATGTCAGGAGTTCCAGACCAGCCTCACCAACATGGTGGAACCCCGTCTCTATTAAAAATACAGAATTAGCAGGGAATGGTGGCGCATGCCTGTAATCCCAGCTACTTGGGATGCCGAGGCAGGAGAACTGCTTGAACTTGGGAGGCGGAGGTTGCAGTGAGCCAAGATCGCACCATTGCACTCCAGCCTGGGCAACGAGCAAAACTCCATCTCAAAAAAAAAAAAAAGAGAGAATTTTAAAAGCTGATCTCAATAAGGAAAATTTGCATTCACTGTCACAGATAAAGTATCTCTAGTCAACAAAAAAAGTTTCAATAGTTCATTCAAGTCAAGGGAGAAGGCTCATGGGCCCAGCTTCCACAGCATCATTTATGAGGATTTTATATAGGGGACTCTGCAAAAAAGATTCACCACCCCACGTTTTCTTTTTTTTTTTTTTTTTTTTGAGACGGAGTCTCGCTCTGTCGCCCAGGCTAGGAGTGCAGTGGCGCGATCTCGGCTCACTGCAAGCTCCGCCTCCCGGGTTCACGCCATTCTCCTGCCTCAGCCTCCCGAGTAGCTGGGACTACAGGCGCCCGCCACTGCGCCCGGCTCATTTTTTGTATTTTTAGTAGAGACGGGGTTTCACCACTGGTCTCGATCTCCTGACCTTGTGATCCGCCCGTCTCGGCCTCCCAAAGTGCTGGGATTACAGGCGTGAGCCACCGCGCCCGGCCTTTTTTTTTTTTTTGAGATGGAGTCTCACTCTGTCTCCCAGGCTGGAGTGCAGTGACAGGATCTCAGCTCACTGCAACCTCGGCCTCCCGGTTCAATCAAGTCTCCTACCTCGCCCTCCCTAGCAGCTGGGACTACAGGTACCCGCCACCACACCCAGCTAATTTTTGCATTTTTAGTAGAGACAAGGTTTCACCATGATGGCCAGGCTGGTCTCAAACTCCTGACCTCAAAGTGATCGGCCCGCCTCAGCCTCCCAAAGCGCTGGGATTACAGGCGTGAGCCACTGCCTTCGGCCTCACCACTCCACATTCTGAAATGAAAGATGTAATGAGGATGGAACATTTCCTTGACATTTACAAGACCTTAACCATTATGTCTTTATAGAATTTCTGGAAGTAGCTGAAGCAGCATATGAAAATGTAGTTTACTTTTAATTATAGGCAAACTATAAGATCACAGATTTACTATGCTACTTCCTCAGAGCAAGAGTCTTTTTTGACTTAAGAGACTCAAACTAATGAACAGATGGAACACCAGTGGTTCACTCAAGATTATTCTTACTGAATATATTAAATGTAAAACTACATCCCCCTTTCCCACAAAATGAGGGAAGGTATGACATTGTACATTATTCAAGGAAATGCACATTTTTACATTAAGGTAGACACGTGTACTAAAAAGAAGCAACTAAAGTCTATCCTCACTTTCCACTACTCTACAGCCTTGAGGTCAATGTAAAACCAGATTTTGAAAAATGACAGGGCTACCTAGGAGAATTAATGACAATTACACAGTAAATTTACAAACTTTGATAAGAATTAATCACATTAGAATTTCTATTTTCTTAAGAGTACAAATCTAAAGCTACATCAAGCACCTGTCCTATCAATGTGTCTCAGTTACAAATAAGAGGAACCCACAGAGCCAAGGAGAACCACTTACACTGTACAATGTGAGGCAAGCACAGAAGACGCAGAATTGCCCTAATATTTCTGGCTATCTGACCAAACTAAAGGCAGTGTCTAAATCCACCCTGGCTTGGAAAAATTACATTCTTCCTACACGAAATTGCTGAACTGAAGCTGAGAGCTATCTTTGAGATGTAAATCTAGAATCAACATTGAATTATGTCCTAACTGAATACATCACAATTACACCAACCTGAAAAAAATGATCAAAATTGATCAGTGACAAGCAATAAGCCTCCAAATATGCATTTTTAAACCAAAAAGGCTAGTACTTTTTTTTGTACTACTGCTAAAAAAAAAAAAAATCCGATTTTTAAAAACAGCCAAGGCTACACATTACAAGGTCACCAATAATTATCTGATGGTGTAGATGGTTTAAAAAGTAACCCTGAAATAAGGTTAGAAGAAACGAGATCAAAAAACTTAACAATGCTAATACTGGGCAGAAGTATTATCAATGCTAATACTGGGCAGACATTACAAGAGTCAAGAAACCCTCAACAGAGAGACTGGCCAACTATCCACTCTTGCTTTACCCTAGAAATCTCGAGCATACTCTGTCTCAAAGCACAGTGAAAAGCATACGCTACTGTCAAAGCACAAGTGAAATTTTATGATACTTCTGTAGACTGACAAAAAAAATTACCTACTCTGAAGAAAGGGGGTGGCATAGGGTGCTACCACACTGAGACAGCCTTTCTTTACTGCTGGCTATCCTTTCAGCTTAGAATCTGAATGGCTGTCTGAATGGCAAAACAAATGAAAACATCTTGGTCATAACAGGTACTGTGGATCTTTCATGAAATAAACCGTAAGCTATAGCACAATCTTCAACCCCTTTAAGAACATTTCTTAATCTTCCTGAGTGACAATCTAAAGTATATTATGTAGATTACTGCACTCTTAAAAAGATTTTCCCAAACATGACTTAAGCTAATTGATGAACATTCGTTACCATGCTTTCAGGTCTGGTCCTGCACTCAATGGCCCCAGACATGCTAGTCAGGCTTTGACTATTTTTGCGTCTTGTAGATTATCTCTGTTATCCTCACCGGGCTGTTATCTGTTTTTTTCTTACAAGAGACACTAGTCTAACATCCTACTACCCAGCCCCCACCACACCCCCTTTAAACCTCCCACAGTACCCATAATCTACTTGTTTCTAATCTAGTGCAGGTTTAGAAGCCAGATAAGTTTGCTTGTTAGAAATACTTTAAGTAAATGCCAATGCGTTCTTATTAAGGGGCTCCAAGGCTCTCCTAAGCTTTAAGCTATCGACTGGGACAATTTGGCTATCCCAGGCCTTTGTTGTTCATTGTCTGCTTCTCATATACATTTTATAATAGATCAATAATAATAGTGTAGGCAAATCATTTGGATTAGAAAAAGCCCAAGTAACAAACCCACAACTACAAGAGAGGAAGAAATCATTTGGGAGGACCCTTATGTCTCAGGCAATGTTCTAGGTACTTTAATTGTGATCACTGAATAAGGAAGGGGTTATTACTTCCATTTTCTGTCAGAAAACCAACCGTCAGAGGTTAAGCAGTAAATTGCCCAATATTGTAACTGAGAAACAAAATATTAGCCTAGGGCTCTCTGATTCCAAAACCCAACGCCTTTCCACTACACGAGACTGCTGTCCAATCCTGGGTCTCGGTTTAACTACCTGTTTTTACACTTTATTCCTGATCCTTCCACGGGAACCTGAGTTATTCAACTTTGCTTTCTTTCCTTAACCAGTTTCTGTAACTAAAGGGCAATAAGTGATCAAATTAAGGTCAGATGAAGCTTAGCTCTACAAGTGTACATCTGTTCAGCAATAAACATGTTTCTGAAAGACTGGCTGTATCTTCAGTTTGTATAAGCTGTGTAAAACTGGTGACAATTGTTCCCAGTGACACTGAGTGACATGACATCTTCCCTAGTGCTATCCTGTTACATGTGATAGGAAGCAAGGCAAGCATACTTTAGGAGTGGCTCAGTAACGCATGTGCCCCTGATTTGCACACTAACGACTGTCTTACTCTGAACACTGGAGAATTGGGCAAGGGACATGAGTTTCCACTTTTCTAACTCCATTAAGGAACAGGGGTGTACTTGTTTGCTGGTAAGATACTTTATTGCCTGGTCCAGAGCCTGACACACAGAAAACGCTGTTTGTTGAATAAATGAATAAATGCTACTTGCTCAATACAAGTTATTTGTTGAAAATAAATGCATAACCTCTCCTAAACTGGTTTTAAATTCTTTACGTTTCACATTTTCTGACATACCTTTGGAATACTTGGTGGAAAACATCTTACCTCTTACAGAAACTATGGGCCTAAAAATGGCTCTTCCACACCCATCAGAAGGCTAGGAATCTAAAAGACATGTCCCCCTCCACCCTCTAAAAATGACTCTTTGTCCCAAGAATATGAATAAATCTCCATCTGCCAGGCTGCACTAAATACAGTTTTTATATGCATTACAAAAACACCTGTATTTAAAGCTGCCACAAAACGAGGTTTTTGGAGCCCTAAAGCACAAAACCAGCAGAATCAAAACCAAAAAAGAATAAGGAAAGTCTTTTAAAACTGACAATATTTGCAAAATGTAAAAATTCAATAGGTCTTTGCCCAACAGTTTACACAGCTAAACTGAGCTTTTCCATTCACATATATTCCCCCAAAGGTGAAGTAACCAGATTATAGCAACATGATTCTAATATTTACAATGTGAAAATGAAAAGGTGACAACCACCTCTGGCCATCTTGAAGTAGAATAGAAACAACCTTTGTTCCTATCAAAGAGAAGTTTTGTTGAAATACACAAAACCATCCCCAATATTCCTACACAAGAGTTAAAACACATACCAAGCCAGATAAGTCACAAACAACAGGAAATTACCCTGCACAGTTTCTTAAAAGACTATTATTTCATGAAGCGTACAGACTGTGTAGAGACATGACCACTTATGACTACGTATACGTAGGTTACAACCTTGAAAAACCAAAGTTTTGTTGAACACCTACAATGCTTGTGGCCACACTTAAGAAGGTGTGGCTAAGTACAAAAACCAAGCTCTAAGAGCATTTTCTTACTAAAACCCAAAATCAACGTTTCCAATCACATTACATTAAACCTGGCCAGTGAACTGCCTTGAACTCAACTAAATCCAACAGAATTTAATATTTATAGTAAAAGTGGGTACACTCTTTAGAAATGCCGAAAGATGTGAACTATTTATATTTACTACCAAATCTAAGTTTACGGCAAAGGGTAAGGAACTTTAAAAATAAAAGTATTACTTTTGAATTTAATATAAACGTTTGCTAAATGATCTTCTGGCAGAGGATATTCTTTAAATATCTTGTATGGGTTTTCCGAAGGCAAACTTTTTAAAAACCCTCAAACTATGGTATATTTATGAAGCTCATTTTAAATTATTTCTTCCATCTCTGCTTCACTAATTCATGTATTAAAACTGTTGAAACTCCATTTAACAACTTGACTAATTTCTCTGTAAGATGGAAACTTTTTTAACGAGGGATAAAGTAGAATAGCAAATTTTCAGCATAAGAGCAAATTTATTATTAGGCTAAAGGAAAACATCCTATCAGCGATTCATTCATACGAAACTATCAGGTTCAATTCATATGAAGTCAGAAGAGAGAAAAAGAATTTTGGAAATTCACATTGCAAGGACTATTTCTAAAAAGATGTAAACTACTCCAAGTTATTTATTTATTAACAATTATTTTACACATGTCATTTTAAAAGTTTCACACACCCAAATTTAAGATAGTCCAAATTGTAACAAACAAGACATGACTTTGATGGAAAATGCTGCTTGCAAACTCGTTTTCCCTGGAGGTTTCTTTTTAAAAGATTTGGTTGACAATACACTGGTGGTATTTTGCTTTTAAAGTGTTAGGAGGAAGGAATAACAAAACCAACCCAGGTATTTTCTGTTTAGGATCAAAAGGAAATCGTAAGGATAAATAAAAGACAAAAAAGGACCTGACCCAAAGATAGTATCCCCCTCCAAGAGAACAAAGTGTAAGTTGCAATTTTGAAAACCAAGTTTGAAATACAAGAAATCACTTCGAGGGCTTTTCCAAAAGCGTGTGATAAAAACTAACAGGCTCCACCCGCAGAACAACTTTCACAAGTGAGTGAAGGATGATCACAGTTATCAGCTGTGTGCGTGTTTGTGAGTACACACAAGCCATGGAAAACCCGAGACTACTATGGTTAACAAAGGTTACGGGACCAAAAAAAAAAGTGGAGGTAAAGTATTACGCGCCCCTAACAAGGCTTCCCAACTCCTGAAACCAGAGCTCTGGCCCTTCGGCTTTAAAAATCAGAACCACAAACTATGGAGTGCTAGAGCCGCGAGGGGAAGGGACGCAGGCACCCCCACCCCCGCCAGGCTAGGCGGCAGCGCCGGGCCGCCGAGCACCGTACCTCCCCGGCTCTCTGCCCCCGAACCTGCACGCCCGGGCCGGCGCACCCACAGCCCCCGAACTCACCACACCCCAGCCCCCACCCGCCGCGGCCATGTGACACAGCCCATCGCTCCGGCCACGGACGCACGCAAACACACCCCTAGCCGGAGGCCCGCGGGCGCTCAGGCTTTACCTGCACGGTGGCGCCAGGTCCCGCCCCGTCAGATCCGGGGGGTCCGGGACCTTTTGTTCCTTCCTCTTCCGATGGGATGGAGGGGGCTGGGAGGGGAAGAGGGGAATGGGCGATTGGAGGCGGAACTGAAAACACTCCCGGCCGCCGTCTTCCCGCCCCGCCCCCAGGCCCGGGCCCGGCCGCCTGCCCCGGCGCGCGGGAGCGTAGAGGAGGGTAGAGGGAGGGGAGGGGAGGGGAGGGGAGGGGACGGAGCCTGGCCGCCGCCCGCGGGGAAGGAGGGGGGTGAGGACGCGCGCGCCCGCACTGCCCCTCCTCCCCTCAGGCGCGCGTCCGCAGCCCTACCGGCCGCCCGCACGGCCGCGCCCTCCACCGCCAGCCCACCTCCGCTTCCGCCCTCCGCCCTCGGCCGCCGGCCGCCGCGGCGCCACGCACCCACCTCCCGGCGGCTGGCGGGCTGCTGGCTGGCGAGCTGCTCCTCCGCCGCCGCGGCCGCGCGGGTAGACCCGCCTGCCACCCTGGGCCGCGGGCCCCGCCGATTCGCCAGCGCAGCCCCGGGGCTGGCACCCTGCCGCCCGCTGATTGGCGCCTCCAGCCGCCCGTTAGGGCGCGAGGCACGCCGGCCGAAAGCCGCGCGGGGCGGGCACGGAAGACGGAGAGAGCGGAGGAGGAATGGAACGAGGCCGAGCGCCGCGGACAGGGCCGGGGGGCGAGCGGGGCGCGGGGAGTCGCTGGCCACCGCCTCCCCACCTCCCTTTGCCTACGGCCCGCCCCGCCTCCCGGCCGGACCGGCGGCGCCCGCAGCCAATCAGCACGCGGGGAGCTCGGGGTGTGAGCCGCGCGTCGGGGGCCTCGAATCGGAAGGGAGACGTCGCTCGCTGATTGGTCCCGCCTCCCCAGTCTAGCGTGAGGCGAGGCGGGGCGCGGCCGGGCGGGGCTGGACGCCCGCGGTTTCGCTTGAGTTGGACTCTGGCGCGCTCCCACCGGAGTTCGGGGGCGGCGGGGGAAAGGCCTGCGCCCTGGCGCGCGGGAAGACGATTCCCGGCGAGCGCCCGATCCCTCGCTAGCGTCGTGGGGTGGGGCCTGTGGGGGCCTGCCGCTTCGTCCACAGTCCGTCGTGAGGCCGGCAGCGGACACGTGCTCATCCCACTGGGAGGCCCCGGGCAGCCCGGAGGACGCACCTAGGAGAGAAAGAGGGTTTGGGAGAAGCCCGAGGACCCGTCCCGCGACTGGGCGCGCCCTATGCAAATGAGTGGGCGGGGCCCTCGTGCTGGTGAAAGAGGGTGGGTTCGCGATGTAAATAAGCCCAGAGGTGGAGTCTTTGGAGAGCACGTAGGGCCCGGGTAGGGGATGCCAGATATAAGTGTTTAACCTAAATCTTGGTTCCGTCTTCAGTAAAAATGATATCAGTAATCCACGTCCCGAAGGGTCTGTGAAGTCTAAAAGAAACGCATGTCACAATGTCCTCTAATGGCTGGGATATCTTCCCTTCCCCTTTTCTCCCGTTGCGGCGATTAGGCCCCAGCTTGCACATCTGCCCTACGGGAGGCAGCAAGGCCCTAAACTTAACACTGCCCAGGGCATAACCGCGCCCAGGGAAAACCTTGTTGCTTTTACCCTTAGGAGCACCCAGGCCTCTGCTGACAAAATATTGAGCCCAACTAATCACATCAGGTGTTTACTATGCACCCACTGTGACACAGGCAGGGAGTACCGTAGAACTAAAGTTGAAAAGAAACTTAGGTCTCACACAGGTGCCAGAGACAAGACTAGAACACGGTTTTTTGGGGGGTGCCTGTCCAGTAATTCATTCTCATGTATGGCTTACTTTATAGATATAATTGGGGACTTCAAATAAGCGGGAAAGAAGCACTAGCAATACAAATCAGTAATCAGGAAGTACCAAATGAGCACTCCAAACAATAAGAGTTTTTGAAGAATACTCTTTCTTCTGAGAAATGAACGTGTCCCAGAGGAGGGTGCCTTCAGATGGACCTTTAGAGAGATGTGGCCATCCCCTCAGTCATACAAGTTTTCCAGATGTCCTTCGAAAATTTCTGTCCTTTCCACCGTCTCTCTCCTCTCACATAGAGGAACTTTTCTCACGGGAAAGTTGCGATGAAGAGCATAAACCCAGGAGTCAGGCACATTGTAGCTTTGAGTACAACTCTGTTCCAGATCTGTAATCTTTGCAAATGGAACTCCCCTGCAACGATACCTACTTAAATATAGTTGTGTGATGATTAAATATTAAATATGAAAGTAAATAGCATAGGGCTTTGAAGTTCAAGGAAAGTCGGTGATCATTAACTTCTCTTCTGTTGCTTGCAAACATTTATGTTAAGACGAACCTACTCAGCAGAAATTCTTCCTCCAAAAATTCCCTTCCAGGGTGGTTTCTTCCATTATTAGTTTAGAGATAGCTCTACTAACCCCTTAATGAAAATGGTTTGTGAAGGAGACCCAGGAAGCCCAATTGGTGGAGCTGTCCCACCTCCTCTGTCTTGTTTCCTCTTTCCAGAGCCACTAGGGAGGCCGGTCTAGGGCAAAGGCTGTTCAACTTACAAGTAGGAAGGCTGTTTCTGATTTTTGTTCTGTCTTACTGCTAAGACAAGTCAACAGTTGTAATATGAAGTAGCATATTAAAAGCTACCCTGGTCACACAAGTATTTTCTCCTATGTGAACAAGGTGGGGATTTGGGTGTCCACCTGAGTAGTAGGAATAGGAACAAAGGCAGGTCTGGCTGGGATTCCAGAATGTACTCCTAGTATGCGAGTTAGGTACTTTGAGGTTACACTAATTAAGTGGGTAGTATGTCTGAGGTCTAAGTTAGACCATTTATCCAAAGTCTCAGACTTTGGGTCCATAACTCTTCCATTTAGGAAGCCTTCCAGGATATATAATTGAGGAAGAGCGAGGAGGGACAATCTGGCTACCAACACAGTCCCCAAGGGGTTTAGAAATGGGACCATGCCTACTGTCCCCTCTGCTAGAAGTGCTTCTAAACCAAAGTGGGTCAAGACAGAAACTGAAGGCACATAAAGCAGGGATTGCCATGGCAACAAACAGCTTGGAAATCCACTAGGGTACCTCAAGATCTATCAGTAAGTCCCTATTGTATAAATTAGATTGAATGAGTCTTGTTTTTATATGGATAGAGACCAAGTTTAACCCTTCATTAAACATGACACTGCAAAATCACATCTAAATCAATTCAGAATCCAATTCAAAAGTAGTTAAGTGCACTAGAAAGACACATAAGAAAAATGATAATGGTGGTTTCTTCTGGAAAGAGCCTGAGGGTCATAAGTGGAAAACTTAAATTTCATCATTATTTCTTTTGTAGTTTGATTTTTTTGAAAAAGCTCACTGCCTTGGTTCAGACTTTGTTGTCTTTCATTGGAAGCATTGCTTTAGCTCTTCAGCTGGTCTTCTTGTCTCTACTCTTGCACCCTTCCAATTCATCCCCCTTCCTGCTGCCAGCATTTTTTTTTAATAGCATATTTTCTAAATGTAAATCTGATGTCACTACCTTGGTTGATAGTGTCCTTCTTCCAGTTTTTTTTTTTTTTTTTCCAGGATAAAATCAAGACTATTTAGCATAACCTAAAAAAGATCTTTAATGATCCATCCCAGGCCAGTCTCTGTAGCGTCACATCTCAACACTCCCCACCTTGCTCCCTTTTCCCCAGCCAGAATGAACTCCTGACAGTTTCCCTAATCACCATGTTCTCTCATTCCCCAGTGCTTGTGCTGTGCTGTGCTCTCAGTTCTGCTAGAAAGCACTTGCCCTATGCTGCCTGACCAACCTCTACTCATCCTTCGAAACTCTGTATAGAGCTTCAGCACCCTCATTCGTTCGTTGATCTCTCTGTCCATACAAAGACACACAGAGACACGCACACACACACACAGTCGTGATCTTTCAAAAAACAACTCATTCTCTTCTCTCTGGTCAATTTTTAAAGCCCTTTCTGGCTTCCCCAGCCCAAAGCTATACCATTCACGTATGAATTTTCTCTCATACCTACAATGATATACATACCATTACTTCATTTTGATTAATATATTGATGCATGCATTTAGTCTTCAGCAGTTTTTTTTTAAGCTTCTCCTCTGTATATATGTATTGTCTCCCCATCTAGATTGTAAATTCCTGAAGGACAAGGACAACTTATTCTCACTTGTCTTCCCCTACCCTTACCAAAATACTAATTGAAGAAAGATGAAATACAGCATTTGTGTAAAAGAAAAACATGCCACAGGTCTGCAAACATTCTACACAGCTTTGCGTCCATTCTTCCGGTTTATAGTGGCCCTCCATACAACTGTTGGGTCTCTTTTCAACATCATTTGCTCATCCTAGTGGGATTAAATTGCAGTGAGCATTACTACTTAAGGAAAGATCCAGTTATTTGCAACTGAGAGGATGCTGATTAAATGAGATAAGTAAAAATTTTAAAGAACAAATGTGTGGGGTTACTTTTATTGTAAATGATAAGGAAGAAATCCAAAACCAGCTAGATTTTTATATTGATACAATGAAATTTCAGGTTCCAAATGAATTTATGTTGCAGATTTGAACATGTGCGGCCCCCCAACACACAATCCTTATTCACATTAGTTTTTGCTAAAAAGAAAAAGTATTTCACATCTGATAGAATATGCAGGAGACAGGAATAAGGCATGTATGAGGAAAAAACTCGAAATTTAACAAGTGTTCATCAGGTATCTGTCATGCACCTACCACAGAAGCATTGGTTGATCATGGTGGAAAATTCTCACTCTTTGGCCAAAGTCACTCGAAATAAGACAGGTAGGATTTTTTATAATTAAAGAGAGAAAGAGATTAAAAGAGAAGTTGGCTCTGATAAAGACAAAAATATATGGCAAAACAAATTATATTTCTCATCATTCTCCAGGCATCGTAGTATTCTATTTCTTATCTCTACACTTAAATGGATAAATAATGATTAGAAGAATAGATCATTGGATAACCCAGTGACTGTTCAAATATTACTTGGAAAATTACAATACAATTCCAATGCAATGAGCTCTCCCATAAAGGCATTTAAATATCTGAGATCTACATATTTTGGAAAAAGAATAAAAGAGGCCAGTGTCTAAACCCTGAAAGAACAATATCCAAATTGTTTGAAGTTCTATTGTGAGGGGAGATTATTTGGTAGTCATATGCCAACAATAGGGCCTTATGCTTCCATTATAATTGTCTGTGGGTGACAATATTGACTGAGCCAGGCTGCTGCTAGGCAGGATAAGTGTATGAAGGTATAATACTCTTGGAAAATTTCAAGCTTATTAGCATAATTGCTCTGATGAAAACTGAAGAGCTTACTTAACATAGCTGACTAGAGTAGACAATAGATGCATAAGCAGTGTCCTAATTATTGAATTAATGAGTCCCAATTGTTTGTCCTTACTGTAAACGGTCCTTGCTATGAAACAGACATTTGCTGAAGGAGTCTGACAATTGTGTTAGCTGACAAGTGGCCAGAATGTAATTAATGGTGGGAGAGAGCCAATTACTACTGGGTCCTAAAGACTTCACTGGTGAGTTTCAAGGAAAAATTATATAGCTATACAGTGGTTTCATATCAACTCTTCTTTGCTTTTGTAAACTCATGGAGCCTGATTCAGTGCTCTTATTTTGCAGTTGAGGAAACTGAGGCTGAGGCTTCCTTCTCCAAAGTCCTGTGACCACTTAGTGCCATGCATTGTGCACATAGTATCTGCCTTTTCTGCTCTGGCACTGCCCACTGACTCTTCTTCATGTTCCTGGTCTTCATGCACACCCATGCTGCAAAACAACACTTCTGAACCTTTGCCGCTCTACAAAACTCCAAGTTCCCATTACTTTGTAAGCATATGTCCTCACCAACTATTTCGTGGTGAAAATAGAGGCAAATTTCCTACCCACGCCTGAACCCCCAATGATGGACAGATGTACCTGTCTCCAGACCGACCCTTCCAGCCACTTTCTTCAAAAGCCTTGCCTATCCCTCTGGATAAGCTTTTTCCTCCACTTACTGTCTCTTCCCTTGACCACCCTGTCCAGGGTGGTCATACATACACACGTCCCTCCCAACATACACATGTCACACTCTATCACATCACCTTTAAAATTTTTTCTTTAAAAACTTTTATCATTATGTAGAATCATCACGTCCACTTATTCTGTACTGAATTATTACTTGTCACCCCTTAACACTTAATGTAAACTCTAAAAGAGCAAGAAATATGTCCGTTTTGTTCACCAGAGTATCCCTAATTCAAGCATACATGGAGGCACTCAATAAATATTTTTGAATGGATGAATAATTTTCACTCAAGTTCACTCAAACTCAGCATATCCAACTGGAAATGATCATCTCCTTCTGTTTTCCTGTCTGTGTATGTCTTAGCCCAGTTCCCTAGAAAATAAACCTGATGCAAGGATTAAGTATTGATGCTTTTTTTGTAGAAGGTATAATCCCAGGGCAACAGTATGAGGGAAAAGACAAGAAAAATGGGGAACAAGGTACAGCGATGCATTACTGTGCTAAACACTACTCCATGAAAAGCCTTAAAGAAATACAGCCTGTCTCTTGGGCAGGTACAGCCAGTTGGCCATACAGGACATCTCCAGACAGGCAGTATGGAGAAATCACACCATGAAACAATGTGAAGAAGGAAGGAATTTTTTCCTTGTGTCTCCTGTCTCCTGTTGGTCATAGCTTGTCTTTCAGGGAGTAAAAATTTTCTCACTTCCCGGTTGGGTTATCCATTTTCTTTGACAGTCACTCAGAAAGCCAGGTCCCATGCCCTGGAGTTCAGAAATGGTGGGAGGAAACTGGGTATGTGGCTGGTTGACCTCAGGCAGTTAAACCACAAGGGACTTAACTAAGTCTCTAGTGGTAGCAGGTGAAACAGAAGAAGAAGTCAAGGGTCCCAGAGATGGTAAGGCCCAGAAAATCTGAGAAGATATGTAAATTAAGGCTGACATAGGGTAATCATTACTACTGCAAAGGTAGGACCAGGTTTATTTTATCCACTTCATGATACACAGCACCTACCACACTATGTGCTAATTAAACTTCTGTTGAATAAATTCCTGCATAAATGACACCACCACCTGCCAGATCTACTCAAACAGAAACCTTGGAGTCATCCATGGTCTTCCTTCTTTCTTAATTCCTGTATATCAAAGACAAAATTTCCATTGGTTCTGCCTTTTTAATGTATCTCAGATCAATGCCTCCTCTCCAAGCTCACTTCCTCGATTCAGACTTCACTGTCTTTCACTGGAAGTATTGCTTTAGCTCCTCAGCTGATCTTCTTGTCTCTACTCTTGCTCCCTTCCAATTCATCCTCCTTCCTGCTGCCAGAATTTTTTTAATAGCATATTTTCTAAATGTAAATCTGATATCACTACCTTGATTAATAGTGGCCTTCTTCCTGTTTTTTTTCCAAGATAAAATCAAGACTGTTTAGCATAACCTAAAGATCTTTAATGATCCATCCCAGGCCAGTCTCTGTAGTGTCACATCTCAACGCTCCCCACCTTGCTCCCTTTTCCCCAGCCAGAATGAACTCCTGACAGTTTCCCTAATCACCATGTTCTCTCATTCCCCAGTGCCTGTGCTGTGCTCTTTGTTCTGCTAGAAAGCACTTGCCCTGTGGTGCCTGACCAACCTCTGCACACCCTTCGAAGCTCTGTATAGAGCTTCAGTACCCTCATTCATTCATTGATCTCTCTATTCATACATACAAAGAAACACACACACACACACACACACAAACACACACAGCCATTCAGTGTTTATTGTAACAGCCAGGGTTCTTAGTTGCAAGCAACAGAGAAATTGATGTTCACTGACTTAAGGAGAAAGAGAATTTGGTGAAAGGATATTGGGTGACTGACACAATTGCTGGGAAGGCTGCAGAAACAGGCTCAGACAATGAGCAGAAACAAGGAAGGCTAGGCAACAGCCAGGAAGACAGCCAAGACACAGGACCGCATAATGGGGGAGGAAGGCAACCATCACTGGCACCACTGTTCCACACAGGATGCCATGGGCTTCACTTCCAAGTCAGTGTCACTGGGCACTACCCACCGTTCGCTCCCCACCACTCTCACTATCAGCACTGTTGTTCCTGGCAACCAGATATCACTGCAGTGCCTGTTACTGCCACCGGGATTGTTTCCGCACCACCTGTATTTTGCATTACTAGAGCCCTGTCTTTGAAGCCCAGGGCAGATCCATTAGGTCAACCAAGCTTAGCCTATGTCGCATGCTCTACTTGCAGGCAGGGTTGAGAAAGTAAGGAGCTAACATTTTGGTAGGCTTCTGTATTATATTGGGGATCCGCTTCTCTCCAGTAATCCTCAGATAATTATCTAAACAAAATAAAGGGGGCCAGGTTCTGGGGAGCCCCTAAATGACAAATGTCCACTATGTTCTCAAAATTGCATCTACCTGAACCAAGTTGTCTTTGAGGCACCAGGGATACAAAAATGAATAAAGTGACCACTTCATACCCACTAAGATGGCTATGATCAAAAAGGCAGAAAATATCCAGTGTTCCTAACGATGTGGAGAAATTGGAATCTTTATATATTGCTGGCAAGAATGTAAAATGGTGCAGTCATTCTGAAAAGCAATCTGGTAGTATTAATACCTCCAAAGATTAAACAGAGTAACCACATGATCCAGCAATTCCACTTCTAGGTATATACCCAAGGGAAATAGCAACATATATCCACCCAAAAACGTTTACACAAATGTTCATGGTATTCCTAAGACCGTGAAGTAGAAACATCCTACATGCCCACCAACTGATCAATGGTAAAAAGTGGCACATCTATACAATGGAATATTATTCAGCCATGAAAAGTAATGAAGTATTGAGACATGCTGCCATATGGATGAATATTGAAACTTGAACCATTATGCTAAGTGAAAGAAGCCAGTCACAAAGGTCACATACTGTGTGATTCCATTATATGTAACATCCAGAATAAGCAAATCTATAAAGATAGAAAGTGGATTTGTGTTTGGCAAGGTCTGGGAGTGGAGGTGGGGAAGGGGAGTGACAGCTCATGGGTACAGGGTTTCTTTCTGTGATAATGAAATGCTGTAAAATTAGATTGCAGTGATGATTGTATAGTTCTGTGAATATACTAAAAACCATTGACTCGTTTACTTTTTTTTTTTTTTTGCCATGCCACGAAGTGTGTTTTATTTTTATTATTCATACAAATAATTTTCTATAATATTCCAGGGCAAACCGGAGAATTTGGCACTCCAATTGGGGGGGTCCCTTCAGAAACCCACAGGCTGGTGACATCAGCACAGAGTGCCCAGGTTCACAGTGCAGCTTGTGGCTCGTGTCCATCTTGCAGGTGGCTCTTCCTCCACTTCACGACTGGGGTCTCGAAGATGATAGGGGTAGGAAATCCTCCAGGATTTTAGGAAATTTCGCTCCGCTTCTCCTGCTGAATGGTCTCTTTGGTTGGCATGGTGTTCTTCTCCTGCGTCTCTGTTTCTTTCAGCTTGGCCTTATCGAAGCTGGCAATTTCCCCCATGTCTGGTTTGTCTGCCATTTTCTTAAAACAATCCGTGTAGTCGGGTTCCGAGCCCGGGATCCTAGGGCTCCCACTAGCGTTGCTGCAACAAGAGACCGACTCATTTACTTTAAATGAGTGAATTGTGTGCTATGTGAGTGATGTCTTAATAAAGCTCTTTATTAAAAAAAAGAATGTAATAAAAAAAGCCTCCTTTTCCTCAAGGAGCTGACAAGCTTGTGGGACAGCAGAGTTAACAAGGTGGCTGCCAGTGGCCGCTGGTCATGCCTGTAATCCTAGAGCTTTGGGAGGCCTGGAAGGATCACTTGAGGCCAGGAGTTAAATAACAGCCTAGTTAATATAGTGGGACCCTGTCTCTACAAAAACTGTATTTAAAAAAAGAGTTAACAAGGAAACAATACAACTTGAAGTTGTGGCAAACCTTTCCCTCACAGCTACTCCTTCTTTCTTTACGCCTCAAGATGGAGGATGTACCTTGCTCCTAACCACAGCACTTACTTAACTATATTTTAAATTGTCTTTCTCTGAACAGTACGATCCTTTAGGTAGGAACAAGTGTGTCTTTGAACTTTGGGTCACCAGGGCTAGCTGCAGTGCCTAGCACACAGTAGGCTTAATAGTTGTTTGTTGAATGGTGAATAAATGAGAGAGCCAGAACTGGAACTTGGGTGTCCCAAGACCCAGACCAGATACCTTCCAACTACACCCATTTATATTGACGTCAGAAACGAATGCTTTCCAAATCTGACGGCTAGCCAGAGAGATGTCTACAACACAAACAGTTGCGTTTTCTACAAGCTGTCAGTTTCCAGGTGTATGTTTACATTTTACACTGTAAATGTAATTTTGCTGTTTCCATTAATTATGCTATGTCCTTCGAATAATCGTTTCACTCACCTGATTTACAGCTCTCTCCCTTGAGTTCATCACACAGCACCAGCTTTGCTGTCATCTTTAGCATCCTGCAATTGCGACTTCTCACCCACTTGGCTGGTCAACACTGAGTAGGGGGCTTTCTGGCCTATAGGCCCAGATTTTACAGATTTGGTTTTTCACTTACCAAGAAGCACAAAGTAGAACTATATCAGCAAAGATTATGTAGAAAATTATTTTTTTCACAGCCTCTTGAGATTTAACTTTGCAACAAACGTTCCATACTACTTTTAACAATCAGCTTTATTGGCTGGGTGCAGTGGCTCACACCTGTAATTCCAGCACTTTGGGAGGCCAAGGCAAGTGGATCACCTGAGGTCTGGAGTTCAAGGCCAGCCTGGTAAACATGGTGAAACCCTGTCTCTACTAAAAATAGAAAAATTAGCCACGCGTGGTGGCGAGCACCTGTAGTCCCAGCTACTTGGGAGGCTGAGGCAGGAGAATAACTTGAACTTGGGAGGCAGAAGTTGCAAAGAGCCACGATCGCACCATGGCACTCCAGCCTGGGTGACAAGAGTGAGACTCAGTCTCAAAAAAAAAAAAAGCTTTACTGAGATATAATTCATATACCATAAAATTAAATCAGTTAAACAGTACAGTTCAATGGCTTTTAGTATACACAGAGCTGTGCAACCACCACCACAATCTGATTTTAGAACATTTTCGTCACTTCAAAAGTAAACCCATACTGGTAGCATTCACTCCCCATTCTTCTCTCCCCCACTCTTGACCCTAGCCAACTACTAATTTACTTTTTTTGTCTTTATAGGTTTGCCTATTCTGAATATTTCATATAAATGGAATCATATAGTATGTGGTTTTTTTGTGACTGGGTTCATTCACTAAGCATGTTTTCAAGGTCCAGCTATGTTACAGCATGTATCAGTATTTGACTTCCTCTTATAGCTGAATAATATTCTATGATATGGATATACCATATTGGGCATTTGGTTGTTTCCATTTTTTTGTCTCTTATGAATAATGCTGCTGTAAACATTCACATATGTTTCTCTACTACTTTTTAAATCATAACTTTGTTTCAAAAATTCCTCCACTCCTCTGATTCTCTTGTCTCTCAGTAGGCTTTCCAGTAATTTACAAGGTTCTTCTAGGGTTTTTATAATTGATTATTAATGGTTATCAAAGGCCTAAAGTTTACCTGGCAAAGATTTAGCTTTCCTGTTACTGTAATTATTACCAATATAGGCAAATATTTCACTGAACTAATGAAACAACTGTATCTCCGATGACATTTTGTGACCTGTTAAAAGATGCCAAGGAAGGCTGGGTGCAGTGGCTCACACCTGTAATCCCAGCACTTTGGGAGGCTAAGGTGGGAGAATCACTTGAGGTTAGGAGTTTGGGACCAGCTCGGCTAACATAGTGAAACCCTCTCTACTAAAAATACAAAAATTAGCCAGGTATGGTGACCCACTCCTCTAATCCCAGCTACTCAGGAGGCTAAGGCACAAGAATCATTTGAACCCAGGAGGCAGAGGTTGCAGTAAGCCAAGGTCACACCACTGCATTCCAGCCTGGGCAACAGAGTGAGACTGTTTCAAAACAAAACAAAACAAAACAAAACAACAACAACAAAAAGATGCCAAGGAACCATGTTCTTGGAGAGTCTTATCTGCTAAAGACTGTGTACTGTACTGTGAAGACAAGAATTAGGACACAGTCCTTGTCCTCCAGGATCTTCTGTTCTGTTACAGGAGACAGTTGTAGGGGATGCAACTCACCTAGTCTTGGTGGTCAGGGAAGGCCACTGTAGGCAGGATGGTACTGCTGGGAGTTAGCCAGGAAAAGAGCCAAGAGAGCAAAGGCAAACACATGAGCAAGGGCCCAGATGTGAGAGGAGCATGTTTGTAAGAAAGGGAAGGAGAAAGGAAAGGAGAGAGAGGGGAGGGATATGAGGAATTGTGGAAAGAAATGAAGCTGAACCAGTAAAGAAGAGCCACATTGTTAAGGGCTTTGAAAGCCACGCTAAGGAAAAGTTGCTCTGCTTGAAGGGGAAGGATTAAAAAAACATCAGCAGATCAAACATTTGACCCTCTCAACACAAAACCTTATTGAAAAATGTACAAAATGAAAAGGAATTTGTGAAATACTACTTTTTAGTCTTCGTGTTAGAAGTAAATGTGTTTCTCTTTTAATCAAAATTTTCAAATTTGGTGTCAACTTGTAATAATAGTAATGTTTAAAATTATTTTCTTTTTATTATTTAACAAATATGTGTGTAGACCCTCCTATGTACAAGACATTACTCCAATCTCTGAGGCTACAAAATGTTTCACAAGGCTTGGTTCCTCACTTGAAGGCATTAAGTGTTAAATCACATAATTGGTGCATAAATAAACCAATAATATTTTATATATTATACATATTTAATAAATTTCTTATTCAGAAGAAGAGGCACCACCAAAGATTCAAAGTGGATCAACATTAGTGTCCCTCATTGGCAGAATTATAATTAATTCAATTTTTTAAAGAGCCCTACACCAAGGGGCCTTCAACTAAGAAGGCTCTTAATTACTTTTGCTTTGGAAATTTTTTATCTTCTGGTCCAATTCAGGGAAGAACACTAGGGGTATTTTTTTAAAAAGCATTTATTATACATTACAGACAAAGTAGTGTCCTATGAGCTATGAAGAATGTAAAGGAATGGTAGGTATGGTTCCTTCTCTCAATAAAATTCCAATTCTACTGGGAATACGAGAGGTGGCATAGAGGAGGTTGGGGGAGCATTTATTGTCTCCTCTCATTGTGCAAGGTTCCTAAAGCTCGCTTTATCTCATTTGATCTTCCAATAACCCTATTAGGAAGGTATTTTTCTCATAAATAATAGAAGTCCCCGTAGAGGTAAAATAACCCAAGATCAACAAGCCACAGTGGACATTTCCAATTGAGGTGAAAACCAGGAAATATATACCAAGTGTGGTCACATGGGCAATCGCCCAGTTCAGCTGAGTGAAAATGGGGTTGAATTATCTTATAGCTAGCTTTCAGGGGTCTTTCTTGCATCTCTACTCCTTAGCTCCAAGGAAGGTGATGAAAAGCTCTTCTCAGACCTGGGGCTGGGGCTAGCACTGTCTGGAGGCATCTTCACTCACATGTCTGGTGGGTGATGCTGGCTGCTGGCCAGCACACCTACACATGGTCTTTTGAGTCTTTGGTAAAGGGGAATGGATATAGAGAAATGGGAAAGACCAGTGAAGGGAGATACACAGTTAAGGGAAGATTTTAATCAGATGGAACATAGAATATTTTTTATAGATTGAAGGGAATAAACCAGTAGAAAGGGGGAAATGATAGTATAGGAAAGAGAACAGATAACAGTGAGAATGGTACTCTAGAGTTGGTGAAAGGAAATGGGACCCAGTGCACTGGGAGCGTTTAGCCTAAGACAGCAACTTGGATGGTTCACCTATTGCACGTATCCTCAATGAGGACAAAAGTTGGTTCCTAGTCTTTTTATGTACAAAGCACAGATACACATGCAGTACATAATCTTATGGCATGAGGCAACTAGGAAAAAAGTATCTAAAAAGACTCTTTAAGGGGCAATAATGAAAAGAAAAGGTTGAGAAACACTGATCTACAGTAACTCGAGAGAAGGCAGAGAGTATATGAGTAGGTATCAGTGTTCTGATGTTCGGGTGTTTAAATGTTTGAAAAGTGTTGAAGCTCTTTTCTGATATCATCTATTTCCTAGTGAAATAAGAAGCAAGAAGAACCAAATATGAGAAGGAGAATGGGAGTTTTACAGGTTTGTCAAGAGATAAGAAAGTCTGAAATTGATATCTTGGAGGGTCAGAGAGGGAATTGGCTAAAGACTCACTTGATGTTGATGGACTATTTAAGGTGAGATCAGTCAGTATGTTTGTGTGCTTTTCTCTAACTGCATTCAGATGCTCAGATTAGGCAGTGGTTGGGTTTCACCAGGGTTGGGATTTTACTAGGGAAGTACAATGGCTGGAAATATGAGCAAGGGCATTTCCAACAGAATGGCTATAATGGTCCTCAATTCCCTGCCCTCACTCTGCACTCCCCATAACAGCACACGTTGTTGGCTTCTCACACCAAGCCCCTGCAGCTCTCTGTGGAAGGGCTTCTTGTTGGCCTGTGTTAGAATAGGCCAGAAGTGCTAGGAAGCCCCTGGGAGCAACTTTTAGCTAATAATAGATGGGATACTACAATTTCCTTGCCCTTGGGCGGGGTGGGGGTTGGGGGGGAATAATTCTAAGGACTGTTCCACACACCTGCTTAATAAATTCCTTGCATTCACTTCCTTCTCTTCGCTTTTCCTACAATTATTCAGTTGAGTTTTGGAGTTAACAAAACTAAAAATTTCAATTTTCTTATGTTTTCATTAATTTGAGTTGAGTTCCTGTCATTTGCAACAACAATAAAAACCATCAAATGACTAATAAGGGAAATCACCTCTTGCCTCAGGCTGGCCAAAGTGATCTAATGCAGGGTTCATTCGTGGAGATCCTTTAAAGCCCTAGAGAGGAGGGAGTGTTGTGAGGTTTAAAGAACATCTGACAACCACTGATACTTGAGTTTGTCTCAATACTGCCATGTGCTAACTAAGTGGGCATTGTGCCTTAGGGTTTCATTGAAGAATCTCTAAAAGTCAGCCTTGCTAACGTATGTTGTAGCTAAGTTTTTGAAGGCATCATCTACTTCGCCTGTCAGTATCCTCTCTATGATATGCACAGGAGAAATTTATTTTAGAATGTGTTACCAGAAGAACTTGACTTCTCTCAAAGAACTGGGAAGGGTTTTCTTTGTGAATCAAGAGAGAACTAAGGAATCAATTGTGTTTATTCATTTTGGTATATGGAAGCTCAGAGGCAAATACACAGCCCAACATGTGGGACCTTATCATCTGCAATGTGAATATGGAAATTTTATGTTTTCCTCCTAATCTTAGGAATATATTCTAATTTATATTTTCCTTAAACTCAATTTTAATATCTTATTTAAATTTTACTATTTATTATAAATGCTACAGAAAAAAATCCTTATTTATGGAATAAAGAAAAGTATAAATAATATACTTAGGTAAGTATATTATTTAGGTATATATATATACCTAATATAATAGGTAAGGCCGGGCGCGGTGGCTCAAGCCTGTAATCCCAGCACTTTGGGAGGCCGAGATGGGCGGATCACGAGGTCAGGAGATGGAGACCATCCTGGCTAACACGGTGAAACCCCGTCTCTACTAAAAAATACCATAAACTAGCCGGGCGTGGTGGCGGGCGCCTGTAGTCCCAGCTGCTCGGGAGCCTGAGGCAGGAGAATGGCGTAAACCCGGGAGGTGGAGCTTGCAGTGAGCTGAGATCCGGCCACTGCACTCCAGCCTGGGCGACAGAGCGAGACTCTGTCTCAAAAATAAATAAATAAAAATAAATAAATAAATAGGTACACACAAGCTGGGCATGGTGGCACACATGCCTGTAGTCTCAGCTACTTGAGAGACTGAGATGAGAGCATTGCTTGAGCCTGGCAGTTCAAGATCAACCTGGGCAACATACACAAGCCCTGTCTTTAAGAAATAAAATGAAAGATAAAGAAAAGAATGAGTACACACACTAGTATTCAACCTGAGGAATATCCCTTCACCTTTTGTGTGATTCTTTACTGTAAAGTGATACAGTTTAAATTTTTACTGGAAATGGTAAATTCAGAAGCATTCCTTTTACTAAAAAATATAGCAGTAATAAATGATGATTTAAAAAAATGAAGTAATACAACTGGACTCAATAACAAGATAAAAATCTCCATGACCCAGAAACAAAGTAAATAGGGCTAAAACCATGGTGCTCTGGGCTTCTGGTGCAGAGGCAGCAGTCATGTCTAGGAGCTCAGTCCTGTAGAATAATAGGGACCAAGTGGATCCCACATGAGATGGGGTATTAAAGCCAGGAATATTTGCCTGGTCATGAAAGGAAGCTGAAAAAGAAAACTCTTCTTGACTTGTATGTGAGCTTATAGCTATTATAAAAGCAGGAGGGAAACCTAGGGAGGCAGCAGACAGAAACATAACACCACAACTAGGAACTGGAACAAGCTGCCTCCTGGGCTAGTGACTGCATCTGAAGCATCCTCAGTGTAATTATAGGGCAGGAGTCCCCTACCACAAACGTAAGACTTGGTTCTAGAATGAAATACTGGCACGAGGGTGGGGGAAACTAACTAGAAGCTATCACAAACCTGCTAAATAGGGAAGAGAGATAGAAACAAGTGTCCCTCTCAAAATGATGATACAGACTAAAACCATTATAAGGCATTTGAAGAAAGCTAAAACATTAAGAAAGACCAGAATAAAAAATCAGTTATTCAAATATAATTTGCTTTATTAGAAATATATTTTAGGGGTTATTCTGAGAAAGACTAAAACATAAATATGCCTGGGATGCTAAAATCCATTAAAAAAAAGCAAGCGACCAAGTGCGGTGGCTCACACCGGTAATCCCAGCACTTTAGGAAGCTGAGGCAGGCAGATAGCGACGTCAGGAGTTCAAGACCAGCCTAACCAACATGGTGAAACCCGTATCTAGTAAAAATACAAAACTTAGCTGGGCGTGGTGGCGCACGCCTGTAATCCCAGCTACTCAAGAGGCTGAGGCAGGAGAATTGCTTGAACCTGGGAGACGGAGGTTGCAGTGAGCTGAGATTGCACCATTGCACTCTAGCCTGGGCAACAGAGCAACACTCCATCTCAAAAAAAAAAAAAAAAAAAAAAAAGCAAGCAAACAGGCAGAAATAAGAACTATATAGATCAAACAAAACATTGATTATAAATTTTGAAATGGAAACAAAGATTTAAAAATTTAATAGACCAGAAATGGGCACTGTTGATGAACAAATTAATGAACTGAATTACAATATTACAAAATTCATTCAGAATGCAGCGCAAAATATATAAAAAGTTTTAAATAATAATTAAAAGACATGGGGGATAAATTGAGAGACCACATAATAAATCTAATAGGAGTTCCAGAAGAATAGAGGGAATAAGGAAGAAGTAATAATTGAAGAGGTGGTAGCTGAAAATTTGCCAGAATTAAGCAATGATATAGGTCCTTGGTTTGAAAGTGTGTTCCAAGTACCAAGTAGGAAGAATACAACTAAATCCCCACTTAGATTCTTTATAGTGAAACTGCAGAAGATAAACAAAAATCTTTAATAATTAGTAATGAAAATAACAGATCATCTAATAATGAATGATAGACTAATAATAGGCTTCTAATTGGAAAAAAATCAGGCCAAAGGACAATGGAATAATATCTTCAAAAGGCAAGGAAATATATTTGGCAAGCTAGAATTTTATACACAGCTAAACTGCCGTTCAACAGATGGCAAAATATAGGAACACACACATAACCTGAGAGAGTTTACCACCCTCAATTCTCAGTAAAAGAGAACACTTAAGCCTTTTAATCCAAAGAAATAAGAAAGGAAGAAGAAAAAGAAGAAAATGAAGGAATAATAACTAAAGACATGGAACAGAAGAAAATATTATGAGGACAGAATAAGAAAATATGTTTCCATAAATTTAATATTGACTGAAACAAAAATCAAAATAACTGATGATCCATGCTTATAATAGGGAGAGTAAATTAATATTATGAATAAGAAGAAGAAGATTGGGAGTACAGTGTTCAACAGGTAAAGTGTATTCAAGTTCATGCCATTTTTAAAGAAGGAAGTGGTCTAATCTCCTCTTTAAGGCCCCTCCTCTTAATACCATTGCATTGGAGATTAAATTTCAACAAGAATTTTAGAGGGACACCAGTATTCAAACCATAGCACCACCTAATAAATAAATTAGTATATTCTTTAACAAATAGTATTGGCCCTGGATCTGGAAAAATATGTAGCCTCAGTCATTGCCCTATCAGAGTTTAAATTTAGCAAAGAAGGACAACAGAAGCAAGAAATTTTTTCAAAGGAGAAAGAAAATGTAAAATAGGCTCACCAAACTCCTACTGTGGCATAGTGGACAATTAATATTTTGCCTGCCAGCACATACTTTTCTTTAGGGAACCACATCTCCCTTCTCTATAAACTGTTCCTCTTCTGCTTATAAGAATCTTATAGGGACAACCATATTCTTAGAGGACCTCAACCATATGGCCATAAGTGATTTGTCCAGGTATGGGCGTCTGACCTAACCTGCGTCCATCAGAACTCTACCCAGGGCCACCATGAGTCCATATGGCACTTTTGTGTAAATTAGGAAAAAAGTGGCCCTTCCTCAAGACACTTTATACCCTGTGTTAGGAAACTGTTGAAATCTACAATGTTTATGGGGAATGTGGCACCCGTAGGTTGTTGCAGTAACTCCAACGGCAGGATTTTTGAACTTCAGACTACCAACAATATGACAGGCAGTATCTCTCCAGTACAGAGACAATAAAATTCAGGAGCTTAGGGCAGACATCCACTCCGATACATGGAAAAGGCTGGTCTACAGTGAGACAGGATGAAGTCAATGTGTGGAAAGAAGCCAAAATGCAGAACAGAGGGAGATAGTTCCAGTTATATTTGGGGTCATAATTCCAATTGTTCCCAGAGACTCAAGTGTATGCCTTCCTCTCCCATTGTTTGGATGTTCAACTCTTTCTTTTTTTCCACAAGGCAAAACATTCCTTTTTTGGCTTCTGCAGGATCAAATAGAATTTTTGTTATTTGCAAATAATGCAGCTGTGAATTTAATTTCACTAATTTCCACATCCTTCAATTTTAAAGGCAAATGGGGGAGGGCACATTAGCTGTAATCTCTATTTGATCAAGTGTGATTTTTACACAAAGGGAAACAGCTCTGTGTCTATCTATTCCAACCCAGTAAGTCGTTTCTCATTCTATGTCCATGCCTAAAAAGAAAATTACATGTTGGCTGCCTGCTTTAATTGTTTGTAATCACTGAAATTTGTAGTCCCATCCTGTGGTGTGTTCTGAGACCTCTCCTCATGGGGCATTCTTTCACTGTGTTTTGTTGGCAGGAGTGTAGCAATTAGAAAATTAGGAAATCTATAAAATCCAGAGGGATATCAGTTTTGGCATTTCTTTCCTTTAGTCAGTGTTGTTGTTAGAAATACATAGGGCACTGGAAAAAAAATTAAATGGAACCATGGGCTCTACCACTGACATGCAGAGCTAATCTGTTTCCAAGAATCACTCACTATCCCATTGGTTAATCCCACTGTAGGTGAATCCAATGAGTCTCTTCTTGGAGGGAGAAGGGAGGAGTTCTTCTTGCCCTCTGAGCTTGCTTAGAGGCCAGTATCTTTAGAAAGTCATCTTCCTCCCGAGTGCACATGACTCTAATTTGTAGTTACAGCCAAATATGCAGAACAGGAAGATTAAACCTTATTCATGTACGTGCATACATACACCTGATCACATGCAACTACAAAGTCATAAGACTAAATTTAACACAAACATAGCAGAACTGAGGTTATCCTTTTCTCCTTCAACATGCTTTAGAAGTGTGTTTGCTCTTTGGAAATAGGAAGGAGTCATCTGGAGCCACATTACCCTGCAAATCAGGTAATCAAGCTGCAGTAATTGGGGGTTCAATAAAAAAGTAAGAACTTCCATCAATGGAAGCATCCTTAGAATAACTGAGTAACCTTCTAAGGAGATTACACAGGAGGGGAACCACTCATTTGGAAAGGAAAGAAGAGGTTGTGCATATGTTTGCCATTCAAAAACGGTTAAGTGAGGAAAAGCACAAACAAGTGCATCTGCATGAGACACAGCGATATAAATACTTATGTTTCTAGAATATTCATCACATGATTCCGGGAAAATTGGCAGTTTAGAAGTAATCAAGTTAGATCTTTTCCTTCCAGTATATCCTAGAATAGATTCCCAATATATTAAAGAGAAAAAATAAAATCATAAAAATTTTAGTGACTGAAAAATGTGAAAGAAAATAAAGTTTGGGGACAAGTTTTCTAAGCATAAAATTATGAAAGAAATGGAAATTTTATAAGACTGAAAACATTGTATAGAAAAAAATGTGCATCAAGGCAAAGAGTTAATAGCCTTACTATATACAGAGCTGTTATAAAGTAATAAAATATTTCATATTTATATAACATGAGATGTTTTAAAAAATGTTTAATCTTCCTAGCCGCTACCAAAACATTGCAATTTAAAGACGTTGTAGCTGGAGTAATATTTCTAAGCACATTAATGTGCTTTTTCCCCCCTCTTAATGGTTCTATGCATTTGACCTTACCATGATTAGCCTACAAAATCCATCTGTGTTGGGTAAAGGGGAAGGAGAGGAATTAGGGGTGGGAGGCTGTCAGGTGGGGCAGACAGAAGTCTTACTGTAACAAAAGGCAAGAGTTAATAATTTGCTTCTGATAACCAAAATTGGGTTTTATAGCATGGAGAGACAGACTTTGTCAGAAGAAACAGGATTTCTAAATTTCTGTAGTCTCTTTCACTGTGGAAGAAAGTTTCACTGCCTGTAACAGTTAAACTATGATGTCTGCTAACCTTATACTCTAGGATGGAGAAAGGACAAAGAGGATATTATACAAACACAAACATATACATAATATCAATATATAATTATTAATATATTTACATAAATGTTTATTTACATAAATATATTTAATATATTCATACAATACATAATTATATTTATATACATATATTTAATATATTCATATAATACATAATTATATTTACATAAATATATTTAACCTATATATACAGAATAATTAATATATATCTATTTAATATATAAGTATATTTACATAAATATATTAATATATTTAATGTAATATATAAATTTATATATTCATATACATATATTAGTTATCCATATAAGTACATATATAAATATATAAATATATTTGTAAAATATAATACATATAATATCCTCTGAATATACTTACATATATGCCTAGATATACACAGAGGATATTATATGGAGACAAATATAGAAAATATATAATATATTATATAATATATAACATATGATCTATTATATAATCTATTATATATTATATAACATAATCTGTTATATATAATATATAATCTATATATTATATAACACATAATATATTATGTGTTATATAATATATACATTTGTCTCCGTATATCTTCTGTGTATATTTATACATATATAGAGACAGCAGAACATCAAAAGACAGACCTTTCCTGCTCAGGTGAAAGAACAAAGGAGAAAGACTGATGTAGTGCAAGCAGGTCAGGTGCTGAATCCCTATTATTTTCCTCTCCACATATGACAGGCAGGCACTTACACATCTAAATAGATTTTGGGAAGTGCAAGGACATCAGGGCTAGCAGCTCATTTCCCTGGACACAATACAGGAGAAACCCTACCTGTGGCTACTTTGAGCATGGAGGAAACTGAGACAGGTTTGGCAGGTGATAGGCAGTTAGATGGACCATGTGCTCCTGGCTGTCCATGGTCTGCTCACAGATAGCAGAGGATCCATGTGAAGCCAAATGCCCTGGTAAAGAAAGCAATAGTGCTGAGAAGGTCAGGGGACCGGCAGAAGTAAGTGCGGCTAAATTGCTGGGCTCATAGGCCCCAGCAACATGTGCTAGCACAGAATCCCAAGAGGCCAGGTCAGGGTAGGTACTATTTAGCACTTACAGGTTCTGATAGAATCCCTGGGCAGCTGACACCTTGTGGGGGATTGGCGTCTGAGAAGTAAGAATTTATAAATTGAAAGTACCGTGTTTAAACTAGAGGAAAGGGGAATACTATTCACTGGGAAGCCTTAGGGCTCCTTACTGTCCAATGAGGAGGTGCTCATGGGGAATATCAGAAATATATTGATGATATATTAATATTGAATATTGAATATCAGTTCAATATTAAAACAAAATGAAACCACATTTTTAATACAGCCAAGTGTGACTTGAGTAATCTGCAACATTGCAAGCACAGTACTTTTTTTCTTTGTTTCACTCTTTCCTGAGTTCTATTTTTTCTGTATATATTTCTGTTTTCCAAATGTCTATAAAAATAATATAAAATACAATTAACCTTTTATAAAAACATGTATCACCTCTGAAATAAAAAATACAATACGTATTTTTAAAAATGTGTTTGTAACTGGGCGAGGTGACTTATACCTGTAATCCCAGGATTTTGGAAGGCCAAAGTGGGAGTATTGCTTGCATTTACGAGTTTGAGACCCGCCTGGGCAACACAGCAAGACCTCGCCTCCACTAAAAAATAAAAAATAAATAAAAAGAAATAAGCTGGGCATGATGGCACTCACCTGTAGTTCCAGCTACTCGGGAGGCTGAGATGAGGATCACTTCAGCCCAGGCATTTAAGGCTGCCGTGAGCTGTGATCGCCACTGCACTCCAGCCTGGGCAACAGAGCAAGACCCTGTCTCTAAATAAATACGTAAATAAATAATAAAATATGTTTATATATCAAACAAGATCAGAAGAGATTCTAGAGTAGTATTCAGTTAAAATTATTTTCTGTAAAGTTAAGTGTACAATAAAAATTCAAAGATTAACAAATTTGGGCCTCCTTAATTTTTTCACTTACCCATGTATTTCATCTTTTTTTTTTTTTTTTTTTTTTTTTTTTTTTTTTTTAGGCGGAAACAAGCCATCTCCTGCACTGATTTTCAATTATCTGTACTCTGGAAGTCCAACACACCCTTGCCTAATTAAGCATATGCTTCCTGGGATTAGCGCAGGAGAGATTTCCCGCCTAACGCGGCTCTCCCAGCTCCCAGCGCCATCTGTGCATTGAGCCATGCCCAGAGTGATTTGGTGATTCACTGGAACCTGGCAAAGGGTCTGGCCAGGCTCCGACAGAAAACAGGATATGGTAATTCTCTCGAGGCTTAGCCCCACTCTGCTGTGGTTTCCTTGATACACTCTCCGATTCCTCAAGACCAGCCTTTGGTTTTCATTGCTCTGCAGTGGTGTTTCCGCACCCACACCCTGGTTCAGACAGAATAAACTAGACAATACATTTGTGAGCTCCTTACTTCTCCAAGAGGCCCAGTGAAAAGAGTCTGTTACCCAAGGTCACACTGTTAGCAGTGGCAGAATGAGGACACGACCCAGGCGCCCAGCTGTTCATCCAGGAAGACTAGAGCATTTGAGGAAAATATCCACAGCCCAAAGTAATCACTTGTTATCATGAACAGCCATGAACCCCCCTTTCACCTTTTTTTTTTTTTTTTTTTTTTTTTTTTGAGACGGAGTCTCGCTCTAACAGCCCAAGCTGGAGTGCAGTGGTCGGATCTCAGCTCACTGCAAGCTCCGCCTCACTGCAAGCTCCGCCTCCCCGCTTTACGCCATTCTCCTGCCTCAGCCTCCCAAGTAGCTGGGACTACAGGCGCCCGCCACCTCGCCCGGCTAGATTTTTGTATTTTTTAGTAGAGACGGGTTTTCACCGTGTTAGCCAGGACGGTCTTGATCTCCTGACCTCGTGATCCGCCCGTCTCGGCCTCCCAAAGTGCTGGGATTACAGGCGTGAGCCACCGCGCCCAGCCCCTTTCACTTTTATGATCCACTCAAGGGTGGCTCAAGTTCAAACTAATCTAGTCCCACATGGAATTCACTGCAAATAATTTCTAAATGTGGGCAGGACTGAATTGTATTTATATACAGACTTTCTTCTCCCTGGGCCCCCCAAAGGCTGCCCTTTCCACAGCCTCCCTACCCTTCCCTGTGCCTGCCAGTAACTGTGGTTTCTTGGTAAGGCAGCTAAGGTTCATTATTATTATTATTATTATTATTATTATTATTGACAGGTTATACAAGCACAATGTATAGAAGTTGAAAAATACAAAAAAAGTAACCAGTAGAGAGTAATTATTTTTCTTACCTTCAGCCACTCAGTGACCAAAACATTGGTATCAGATTTTTGGATATCCTTGTGGAATTATTCCATGAATGTACAAATATACATATTTATATACATATATGTCATTTTTTGAAATTGAGGAAAGTATGCGCTTGCTTTTTTTTTTTTTTTTTTTTTTTGAGACAAGAGTCTGGCTCTGTCACCCAGGCTGGAGTGCAGTGGCATGATCTTGGTTCACTGCAACCTCTGCCTCCTGAGTTCAAGTTATTCTTGTGCCTCAGCCTCCTGACTAGCTGGGACTACAGGCACGCACCAGCATGCCAGGTAATTTTTTTGTATTTTTAGTAGAGATAGGGTTTCACTGTGTTGGCCAGGATGGTCTCAAACTCCTGGTCTCAAGTGAATCACCCACCTCTACCTCCCAAAGTGCTGGGATTACCAGTGTGAGCCACTGTACCCAGCTGGAAGTATGCGCTTTACACTGTTACCCTTGCTTCATCTTCATTTAACATCTCTTGACTATTGTTCTGTATTAGCATGCATCAACAAGATACCTATGTATTTCTGATCCAAATATACCTAGTGCTTTAAAATTTATCTCCAAAGCCATGGTATTCTGTGTTCATTTACATTCAACAAAAACTGTCATTTTTATTCCTGTCAAAGTTATGGCTGCGAGGATTTTAACAACTAATGATCAGGAGATAAGTAAGCACAGCAAATGCATAAATACTGGATAGTCTCCCTGTATAAGCCCCATCAATTGTCATATATTAGGTGACAGAACCTGGCATTTCAGAGTTGGAAGAGACCTTAGAATCATGTGGTCTGACTTTTTGCTCAGGAAAAGAATCCCTTTCACATTCTTCCTGACAGTGTCACCTAACCTGTGCTTAAGCTCCACAGGCATCCCTCTTCCTGTAAAAATAAGACATTTTACCTCTAGGGCATTTAACAGTCTTATATACATATTTTTTAATTCTTTTTTTTTTTTTTTAAGAGATAGGACTTCGTCGTATTGCCCAGGCTGGCGTGCAGTAGTCATTCACAGGCAAAATCATAGCTCACTGCAGCCTCGAATTCCTGGACTCAAGCTATCCTCATGCCTCAGCCTCCCAAGTAACTGGGATGACAGGCATGCATCACTGAACCCAAGTTATTTTCATATTAAAACTTGACTTCCTAGTGGCCTTTTGAGGAGACTGATGGCTGCTGCTGTGGTACCTCAGTTTTGTCTTCAGGCTGTCCTCCAGGGTGTTCCATTGCTCTACCAGCACCCAGGTGTCCACAGCCCCACTGTCCTGGGCAGGTACCTTGCTGCCACATTGTCTGAAAGATAGGCACTCAGACCTGGCTGCAGCCACGCAGCTGGGGCCTGACCAACACAGAGCAATAGGCACACAGTCAGGCCTAGGGACTAAAGGGTGTGGCTTGTGCCTTGCTTACCTTTTCCAAATATTTCCTGACTTTTCTTGAGAAAACCCAGAACAAGTGTTACTCTATGGGTTTAGCAGCCATATTTTTCTGAGCCAAAAACTGCACCTGCCAACCACCAGCCAAATTGTTGCCTTCTGTGCAGCAAAGACTATCCCATGCCCACCTATGCAGAAAGGAGCAGGTCCATGCATTGGTGGGCTGATACCTCAGCCCAACACTCCCCTGTGGCTCCTGGAAGTTCATGGGTAGCCTCTGAAAAGACTGCTTGGCCACCATTAGGATTTGTGTTAATTCTGTGATTTGAAGTTCTGGTATCAATTTGGTAAGAACTAAAATGATTATCCACGTTTGTCTTGGGCTCATAGGGCTTTCAGTGATGTGCCCTCCACCCCGACTTTGAGGATGAAGCTGGGTAACTACCATCCCGTGACAGTGAAAATGATGCTAATCAGTGCACAGCTGATGAAAAGAACCAGACACAGAGTCTCTCCACCTAGCTATAGGTGGCTTTTAAATTAGTGACTGAGAAGACAACAGACACACCTACATCAGACCTGTCCAGGTGACCAGTGGCTATCCTTAGGCTTGGATCAGAGCGTGAAGAAAGCCATAACCTCAGCAACTGTAGGGGCACTGTGTGATTAAAGAAAGACTTGGGGCCCAGCATTAAGAGATGTGTACACAGTCCAGATGGAGAGAGGCGGCAGGGGATTCATCTGAACTACCACTTCTGAGGAAGCACACGCATCCAAGCAGGAGTGCTTTCATTCCAGTTCTGGGCTCATTCAGCAACCTTCTGACAATGGATTTGGTTTCCCAGTTACCTGGAAATCAAGCACAGGTATCTGTGAAAAACAGGCATAATTCTGAGCATGCGAATCCTAGGAAGGGCATACTTCCCAGGAAGTTAGTCAGTTATCACACAGCTTTCTAGGTTCAACTTTATTAATCAGGAAAGTGAGAGCCTGTTACTGAACATCTGGTCAATAAAGGATAAATGGAAACAAACTGAGTCGCTGTGACATCTCCAAGAACATGACAGGCTGGGAAACCCTGCCTAGATGCTGGCTAGTACTGTCTTTAAAGGCAACATCGAGTCCTGCTTTCTGGGACCCATTCCTAGACTCCTCGATAGCTTTTTGGCACCTGACTCTCATTCTTTCTATCCTTCCTGCCCTCATCCCAGTTCCTTTCAACATTCATTTCAACTACCTGACAATGCATGTATTTCTGCCCCTTTGACTCCATGGACCTCTTCTCTACTCCATACCAGTGACACTGCCAGTCTCACCATCTCACTTATGGCTCTGCTCTGGTGGTGAGCTTGTCCTTAGAACACCCTCTCCGCCTTCTCACCCACTCTACAACCTTTAGCAAATGTCCTCTTTGGATCCAGACTCTATTCTGTCAGCTCCTGTGAACTGAACTTTTCTGGCTCTCCTCTTACTTATCTGATCACTCCTTTTCTCTCCTTTGTTTTCTAACCCACTGTATCAGTCAGGAATTACATTTAGTTTCATATAATAGTAACCCTACTACAGCGGCTTAACAAAATAAACATTTTTTTGTTTTTAGACGAAGTTTCAGGCTTGTTGCCCAGGCTGGAGTGCAATGGTGTAATCTCAGGTCACTGCAACCTCTGCCTCTTGGGTTCAAGTGATTCTCCTGCCTCAGCCTCCCGAGTAGCTAGGATTACAGGTGCCTGCCACCATGACCAGCTAATTTTTTGTACTTTTAGTAAAGACGGGGTTTCACCATGTTGGCCAGGTTGGTCTTGAACTCCCGACTCAGATTATCTACCTGCCTCAGCCTCCCAAAGTGCTGGGATTATAAGTGTGAGTCACTGTGCTCGGCTAGATTTTTTTTTTTTTTTTTTGAGACAGGGTCTCTCTCTGTCACCCAGGCTATAGAACAGTGGCAGAATCATGGCTTACTGCAGCCTCAAATTCCTATGCTCAAGTGATCCGCCCACCTCAGGCTCCCCCAGCAGCTGTGGCTACAGGCACACACCACCACAAAAATTAACAGTAGTTAATTTTTTTTTGTAGAGATGGCGTGTCGTCATGTTGTCTGGGCTGGTCTCAAATTCCTGGACTCAAACTATCCTCCTGCTTTGGCCTCCCAAAGTGCTGGGATTATAGGTGTGAGCCACCATACCCAGCCTCATTTTTCTTATTTCACATGAAGTGCATAGGTAGACAATCCAGACTGGCACAATGACTTTGCAATGTTCCCAGTTTCCCAGGCAGCTTCTATCTTTCTGCTCTCTCATCCTTAGCAGGTGGCTTTTGTCTTCATGGTTAGCCATGACTGCAAAATGGCTATTCAACCTCTTGCCTCCTGTCCTCTATCCAGGCAGAATGAGAGGAAGCCACAAGGAAGAAAGGTTGTCATTCACATGAGAAAAAAAGAACCTTCCCAGAAATCCTCAACACGCTTCCACTTAGGTCTCACAACCTGAGACGGTGTCACATGCTCATCCCCACTGCAAAGGAGCTGGGAAATGTATTTTTAGAAGCAGGAACATTGCTGCTGAGGGTTAAGTTAGTAAAGAAAATCAGGTGGATACCAGGTTGGTGACTAGCAAGGTCTGCACACCTTTTACACTTATGATATTCTCCAAGGTTGAGGAATCCTTAGTCTTTTGTTCTTTTCTGTATACACTTTACCTGCATCTAATTCTAGAAGCTTCCCTATTTCTGTCATTCAAGCCTTGGAATCCTCCTTGATTTCTTCCTCTCCTAAGCTCCATGCTCTGTTCAAATACCAAGTCCAATTATTTATTGCATGGAAATAATTCATATGTTCAGCTATTTTTGGGGGGCAGCCACAGTCACTACCCCCACTTAAAGGTAAAAGCCATACTCCTCAGAGCTAAAGGATGGCAACAGCCCCGTAACTCTAGTCCATGCCTTCAGTGTCTTCCCCATTCTACTCCTGCCTTTCACTACCATACTCCTCTTTATCACCTACACTGTGACCTTGTCACTCCTCTGCTCAGAACATTTTGTGTCCCTATGTCACCCACCAGACAATGTCACCCAGGCAGGACAGCATTTGAGACTGCCAGAATTTGGCTCCTGTGTACCATTCTAGACTTCATCCCATTACTCTGCTACTGAGCTCTCAAAACTAACAGGTGAATTCACCAATGTGTTCTGCATATCTCTTGTGTTCTCCAGTCTTTGCATCTTAGCTCACATTGATCATCTCTTCTGGGCTGCCCTCTGCCTCCTTTCATCTCTATTTCTGGGTCTACCTCAAATCCAGCCACCTCCATAAAGCTTTTCCCAACCACTTTAGCCTACATGGCTTTCCGTTTTTGCTTGGGGGAGAGGGGTACAATTTGATGATACTGTAAAGAACACAAACCTTGGCCAGAAGCAGTGGCTCACACCTGTAGTCCCAGCACTTTGAGAGGCCGAGGTGGGTGGATCACGAGGTCAGGAGATCGGGACCATCCTGGCTAACATGGTGAAATCCTGTCTCTACTGAAAACAAACAAAAAAATACAAAAAAATTGGCCGGGCGTGGTGGCGGGTGCCTGTAGTCCCAGCTATTCTGGAGGCTGAGGCAGGAGAATGGTGTGAACCCGGGAAGCGGAGCTTGCAGTGAGCAGAAATCGCGTCACTGCACTCCAGCCTGGGCAACAGGGTGAGACTCCATCTCGAAAAATAAATTAATAAATAAATTAATTTTTAAAAAAAGAACACAAACCTTGGCTTTTGGGAGACCTGGGTTCAAATCTCAACTCTCCCATTTACTTATCTATGGGACCTAGGATTGGGTAGTTAACCTCACTAAACTTCCAGTTTCTCATGTGTAACTTGAGTCAGAGATTACTAGTGCTGATCTCAAAAGATGCTGTGAGGAATAAATGCCTGACACATGGCAAGGGCTCAGTATCTTCCTGTGGTTATAATCATAGCAGACATTGTTGTTTACCCACCCAGATCCTTCTTAATAGACTAGCAGATTTTCAAGCAACTCCTTCTCCTACACACAGCCATCTTCTTCAAAGAGAGCTGATTCAATCTCCCACTATAGCTAGATTCTTTTTTTATTGATATATCACAGTTGTACATATTTGTGGGATATATGTGATAGTCTGACGCATGCATACAATGATCAAATCAAGGTAATTAGGATATCCAACACCTCAAACATTTATCTTTTCTCTGTGTTGGAAACATTACAATTCTTCTAGCTACTTTTAAATATACAATAAATTAACTAAAATTACCCTATTGCACTACTGAATACTAGAACTTATTCCTTCTATCTAACTCTATTTTTGTACCCACTAAGCAACTTCTCTTCATTTCCCCCTCCCCTCTTCCCTTCCAAGTCTCTGATAACCAACATCCTACTCTCTGCCTTCCTGAGTAGCTCCCACAGGAGCCAGATGATCTAGACCCTGCTTGCTTTTCTGACCTCATGTTCTCCCACCAGAATACAATGCAGCAGCCATGCTTGGCTTTGTTGTTTCTCAAACAGGACAAGCTTCTTCCTGCTTCAGGACTTTTGCTTTTGTTATTTCCTCTGAGTGGAATATTCTTCTCTTGCCTTTTCTCTTCCTTGAAGTCATAATTCAAATGTTACATCCTTGGAGAGGCTCTTCCTGAAACCCTATCTAAAGCAGCTACCAAACCCATTGCATGCTCAACTCTTCTTAAAACAGCTTTACTGAGATATTCACATACCATACAATTAACCCATTTGTGTGTATAATTTAATAACTTTTAGCAGATGTATGAGTTGTGCAGCTATCACCACAATAAATTTTAGAACATTTTCATAACCCCCATTAACAATTGCTCCCCATTCCTACCCAACCCCCCCCCCAGGCCTAGGTAACCACCAATCTACTTTCTGTCTGTATAGACTTGCCTATTCTGCTTATTTCATATAAATGGAATCATGCAATATACATTCCTTTGAGACTCGGTTCTTTCATTTAGCATGTTTTCAAGGTTCATTCATGTTGTAGCATGAAACAGTACTTCATTCTTTTTCATGGTTCAATAGTATTCCATTGTATGGATATACCACATTTTGTTTATTTATCCATTCATTTCTTTATCAAACAAATGGATTGATAAATTTTATCTGTTCACCAGTTGATGGGAATTTGGGTCATTTCCACTTTGGGGTTCTTATGAATAATGCTGCTATGAACATTCATGTACAAGTTTTGTGTAGACATATGTTTTCATTTCTCTTGGCCCCTTCATTATTTATTCCATCTAAAATAGGGGTTAGCAATCTTTTCCAGCAAAGGGCAAGATAAGTAAATATTCTAGCCTTTATAAGACAGTCTTGGCCGGGTGTGGCCGCTCACGCCTGTAATCCCAGCACTTTAGGAGGGCAAGGTGGGTGGATCACAAGGTCAGGAGATGGAGACCATCCTGGCTAACATGGTGAAACCCCATCTCTACTAAAAACACAAAAAATTAGCTGGGCATGGTGGCAGGCACCTGTAGTCCCAGCTACTCGGGAGGTTGAGGTAGGAGAATGGTGTGAACCAGGGAGGCGGGGCTTGCAGTGAACTGAGATTGCGCCACTGCACTCCAGCCTGGGTGACAGAGCAAGACTCCATCTCAAAAAAAAAAAAAAAAAAAAGACAGTCTCTAGAGAAACGACTTAACTCTACCACTGCAGTGAAAAGCAGACACAGACAACATGCAAACAGATAGGTATGGCTGCATTCTGATTGCATTTTATTTATGAACACTGAAATTTGAAAGGCCATCTAATTTTCTTTTTTTAAGGTTTTAAAAATTTTTAAATTTTTGTGGGTACATAAAAGGAGTACAAATGCCATGTAATATTCACATCATGAAATAATATTCATCTTTTGATTTTTTCACAACCATTTAAAAATGTAAGAATCATTGTTAACTCACAAGCTGTATTAGTCCATCTGTGCGTTCCTATAAAGAAGTACCCGAGGTTGGGTAATTTTTAAAGAAAGGAGGTTTAATTGGCTCACAGTTCTGCAGGATTTATAGGAAACATGACTCCAGGATCTGCTCCTGGTGAGGGCCTGAAGAATCTTTCGATCATGGTGGAAGATGAGGGCAAGAGCAAGACAGAGAGGGGAGCCGCCACACTCTTTTAAACCACCAGATCTTATGTGAACTCAGAGCAAGAACTCACTCACTGTCATGAGGACAGCACCAAGATGTTCATGAGGGATCCACCCCTATAATCCCAATGTTGGAGGTGAGGCTTACCACCAGGCCCATCCCCAACATTGGGGATTACATTTCAGCATGAGATTTGGAAGGGATAAACATCCAAACTACCTCACAAACTACACAAAAACAAGTGGCAGGCCAGGTTAGGCCCATGGGCCATATGTTGCCAATGCTTGCTCTATAATACAATATGTTGATTTCCTTCAAAGCAGTTTACAAACCTTGTGTGGCTATTTGTTTAGCTATTTGCTCTGCATTTCCTTCCATGAGAATGCAAGTATCATCAGATAGTAGACAATCAGCATTTGGTTGGATTAATGTATGTACTCTAATTTGTCTCATTGATCCCCATCAATAGATATTTGAGTTGTTTCCAATTTTGTGAAGCTACACATGATGCTTCCGGGAATGAATCTGCCGATAGGTTATAAATATTTTATGTTTTAACGAATTTGACAAATTATCCTCCTAAAAAGTTATATTAGCAAACATATGAATGTGCCCACTTTCCCACACCCTATCCAACACTGAGTATTATCTAGTGGACAAACAAATAAAAGAAGGACGAGATTTAAATATATCAAGTATTAGTGATGGTGTGGACGTTTTCTTAATTATTGGACCCTGATTTGTAAGAGCTCTCATGGATTTGTACATAAGGGAAATTAACTCCTTAGCTGTCAAATGTATTGCAAATACATTTTTGCAGTGTTTTTATATTCTGATTTTTTTATTTCTTGGCTTTCAACTTTTTTTAGGATGCCATTTTTTCCATACAGAAAGTTTCTTTTTTTTTAAGTTGTCAAATGTGTCAAATGTTTTCTTTATTACTTCTAGTTTTCACATTATGCTTAGAAAGGTCTTTCTCATTCCAAGATTTTAAAGATGATTCATCCTTGTTTTCTTCTAGTAATCTGAGGTTTTCTTTCTCTTTCTCTTTTTTAACATTTTAATCTTTGAATTATTAGTAATGATCACTAGGACAGGTAAGGCCAGGAACCAGCTTTACTTTATTCTAAACAATGAAACAGGTATCCGTGTAAATCATCTTTTTTCTGCTGATTTGAGATGCCAATTTTAGGATACTACATTTCCAGAACTACTTGGTATATTCAGGGTGATAGTCAAACTATTTAAACACAGATACAATTCGTACTCCCCAATCAGTCAGAACAGGGCATCAACACATCATGGCAAAAGAATCATGAAAAGGGACAATGGTAGGCTCGGGCAGTCAGTGTGGCACGGGCCACATAGCTTGATTTCTGGACTTGGCTCTGGTTCCTCATCCACCTATCTATTCCTGCTCTCCTATCTCCTCTAAGAGCAGAACTCCTGGAGCTGTGGTCCCAGAGGGCCTCATTAAATGCTTGACCTAACAATGAAAACGACTACTCCCAGGCTTCTAGTGGTATCTAGTTTGATCATAAATGCCCTGATATTTAAGTGACTCTTACTCAAGGATCCTGTTACACACAGCTCAGAGCATCTCATCTGACACAGGGGCTGTGTGCATGCACAGGTGAATATGTACATCTGCCACATTCATCAGCTTTTAGCATCACTGTCATCACTGTAATTCTGGCTTAACAGGCTATTAGGAGAGCAGAAATCTTCCTTATTTTGTAATGCTCTGTAATAGTTGAATAGCATCAAAATTAATTTGTTCCTTGAAGTATTCATCCACAAAACTCTCTAGGCATGGAATTTTAACAGTTTTCCTTCTTCTTTCTTTTTATTCAAGAGACAGAGTCTCATCACTCTGTTGCCCGGTCTGCAGTGTAGTGGCACAATCATGGCTAATTGCAGCCTTGAACTCCTGGGCTCAAGTGATTCTCCCGTGCTGGCCTACCAAAGTGCTGAGATTACAGGTGTGAGCCACCACGCCAGGCTGACAATTTTCCTTCTCAATCTATCCTATTGTTTTCCTTGTTGTTACTAACTTGAATTTGCCTTCTTCTTTAAAACTTATTTTGAATAACATATTTTCTTAGAAAATTGTCTATTTTGTTCAGATTTTTAAGTTATTGGGATACAGTAGTGCAAAGTTATTCTTCAATAATTACTACTTACACTGTTTGGACTGAACGGAGGCAAGATGGCGCAGTTCCGGGTTCTTCACCCTCAACTTTCCCATGTCCGGGAAAGACACAGGTCGACTGCGCAGGCGCGACCCGACCTCTGACAGAGAAAAACCGGGACCCGCCTAGCCACGCCTACCACCCCCGCCCTGACCCGCCTATGTCCCGCCCACTGCCCTCCCACTCCCAGGCCCAGGACATAAAAGCCACTCCCGCAGGCGGGCTGCTGCGCACTTCCTCAGCCCCCACTCCTGTGGGGACTGCAGGAACTCCGCCGGAGAGCTCCACGGGGCGACTCTCTCGGCCTCCTTTGCTGGAGGCCGACAGACCTCACCCTCCACGCCTTCTTCCCTGAAGCTAGGTGACCAAAAAAATAAATTTGCAGTTTTGCTCCTAGCCTTGCCTACTCGCTGGTCCTTTAATACTCGCCCTGGTGAGCCTGGAAAGCAAATCAGTTTCCTGGAAAGCAAATCATATACTATTTCTTTACAGTCAGACAATGTAGCCAGTATAGATTCTTCTTGGAATTCATGTAGGTTTTTGTTGTGATCTGTTTGACAAAAATTTAACGTTTCAGGTAAGATAGGCTAGAGAGGTTAAGAGCCAAACCATATCGGGTCGCAGCTCAGTTCTACCACTAACCAGTGAGGTTTTTTTTTTGTTTTTTTTTTTTTGAGAGGGACTCTCCCTCTGTTACCCAGGCTGGAGTGCAGTTGCGCAATCTTGGCTCACTCCAACCTCTGCCTTCTGGGTTCAAGTGATTCTCCTGCCTCAGCCTCCTGAGTAGCTGGGATTATAGGCTCACGCCACCACGCCCAGCTAATTTTTGTGTTTTTAGTAGAGATGGGGTTTCACCATGTTGACTAGGCTGTCTGTAACTACTGACCTCAGGTGATCCACTGGCCTTGGCCTCCCAAAGTGCTGGGATTACAGGTGTGAGCCACCGCATCCCTGGCCAGGAAAATTATTTAATGTCTCCATATGTAATAGAGGGATAGCAACAATGTTGCTGGTTTCAAATGGCTAATACATGTAAACCACTAAGAACAGTATCTGAAACATAGTAAATACTCAGTAGATGTTGGTTTTTTGTATTTTTAAGTTGAATTTTATTTTTTTGAAACGAGACTCTTGCACTGTCGCCCAGGCTGGAGTGCAGTGGTGCCATCTCGGCTCACTGTAACCTCTGCCTCCTGGCTTCAAGTGATTCTCGTGCCTCAGCCTCTGGAGGAGCTGGGATTACAGGCACCCACCACCACACTTGGCTATTTTTGTATTTTTAGTAGAGATGGAGTTTCACCATGTTGGCCAGGCTGGTCTTGACCTCCTGGCCTCAAGTGATCCACCTGCCTCAGCCTCCCAAAGTGTTGGGATTACAGGCATAAGCCACTGTGCCTGGCTGTTAGATTTTATTACTATCAGCCTGTGGTGTTATCTCTTTTCAAGTATGTTTTTAAAAATTTTACAGCCTTAATCTGTAGAGAAGCTTAACCAAAAAAAAGTCTCCTGTTTCCTAGAGAGATTCTTCTTTTAGAATGTTCTCTATCTAATTTATACTTGATATTTATTTCTTCTTATCTTTATCTCTTTTCTATCTCTTTTCTCTTTTTCTCTTTCTCTTTTCTCAATGCATAGAAATCTTTTTAGGGTGAGGGTGGATAGTGAGGCATATTACTTGTCTCCAATGAAACATTCTATTCCAGCTTATTATTTGCCCAATAATTTTGTTTGAAAATTATCCTGAACTGTTTACCTTTTTTTCCTGAGTGGTGTTTAAAATGTACTTGGAATTTGAGTTAGAAGGCAGATCATTGATAGCAGCCTCTGACAGTGATATCTGCCTGCGTGGAGAGATGGGAAGGAGGCAGCAGCAGAAAGGATCCTAAATGCGTTGTCTCTGATCATCCCTCTTTGCATGCCTCTCATCCCACAGAAGGGGAGTTCTCTTCTGGTTTTGGCTGTCCCTCCACTTTGGGACCAGTAAGTCATCTGGAAAGGTTTTCTAGTTATGAAATTGAGTGAGGCCGATGAAGACAGCTTTGGGAGATCTCCTTCAACCCTACCTTCCTGGCCCCAAGCAACACATCTTTTTCTTTTGCATCTTGCTCACCATTTGATATGGCTTGGCTCTGTGTTCCCACCCAAACCTCATATCGAATTGTAATCCCCAGTTTCAGAGGAGGGGCCTGGTGGGAGGTGATTGGATACGGGGGCAGATTTTCCCCTTGCTGTTCTCGTGACAGTGAGTGAGTTCTCACAAGACCTGGTTGTTTAAAAGTGTATGGCACCTTCCCCTTCACACTCTCTCTCTTGCTCCACCATGTGAAGATGTGCCTGCTTCCCTTCAGCTTCCACCATGGTTGAAAGTTTCCTGAGGCCTTCCCTGTCATGCTACTTGTACAGCCTGCAGAACCGTAAGTCAATTGAGCCTGTTTTCTTTTTTTTTTAAGACAGAGTTTTGCTCTTGTTGCCCAAGCTGGAGTGCAATGACGCAATCTCAGCTCACTGCAACCTCTGCTTCCCAGGTTCAAGCGATTCTCCTCCCTCAGCCTCCTGAGTAGCTGGGATTACAGGCGTGTGCCACCAGGCCTGGCTAATTTTTTGTATTTTTAGTAGAAACGTAGTTTTACCATATTAGCCAGGCTGGTCTCAAACTCCTGACCTCAGGTGATCCACCTGCCTCAGCCTTCGAAAGTGCTGGGATTACAGGCCTGAGCCACTGCGCCCGCCAAGCCTGTTTTCTTTATAAATTACCCCGTCTCAGGTAGTTCTTTTTTTTTTTTCTGAGAAGGAGCCTCACGGGCAGTAGCACGATCTTGGCTCACTGCAAGCTCTGCCTCCTGGGTTCACGCCATTCTCCTGCCTCAGCCTCCCAAGTAGCTGGGACTACAGGCACCTGCCACCAGGCCTGGAAGATTTTTTTTTTTTTTTTTTTTTGTATTTTTAGTAGAGACGGGGTTTCACTGTGTTAGCCAGGATGGTCTCAATCTCCTGACCTTGTGATCCACCCGCCTTGGCTTCCCAAAGTGCTGGGATTACAGGTGTGAGCCACCACGTCCGGCCTCAGGTAGTTCTTTATAGCAGTATAAGAACAGACTAATATACCATTTCTTATTCCATATTCATGGAAAGAGACCCTGTAACATTAGGAAACAGTTGTCCAAAGACTACCCTCACTTCTGACAACAATGGCAAGTTGGAGGGTTCCCAAGACCACCCTTGCATTTGATAATTCACTAGAAGGCTCACAGAACTCAATGAACTCTGTATACTCACAATTATGATTTATTATGGTAAAAGGGTACAGATTAAAATCAGCCAAGGGAAGAGGCCCATGCAGCAGAGTCCAGGAAAGTTCTAAGCATGGAGCTTCCGATTGTCTCCTTCCGGTGGAATTAGGTAGAGTGCGACTTTCCCAGTAATGATGTTTGATAATATGCACAAAGTATTTCCCACCAGGGAAGCTCACCCAAGCCTCAGTGTTCAGAGCTTTTATTAGGGCTGCATCACTAGGCCCAGTGGAATACCCATGTCACGGATCTCAGTCTCCAGCCCCTCCAGAACTGGAGCTGATACCACACGACCCAAAGCCCCCACCCTAAATCACATTGTTAGACTATTTGGAGTGATTCAAGGCACTCAGAGAAACAAAAACATTCCTGGCCGGGCGCGGTGGCTCAAGCCTGTAATCCCAGCACTTTGGGAGGCCGAGACGGGCGGATTACGAGGTCAGCAGATCGAGACCATCCTGGCTAACACGGTGAAACCCCGTCTCTACCAAAAAATACAAAAAACTAGCCGGGCGAGGTGGCGGCCGCCTGTAGTCCCAGCTTCTCGGGAGGCTGAGGCAGGAGAATGGCGTAAACCCGGGAGGCAGAGCTTGCAGTGAGCTGAGATCCGGCCACTGCACTTCAGCCTGGGCGACAGAGCGAGACTCCGTCTCAAAAAAAAAAAAAAAAAAAAAAAAAAAATTCCTATCAGGCATGACATTCCAAAAGGCTTAGAGATTACCTCCCAGAAGCCGAGGGCACAGAGGAGACCTCTCTTGGGCAAGGTTACATTCTTTACAACACAGCCTCTGTGTACACTTTCATTTACATTTCTAAATCTGTACCTGCTTTGAATTAGAGGAAAAAGATGTCAGACCCTGGTCCTCTCCTTTCTTTTGGATCAGATTTCTTCATATCTGGCAGCCAGAGTTCCTGGCATCTAGAACGGTGCTGGCACCTCAGCAGCATTCAGTAAATATTTGTTGAATGGATGAAATGTGTATGTGTGAATGAATATCTTTTAAATATGTGGTGTGAGATTGTGGCTATTCTCTGGTAATATCAAGGTGGAATAGTTTTTACTTTATTTTGGCTTTTGTTCTTTGGTGGATTTCAGAGGGAGTGGTAATGCCCTCTCTCTAGAAGGGGATCCTTTTGTTTTACAGATGAGGAAGCTAACTTCAGAAAGGATGTCAACGGGCCACTAATGAGGGACAGAGATGGGATCAGAACAGAAGTTTCCCCCAACTTTTAAAATTTCTCTAAGCCAAATGCTTTAGTTTCTCTTTTTCTTACAAAAATGACAAAATTCTTTCTCTCTAATGAGTTTGTTACCAGACAGCAAAATTCCCTCATTTGGGACAACCTGCAGTTGCCCAGCCAGCCTGTGGTGTTGGTATTAATGAGTCGGAAATCCGTCAGTTCCATGGCTGGAGTAGAATAAAACTGCTAAGGGCCTAGACACTGATTCTACTTTTGAACATTAGAAATTCATCGTGTTTGCATTTATTTTGAGACTTGATTGTCTAATTGGATCTCTCAAGTGTTCCATTGCATTTTGATTTTAAAACAGAAGTTCCCACTTGGGTCAGTAGCCAAGCTCTTGGCAACAGGTATGTTCTTCAAAAGGACTTTTTAAAGGTAATGCTTGACCTGACAGTTAAGATTACAATGAAAAGGCGGTAGCAGCAAGCTCAGGAGCCCAGAATAAAAGGTATTAACACAGTATATCTTATATGGCAGGGGTCCCCAACCCCCAGGCCATGGACCAGGACCCATCCATGTCCTGTTAGGAACCAGGTGGCACAGCAGGAGGTGAGCAGTGGGCAAGAGAGCATTACCACCTGAGCTCCACCTCCTGGCAGATCAACAGCAGCATTAGATTCTCATAGGAGCGCAAACCCTATTGTGAACTCTGCACGTGAGGGATCTGGGTTGCACACTCCTTATGGCGATGATCCAAAGTGAAACAGTTTCATCCCGAAAACCATACCCCATACCCTGGGTCCGTGGAAAAATTGTCCTCCATGAAACTGGTCCCTAGTGACAAAAAGACTGGGGACTGCTGTATATGCGGTTGTTCCCTTGCAACCATCAGTGTCCCCTGAGGTTCCTGTCACATCTCTAATCCAAAACTAACTGCAAGATTGACATTCACGCAGCACTTACTATGTGCCAGGCAATATCCTAAGTGCCTTGTAGATATTGAACCATTCATTCCTCACGGTGACCTTCAAACTGCTGTTATTGTCATCATCCCTCCTGGGAAAACGGAAGCACAGACAGGTTATGTAACTCACCCATGTTTTCTCGGCTGGTAAGCAGATCTAGATTCAAGCACCAGCAGTTCAGTTTAAGTCCAATATATTGCTTCTCTCCTTCCCACTATGCCCATGCTCATGATTATAATGCCAGTTATATTACATGAAAATAAACATTTAGGATATATTGGATTCCCACTGCTATGTAACAAATGACCACAAATGTGGCAGCTTAACACAACACGGATGTGTCATCTCACAGCTTCCCTGGGTCAGGAGTCTAGATATGTTTTAGCTTGGTTCCTCTCTGCAATGTCTTGCCAGGTTGACAGCAAGCTGCAGCCAGAGCTTAATCTCGTCCAAGGCTTGGGTCCTCTTCCAAGCTCAGTGGTTCTTGGCAGAATTCAGTTCCTTATGGTTACAGGTCTGGCAGTTGCTTCTTCAAGTCCAACAGAAGAGCATCTCTGCTGCTCCGAATCTCTGACTTCTCCACCTCTGACTTCCAGACCGTCTTTTGAAGAGCTCACCTGATTGGGTCAGGCCCACCCAGGATGATCTCCCCTTTAAATAATTGACAGTTAATGGATCAGAGATCTTCATTGCATTTATGATATCTCTTCATCTTTGCCATGCACATACAAGGGGGTCAGGGATGCGGCAGAAATCTTGAGGGCCTTTGAAAATTCTGCCAGTCATAACACTGAAGCAGAAAATGTCACAAAAGGATAGAGTAGAGGAGGGGAGGGAATAACAGAGGAGCAATCCTTACATGTATGTATAGGAGCCTCAAGTCTCTCGTTAGCAGCAGCTGGTAGAAGCTATTCCTTCCTCACCTCCACCACCTCCTTGTGACTACTAACCAGTCACTATCAACATGCTCTGGTGTGACACATGCTGGCTTGACTTGTCTTAGAAAACCTTTGCACTCTCTTTGCCACCTGCCTCCCTCGACCCCACCCACCCACTGCAATTCCTTATGCTCTGCCTCAGTTCTGCCATGAGCAACTCCATCCCAAGTTGTATGGCCTTCCCATCCAGGCCACCAGGGCTGGGTACCCATGAAGGTATGGGTGTCATTGAGAGCTGATTAAGGGCAGTAAGTGAAGGTGTTAGCTGTGATATCATCAAGAGGAAGCTAAGGAAAAAGAGGAAGTATGCCAGTTTATGTCATCTTGGCTCTTCTGAGACATTCTCAAGTGTCTCCAACAGGAGCTTCAGCCTCTTAGAATGATATTGGATGATTGAATAACCATCAAATAAGTTGTTAATCCAAGTGTACTTCTCCTATGAATTATCTTGACCCCTCCCCACTATTTCTTACATCCCCTTCACAGCGTTTGCCAGACATCATTCCTGCAAATTTGGAGGTAGGGAAAAAAATGTGCTGGGGCTGAAGCAGCAAACAGCTCTGTCTGTGTCATGGGACAAAGTCAGTGAAGCTTTCTTAGTAGACAAAGCCTTACAGTGATGAGTCCCCGCTTAGCAGCCGTGGAGTTAGGGGTTAGGGAAGAGCTGTTTGTTTATTTCTTAAGCGATAGAGATCCCTTCTGTTGTTTGATAAGACCAGAAGAGCTAAAAATAAAGCCCGGGAGATGTCCTGTAACAGCAGTCAGAACTCTTCTTTGTTAAAAACAATCCCCACTGATGAAGCATCCTGAATGAGAGTGGAAGGAGAGTATGCAAATGATCTGGGGCCAAGAACGATGTCACTGACCTCCATATCCACCACCACCCTTTCATCTCCCTGTGTCCAGTCCAGCACTGTGCTTATGAAATCTGAATAAAGACTGCATTTCCATCTGGAGTTTCCATTGCAGTTTGTTATCGATAGTGCTTTAGACTTTGGGGGAGAAGGGAGCTTATGAATTCTTTTCATTCATTCATCCATTCAACCAATATTATTTAATGCTGGAAAAGAGATTATTTCTGTTCTTGGAACACTAACAATAGAAAAACTTTCTTTTTTTAATTTTTATTAAGTTCTGGGGTACATGTGCAGGATGTGCAGGTTACATAGGTAAACATGTGCCATGGTGGTTTGCCGCACCTGTCAACCCATCACCTAGATATTAAGCCCAGCATGCATTAGCTCTTTTTCCTAATGCTCTCTCTCCCCCTACCCCACCCCCTGACAGGCCCCAGTGTGTGTTGTTCCTCTTCCTGTATCCATGTATTCTCATTGTTCAGCTCCCACTTATAAGTGAGAACATGTGGTGTTTGGTTTTCTGTTCCTGTGTTAGTTTGCTGAGGATAATGGCTTCCAGATTCATCCATATCCCTGCAAAGGACATGATCTTGTTCCTTTTTAAGGCTGCATAGTATTCCATGGTGTATATGTACCACATTTTCTTTATCCAATCTCTCATTGATGGGCATTTGGGTTGATTCCATGAATAGACAAACTTTCTAACTTTATTATGGTAGGTAAAACTGAAAGCAAACAATTATATAATGTAATGTAATATATGATGTAGGGTAGTGGAAAGTGCTATAAAGTTCTCTTATGAGAATATGATAAAAGTTGTGGTTGTTTCCTTAAAAAAAAAAAGAAGAAGAAGAAGTTGGAGTCAATGTTGCCTAGGATTTCCAGAGGGTCATATATCCTCTGAATCCCATCCACAGAGCTACTGTCTAGCAGTGGCTCTCAAACCCATTTAAAGTCTGATTTAGTAGTACTGATATGAGGTCTTAGAGTCTTTATTTTTGTAAGTTCCACTGGCGATTCTGCTGCACATTGTTCTAAAGGGTCTGATTTTAATCCACATTATAAAAAAGAAAAGAATAGACAAATCTAATTTACAGAAGGCTTACAAAGAAAGACAAGCATACCTACAAGACACCTAGCCAAAGGCCTGCACTGAGCTCTTCAGAATTTAGAGTCCAGTGACCTGTGCTAAAAGGCTTTCCAGCCTTGGGAGACAAGGTCCAGTGTGCCTCTGAGGCCATCTGTATTTGCTTAAACCCCTCCTTTAATGCAGTACTCCTCCCCCTACCTTTTAAAAAATTCATGCCCCCCCGCTTTGGATCCAAATTAAAATCGCATCTTTTTCTGGATATTATGAAATAAAGTCCTTGGTGGAGTGTAATCCCCAAGGGAGAAGTGCTGTATTTTCAGCGTAATCTTATAAACCAAGACCGTTCAGCCTTGTTTTCTAAAATGTTCATTATAAAAGTACCAAGATTAAGATTGTATGTTGGTGTTTGCCATACTTTTCTAATACACATCATATAATTATGTCATTGTCCCTCTTTGCCCCTTTTCTGGTATTGCTCACCAAATGTAAGGCTTTGTAGCTTATGACTAAGGCTATGCATTTCTGTTCTCTGTTCTATTGTGATTTCTAGGGAGAAGAATAAGTAGATGGGAGAAGGGAAGGAGAATCTGAACAGCAGGGATTCTCGTGTAAAGATGCAAACATTTGTTTTCATTCCCCCCTGAAACCCCATGAGAATGCCAGTAAAGGGATTTTTAAAGGCACAGACCCACATCAATGGAGAAATGGGAGAGTAGAAAACAGCAACAACACTTGAAACCGGACGAGCAGCCAGATAAGGGGTAATTTACTTAGCAGACCTAAGAAAATGGAATCCTAAGCCAACAGTGCAGAATGTGAGAAACAAACTCACTCTATGAGCCAGAACCCCCATAAGGCTTGAGAGTAGGCGGCACCAGGCACTTCTGGAAGTGGAGGTGAGAGTGACAGTCGCTAAAATTAGAAGAATTGGTTTATGGTCTGTTTATGAAGCAGTCACATCTCCACATTTCTTCCCCAAGTCCAGGCAGCCAGGTTCTCCCCTATTCTGGACAAAGATGGGAGATAGTAACACCAAGGGTCTCTAGTCTAGGAGAGGCAGGCACTGTAGAGAACAAGGATGGTGGAGCCCCCAGAAGCCATGTCCCCACTCCCCCAAATCTGTTGGCCAGACCTTCACCCTTTAAGCAGGAACTCAGTAGAGTCCTCTTTGATCATCTGACCTGCCCCAGAGAATAGACCTAAAGAGACTAATTCAGAAGTTCCACAAGGAAAAGATTCAAACACACTAAGATGAAGTTTGCAGTTGACAAGTTTATGTACAGCCCAGAGCTTCCAATAAGATTATTTGTCCACTGGACTTAAACACAAACAACATCCCTACTTCTTAAAATGGAGATAACAATGTCCCTATCGCATAGGGACATTGGTATAAGGATGAAATGAAATGGTACTTGTGAATTGCTTAAAACAGCGTTTGGCACATAGTGGGAGCTACACAGGTTTTTGTTATAGATGGATAAATGGACAAGCTAAGAATTACCAGATATCTAAAGACATCCTCTAATGTGAACAATAGAGACCAAAATAAATAGAAAATAAAGTTGCTTAGAGGCTCTGCTACTTAGAACAAGAACCAACACCACCCCATCCTCATTCACATAAATACATCTATATATTTATATGGAAATAGATATTCATAATATGTTAAAGTGTGTATATTTAATACACATTCACATATACATATACACAAAGAGTTACTGGAAATTTAAAAGACAAGAGTAAATCTGAAAAACTTAACAGGAACTTGGAAGTTAAAATTGAGGATATCTCCCAGAAAGCAAAGCAAAAAGTTAAAAGGGTACAAAATTGAACAGAAAAGAGAAGATAATTAAACAAGTCCAGGAGTTCTGATAATCAAGTATAGAAAGTCCAGAAAGTGAGAGGAAGGAAAAAATAGAGGAGCGGAAATCAAAGAAATAATTCCATAACATTTCCCAGACCTGGTACATTTTCTGGACTGGAAAGGCCATGAGTGTCAAAATGGACCCACACAGAGGTAGATGACTGGACATTTCAAAACACTGGATTCAGGTGGATCCTGCCATTTCCAAGGAGAAGAAAATCAGGTATAAAATCATTGAGAATCAGGATGGCAGAAGGTCACGCAACAGCAACAGCAGAAGCAAGAAGACAATGGAAGCTGGCGCGGTGGCACACACCTATAATCCCAGCACTTCGAGAGGCTGAAGTGGGTAGATTGCTTGAGCCTAGGAGTTTGAGACCAGCCTGGACAACATGGCGAAAGCCCATCTCTACAAAACATACAAAAATTAGTGAGGCGTGATGGTGCTTGCCTGTAGTCCCAGCTACTTGGGAGGCTAAGTGGGAGGTTTACCTGAGCCCAGGGAGGTTGAGGCTAGAGTGAGCCAAGATCCTGCCCCTGCACTCCAGCCTGGGAGACAGAGTGAGATCCTGTCACCAAAAAAAAAAAAAAAAAAAAAAAAAAAAAAAAAAAAAAAAAAAGAAGGCAATGGAGCAAGATCCTCAAAATACTGGAGGAAAACTGTCTACAAGCTAGAAGTTTCTGTCCAGCTAAACCAATCAAGACATTCTCAGAATCGATGTCTGAAAAATTTATTTTTCATACACTATTTTCTGGAGGCTAGTAGGATATGTGCTCTACCAAAATGAATGAGCAAACCTAGAGGAAGACGATTCTCACATGCAGGAAACCAGAGAGCTACCTCAAAAGATGGGCACAGAGGGGGAAGCCTGAAATGTTGGGGAACGGAGATGCCAGAAGAAATGATGGGCGCTGGTGGTAGAGAGAGCTGAGCCATGCTGGGGCAGGCCAGAAGGCCCTGGGAGAGGTTTCTCCAGGAAGATTAAATCACTAGAAAAACTGACAGTCCTCCTGAGAGAAGACAGATCACTGGCCAATAATTTGGGGTTGCATTCGTGGAACCTGGACAATTACACAAATGAGAAAACAAGGTAATTATTCTTGTAAAAACAAAAAGTACAGGAAAGTAAAGGTAACCACAGTCTAGTTCATGGTTCAGGTATAGACAGCTTTTGCCTCACCATAATAACGTGAAGGACAGAGTCTATCCCCTGCATCCACGGATTCAGCCAACTGCAGATCCAAAATATCTGACAATAGAAAGAATAAAAAATAATAATACAGCAATAAAAAATACAGATAAAAACCAATGCAGTTTAACAACTATTTACATAGCATTTACCTTGTATTAGATATTACAAGTAGTCTAGAGATTTTGTAAACTGCATGGAAGGATATGCATAGGTTATATGCAAATACTACACCATTTTCTATCAGGGGTTAAGCATCTCCAGAGTTTGGAATCCTCAGGGATGCTGAAACCAATTCCCTGCAGATATCAAGGGGTAACTGTATTGATCTGACCCAAATTACATTGTTATTAGAGTGGGAAGGAGGGGGTTGGGAAGACAGCCTGTATGTTGTGGGCACAGCAGGGAGGAAAGAGAGCTAAGTGCTGTCATCCACAATACATAAATGATGGTTAAAACAGGAAAAATCAAAAAGTAAAACTCAGAGATATTATTTATAGGCATAAATGTAAATACCAAAATAATCAGCAGAGAGGATAAAATAGTTGCTTCTGGAAAGAGAGAAATTAGAGGTGGTGAACAATGGACTGCTGGTTTTTTTAAATAACAAAACTAGAAGTATTTGGTTTTATAAAAATATATTGTGCGTATATGGAATAAAAATAGAAACTTAACGAAAATTTGTTTTAATTTATCAAATACATAGTAACTGTATATTTTCCTTTCACACACAAGTGGGGCTGAACGCCGCAGCTCTAGGCGATCTGGAAACACCCAGACCAGCTTTGCTCCATCTGTTGTTGCTGTCATTTTTTTCCCCACTTGCATTTACTATAGGCAAAGTTCTATATGTGACCTTTCAGGCCTGACCTCAGGCAGTTGCAGAGAGTTTACCCCGCAGGTCCCAGGGGAAAAACTGCTCTGGCACACCAGAGTTGCAGCACAGCCTGGAGGAAGTTGCAGTCAAGGACTCAGCCCCGAGGGGTAAGTAGCAGCCACATTGCTACTCTTCTCTTAGATTTCAGAGATGTTTTCCCTGCCCTGCTTCCTATCTTGTCTTGATTCCCCCTGCTGAGTTTGTTCTTTAGAAAATCCCTGCCTCAAAGGTGTGCCCCTATGATATGGTTTGGCTGTGTTTCTACCCAAATCTCATCTTGAATCGTAGCTCCCACAATTCCCATGTGTTGTGGAAAGGGCCTGGTGGGAGGTAATCAAATCATGGGTCAGGTCTTTCCTGTGCTGTTCTCATGATAGTGTGTTGTTCAGGCTGGTCTCTAACTCCTGGGTTCAAGGGTTTGCAAGCCTCGGCCTCCCAAAGGGTTGGAATTACAGGTGTGAGCCACCATGCCCAGACTGCTTTTCCATATTTTAAAAGTTTGCATTGCTTCTGTATTCAGGAGAAAATATATTTTATTTCTTTAAATGACATTATATGGCAACATTGTATGGAAGTTTATATTGACAACGACATTGGTGAATACACTTAATACAGATACCTTCACAGACAGCAAGAGCTCACTACTCTAGCCCCCCGTACCCATTTTGAGATAAGTGGAGGTTTATTCTGGGCATACTTAATAACTAAAGATGTGTGACTCTGAATGATGTGTGATTCTGAATGACGTGCCAAATAACTTGAAAGAATATAACTTGTCCATCAGAGGATATAGGCATTCAAGTGATGGGAAAGAAGACTAAGCCTGTCTTTAATGGTGAGGGGTCTGGACTGGGAGAGGAGGGACTTAGGCAGGGAGAAGAGCAGGAGCAAACAGAAGCTCCAAGCCAAGTGGAGTCAGACACCTCATTAAACTTTTACTGCGTGCTCCACTGTATAGCAGGTGCTCTGAGAGATATCAGAGAAGCCAAAGACAAGTTTATAGTCTAATTAGAAAGACAAGCCTAGCACTTATAAAACCATTAAAGACAACAGTTAGACTGCACTGTTTATAATTAGTGCTAAAGAGTGAGATTCAGATGAGTGCTCTGATAATAATCTAGATTTTAAATATTTTAAGATGCTTTGAATATGTATATATAGGTATTTTTAAAACAATTTCATTAAACATTCAAATAGGCTAAAAAACAAGCAAAGGTTGAACACTGGAATATATGACAAATTGTGGTATCCATACAATTTCACATATAACCTCTTAGTAAGGATGTTCCAAGAGATTAGAATCTGAACAGGAAAGATGTGTGAGTGCTTAATCTCTAAGATCAGCAGACGAAGGCGCTGAGGCGCCTTTTCTCCTAGGAAAGGCTTGATGGACAAGAAAGATCTGTAAGGCCTAGAGACTCAAGGTGCAGAGGCTGTTAATGGATTTACTGAGGAAGGAGGGGAGGGAATACGGAGTTTTCAGGATCTTGGATGGGACAGAAATTGGTACACAATGGTAAGGCTGGAATCCGCTGTGCAGTCTGGGGCCCTCGGACCTACCTATGGGTGCTGGGGACTTCATGCTGCTCCAGGGCTCCTCCTTGTTCCCAGACTTTCCATATCCTGAACCTGACCCAACAAGGAAATAGCCATTTATTTGGGAATTACAGAGTGTAGGATTAGGATTATCCCCCTCAATAGCAAAATAATACCTGTTCATGAGATAATTTAGCAAATACAGAAAAGAGTCAAAGGAAGAAATAAAAGTCACCTGTAATTTTCCTTCAGCTAGGGTTTGCCAGATTTAGCAAAGAAAAATAGCACTGCAACGTTTGGGAGATATATGCATACTAAAACTTACTATTTATCTCTAGTTCAAACTTCGTTGGGTGCCCTACCTGTTATCTGGCAACCCTACCCTCAGAAGTAATCCCAACAGTGGGCTCCACTCGCCCCCTCCATTTCCCAGTCTCCTTCAGTCTTGACCATCTTGTTTACTACAGTGGATTCTGTGCCTCAAACCAAGTTTATCTGAATCCCCATGAACGTGCTGGGCTTTGCAAAGCTACTGCTTCTCTCTGAAGTTCCACCTCACATCCAGCCTCTCCAGGAGTATCGGCAGCACCTCCCATCTCCTAGCAGGGCTGGATTTGTCCTGGCACTGCCCCTCTGCCAGCCCTTGAGACAGTGGGTTGGGGATGTCTGTCACAGCCACAGAGGGTCCTTGTTTCCAGGCTCACTTAACATCTGATGCTGCCTGAGGCCAGGTGAGTCAATGTCATCCCCCTGGGAAGAAGCAGAGTCTCTTCCCTCTAAGCCAGGTACATGACCCAGTTCACTCCCACGAGGCCACAGCCAGCCTCCAACATGTGGTCAGACTGGTTCCCCATTCAGGAACTTTCAACCTGGCAGCCCTACACTACCAAAGAGGAAACAGACCCAGCCTGCCTTTGCCCCTCCATGCTGTGTATCCAGTCCTGGTCCTGCAGTTCCATCCCTTTGAAACCTCCTCCTTGTCTCCCTCCTCCCTCCAGCTCCATGAATCTCCTTTACCTCAAGCCGAGGCCACCTTCTCTGGCATCCATCTTCCTAAGCCCATGGCACCGCCCGCACCGCCCTCAGAGATGCAGGGTCCTTTAAGCCCTGCTTAGGAAAGGGACTGTCAAGGATTAATGACCTATAAAGTGGTAGGGTAGAGATGGGGATGAGGAAAGCGGGTCAAAAGGAGGGGAGATACCATCAGGGTTATCTTCTTTCTCTTTCCTTCTATATTAGGCAAGATCTATTTACTTTGCTGTTAACAAAGTGTATTTTGGGCACTCCAATTCCTTGCCGCATGCCTGCCTACTGTCTACAGTTTGCATAGACAAACTACTGTCTATAGTTTGCATATCATCATAGGATTTTGCATCTCCCATACTTTGGACAAATTGTTTTGTTTTAATAAATGGCTGTGCTTCAGGGACATTTATGTCAGAATATCATTTCCTTTTTCTAACTTTAGTAAAGACAAGCAAACATTGCTGAAAACCCAGTTAATCAATAGGGCTTGGAAGAAAAAAAAAAAAAACCCACCTAGGGTCATTCCTAAAGCAGTCCCTGTCAATTCTGCTTTCAAGATATTGACACATACAAGTGCTTAGTAAACCAGAACCGTTTTCCCACTGAATTAAACAGGCGCTAACTAAAATAATTACCTGGTTTCACAGGAACATGCTGTTGACCCCAATCTCAAATTCAACTCTGTAAATGCCTGGTATTTGAGGAAGTATTCCTAAATGTAATCCTTTAATCCACCTTAATCTCCACTCCCACCTCATTTGATCACTGACATGGAGAAGTCAATCATTGCTCTCTGCTCACCAGCCAAAGCCCAGCAAGAGTGACTTCAGCCTTCCCAGGGTAAGCCTCCCAGGAAAGGGCTAATTCTGAGAAGGGTGTTCAAAGTAGCTCCAGTGACAAAATCATTTATTTGTTTCTCATTCATTGAGAGTTTAGTACCACCACCACCAATGAAACTAAAATAAGCAAAGAGTCAACAGTTTGGTACAAATAGCTGCATTTTATGATATGTTTTATTTTTTCCTTTTTTTTTTTTTTAAAAAAGATGCACCATTTTTTGTTTTTTGTTTTTTTAAAAAAGGATGCACCTACTCTTTGTTTAAACACACACACACACACACACACACACACACCCTAAAATCATATAGACATACATGAAGTAAAAAGAACCACAGTTCTTCAACTGAAAATTAGACACAAAAGAAACCACTTTTAATAGTTTGCAGGTTGCCTTAGACCTCAGATTTTCAAACTACAGTGGACTGATACCCTGAGGCCCAGACATACCAATTGGAAAGTGAGGACTAGGCCTTTGATCCTCGTAGAGGAAGGTGAGCTGACACCCCTTAATTGATTTGTTGCTGTTTTCAAGTAGAAATAATCTGAGGTATTTGAAGACATTTGGAGGAGGCAACAGTGAGAAGAGCAGAAGCTGCTACTCAAGGCTAATGCCAAAGGAAGACTTGATAAACACAGGACTGGGAAGCACCCTGCTTGCTCTGGTGGGCTTTCCCTCTCCACGTAAACCTTTGAAGGGAGCCTGGGGGCCAAACAGCATTACATTCTTGTCTTGTTTCTAATGCCCCACCTCCTGGCTGAGAAGATATATATTTTATATTCTTGAAGGCAGGGGGCTTATGGAAGGAAGGCATGCAGTGCCTAGCATGACAGAGGACCTGGAGAGAGGAGAGAGGGAACAGGGATTGGAATACAAAGGAAATTCAATACCCATTCTTAGAGGAATCTGCTCATGGTGGTCCTCTCTGTGAAATGCCTCCTTGCTCCCCAGCACTGCTGGATGGAGTCCTGGAATCCCAATTCTTCACTTCCCAATTCCCACTTCCCAAGAATTGGGTCCTTCACAACCCAATTCTTCACTTCCAGTCTGGATAGATCCCTGTCTAAGGAAATGAGAGCTTCTTGTAGCTCCTCTCACAGGACATGATGGCTTTAGATCTCCAGCTGGATCGAGGGCTTCCCTTGTGAAGTCAGCCAACCTGGTGGTGGAAGGCTGTGTTTCTGGGTGCTGCCAACAGGCTGGAGTCTGGTGGCTGCTGCATGGGCTACATGAGGCCTGCACTTCCAGTTCACATAAACAGCCACTCACACAACATCTGCCCTTCCAACCAGCCTGCTCTCCTCTCTTAGGTTATCTGCCCAGACCTTGAAGACCTTTGAGTTTGAGGACACTGACCATCCTATCCCAGGTCAGGCACACAGACCAAACTTAATACTCATACCTATTGAAATGAGAATAAGCCTCTCACCAAGGGGGCACACCAAGCCTGTCTGCTCTGGCATCCAGCCTTGGAAACTGTATTAGTCCATTTTCATATGGCAATAAAGACATACCTGGTGGGGTTCCATGATGGCAGAATAGGAAGAGCTCCAGTCTACAGCTCCCAGCGTGAGCAACACAGAAGATGAGTGATTTCTGCATTTCCAACTAAGGTACTGGGTTCATCTCACTGGGGCTTGTCAGACAGTGGGTGCAGCTCATGAAGTGTGAGCCAAAGCACGGCGGGGAATCACCTCACCTGGGAAGCACAAGGGGTCAGGGAATTCCTTTTCCTAGCCAAGGGAAGCCGTGACAGATGGTACCTGGAAAATCGGAACACTCCCACCCTAATACTGTGCTTTTCCAATGGTCTTAGCAAATGGCATGCCAGATTATATTCCACACCTGGCTCAGAGGGTCCCACACCCATGGAGCCTCGCTCACTGCTAGCACAGCAGGCTGAGATCAAACTGCAAGGCAGCAGCGAGGCTGGAGGAGGGGCATCCGCCATTGCTGATGCTTGAGTAGGTAAACAAAGCCGCTGGGAAGCTCGAACTGGGTGGAGCCCACCCCAGCTCAAGGAGGCCTGCCTGCCTCTGTAGACTCCACCTCTGGGGGCAGGGCATAGCTGAACAAAAGGCAGCAGAAACTTTTGCAGATTTAAATGTCCCTGTCTGACAGCTTTGAAGAGAGTAGTGGTTCTCCCAGCATGGAGTTTGAGATCTGAGAACAGACAGACTGCCTCCTCAAGTGGGTTCCTGACCCCCGAGTAGCCTAACTAGGAGGCATCTCCCAGTAGGGGCCAACTGACACCTCATATGGCTGGGGGCCCCTCTGAGATGAAGCTTCTGGAGGAAGGATCAGGCAGCAACATTTGCCATTCTGCAATATTTGCTGTTCTGCAGCCTCCCCTGGTGATACCCAGGCAAACAGGGTCTGGAGTAGACCTCCAGCAAACTCCAACAGACCTGCAGCTGAGGGTCCTGACTGTTAGAAGGAAAACTAACAAACAGAAAGGACATCCACACCAAAACCCCATCTGTACGTCACCATCATCAAAGACCAAAGGTAGATAAAACCACAAAGATGGGGAGAAACCAGAGCAGAAAAGCTGAAAATTCTAAAAATGAGAGCGCCTCTTCTCCTACAAAGGAACGCAGCTACTCTCCAACAATGGAACAAAACTGGACGGAGAATGACTTTGATGAGTTGAGAGAAGAAGGCTTCAGATGATTGGTAATAGCAAACTTCTCTGAGCTAAAGGAGGATGTTCGAACCCATCGCAAAGAAGCTAAAAACCTTGAAAAAAGATTGGACGAATGGCTAACTAGAATAAACAGCATAGAGAAGACCTTAAATGACATGATGGAGCTGAAAACCATGGCACGAGAACTACGTGACTCATGCACAGGCTTCAGTAGCCAATTTAATCAAGTGGAAGAAAGGTATCAGTAACTGAAGATCAAATGAATGAAATGAAGCAAGAAGAGAAGTTTAGAGAAAAAAGAGTAAAAAGAAATGAACAAAGCCTCCAAGAAATATGGGACTATGTGAAAAGACCAAATCTACATTTGATTGGTGTACCTGAAAGTGACAGGGAAAATGAAACCAATTTGGAAAACACCCTTCCGGATATTATCCAGGAGAACTTCCCCAACCTAGTAAGGCAGGCCAACATTCAAATTCAGGAAATACAGAGAACGCCACAAAGATACTCCTCGAGAAGAGCAACCCCAAGACATATAACTGTCAGATTCACCAAAGTTGAAATGAAGGAAAAAATACTAAGGGCAGCCAGAGAGAAAGGTCGGGTTACCCACAAAGGGAAGCCCATCAGACTAACAGCGGATCTCTTGGCAGAAACTCTACAAGCCAGAAGACAGTGGGGGCCAATATTCAACATTCTTAAAGAAAAGATTTTTCAACCCAGAATTTCATATCCAGCCAAACTAAGCTTCATAAGTGAAGGATAAATAAAATCCTTTATAGATAAGCAAATGCTGAGAGATTTTTGTCACCACCAGGCCTGCCTTACAAGAGCTCCTGAAGGAAGCACTAAACATGGAAAGGAACAACTGGTACCAGCCACTGCAATAACATGCCAAATTGTAAAGACCATCGATGCTAGGAAGAAAGTGCATCAACTAACGAGCAAAATAACCAGCTAACATCATAATGACAGGATCAAATTCACATATAACAATATTAGCCTTAAATGTAAATGGGCTAAATGCCTCAGTTAAAAGACACAGGCTGGCAAATTGGATAAAGAGTCAAGACCTATCAGTGTGCTGTATTCAGGAGACCCATCTCACGTGCAGAGACACACAAAGGTCCAAAATAAAGGGATGGAGGAAGATCTACCAAGCAAATGGAAAACAAAAAAAGCAGGAGTTGCAATTTTAGTCTCTGATAAAACAGACTTTAAACCAATAAAGATCAAAAGAGACAAAGAAGGCCATTACATAATGGTAAAGGGATCAATTCAACAAAAAGAGTTAACTATCCTAAATATATGTGCACCCAATACAGGAGCACCCAGATTCATAAAGCAAGTCCTTAGAGACCTACAAAGAGACTTAGACTCCCACACAATAATAATGGGAGACTTTAACACCCCACTGTCAACATCAAACACTCCTCAGCAAATGTAAAAGAACAGAAATTATAATAAACTGTCCCTCAGACCACAGTGCAATCAAACTAGATCTCAGGATTAAGAAACTCCAAACCACACAACTACATGGAAACTGAACAACCTGTTCCTGAATGACTGCTGGGTACATAACGAAATGAAGGCAGAAATAAAGATGTTCTTTGAAACCAATGAGAACAAAGACACAACATACCAGAGTCTTTGGGACACATTTAAAGCAGTGTGTAGACGGAAATTTATGGCACTAAGAAGAAAGAGAAAGCAGGAAAGATCTAAAATTGACACACTAACATCACAATTAAAAGAACTAGAGAAGCAAGAGCAAACACATTCAAAAGCTAGCATAAGGCAAGAAATAACTAAGATCAGAACAGAACTGAAGGAGAGAGACACGAAAAACCCTTCATAAAATCAATGAATCCAGGAGGTGTTTTTTTTCAAAAGATCAACAAAATTGATAGACCGCTAGCAAGACTAATAAAGAAGAAATAGAGAAGAATCAAAGACACAATAAAAAATGATAAAGGGGATATCACCACCGATCCCAAAAACATACAAACTACCATCAGAGAATACTATAAACACCTCTATGCAAATAAACTAGAAAATCTAGAAGAAATTGATAAATTCCTGGATGCATACACCTTCCCAAGACTAAACCAGGAAGAAGCTGAATCCCTGAATAGACCAATAAGAGGCTCTGAAATTGAGGCAATAATTAATAGCCTACCAACCAAAAAAAGTCCAGGACCAGATGGATTCACAGCTGAATTCTACCAGAGATACAAAGAGGAGCTGGTACCACTCCTTCTGAAACTATTCCAATCAATTGAAAAGAGGGAATCCTCCCTAACTCATTTTATGAGGCCAGCATCATCCTGATACCAAAGCCTGGCAGAGACTACAACAAAAAAAGAGAATTTTAGACCAATATCCCTGATGAACATCGATGCAAAAATCCTCAATAAAATACTGGCAAATTGAATCCAGCAGCACATAAAAAAGCTTATCCACCACAATCAAGTTGACTTCATCCCTGGGATGCAAGGTTGGTTCAACATATGCAAATCAATAAATATAATCTATCATATAAACAGAACCAAAGACAAAAACCACATGATTATCTCAATAGATGCAGAAAAGGCCTTGACAAAATTCAACAGCCCTTCATGCTAAAAACTCTCAATAAACTAGGTATTGATGGAACGTATCTCAAAATAATAAAAGCTATTTATGACAAACCCACAGCCAATGTCATACTGAATGGGCAAAAACTGGAAGCATTCCCTTTAAAAACTGGCACAAGACAGGGATGCCCCCTCTCACCACTCCTATTCAACATAGCATTAGAAGTTCTGGCCAGGGCAATCAGGCAGGAGAAAGAAATAAAGGGTATTCAGTTAGAAAAAGAGGAAGTCAAACTGTCCCTGTTTGCAGATGACATGATCATATATTTAAAAAACTCCATAGTCTCAGCCCAAAATCTCCTTAAGCTGATAAGCAACTTCAGCAAAGTTGCAGGATAAAAATCAATGTGCAAAAATCACAAGCATTCCTATACACCAATAACAGACAAACAGAGAGCCAAATCATCAGTGAACTCCCATTCACAATTGCTTCAAAGATAATAAAATACCTAGGAATCCAGCTTACAAGGGATGGGAAGGACCTTTTCAAGGAGAACCACAAACCACTGCTCAATGAAATAAAAGAGGACACAAATGAATGGAAGGACATTCCATGCTCATGGATAGGAAGAATCAATATGAAAATGGCCACACTGCCCAAGGTAATTTATAGATTCAATCCCATCCCCATCAAGCTACCAATGACTTTCTTCACAGAATTGGAAAAAACTACTTTAAAGTTCATATGGAACCAAAAAAGAGCCCGCATTACCAAGACAATCTTAAGCAAAAAGAACAAAGCTGGAGGCATCATGCTACCTGACTTCAAACTATACTACAAGGCTACAGTAACCAAACAGCATGGTACTGGTACCAAAACAGAGATATAGACCAGTGGAACAGAACAGAGCCCTCAGAAATAATACCACACATGTACAACCATCTGATCTTTGACAAACCTGACAAAAACAAGAAATGGGGAATGGATTCCCTGTTTAATAAATGGTGCTGGGAAAATTGGCCAGCCATATCTAGAAAGCTGAAACTGGATCCCTTCCTTACACCTTATACAAAAATTAATTCAAGATGGATTAAAGACTTAAATGTTAGACCTAAAACCATAAAAACCCTAGAAGAAAACCTAGGCAATACCATTCAGGACATACACATGGGCAAGGACTTCATGACTAAAACACCAAAAGCAATGGCAACAAAAGCCAAAATTGACAAATGGGATCTAATTAAACTAAAGAACTTCTGCACAGCAAAAGAAACAACCATCAGAGTGAACAGGCAACCTACAGAATGGGAGAAAATTTTTACAATCTACCCATTTGACAAAGGGCTAATATCCAGAATCTACAAAGAACTTAAACAAATTTACAAGAAAAAATCAAGCAACCCCACCAAAAAGTGGGCAAAGGATATGAACAGACACTTCTCAAAAGAAGTACATTTGTGCAGCCAACAGACACATGAAAAAATGCTCATTGTTACTGGCCATCAGAGAAATGCAAATCAAAACCACAGTGAGATACCATCTCACACCAGGTAGAATGGCGATCATTAAAATGTCAGGAAACAACAGGTGCTGGAGAGAATATGGAGAAATAGGAACACTTTTACACTGTTGGTGGGACTGTAAACTAGTTCAATCATTGTGGAAGACAGTATGGCGATTCCTCAAGGATCTAGAACTAGCAATACCATTTGACCCAGCCATCCCATTACTGGGTATATACCCAAAGGATTATAAATCATGCTGCTATAAAGACACATGCACACGTATATTTGTTGCGGCACTGTTCACAATAGCAAAGACTTGGAACCAACCCAAATTTCCATCAGTGATAGACTGGATTAAGAAAATGTGGCACATATACACTATGGAACACTATGCAGCCATAAAAAAGGATGAGTTCATGTCCTTTGCAGGGACATGGATGAAGCTGAAACCATCGTTCTGAGCAAACTATCGCAAGGACAGAAAACCAAACACTGCATGTTCTCACTCATAGTTGGGAACTGAACAATAAGAACACTGGGACACAGGGTGGGGAACATCACACCGGGGCCTGTCATGGGGTTGGGGGAGGGGGGAGGGATAGCATTAGGAGATATACCTAACGTAAATGATGAGTTAATGGGTGCAGCACACCAACATGGCACATGTATACATATGTAACAAACCTTCATGTTGTGCACATGTACCCTAGAACTTAAAGTATAGTAATAATAATAAAAAAGACATACCTGAGACTGGGTAATTTATGAAGGAAAGAGGTTTATTTGACTCACAGTTTGTCATGGCTGGGGAGGCCTCAGGAAACTTACAATCATGGCAGAAGGGGAAGCAGACACCTTCTTCACAAGGTGGTGGGAAAGAGGGACAGAGAGTGGGGGAGTGGGGGAGAGAGGGAGGGGGGATAGGAGGATGGAAGGAAAGGGGGATGGGGGGATAGGGGATGGGGGATAGAGGATGTGGGATGGGGAGGGAGAGAAGGAGAGAGAGGGAGAGGGAGGGAGACTGAGGGAGGGAGAGAGGGAGTAAAGAAGGGTGAGAGGGAGAGGGAGAAAGGGAGAGGGAGAGAGGGAGAGGGAGAGAGGGAGAGGGAGAGAGGGAGAGGGAGAGAGGCAGAAAGAGGGAAGGAGGGAGAGGGAGAGCGGGAGAGAGGCAGAAAGAAGGAGGAAGGGAGGGAAGGAGAGAGGGAGAGAGGGAGAGAGGGAGAGAGAGGGAGAGAGGGAAGGAGAGAAGGAGAGAGGGAGAGAGAGGGAGGGAGGGAAGGAGAGAAGGAGAGAGGGAGAGAGAGGGAGGGAGGGAAGGAGAGAAGGAGAGAGGGAGAGAGAGGGAGGGAGGGAAGGAGAGAAGTAGACAGGGAGAGAGAGGGAGGGAGAGAGGGAGGGAGAGAGGGAGAGAAAGTGTGAAGGGGAAAAGCCCCTTATAAAGTCATTAGATCTTGTGAGAACTCACTCTCATGAGAACAGCACGGGGGGAACCTCCCCCATGATCTAATCACCTCCCACCAGGTCCCTCCCTCAATACATGAGATTTGGGTGGGGACACACAGCCAAACCATTTCAGAAATCAAAAGGCCGGAGTTCCCACTAGACAACAGTGATGGTTTTCTGGAAACTCCAGGTCTGGAGCAGGACTGGGCCACCTGTTCCCAACCTCCTTTTGCCTTTCCCCTCCTCCCCTTTCCTTCCCTCTCATCCCCTTTCCCCTTCCTCCTCCTTCTTTCCTTCCCCCAGCAATAACCACAATTAATCCCCAAACTGACCTTCCATCATGTAGCTGGGGTCAGGGTGCATTTCCATCAGTGCCTGTTTTTCATCATGGTCCTCTGGGATGGGAGCTGAGAGCCTGTTGCTTAGGAACTATCACAGGCCAGCTGAAGTTTGGCTCCTTTTTAAGCACTCTTTTGCCAGGTTGCCTTTTTTTTTTTTTTTTTTGTAACCTCTGGGCTCTTCCCTGACTCCTCTCTTTGCTTCTGCAATTCCTACATTAAATTGAAGTCTGGAGCTGTATTATGGATTGGCTCTGAAGACCACCCCCTCACTCCTCCTGGAAAGCCACAGCCCCGTGGCTGTGTCTGAGAGCAGGTTCAGCTCCTCCTTGTTCTGGGAGAAGAGTTGAGCCCCACATCTTTAGGATGGTGGTCCTCCAACTTGAGTGGGCTTTGGAACCACCTGGAGGTTTGTTAAAACACAGACTCCTGGGCCCCACATCAGAGTCTGATTCAGTAGGGATCCGGTGAGGTCTGGTAATTTGCATTTCTAACAAGCTGCGATGCTGGCTCAGGGAACACACTTTGAGAACCACCAATCTCTGTCTCCCAGAGGAACTTGAGGCTGAAAGAGTTTTCTCTATGCGCCTCCCCAACCTTCTGGAGTAGAAGGCTTCCCTGCAAGAAGCTTAGGTTCATCTACGAGGAAGAATCGAGGCTGTCCTGCCTCCTGTCCTTTTTCTCTTCCTCCCTCTCTCTCCTTTTTCTCTTCCTCCCTCTCTCTCCTTTTTCTCGTCCTCCCTCTCTCTCCTTTTTCTCCCTTGCCTTTTTCCTTCTCTCCCTGCTATGACTCTGCGTCTGTCTCTGGGCCTCTCCACGTGCGCATACGTCCCCAGTGATGAGCTGGCTCTGATTTGTGCAGCAAGCTCACAGCCATCTGGAGACGCTGGGCCACCCTGACTGACATATGCTAACATACAGGCGGCAGAAAGACTCTGGGCAAAGAGACCAATTTGTTAATTTAATTGAGTTGCAAACAAGCAGGAAGCCAACAGGGTTTGTGGGAAACCTATTAGGTGTTCTCAGAACCAGCGACCAGGTTAGGTCCTGAGCTGAGGCTGGCCTCTGTGGGCCAATTGCAGGAGGAGGGAGGGGCCTGTCTCACTTCAGGGCTGCCCCGCTGTGCAGAGTGGGGCAGAGATGCTCTGTGGGGGCCCGCCTGGTGTAGTGGGTGTCATTAGTGAGCCCCTCAATTCCACCACCCAGAGCCCCTTTACTAGGCTGGCATTCCATCCTCCTTCTCAGAGACTTTGGAGTGAATGAACCCCACCTTGCTTTGCTCCTCCCCTGCTTGGGAAGCAGCCTGAAGGCAAGGGCTGGCTGACTTGGAATATAAAAGCTGGGCCCCTTGCAAAGTGCTTTCCCAGAACTGAGAGGTTTTGTGGGATAAAGGACAGTTCCAGGCAAACCCGAATGGCTGGTCACCCTACCACTACCTCATGTAGCCATGCAATTTGTTTTCCGGAGCCTCCAATGAGATCAGGCTAAGACTAGACTTCAGTGGAGAATACATCCTGGCTGAGCCCCTTCCTAGCCTGCCCTGCTTCCCTTGCTCCTGAGCACACATGCCTATCAATCACTTGTGCTGAATCCCTGCTTCAGGCTCTGCTTCTAGTGAGATCAGCCTAAGGATGCATCACCTAAGAGTGATGACCCCACCCTCCCTGCTGATGAAAACAAACCACAAATGGGGAGGGAGTTCTTCAGCACTTCTAATGGTTCTGCAGATAAGGAACAGTCAAGGATATTAATAAAAGATATTTGTTGATATTCAGGGGGGCCACCTAGCTTCCCTGTGATGCCCACTAACTCCAGTTAGTCATCAAAGAAAGTGTGTCTTCATTGCATAGGAAGTTGAGGACTTGAAGCTGGGAATACTTCATCTGTCCCTACCTTTACACTGGGTACTTACTATGTAGTCAATGCTGCTCTAAGTTCTGTGAGGGAAACAAAAATGAGTCTGACACAGTCTCTGGCCTCCTATGCAGGTGTGTTGGTAAAATACATCACACAATGTGTTGTAAGGCCACATGGGTGAGTGCCAGGACTTGCTGAGGCAGTGAGGGAGTTCAGAGAAGGCACTGCTCAGGGTGGGTTGCGGGTGCTGGCAGCCTTCTCAGCGGAGGGGTTGCAGCTGGGTTCTGAACGGGCCCAGAGTCACCAAGGTAAAAAGGAAATGGCAGAGATATCCAGGATGCTGCCGTCTAGGTAGAGAGTCTCGGGTGTGTTTTGGAGTCAGGAAGGGGGTGCTTTTCTGGAGGGATGCTTGCACAAAAAAGGAGGGGATGGGGTCTGCAGAAGGAGATGGTGCTGTGTTCTAAGGAGAGAAGAATGAGAATGGCTCCCTGCAAGCTGGTCCTTTTGGGGAAAAAAACCAGGGCTGTGTCTCCATAGCAAGTTATTAACCTCTCTAGGCCTCCTTCTCCTCAACTGTGAAATGCAGATAAAAATATAGAACTGTGCCAGGTGTGGTGGCTCACGCCTGTAATCTCAGCACTTCGGGAGGTCAAGGCAGGTGGATCGCTTGAGCCCAAGAGTTCGAGACCAGCCTGGGCAATGAAGTGAAACCCTGTCTCTACAAAAGTGAAACCCCATCTCTACAAAAAATCCAAAAAAATTAGCCTCGTGTAGTGTCGTATGCCTGTAGTCCCAGTTACTAGGAAGGCTGAGGTGGGAGGATCTTTTAAGCCCAGGAGGTAAGGCTGCAGTGAGCTGTGATCTTGCCACTACACTTCAGCCTGTTTCAAAAAACAAAAACAGAAAAGGAACTGGGTAGGGATGGTAGTTACGAAAATTAAATGAGGTGGCTCACATACGCGCTGGGCACTGACCAATTGCTCACGCAGTGCTGGTTCCCTTTTCCCTGGTACAATGTAGAAACAATGCCCCAGTCCCCAAAGAGCAAACACTGTTCAAATCCTGAAACCTCAAGTCCAAACTTATAAATAGTAATGCCAGACGGGCCGGGTGCGGTGGCTCATGCCTATAATACCAGCACTTTGGGAGGCCGAGATGGGCAGATCACTTGAGGCCGGGAGTTCAAGACCAGCCTGGGCAACATGGTGAAACCCCGCCTCTACTAAAATTAAAAAATTAGCTGGGTGTGGTGGTGGGCACCTGTAATCCCAGCTACTCAGGAGGCTGAGGCAGGAGAATCGCTTGAACCCGGGAGGCGGATGTTGGAGTGAACCAAGATCGCCACTGCACTCCAGCCTGGGTGACAGAAGGAGACCCCGTCTCCAAAAAAAAAAAAAAAAAAAAAAAAACAAAAACAAACCAGACTAACCCACAAAAACTTGCTTAGCTCATAATGCATCAGAGTGTGTGTGTATATATATATATATATATAAAATATATATATATATACTCATATATGAGTAAAGATATAGTACAAAATAAGTGATAATTAAACCAAATTTATTAATGAATAGAAAAGGATTTTTATTTATTTTTATAACAGCATAGCCTTAGAAGGAAAGGAGTGAGCCACGCTAGCCTTGACCTCAAGCCTGAGACGATGTCAAATGCTTCCTGCTGATCTGGGACAAATGTTGCTGGCTGTTATGAAGCAGATAGGGGAACTGATCAAAAATGTGCATCCCAGCCTTGAATTCTATCTGCCATGTCTTTCTGTCCCCTATGGAGGGGCTGGCAGGGTTTGCTCTAAAGAGCCACCACTGCTTAGATGGCCATGAATGATCAGGTCTTCTCCCAGTTCCTTACACCTTCTCCTGCACCCAGAGAGTCCCATAATGAGTTCCCCATGAATGCTCAGCCATGCTGGGCCTGTGTATTAAAATGATGGTTTACTGTTACATGATCTATAGCACAGCTGCATTGGCTGCTAAATTGTGTCTTTACTGGACTTCATTACGGTTTTGTGTTTGTTCATCTGTGACTTCCTTCATAACAAGCTGTCTTAATATTTTACATTTCAATATGCATTTTTTGGTGAGTTTTAAAGCTGGTTCATGGCAACAGAAGTATGTCACATCCAACTGATCCATTGCTGAGAGATCAGGGTTTGTCCTCTTTTTGTTGGTTTTATACCAATATTTTCAGATGCAGTTATAAACTTTTGACATCCTTACAATTATACCATGGCTCAGTTACACACCCAATTTTCTGCACTTACATCATCTTTTTCATGCTGAAAGTTTGTTAATGGTAGAATGGATAAATAAAATATAGTAAAATTCATATAATAGAATAGTATACAAGAATAAAACTGGGCTGGGCATGGTGGCTCATGCCGATGATCCCTTTGAAGTGAGACTCTGAGTCTTAAAAAAAAAAAAAAAAAAGAAAAGTGGAATAAAACTGAATACTGAACAAACTGCAGCTACACTCAGCAACATAGATGAATCTCACAAATGCGATGTTGAAAGAAAGGAAGTCAGATACAGAAGAATGTGTACGGTAATGATTCAGTGATGCATTCTTGGGTGAGAAAGCCATAAAGAACATGAGGAGATATTATTATAAAAGTCACAGGACTTGGCCGGGCGCGGTGGCTCAAGCCTGTAATCCCAGCACTTTGGGAGGCCGAGACGGGCGGATCACGAGGTCAGGAGATCGAGACCATCCTGGCTAACACGGTGAAACCCTGTCTCTACTAAAAAATACAAAAAACTAGCCGGGCGAGGTGGCGGGCGCCTGTAGTCCCAGCTACTCGGGAGGCTGAGGCAGGAGAATGGCGTAAACCCGGGAGGCGGAGCTTGCAGTGAGCTGAGATCCGGCCACTGTACTCCAGCCTGGGCGACAGAGCGAGACTCCGCCTCAAAAAAAAAAAAAAAAAAAAAAAGTCACAGGACACAACTGAGGACTTCTGGGGCACTGGCTAGGTTCCATTTCTTGACCTCAAGGTGGTTATACATCTGTTTGCTTTAGAATATTTTGTTAAGCTATACATTTGTGTGCTTTTGACAATTAAAAGGTTGAAAAATAACTACTACATATACTGAATTGAGTAGGAATTTTGGCCATACAAAATTCTATTGCATTTGCCAATTATAAGCTTCCTGATTTATCATTTTATCATTTATTTCTGAGTTTGCCAGTTATGCTCAGCTAAAATCTACCTAATGCCAGATAAATCTGAGAGTGAGGACTTCAAAATCTGAAAACTGCAGGCCTGCTAAGTATTTGGTATACTATAGGCATTGAGCTAGGTAAACTATATTAGTCATCATATTGGAGAAACAGAATCATTCTATAGTCATCCATCTGGAGAAACAACCAATCAGATGTCTATACAGATAGGAAGAGATGTCCTTTAAGAAATTGATTCACATGATTATGGAGGCTGGCAAGTCCAAAATTAGCAGGGTGGGCAGGCAGGCTAGAACACAGAAAAGCCAATATTCCAGATGGCTGCAGAATTAGGAAGAGCTGATATTGAAGGTGAAGTTCAAAGGACAGCCTATTGAAGAATGCTTTCTTGCTAGGTGGGCAAGGCTGGTCGTTTTGTTCAATTCAGGCACTTCAACTGATTGGATGAGGCCCACTCACATAAAGGAGGGCAAATATACATTATTTAAAGTCCCGTGATTGAAATGTTAGTCTCTTTCAAAAACAACCTCACAGAAACACCCAGAATAATTTTTGACAAATATTTGGGCAACCCCTGGCTGAGCCAACTTGATGCATAAAATTAACCATCACAGTAGGTGTCACATGACATGTACCTGGTTTACAGCCTCCTGATTTGATTATTCTGTCCCCCATTTTGCAGGAAGCATTTAAATACCTTGTCTGTGGTTGCACAGCTGGGAAGCAGCAGAGACAGGAGTTAAATCAAAGTCTATGTGACAACAAATATCAGTGTTGAACAAGCTTTTTTCCTTTCTTGGCATTAAGGCGAACTCCATTTTAAAAAATGGGCTATATATTTTCATTTCATTTCATTTCATTTCATTTCATTTTGTTGTTGTTGTTGTTGTTTTGAGATAGAGTCTTGCTCTGTCACCGAGGCTGGAGTGCAGTGGTGTGATCTCGGCTCACTGCAGCCTCTCCCTCCTGGGTTCAAGTGATTTCCTGCCAATTTTTGTATTTTTAGTAGAGACAGGGTTTTGCCATGTTGGTCAGGCTGATCTTGAACTCCTGATCTCAGGGGATCTGCTTGCCTCAGCCTCCCAAAGTGCTGGGATTACAGGCATAAGCCACCGTGCCTGACCGATACATTTCATTTCTTTTTTTTTTTTTTTTTTGAGACGGAGTCTTGCTCTGTCGCCAGGTTGGAGTGCAGTGACCAGATCTCAGCTCACTGCAAGCTCTGCCTCCCGGGTTCACACCATTCTCCTGCCTCAGCCTCCCGAGTAGCTGGGACTACAGGCACCCACCATCTCGCCTGGCTAGTTTTTTGTATTTTTTTTTTTTTTTTGGTAGAGACAGGGTTTCACCGTGTAGGCCAGGATGGTCTCGATCTCCTGACCTCGTGATCCACCCGTCTCGGCCTCCCAAAGTGCTGGGATTACAGGCTTGAGCCACCGTGCCCGGCCTACATTTCATTTCAATCCAAAATGAAAATAACTTGACTGAATCTCGTGGGGAAAATGTATTTAAATTATAATTACCCAACTTACTGATGGGAAATTGACAATTGCCTTTTCTCTTTAGTGACCAAAATGCTGTATCTGGACATTATTGAAAGAAAGCAGCTTTCTAATATTTCACCCTGTCGGAAAACCAAAGTGGGCTGTGTGTTGCACGTTCCTGCACTCTGGTGCATGCCAGAAAGGTGAGCGAGGACAAGCAGGCTTAACTTTCCATGGAAGCGGGCGCAGCTGTACAGATAAGCAGAAGGAAACTGCAGGGCGCTGTCCAGGGCTTGAGTGTCTGATGGCTCTGGCTTTTTATCTTGTCTAATCTCACTTCAAACCTACCTTTCCCTAAAAGTAGAGTATTATTAGCACAGCACTTAACATTATCAACTTTGACCTGATGGTCTTTGGAGGCTACAAATGGAGTGGACTAAGACAGACAGCAAGAAGGGGAAGGAGGGGAGGAGAAGATATGGAGAGAGGGAGGGTAAAGAAGGAGGAATGGAGAAAACTCAAGCACAAGAGAGATGTCTTTTGAGGAAAAAATCAAAAAACAGCACAGAAAGCCAGGAGAAAGAGGCTGCTTAAGGATGTCTGATTTGTAAGAGAAAGGAGCTGCGATGGGTTTCACGGGCCCACAGAGTGGTGAAAACCTGGTGCAAGAGTATGCACAGCCTTGCAGAAGGAAGAGAGTGGTACCCACAGAGATGGGGGCTGAGCCATTTGGAGAGTATATGGGAGTCAGAGAGGTATGGCTGGTGGAGGTGGCGGGGATGGTCCTGGAAATATTGTCAAGGCCATGAGCCACCAGCCTGATGTGTGGGTGGCTCTTTCTCTTTTTGATTTTTGATTTTTTTGAGATGAGATCTCACTTTTTCACCCAGGCTGGAGTGTAGTGGTGTGATCAAGCTCACTGAAGCCTCAACCTCCCTGGGCTCAAGTGACCCTCCCACCTCAGCCTCCTGAGTAACTGGGATTACAGGCATGGCTGATTGTTATATTTTTACAGAGATAGAATCTCACTATGTTACCCAGGCTAGTCTCTAATGCCTGGTCTCAGGCGATCTGCCTGCCTTGGCTTTTCAAAGTGCTAGGATTCCAGGCACGAGTCACCATGCCTGCTCTCTTTCTCTTCTTTACAAGTCGAATGCCAGAGGAAAGAGCATGGGCTTTGAAATGTATATAGAAAGAGATGTATTATAAGAAATTGATTCACATGATTATGGAGGCTGGCAAGTCCAAAATCTGCAAGGTGGGCCGGTAAGCTAGAACCCATAAGAGCCGTTATTCCAATGGAAATATCGAAATTCAACTTAAAATAATGTCACTACCATGCCATATCCATATGAAGGCCAATTTGTATTTATGTGACATATTTACGTGATACTGTATTAAGTGTTGCTGGTAAAAAGAGGTTATTATTTGTCTTTTCTCATAGGCTTGCAGGAGAATTCAATATGATAATAAATATGAAATTCCAGGCGTAGAGCTGGCTCCTTTCTTCCATGCTGTCATCTTGAGTAATTGTAGCTTTGCCACTTTTCAGCACAGTCACTGTTTCACGTTATCGTTTTCTCTCTCCAGTGAGATGGAAGCAGCTTACGTGGTTTTCTCTCTCCAATGAATGGGTCACAATAGGGGAGAGAAGAAAGAGAGGAGGCTGGGATCAGACTGGGTAAAATCACAGTGCTACCATGACTGTTACCTTAGGAATGTCATTCACCTGCCAGAGCTCTGTTTCTTCTCACCTGTACAATGGGTTTATAACACCTACCTTGTAGGGATGTTGCAAACATCAGGAAAAATGAGTGCTCGATGCCTGTCTTAGTAGGCCCTAAACTATGATTGATCCCAGAGTAGCTAGCCCAGAGCTAAGCCCAGAGTAAGTGCTCAATAAATACTTGTGAATGGGACTCTCTGAAGCCCAGTCCAAAGGTGAGCTGGATTTCCAGGAGCTGGCAATGAAAATCCTTGGATTGTGTAATCTGAGAGCTGAATGTGTGAGTGAAGGGGTTCTAACAGCAGAGCACCAGCAGCGGAGGGCGGAGGGAGGAGGGGCAAGGATCCCAGGCATCCAGCCTTCAAACCACTTCCTCTGCCTCAGGGAGAGGTGTGCATGCATCCCTGAGGTCAGTGGCCACAAGGGACTCAGCCCTAGGGGACAGCAGGTGTCAGATCAGCCTCTACAGACCCTCCACTGCATGAATCCACTTGTCAGGGCAAATACTTCCTTCATCCCCTCTTCCCCTGACTTTGAAACACTGAGCTCTGGTGGAAAATTAAAACCCACTTTGTCAGATCCCCCAGGGAGAAAAGGGAGCTTGGAGCAGATGTTTAACACCAGAATTAGCACTCACAGGGCACTGGTAACACCAGCTCCCAGCTGAAGACCTCTGATCCCAGACATGGAAGCCATTTACTTCCTAGTGGTGGCCGGACCAGGATAGTTCCACCTTTCAAGGAGAAAGGTCACAAGCCTTTGGAGGGCTTTAGAGTGGTCTTTTTCTGCCCTGCTCATGGCATCTGCTGTGAGGAAATCTGGCTGTAGCCCTTCAGGTTAGCCCTGATTGCAGACAGAACTCTTTCCTCCTGAACGAAGAAGTCTTACCAGGGACACTCTTGGCTGCTTTCAACTGCACATCACCTCAAGTCCTGCTCCTCTGCTGATCCAGACCCTGACCCCAATGCACCATCTTGACTGTGTGGGCAAGTCCTCAGGCCAATCCAGATGCTTTTCATCCCTTCAAAGGTGTTCAAGTCCTCCCACTCCATGCAGCCTTCCCTGACCATTCCAGCCTGGCTCATCAGCCTCTCCCCTGACCTCCAGCTGCCCTTGGAGGCCTGAGTTTAGGCTGTGCTTATACACACATGTGCTGTTGGACTGTCTTCCACACGAGGAGCTCGTCTCCTGAGTTAGTAGATCCCCACAGGTCCTTTCCTCTTTTCCCGTTTCTGTCCGACACATGGTCACTTGCCCAGTCCCAGCTTCCATCCTCTGTGCCCTGGGCTTGTGCAAGAGCCTTCTAAATGGTTTGTTGTGCCTACTCTTGCCATGGCACCATCCATTCACCAGCCAAGGGGCTATCTTTAAAAAGCAACATTGTGACCTCAAGTCTACCTCCCCATCCCCCACCTGAAAAGCCTTCAATGTCTTTGTATTGCCTTGAGCATGGCTCACAAGCCCTCTGCAATCTCATGATTACCAAGCAAACAATGACAGTAGTTACTAGTTACTGTCAGCCCTCCCAGTGAGATTAGAAGGCCTGTGAGGGCAGGAAACTTGGTTATCACTCCATGTACAGGGCCTAGCACGTTGCTGGTACCTCACTATATTTTTGTTAGATGGCGGGATGAGTGAGGGAATAACTGAATCAATGAATGCCCTGTGAGGCCTTGAGATTGCTGGCAAGCAGTGGTTGCATTTAGTCCCTATCCTAGGTCACGTTTTCTGGTAGCAGAATGTCTGGCAGGAGGCGTTGTGAGCACATGACTTCTTAGAGGAAGGCATCCAGTGGACACCAGTCAGCAAGCTGGGGAAAGCCAAGTGTGGTCGAATAAAAAATGTATTTGCTCTTTGCCCCATTCCTGGCATAGATATTCCTAAAACTTGTGGAACCCCCTGAAAGACAGGAACATCTTTTATCATTTATAATGAGCCCCTTTTGAATATATCTGAGTCTATGCTAATGAGATGGCTCTTGGGAGCGCCCCTAGATAGCTTCAGGATAGGGACAGGTCACCAGAGGAACCAACCAAAGGTCTGTGCTAAAGGGTGGAGATTATTTCGTTTTTCCTACATTATGGCAGCTTATCTCAAAATAATGTCTCTCTCCCTTACTTCTGTGCTAATTGTCTTTTAAGCCAGGGAAAGTAGGATCAATGGGCCCCAAGGTCACAAGTCCTGCCCTTGTCCATGTGGGATGAATGTGAACAGTTCTCCCCATCTGAGACCTGCTGCCACTGTGTGGGATGGTGCTCCTTTGCAAGCTCTGGCCTCTCCTCTGCACACAGAAGGTTGCAAGTCGAGATCTCATTGAGAACCAGCTTGCAAAGGGTAATGGCATGATCCTGGGTTGGGAAGGGTGTGGGGTGCAGTTGTGGGGGAGGCTGCCCAGGACATTAATGTCTAGCTTCAGCTGAGCCAGCCATTCCCAGTCACAGGGCTCCATTCCAGTTGCTGACTGCTCTCAGTTTTCTGCTTGTGACACATCATTAAAGTCAGGCTCTGTCCCTGTTCCCTGCCACCTCGTTTTAATATTAATTGCAGCCAAAGCAAATTAGAACAAATCTGCTGTTCCTGAAACATGCTGTGCATGACGGAGCCAAATGTAAGTGATTTTAGTTTTACGCAAGTTATTTATGTGATTGCTCTCTTCCATTGGTGCTGATATGAGGATGACTGCTTTTGAAAGTAGAGGCTTTGGGTTCCTCATTGTCAAACAAACAGCCAGGAAGTGACTGCTGGGAGACTAATAGATCCTAAGACCATCCAGCCGTACTTCAGCTTTGAAGGGAAGAAAGAGGAAGAAAATGCCTACGTCCTGATTGGCAAGGGGCGGGGTTTGCTTTGCGGCTGCCCTCCCCTCCAGAACATTGGTCAAATGTATGTCCCAAAGTCCCATCCAGCCTGTGGCATGTCAGATCAAGGCCAGAATTGTCTGTCTCTGTGTTGCAGTTCAGCTGCTGCCCGAAGGCAAGTGACTGGTGTCAAAACAGACCCTTTGTCCTCACCACTTCCTTGGAGTATGCAGAAAGCATGTGTCTGGGGAACTTAAGCTGCCAAGCTTTGCTTTGGGGAGACTTCAGTGAAAATACATGCCACTTCTTGGTGGCAGGACTTGGTGGGTTGAGCACATGCAAGAGGCAGACAAAGCTTTTTTTTTTTTTAGAAAAACAGCAAAGCAGGGTAAAAAAGAAAAAGGGGAAGAGAATTACTAAACTTTGGATATTTGATCCTTCCTTCAATGTGGAAAAATATGAACGCTGGTAGGTTTCCTTTTGTATCATTTGAATTTCGATGTGTGTTGGGAAGCAGCCTGCAGCATCTGTTCAGGATGCGGGATTTTTATGATCTCAGACACCCTTGCCCCTATGGAAAGGTGGAGAATGGGAGAGGGTGGGGTATTAGTAATTTGTGTAAGAATTTTACATTCTTAGAGGTTGATTTAGGAGTTCTTTGTTTGGCAAAGCCAGATCTAGAGAAAAATAGCCCAGAACATGGCCCACCTCCCTGTGGGTATAAATAGTCCTTCCTGGAGCCTAGGAATGGCCTGTGCAGTGCACACTTGAGTGAGCAACAGCATCAACTGTAGGACTTGTTAAAACAGACTGCTGGGACCCACCGGAGAGTGTGTGATTCAGCAGGTCCAGCGTCAGGCCTGAGAATGGACGTATCTAATAAGTTCTCAGAGATGCTGATGCTGCAGGGACAGGGAACACACTTTCAGAACCACTGGCCTAGAACATGGTATCACCCAAGCTGAGGGGGCTGACGTGCAGTTCTGGAGCTGAGCAGACAGTGTGGAACCTTTGTGGCACAAGGTTAGTGGTTTAGTGTTTGCCACAGCAGGAAGCTGTGGAGGTGTCAGTGGTTTCAAGCAGTCAAGTGGCTATCCCAGGAGGGAACAAAGAAGCCCTGAGTGTCGCTCTTTCCAATTTCTGTGGTGTAAATACTCATATCATGGCCAGTTTCAAGCTACTAATATGATGCTACTGAACACTGAGGAAAAATGTGCCTAATTCAGTCTTTCAGCACGTCAGGGAGGACAGGATTACTGAAGGGGAACAGGCCTATAGCTTGGTGCGTCTGCTGGAATGACTAAAAGCGCTGTTCACCACTATGGGAAAGTCCTGAGGCCTCTCACTGGAAGAATGAAGAGCAGAAAGTATGGGAGTGGAGTGGCCAGAAGAAAACAACTGGTTTGTTTCTCTAAGAGAGAGGAGACTTGCATCTGGCCTGCCCACCCTTCTCTTGCCTGCTGACCTGGGACACAAAAGATTGTTACATGTGGTTTTTTTTTTTTTTTAAGTTAGGCCAGGCGGGGTGGCTCATGCCTGTAATCCCAGCACTTTTGGAGGCTGAGGTGGGCGGATAATGAGGTCAGGAGTTACAGACCAGCCTGGCCAATATGGTGAAACTCCGTCTCTACTAAAGATACAAAAAATTACCCAGGTGTGGTGGTGGGCACCTGTAATCCCAGCTACTTGGGGGGGCTAAGGCAGGAGAATCGCTTGAACCCAGGAGGCGGAGGTTGCAGTGAACAGAGGTCACACTATTGCACTCCAGACTGGGTGACACGACGAGACTCCATGTCAAAAAAAAATATATATGTAAATATTGTTATGTTTAATAAAGTTAAGTTTCAGAGGTACAAAAAAAGAAAATAAACATCGTATATTGTTCCACTGTGCAGAAATAAACACTATTAATATGTTGGTTTCTATTCTATTTTGTTTAACATGTATACACATACATAATTATTTACACAAGTTTTATGGAGTTGTTACATATACTGTTTTGTAACCTGATTCTTGCATGTAATAGAGAATCATGAACACTTTCTCATGTAATTAAATGTTCTACAACACAATTTCTAATAAGAGAAGAGTATTCCCTTATGTAGATGTATCACCATTTATTTATTGAATCTCCTCTTCCTGGAAATTTGCTTTGTGTCCCACATTTTTTAGTTACAAACATGCTCTGCTAAACAGCCTTATATCTAAATACGGCCTCATATCTAAATACAATTATTTCTTGGAATTCAGTTGTCTAATAGGAAACACTGGCTCAAGCACAAGTGTGCATGTTTTTAAACTTTTGATTCATAGTGTCAAGTTGCCTTCCAGAAAGGCCATCGCTGTTCACACTCCCACCAGCAGCATTTGCAAGCTCCCTTTTCATCACCCTCTTACCCACAGTGAGTTTTACAAGTTTTTAAAACTCAAATGTATTAGGGAGGCAGTTTGTTTTTTGCTTTTGTTTCTTACATTACGATGAAACAGTCATGTCACAAGAAACTGACTGGCATTCAAGACAGGCAATCAGTGAGGTACCACCCTGCTGAACTTCAAAGTTCCACTAAAATACTTTAATATTTGGCTTCCAGGGAGATGATAAAAATTGCAGCTGTTGCAGTTAACTATGCTTTCTACAACATAAGTGTCTTGATGGAAGCAGAGAGGGTGGGAGGAGCTGGGGCATCCAACAGTGCTCAGGGAACAGAAGACCAAAGAGCCACAGGCAGAACCATCTCTCACAATAGAAGACTGACATTTTGTGATCACAGCTCCTGAAAGGAACAAAGAATGGACAATAGCAGGAACTGGAGGAGAAAAAGAACAAGCTATTAACAAGCAAATTAAGACCAGACAAGGGAGATGAATCAGAAGTGATCCAATAACCAGCCCTGGATTAAGTGCATCTGGCTCTCCTGGGGATTTCACAGTCATTTGCTTCAAACTGCTAATCTTTTCTGAGAGGTTCCCTTCAAGCCGTCTGGAAGGAATGAATAAATGGATGGCTTAGCCAAATAGTTACTCCTGCAATGTTTTATACATGGGTGAGCATACACATTGTCATGCCTCATTGATTCAAGATTTAAAGTGTGGCTGTTTTACAGAATTACAGAGCTAGAAGTGACCTAAACGGCATTTAGTCCATCTGTCGTTTTGCAGACAAGGAAACTGAAGCTCAGATAGGTCATATGATTTTTTTCCTATTTCATGCATCAAAATATTGGCAGAGCTAGGACTAGAACCCAGGTCTACAGCTTTTAGTTCAACACCATTTTACTATCTAGTTGCCATTGGTTACTCTAGTATTTTTCTAAGTTTACTTAGCTGCGAGCAACAGAAATATTTAACATAAGTAACAAGACCAAAAAAGTAGAATCAGTAATTTCACTACTTCTCTTTCCTAGGTGGGATATTACAGAGGCAAGCGCATATGCACAGGAAGGTGAGAAAAATCACTCAGGTGTGTGTGACATGGGTAAATGATAAAGTCTCATTGCCTCATCTGTAGCATGGGGTCGATAATAGGATCTACCACACAGGTCAGGGTGAGGTAGCAGAGAGCTTGGCACATGGCATTCAATATATAATAACTAGTTTCTTCTTTTTTTCCTCCTCCTCTTTCTTTCTTCTTCTATTATTATTATTATATGAGAGAATGCCAGTTAATTCTTGGTTTAAGCTGAGGCAGAAAGTCACCTTTCAGGGGCTGTTACTTGCATGCAAATATCTAAAGTCACAAAGGCACCAATTGCCCTGGGCAAGAGCATGTAAGATCTTTTGTGGCTGGATCTGTCTGCCTCCTGATACCTCCTAGCATGCTAGTTGGTGGCTAGGGAGGGAGGCAGGTCTGCACAGAAGTCAAGGGAACTGAGCTGGAGGAAAGGGAGAGATTGGTGACTCACCCCATCATTTGGGCCTAGAGACTATAGAGAAGGCTGTCACTGGAAACCCCTCCTGACCTTGCTTTCCTTGGCATAGAAGGTTGTGTTGCAAAAACAACAGCTGAGCTTAGGAGAGTGTGAGCAGAAAAAGGATCACTCTTGGAGCAGAGCTCAGGATGTAGGGTCTGTGGTCTCTGACAGTGCTGATTACTGTTAACCATACTTGTAAGCCTGAATATGTTAACAACCCGGCAGTGCAGGAATAGTGACCAGCAGCGCCCCCATGTGGCTGCAATGGAAGCGGCACAAATACTAAGTTGAGCACACTTGGAAGCTCCCTCCGGCTGGTATTTGCAACCTGAACTGACTTTGAAATAAATAAATCCCAGGCAGTTCTGGGTAAAGCAAAAGATCTCCAGAGGGATGTGTGGGATTTTCCGTTACTTTGGGCAGCAATTGCTCATTTAATTATTTTGAACCATAAAATAAAAGTGCCCTTTACTCAAAGCTGGTCATAAGGGATACTAGTCTATATCCTTGAAAACACATATTTATAAATACATACAGAACAATCACAGCTGAAGTCCTTAATAGTTCTGAATTAAATATGTTATACACAACTTTGAAAGCTTTATTTAGCTACGGTCCCTAGCTTTAGTTAATAATTATAATAATAGTAATAACAAAACATTAGCTGTATGCTGACTGCATGCCAGATTCTATATTACATATATGCATTATCTCATTGAACATTCACAGACACTTTATCAGGTGGGTACATTTTATAGATGAGAAAGCTGAGGGCAGGCAGGTGATGTGCACAAAGTTACATGCAACCAGGAGGGAGAAAGTTAAGATTTGAAATAAGCCTGACCTGACTTTATAATTCTGCCTCGTAAAAGCAGTGTTTAGGCCGGGCGCAGTGGCTCATGCCTGTAATCCTAGCACTTTGGGAGGCCGAGGCAAGTGCATCACCTGAGGTCAGGAGTTTGAGACCAGCCTGCCCAATGTGGTAAAACTCCGTCTCTACTAAAAATACAAAACTTAGCTGGGTGTGGTGGCGTGTACCTATAATTCCAGCTACTCGGGAGGCTGAGGCACAAGAATTGCTTGAACCCGGGAGGCAGAGGTTGCAGTAAGCTGAGATTACACCATTGCACCCCAGCCTGGGTGACAAGAGCGAAACTCCATCTCAAAAAAAAGAAAAGCAGTGTTTACAGAATGTTGAATTCTCTAGTATTCCTCAGACTAACACTTGGGAATTTTTAGCATCTATTTGATGCTTGTTATTATAGTTTTATATCACTAGCAAAGTCATTATTCCTCGCTTATTTATATACATTTATTTGTATATTGACTGTCTCTCTTAGTGCCTGGTACAAAGTAGAAGCTTAGTCAATAATAGTGGAATAAAAAAAATGAGTCTTATACTTGGCCTGAATATTCCCTCCAAATGACAAACATTCCAGGTTTTCCAACCAATAAAAGGAAGCTCCAGAAAGAAGTTATGTTTCTGGGGCTGCCTCCATTGAGAAGGCCCATGGGCCAAGACTATTGGTGTGGGCTGTGTTGGCCCTGCCAGGCCTCTCCAGGATCTGTCCTGTGGCCCTCAGCAGGACAGGCATTCCCCTCATTTGCTCACTAGCAGGCCTCTGTATTTCCATCCTAGAGCTTTCCCCTGCCATTCTCCCCTCCCAGAATACTATTCTCCACCTCAGTTTGGGCTACTTTCAATTCTTTTTCTTCAAGACTTACCTTTTCCCCAGTTTTCTCTGCCCCTTCACCTTCACACACAGAGATGAGTCTCCCTGTTTTGGGAGCTCCCATGCTTGCAGTATCATTAGGAGAGGACAGAGTTGAAAGAGGCCCAGATGCTACCCAGACCTGGATGGTGATGTGGTTTGACTGTGTCCCCATCCAAATCTCATCTTAAATTGTACTCACATAATCCCCACATATTGTGGGTGAGACCCAATGGGAGATAATTAAATCATGGGGGTGATTTCCCCCATACTATTCTCATGGTAATGAATAAGTCTCATGAGATCTGATGGTTTCATCAGGGAAACCCATTTTGCTTGGCTCTCATTCTCTCTTACCTGACACCATGTAAGACGTGCCTTTGCTTCTCCTTTGATTTCTGCCATGGTTGAGAAGCCTCCCTAGCCATGTGGAACTGTGAGTCCATTAAACCTCTTTTTCTTTATAAATTACCCAGTCTCGGGTATGTCTTTTTCAGCAGTGTGAAAACGGACTAATGCAGATGGCAAACTTCTCCTTGGCCCAGGGTTGCTGGGAGGTGCTTCAGGGAGCCACCTTGGGGAAAGGGTCAGCAAAGGGGAGCCCATGCCGGAAGAGTCCTGGGTCTCCTGTCGCCACTTAGACACGATGCCCTACTTCCATCTGTAGGATGTGACTTCCTTTGAAACAAGATGTTAACCGGTCAAAAATATGAAAAACAACTGCTCTATTTCCACCTCCTGCTTTTACAGATAAGAGGCGCAGTGGCTCAAGCCTGTAATCCCAGCACTTTGGGAGGCCGAGACGGGCGGATCATGAGGTCAGGAGATCGAGACCATCCTGGCTAACACAGTGAAACCCCGTCTCTACTAAAAAAATACAAAAAATTAGCCAGGCGTGGTGGCGGGTGCCTGTAGTCCCAGCTACTCCGGAGGCTGAGCCAGGAGAATGGTGTGAACCTGGGAGGTGGAGCTTGCAGTGAGCTGAGATCCAGCCACTGCACTCCAGCCTGGGCCACAGAGCAAGACTCCTTCTCAAAAAAAAAAAAGAAAAGAAAAGAAAAGAAAACCTCAACCCTTATTTAGACCTCAAAATTCCTCCTTCTTTCCTTGGTTCCTCCCTTCCTTCCTTCCATGTAGCAGAGTTTTGGCAAATGGGCCCCACGTGGGACACCTTATTTCCCTGCTTTCCTTGCAGCTATTTCTGTGTGGCCATGTGACAAAGTTCTCACCAACAGAAAATGAGTGGAGTGACAGGGGCAAGTTTTCATCACTCGTTTAGGAGGAAATAGCGTGTCCTTCCCTTTTCCTCTTTCTGGACTCCCATGTGCTGGGTCACAAATGGGCAGTGACTCAGTTTGGACCATGCCTGTGGGGACAACCGCCTGAGCCAGGGGTCTCTAACTTTTTTTTGTGACATGGACTCCCTCGGCAGTATGAAGCCTATGGACTTTATCACTCCATAATCATTTATTTTAATGTATAAAATAAAATACAGAAGGTTACAAAAGAAACCAGTTGTATTGAAATACAGATATTAAAATAATAATATTTTATTATTTTAATAATAATATAAGCACACCTAAATTTGTGACACAGTAAAAATGTACTTCTTTATTCACATTAAATAATAAAATCTAGTGGCAGGGCTGATAACTGTAATTTTAAAACGGTAATAAACATTAAGTGATATTTTGAGATATCTTCAACACTGTAATGTGAGATGAAAAATCTTTATGATTTCTATTGGCCACAGAGTCCTCGATCTTGCTAGTACTTCAGAGGCTTATTGCCATTTGCATAATTGAAGGAAATGCTAAATTTTATGTAGAAGTTTTTGAAAATACAGATGTAATTTTTTATCTATGCAAGTTCACAAATCCCTTGATATCTATCTATGGACTCCAGGTTGAGAATACTTGCCTTAGGGCAGGAGTCCCCAGCCCTTAGGCCATAGCTGGTCTGCTGCCTGTTAGGAACTGGGTCGCACAGCAGAAGGTGAGCAGTGGGCAAGCAAGCAAAGCTTCATCTGTATTTACAGCCACTTCCATCGCTCACATTACTGCCTGAGCTCTGCCTCCTGTCACAACAGCAGTGGCATTAGATTCTCACAGGGGCATGACCCCTACTGTGAACTGTGCATGTGAGGGACCTAGGTTGTAGCTCCTTATGAGAATCTAATGTCTGATGATCTGTCACTGTCTCCCATCACTTCCAGATGGGACTGTCTAGTTGCAGGAAAACAAGCTCAGGGCTGCCACTGATTCTACATTATGGTAAGTTGCATAATTTTTATACTTTTCATTATATATTATAATGTAAATTACATATTATAATATAAGACAAAAAAATAATGTGCACAATAAACATAATGCACTTGAATCATCCCCAAACCATCATTCCCCCACCCTCTGGTCCATGGAAAAATTGTCTTCCACAAAACTGGGGCTGCCTCCATTTAGGAAATCCATGGACCAAGGCTGTTGGTGTGGGCTATGTCCCCAGACTGGTCCCTGGTGTCCAAAAGGTTGGGGACCACTGCCTTAGGGGATGTGACAGCAAAAAGATGAACAGAACTTGAATCCCTGAATGTTTTTATGGAACAGAGCTACTCTGCCAGTCTGGGCCACTCACCTCTAGACTATTATGAAAGATAAACAAACAAATCTTACTTAAGCCATTGTAGTGGTGAGTTCCTGTTATAGCAACTTAGCCTATATCCTAATTTCTATACCCAGAGAGAAAATGGTTTGTTACATATTCTGTTTTCTACATTTATATAAATGGTTTTCTGTTAGTTGGTCTCCCTAACCATCTCTTCCTTTCTTGCATATAGACAATATCTGGATCGGGGTTGGGTAGAGACTAAGTGGTCAGTTCATATGTGCTGAATTAATACAAATTTGTATAATTGAGTCCAAAACACTAGAATAGGCCGGGCCTCGTGGCTCATACCTGTAATCCCAGCATTTGGTAGGCCGAGGTGGGTGGGATGGCTTGAGGTCAGGAGTTTGAGACCCGTCTGGCCAACATGGCGAAATCCCATCTCTACTAAAAATACAAAAATTAGCCAGGTGCACACCTGTAGTCCAAGCTACTCAGGAGACTGAGGCAGGGGAATCACTTGAACCTGAAGGGCGGACATTGCATCGAGCTGAGATAGTGTCACTGCACTCCAGCTTGGGCGACAGAGCAAAGAAAAAACAAACAAACAAAACCACTAGAACACTAGCGGCCAGTGACCTGTGGGGCGGGGTTTGGGCTAGTGAAGTACTGTGTGTAAACCTTGATTTTTGTGATCTATTAGCTGTGTCACTTTGTATAACCATAACCATTTACATGCTTTCAACCTCAATTGCATTATTTATTATAGCAGAGATGATAATTACTTGAAGTGTTCAAAGTCCAATGGGGTAGACAGATGATGCCCTAAAATAGATTTTAGCAGCGTAGATGTTGCTGGTCTTTGATATCAGTCACACTTGGAGTCCTTGAGTGTGGGACACCAGCACTTCCGAGATGGCTCCCTGCCTGTAGTTGCCACTTACTGACTTGGGGACAAAGGTAGAGGTAGGGGGCTATGAACATTCTCCTTTAGCCTGCTCTCGTTACTCAGCAACAGTGATAACTACTCTTTCCCAAGCACGTCCCACGTTCCAGACACTACACACTGGCTCACTGTAGCCCTAGGAAGAAAACACTGTTGGTGTGATTCCCATTTGGCAAGGAAACTGAGGCACGCAGAGGAAAAGTAACTTGCTCAAGGTCTTTCCATTATAGAGTGTCCAGTTTAAGATTTGAACTCAATACTAGTGATTGTTACACAGATGCACAGACCGTGTGTGTGTGGGTTGTGCGTGTGTGTATGTGTCTGGTGTGTGGGGAGGGAAACACTGGCTGTGTGAGACCCCTGAGCTGAGGAAGGTGAGCACAGAGTAAGCAGCAGTTGAGGGTGCCCTGTGCGGCCCAGTTTGGGGATTCCAAGTAGGAGGACCTGGGAGTAGCCGTCCCACTGGCTTGAATGTATTTCAAGCCCTCTCTTGGGGGCCGAGCTCTCTTAGCCTCCCAGCCCCAGTTTCAGGCCTCCTGCGTGGCATCCTCAACGCACCTGCTGACTCCTTCTCTTCATCTAGGCCACTTCACTCCCTCTGACCCCTGCTCAGTGCCTGGGCCCAGGCCTGGTAGCCTCTGGCCTGGCCAGGGACATGCGAATGGCAGTGGCATTCCACCAAGGGTGAGATCACCACCCATCACCCTGGAGAACAGGCTGCCAGGGGAGGTGTCTGCGTCACTTGTGGCCTTGTTGGCAGATCATAAAAGCTGGAAATGCCTGATGAGGTCATTATGCCCCAAAGCCCTGGGGGCCGGACCCTGCGGTCTCCCGCCATGGTTGCCACTTCCCAGCACCTCCCTTTGGAAAGGAAGAGTGAGCAGGCTGCTTTTCTCTTTTTTTGCTTCACTGTGGGCCCTCTCCTGGCCCCTGGGAGGAGAGGGCAGAACCTCCATCTTCACGCCAGGGAGCCCCAGCTCCCCAAGGCTCTGCCAGCAGCTCTGACACCCTGCCCTGTGGGCCCGCCTCCAGGAGGGTCCAAGCAGCTGTTCCAATGATACAGAGGGGGTGGAAGAGTAGGGAAGGGGAAGCAATAAACAAAATAATTAATGCTGACGTAAGAAGCTTGGTTTTGAGCCAAGCTGCCTGGGAGAGACCCAGAGTCTAGAGCTAGTGTTGCTCACTGGCAGGGCTTGTCCCTCCCTTTTCTGACTCTCAGTTTCCTCATCTGTGAAATGGGTGTGTTAGCCTAGAAACGAGGATCTTAATCTGCTGGGAGTGCAAATCCCTCTGAGGCTAGAGGCAAAACCGTGAGAACATGAATTCCAGAGCAGAAGGCTGACGCCTTTCCTTGGATGCTACCATCAGGTCCCCCGTGAGGTTGGGTCTTTAAAATCCTGCCCCACCTAACAATCTCTGTTGCTTGAAGGTCACCAGGAAATGACACAGAAGCCTTTGGAGTGGTGCCCAAATGCTCACTTAGGCCTGAACTCCGCAGCTGAGGGCCCAGCCCCTGGGAAAGAGAGGGCAGTAGTCCCGTGTGCTTCTCAGAAGAGCTGGTGCCAACAGGGTCCCTTTGAAGTGCCTGCCTAGGTCCTGGGCCCCAAAAGGAATGGCACAAAAAGACAGCCCGTGTCCATCCTCCTCAGCCTCGTGGTGCCGTAAGATGGAGTGACACGAATGTTCAGGCTAGGGAGGAAATGTTGGGTCCAGTGTCTGAGGTCAGCCACATCACAGGGGTTCTTGCTCTGCTTAGGCTCTGGAAAGAATTTCTGCCCTGCAGCTGCAGTCAGCCCAGTTGGAGCTGAAAGACTGGAAACTGCAGTAATAAAGCAATTAAAGAGCTGCAAAAGACCATCAGCTTGCTGACCACATTTCAAAGAATGCGAGAAAGCAGGTGATCATATTCCCATGCCTCCAGCTTCCGTGAGAACCCATAGGTCAAGCACAGGCGTCCAGGCCTGTCCCACCAGGACCCTTTGCCCTCTCCCCAGATGATTTAGCCCCCAGATGGTCCTCAGACTCACAAGGGGCAGAGCACCTCGAGTTTATAAAGGTGCCCTGCAGCGTTGAACTCACATGGTTAATAGAGTATCTAGAGTGATCACCATTACCTGCTATATTCATGATTACCCCCATTTTTAGATGAGGAAACTGAGACTCAGGGGTTACCCAGCTACGGGCTATGAGTGGCCTTGCCACTCAAACATTCTGAGGCCCAGTTGAGGTATTTCTCACTCACTCATCTGCTCAGTTAAGTCATGATGCCAAAATACACGTTACAGTCTGAAACAGGAGTAGGCAATGAACAGCCTGCTTCAAATCCAGCTCAGTACTTGTTTTTGTAAATAAAGTTTTATTGGAACAGCCATGCCCATTCCTTTACCTATAATCTATGGCTGCTCTTACCACAATGGCAGAGTTGACTAGTTGCAACAGAAACTGTATGGTCCATGAAGCCCTCAAAGCCTATTATATTTCCTATCTGGTCCTTTACAGAAAATATTTGCCATAGTTTGGAATATTTACATCAAACTGGATTTCCTCAAGAAAGCAAGTAATCAGGAAGATGACTTCTTTATTTTTATTTTTAATAATTTCAGCCTTTAGATTCAGAGGGTGTATGTGCAGGTTTGTTATATGGGTATATGGCATGATACTAAGCTTTTGGGTACAAATGATCCCATCACCCCGGTAGTGAGCATAGTACCCCATGGTTTTTCAACCCCTGCTGCCTTCTTGCCCTGTCCTCTCTAATAGTACCCAGTATACATTGTCATCTTTTATGAATACTCAGTGTTTAGCTCCCACTTATAAGTGAGGACACACAATATTCCGTTTTCTTTTCCTGTGTTAATTCACCTAGAATAACGTTCTCCGGCTGCATTAATGTCGCTGCAAAAGACATGGTTTCATTCTTTTTTTATGGCTGCATAGCATTCCAAGGTTGTACATGTACCACATTTTCTTTATCCAATGCACTGTTGATGGGCACCTAGATTGATTCCATTCACATTTGCTCTTGTGAATAGTGCTGTGGTAAAGGCGAGTGCATGTATCTTTTTGGTAGAACATTTATTTTCTTTGGATATGTACCCAGTAAGGGGATTGCTGGGTAGAATGACAGTTCTAAGTTCCTTGAGAAATCTCCAAATTGCTTTTTTTTTTTTTTTTTTGGGGGGGACGGAGTTTCACTCTGTCACCCAGGCTGGAGTGTAGTGGCGTGATCTCGGCTCACTGCAACCTCCACCTCCCTGGTTCAAGCAATTCCCCTGCCTCAGCCTCCTGAGTAGCTGGGATTACAGGCACACACCACCACACCCGGCTAATATATGTATTTTTTTCTTAGTAGTGACAAGGTTTCACCATGTTGGCCAGGCTGGGCATGAACTCCTGACCTCAGGCAATCCGTCCACCTCGGCCTCCCAAAGCGCTGGGATTACAGGCATGAGCCACTGTGCCTGGCCCAAATTGCTTTCTACAGTGGCTGACCTAATTTATATTCCCACTAACAATATATAAGTGTAGGGAGATGACTTCCTAACCAAAGGCCTGATGTCTAAGTGTTTGCAGCGATGATGCAAATGACCATAACACCTGTATTTAATCAACTGTTAATACCACCCTGCTAGTACTTCCGCCAAAGCTTTCAAGTTGCAGCCTCAGCAGATACCGAGGTATGGGTAGTAATTTTGAGGAAACAACCACCAGAGGAAGAAGCTTGTGTCTGAGGTTAGAAGTGGACATAGGGATAAGAGGCAGGATTGAGGGAAACTGCACTGGGCTTCGGATGAGACCAGAGACACTTTGGCTACTGTGCGGGAGGGAAGCCACTCAGCTGGATAGGATGGTATAAAGTGCTCCCATAGCGTCTTGTCCACAGTGGGTGTACCACCAGCATCCTCCATGGAAATGCTGGCCAGAGGGGCCCCGTGCAGAATCACAAGCAGGGGCCAGGGTTTGTGAAGGGGGGATCCCAGGACTGTGTGGAAGGAATGAGTCCATATCTTTTCTGACTGATTTGGCCGAGTGCCTGGGCTGAAGTGGGTGTCCTGCTGGAGCCCACGAGGCCACCCTCAGGGTGTCAGTTTCTGGGAAAAAAAGTGGGTAATCCTAGGAGACTCTCTGGACTCCTCCTTCTTGGGACTGGCCTTGGGAGGCGGAAGGGGACTTGCTGTGGCCCCCACTGGGAAGTGGGCTGTGGTGCAAAGATAAATGGGTCCGTGGAGCTGACCAGACAGGCAGTGTCTGCAAATGCAGAGGATCTAGATCAGGGGTGTCCAATCTTTTGGCTTCCCTGGGTCCCAATGGAAGAAGAAGAACTGTCTTAGGCCACGTATAAGATACACTAAGACTAACTATAGCTGAAGAACTTATTTAAAATCTCAAAAAACAAACAAACAAACAAACAAACAAACAAACAAACAAAAAAACCCAACAACCTCTTATACTGTTTGAAGAAATTTTACGAATTTGTGTTGCCCGCATTCAAAGCTATCCTGAGCCTCATGCGGCCAGAGGCCGCGGGCTGAACAAGCTTGGTCTGGATTCAGGAGGGTCTGCCTCTGTTTCACCCCATCATTCTTGACCCCCGTTGAGGTATTAGTGGGTGCTCCAGCTGGGTTTCAGCCAAACACCTGGGTTCAGGCTGAAGTCCATGCTCAGCTTCGGGCCAGGGCACTGGAGCAGGAGTGGCATCACTCAGGGCCTGTCCTCACCAGGGTCTCCTTTCTTTGTCACCTTGGGCAGCTCTGGGTTGTTTTGTAGGGGAAAGTGGCATCTCCTCCCCTGCCCAAGAGGAGGGTGGTGCTGAGCAAAGGTAGCCTCTGCGGGCTAGAGATGGCAGGGACCACGGGACCCAGCAGAGTGAGGGGTGCTGAGGGGTCTCAGAGCAGAGAGACTCCCTTTTTCTGACCCTCTCCAGCTGACTGCAGGTCCCCGCGCCTGGGGGGCCGGACGCTCCCCCATGTGCTTCTCTGCCCCTCTGCTAACTTCAGTCCACATCTCAGCCTCCGAGGGTGGGGCGTCTGGAGCCATCCCCTCTGCGCTCCCCTGCGGGACTTTGTAGAGTGACCCAAAGCTTCCGCTCCCTAGCCCTGTGCTCTTCCCCTCTCCAGTCTATTTCGGCCAGGAATTGGGTCTCTGCCAGCCCAGCGCTCGGACTGGAGCTTCGGGGGGCTGGGGAGGTAACCCTTGCCAATGGGAGGGGGGTGTCACAGCGCCTCATTCCCTCCCAACTTGCGCGCCTCGGAATAATCTCCAGCAGCGGGCCTAGAAGCCCAACTGCTTTTGTTTCGGGCGTCGGTGCTTCCCGGAATCCCGGTACCCGGACCCAGCCACCAAGCCGACCCCACCCCCCCCGCGGGCTTTGTTCCCTGCGCGGCGCATTGCGCGCGGTGGCCACGCGGGGGCGCTGGGCTGGGGGGGGGGGCCGGGCGGGGGGCAGGGCGCGACCCCGGGCCACCTCCCGAGCCCCTCCCGGTTCCTCCCGGCTCCTCTTTGCTCCTTCCCGCTCCTCCTCCCGCGCCCGGCCTCCGCCTCGCCGCTGGGCTCGGACGCAGGCTTAGCCGCAGCCTCTGAGCCTCCTCCCCGCAACCAGGCCAGGCCAGCTCGTCTCGCCGCGCCCGGCTGCTGCCTCCGCTCCAGGGTTCGGCGCCGGCCAGGCCAGGCCAGGCCAGCCAGCTTGTCTCGCCGCGCCCGGCTGCTGCCTCCGCTCCAGGGTTCGGCGCCGGGACCTCCTCCTCCGCCGCCAGCCCGCCCTCGTCTACACCGCACGCCCGTGGTGCGCCCTCCAGGGGCCCAGCTAACCACCCGGGCTCCTAAGTCTCATTCTACCTGCTTCACGCTTAGTGGTCATCTAGAAATACAGACGTGTCGTAGGCACTCAGTAAATGTCTGTTGAATGACTATGTGTAAGCACTCGTCCGTTCTTTACCATACCTCATTTTTAAAGTTAATAATGCTGGACGTTATTTTTTCGAGCAATTTTAGGTTCACAATAAAACTGAGCCAAAAGTACAAAAAGTTTCACTTACCCCCTGTACCCAACCCCGAACGACCTCCCCCACTCTCGACCTCCCCCACTCTTGACCTCCCGACCAGGGCGTGCATTGGTTGCCATCGTAAACCTACACTGCCACATTAGGGTCACCTAAAGTCCACAGTTTTCTTTAGGGTTCACTCAGTGCTGTACACTCCATGGGTATGACATGTGTAAGGCCATGTCATTCTGGTATCACGCAGTATTTTCACTGCTCTAGAAATCCACTGTGCGCAGACTATTCAACCCTCCCTCTTTCCAACTCCTGGCAACTACTACTCTTTTTACTGTCTCCATAGTTTTATGAAATCATACTAATTTTCACAACCATCCAAGAGGTAGGAACTCTTCCCCTTTTACCCTTGAAGAAACTGAGGCTCAGGGAGGTTGCCAGGGCCATGTCAGCTTCCTGATAGCACAGCCACTAAATTCCAATCGGCTACCAGGTTTCCTGCAACCCTGGCCTGGGATATACTCCTGAACAATGAATCCAGTAATGGCATGACCACAGTGCTGCACCACCCTGGCCAGCAAACAGGCTCCCTTAGGGGACTCCACTCCTCTACCTGGACACTTCTGCAGGCGGCAAGTGGGGAAGGAGTGACAGGTATGGACTGCCTTGCTTGGCTTCTGGGAGGAGCCATTTGTGCCTACTGCCAGGCCTGATGAAACATTACTAGGCTGGGCAGAAGTACAGATGGAAGCCCTGGCCAGTGGTCTGCCCCTTCCTTTCCCCAGCCCAGGCTCTGACTTCACTGTAGGGAACTTGCAGAGCACGCATGGACACCCAGCATGCAGCCCAAGCTCCATCCCCACCTCAGAGCCAAACACCCCCAAGCTAATCCTCAGGCCCAGGAGTGTGCACCCTGGTGAGAGCAGACAGCTGCAGGAAGAGGACTTGCAGAGGCTCTAAAGTGGGCCCCAGGACCTTTGGGCAGGGCCCCAGGTACCTGGAGCATGATCCAAAAGGGAGGGCATGAGCTCGAGGTGGGCATATCCCTTGACCTTATGCTAGATTACCAGATTTAGTCAATTAAAACAGGAGTCCCCAAACCCCTGGCCATGGACCCATTCTGGTCCATGGCCTGTTAGGAAGTGGACTACATAGCAGGAGGTGAACAGCAGGTGGACGAGGATTACTATCTGAGCTCTGCCTCCTGTCAGATCATCACGCATTAGATTCTCATAAGAGTGAGAACCCTATTGTGAACTGCGCATGTGAGGGATCTAGGTTGCCTGCTCCTTTTGAGAATCTAACTAATGCCTGATGATCTGAGGTGGAACAGTTTCATCCTGAAACCAAACCCCTGCCCCAATCTGTGGGAAAATTGTATTCTGTGAAACTGGCCCATGATGCCAAAAAAGCTGGGGACTGCTGAATTAAAACACAGGACACCCATTTAAATTTGAATTTTAGATAATTGTATTAGTCTGCTTTCACATAGCTGATAAGACATACCCAAGACTGGGCAATTTACAAAAGAAAGAGATTTAATGGACTTACATCTCCACATCTGGGGAAGCCTCACAATCATGGCAGAAGGCAAGGAGGAGCAAGCTGCGTCTTACACGGATGGTAGCAGGCAAAGACAGAGAGTTTGTACAGGGGAACTCTTCTTTTTAAAACCATCAGATCTGGTGACACTTATTGGCTATCACAAGAACAACATACAAAAGTCCTGCCCCCATGATTCATTTACCTCCTGCAGGGCCCCTCCCACAATACGTGGGGATTCAAGACGAGATTTGGGTAGGGACACAGCCAAACCATATCAATAATCAGCAAATAATATTTTAATAGAAGTATGTCCCAAACGTATACTTATACCCCCCACACCCCCCAAATTATTTGTTGTTTATCTGAAATTCAAATTTAATTGGGCATCCTGTATTTTATCTGCCAACCCTGCCCTGTGGACTCCTGACCCATAGAGAGAGAGAGAGAGACAGCAGGAGGAGGGCCTGAGTGGAGTTCTCAAAAGTATGGGGCTTGGGCAGGGGCCTCAGTCCTCTGTGCTGAGGCTATCCTGTCTGCATGTTTTAATATCCTGAAATTGCAGCAGGGTCCTTGCTTCTAGGGGTCCTGGGAACAAGGTCCTTGTCAGGAGCTGGCTCCACTCAGTAGGAGTCCAGGGTGGTTTGACAATAAACTTTGCCATTGAAGACTCTGGAATGCAGGTGTGTTGGGTGAAGGCTGGGGAGGCAACAGATGGTGTGAGGAGATGGGGAGGTGGGATGGGGACGGAAAGTGAGCTTGCAGCTGCTGCCTCCATCTTGGTCCTTCCAAGAAGGTTAAAGAAGGTCAGGGGCATGGGGAGAGGTTTTAGGAGAGTTAGGGAGGATAGGAGGGACACAGCGACAAATCCCTGCACTGCCAGGGTGAAAGTGCACTGTGTTTGTGCAGCCTGATTTCCTGGCTGAAATGTCCCTTTCACATCACCATAGTTAGCATCCCAGGCAAGGTCGTGAAGGAAGCCAGGCAGGATCTGATGGAAGCTGGGCAGATGGCCTATTGAGGCACAGAGGGTACGTTTTTGCAGGCTTGGTGTTGGTGCCCATCGCCCTGAGCTTGGGCCCATGCAGATCAGTGGGGTCACTCAGGGCAGTGAGGGAAGCTCTCACTGGAAGCGGAAGAGCTGGCTCAGGGAGGAGGTGGTGGACATGATGGAAAGGCCAAGATGAATGTTTGGGAATGACTTCTGGAAACCTTTTGTAGAGGACTCACTGAACTGCTTTAGAATTGGAGTCCCAGTCTATTCTAGTGGCTTTTAAAGGAGCTACCTGGAAGAGAGAAGCCACTGTCCTCAGGGCAATGTTCTGGGCAGGCGGGAGTTCTTGTACACTCCTAGATGGGCCTGGACTATATCCTCCATGTATATAAGCCTCAGCTTTTGCACCTGCTGAATGGAGATAATTTGGGGGGTTTATTGCGAGAATCAAATGAAATCATGCATAAAAGCAACTTGCAAGGGGAAAGTGTACTTAGAAAGTACAAGAGAGCATTGATTGTTAACTCAGTGTGTATGCAGCTCTTCCTTGGGACCAGACCCTGTGTCAGTCTGCAGGGAATTGGAATAATCCCATGGAGCCTAGGTCTGGTGGGGAAGACAGGCTTGTGATCAGGTCACATAGGTATAGGCAGGGGGCCCCAAGGGGATCCGAGGAAGGGAGTTGTCCCTATTCCTTGGGAGATCAGGAAGGGGTTACCCAGGAGGTGTTGCTGGATGGAGCTCTCAAATATGGGGCGATGTCACCAGATGGAGCAGAGTGGGAAGGGGATTTCAGTCTAGCAGGCAGGAGGCAAGGCCAGGGGCTGACAAGAGCCTGGGTGGGGGCTGCCAGGCAAGAACAGATGACTCACTGAAGTGCCTTGGCCCCCAGGAGGTTGAACTCTTTCCTCTGGGCAGGGATGAAGCACGCAGGTGACAGCATCTGGGTGACAGTTTGAAAATATCACTCTGGTTTCCATTGAAGTCAAGGTTTACAGACGCAAGGTGGGAAGGAGGCTGGGAATCTAGAGGGGGAAGGTTTCTGCTATGGTCCAGGTTAGCTAACAAGGGTGTGATTGGGGCGGAGGCATGGGTATGGAGAGGAGGAGACTTCCTGTAATGTTAGAGTTGGAATCTACAGGGCTCAGTACCCCTCTCAGGATCCTGGGCCCTCTGAGCCCCTTCCTCCCTGAGCTCATGCCTGACAGCTCTATTCTGTGGGAGTCTTCTCTCCTCTGAACACCGATAACCTCTGCTTCCCACACCACTGACTTTAGAGTCTCGTGGCATACTTTTGTTTATTTATTTTTAATTGTTTCCAAGTCCCAGTTGTTTTCTTGAATGTCACAGAAACATTGGTGAAATTATTTTCTAGGGCAGAGCTAGCTTATTTACTTGTTTCTCTCCCTCTCTTCCTCCCTCTAGCTCTTTCGCTCCCTCCCTCCTTCCCTCCCTCCCTTCCTTCCTTCCATTCTTTCTTTCTTCCGTTCTTTCTTTTGTTCTTTCTTCCCCTCTTGTACTTATCACCATTTATGCATCTATTTTGCCACTGCACTGTTTCCAGTTTTTGGCAATTATGAATAATGCTGCTTATAAATATTTCTATAATTGTATTTTGATGAACATATGGATATATTTCTCTTGGGCATATAGCTAGTAGTAGAATTGTGGGGTCACAAGGTTCACATATATTTGACATCAGTTGGTACTGCCAAAGAGTTTTCCAAAGTGATTGTATTGATTTATGTTCTTGTCAAGAGTCTATGAAAGTTGCAATTGCTCCATACCCTTTTGAACATTTAGTATTATCAACTGTAAAATTTTTAGCTATTCTGGTGTTGGCATAGTGTTATTTCATTGTGGTTTTAATTTGTGTTACTCTGATGACTGAAGGGGTTGACCACTTTTTCCTATGTTTATTGGCCATCTTGGTATCCTCTTTGGTGTGGTGCCTGTTCAAGACTCGCATTCAAAATGAATGGGATTAGGAATATTATTTTAACATTCTGGATATAAGCCCATTGTCTCTTTTGGGTGTAATAAACATCTTCTGCTCCATGGCCTTCTCTTTTGCTTCCTTTCTTCTCTTCTGCTCCAGGACATCACTTTCTTAATGATGTCTTTTGATCAACAGAAGTTTCTCATTTTAATATAGTTCAGTTAATCTATCTTTTCCTCCATGGTTGAAGCATTTACTGGAAAGTTTTAAAAACCTTTCCTTACACCAAGGCCATGAAAGTATTCTCTTGTAGGAGCTTTATTGTTTTGCCTTTCACATTTAAATCTGCAATTCACCTGGAATTGGTTTGTATGTATGGTGTGAGGTAGGGTCAAGTTTCACATTTTTTTCACATGGATATCCAATTTACCCAACTCCAGATACTGAAAAGACAATGCTTTTCCCACTCTGTAGTACACCTTTTATTATCAATCAACTGTACCTATATGTCTGCTTCTAGATTCTCTATTCTATTCTACTGGTCTATTTGTCTGTGCACCAATAATACAATGACTTAACTATTGTAGCTTGGTAAATTTTGATATCTGATAGAAAAACTCCTCCTAAATTTTCCCATTCTGTACTTATCACACTGTAATACAATTCCCTGTTTACTGGTGTGAAAGATGAGAGTCAACATTTACTTGCCAAGACTTAAATGAGCAAAATCCTAATTTTACAAATTTTCTGTAACTGACCTTATTTTACTTTAAAGCCCTTCATTCCTACTGTAAGTCTATTTATTGCTGTCCTTGGGTTTTTGTTGTTGTTGTTGTTATTCCATTTTCTCCATTAGTAGTTTGTTAATTATGTATTATTCTACTATTTTGATTGGTTTTCTTAGAGATAAAAACATGCATCTGTAAGTCTAATATCAATTGGTAATTTCACCATGCCCAGGATCTTAGAATACTTTAATTCCATTTATTCTTCTGTTTTTGTGTATCATGGTATATTTTAATTTATATTTTAAAACACATTAGAAAGTGTTATTGCCATTATTTCATATTGTCAACATTCATTTAGATTTACCTACATATATAATTGTTCTGGGTCTCCCTACTCTTTCCTGCATGTCTGTAATTCTATCTGGGATCATTTTCATCTCCCTTTAGCATTTCCTAATGTGGTTCTACTGGTGACAAATTATCTCTGATTTTGGTGTCTAAATGATGAATTAATCTCAGATTCATTTTTGAAAGATATTTTACTGAGTAGAAAACTCTAAGTTGGTTGTTATATTCTTACAGCATTGTGAAAATACTAGTCTGTTGACTTCTGGCTGCTTTATTTCTTTGGAGAAGTCTGGCTCGGTCTTATGGTTGCTTCTTTTAAGACATGTCTTTTTTCTCTAGATGTTTTTAGGATTTGTCTTTGTCTTTGGTTTTTATCAGTTTTGGTCTGATATGCCTAGGGGAGTGTGTGTGTGTGTGTGTGTGTGTGTGTGTGTGTGTGCATATTTATCCTTCTTGGGGTACTCAGAGCTTCTTAATCTATAATTTAATTTCTTTAATTAGTTTTGGGCAATTCCCAATGTTTATCCCTTAAAATACTTCTGTCCTATTCTCTTTCTCTTCTGGGACACCAGTTTCATGTATAATACCTTTTCATCACATATTTTTTGTTTCTTCTGCTCTTCTCTTTTCTTCATTTTCTATCCTTTTGATTCTGTCCTTCAGCTGGAAATTTTCTTCCATCTTGCAGTTCACTAATCCTGTCTTCAACTGAATGTAATTTGTTTATAAACACAGCCATCAAATTCTTAATTTCATATATTGTGGTTTTAGTTACAAATTTAACATTTAGGTTTTTTAATATACTTTCTGGTTTCTACCAGAATTCTTTATCTTATTATTTAACTCCATGGATTTATCTATTATGGTTATTTTAAAATCTATTTCTAGTAATTTTCAAATTTGGATATTCTGTGAGCTTCTTTTCTTTTTTAAATTTTTGTTATTTTTAAAACAAATTTTACTGTGTATATTTGAGGTTTGCAACATGATGTTATGGCATACATATAGATAGTAAAATGATTATCATAGAGAAGCAAATTAACTTATCTGTCATCTCACATAGTTACTGTGAGTTCATTTCTGTTATTTATTTTTTCTCTTGGCTTTTGTTTGGATCTTGCCTTTTGGCAAGCCTTGTTGGTTTTGCTGGATGTCATATATGAAAAATAGCAGAAATCAATTTGAAATTCTGAACAATGCTATCTTTCTTCAGAGAGGATTTGCTTTTACTTCCTGCCAGCCTGAGGCTAAGAGCAATTCACCCTAATTCATTCAGAATTCAGTATGACTTTAGTCATCATGAGTACTGGCCTATTTTCTCTTCATTCATACCACTAGGGTGTAGCTCTTTTGTATTTCAACCAAAAACCTGGGTTTTTAAAATCAAGACCTATTCTTTGTTTTCTTCCCCCCCAAGACAGAGTCTCACTCTGTTGTCCAGGCTGGAGTGCAGTGGCACAATCTCGGCTCATTGCAACCTCTGCCTCCCGGGTTCAAGCGATTCTCTTGCCTCAGGCTCCTAAGTAGCTGAGACTGTAGGCATGCACCACCATGCCCGCCTAATTTTTGTATTTTTAGTAGAGACGGGGTTTTACCATGTTGGTCAGGCTGGTCTCCACCTCCTGGCCTCAAGTGATCCAGCCACCTCGGCTTCCCAAAGTTCTGGGATTACAGGCGTGAGCCACTGTGCCCAGCCGAGAGCTATCCTCTTAAATTGTCTCTAAACTTCGCTTGTATGTCCTGAGCCTCTCGATCTGGTGAGATGCTCTGCTCAGTTCCTCAGTCTCTTGGCAAGTCACCTAGGGGAATTTGGTCCCAGATTGCTGGCTCCCCTTCTGATGCATCAGTCAAGGAGGAACGTGGTCCCACATTTCTGGCTCACCTTTCTGGGCTTACTTCTGGATTATTCCCCACAAATTCTTGCTTCCTCAGTTGCTTTCTGATGCTTTCAAGCAGTATTGTTTCATCAAAACAATTCTGGAAAAAATATTTTTTTCCAGAATTTCTAAATGATTTCAATGGAAGGATTGGTCCAAGATATCCCAACCGGCAATTGATGGAAGTGGAATCTTCAGCTCCATTACATTTAAGTGATCCAAAATGGGTCAAAGGCTGGGGACATACAGTGGCAAATTTTCCATGAAATTCCATATAAGAAAGGATCACTGATGAATTCTTAGACATCATGGATACTGAAAAACTGACTCAGTCATTTAAATCTTAACTTTGGAGCTGTTCAAGTGCACATACCCACTTGGTAGCTTGACAGGTTGCTTTTGTTTCCCTTCACTTGTGAGTGACTGGATTACCTTGCCAATCCTTTTTTCTGTCCCTTCCCCCTGCCACCACAACCACACTTTTTGATTGATCCTTTTCTCCTAGTCCTACTCTAGGTACATCTGAGGATGCTGCATCTCCCACTGCTACGAGGGCCAGTCTCAGAGCATCTTAGAGAGCCTCAGAACACTGTGGTGTAGGATTGATTAAAAAATACTTGTAAGGAGGCCAGGTGTGGTGGCTCACACCTATAATCCCAGCACTTTGGGAGGCTGAGGCGGGAGGATTGCTTGAGGCCAGGAGTTCAAGACCAGCCTGGGCAACATAGTAAGACCTTGTCTCTAAAAAAATTACATTTTAAATTTGCTCAGTATGGTGGCATGTGCCTGTAGTCCCAGCTACTTGAGAGACTGAGGTGGGAGGATTGCTTGAACCCAGGAGTTCGAGGCTTCTGTGAGCAATGACCTTGCCATTGCCCTCCAGCCTGGGCAACCGAGTGAGACTTTGTCTCTAAAAAATAAAAATACTGGCCAGGCGCGGTGGCTCACGCCTGTAATCCCAGCCCTTTGGGAGGCCGAAGTGGGCAAATCACTTGAGGTCAGGAGTTCAAGACCATCCTGGCTAATACGGTGAAACCCCATCTCTATTAAAAATACAAAAAATTAGCCAGATGTGTTGGCATGTGCCTGTAGTCCCAGCTACTCAGGAGGCTGAGGCAGGAGAATCACTTGAACCCGGCAGGTGGAAGTTGCAGTGAGAAGAGATCACGTCACTGCATTCCAGCCTGGGTGACAGTATAAGACTCTGTCACAAAATAAATAAATACATAAATAAAAATAAAAAATAATAAAAATACTTGTAAAGGAGGCTTTCCAGTTACTAATGTGATAAAGGTCTGTGTATTTTATATAAAGTAGTATGTGTGCTATGTGAGCTTATGTTTTCTTGCTAGGAATTCTGTTTCCGGACTTGACGGGAGAGTGGTCCTGAGAGGAGACACTAGGGTCACTCGCCAGGCTCACACATCCCAGACATATTGTCTGCTTGTTGCCCAGCCACACTCCTCTGCATCTCAGGGCTTCTGGGAAGCTGCCTCGCTTCATAAATCAAGGTACAACATTGTGTCTGGTCATGGAAATTTAATTTATCTTTAGGCACAACTTGGAACCAGACACACATATATGCTTAGGGCCCTCAAGTGTTCACTTCAAAGGCACTTTCCATCAGACTGCACTCTCACCCTCATTTCTCCTCTTTCCCACCCCTCCAGTAGGAAGTTTAGTGTGGAGAGGATGGTCACCCTAGAGAAACCCAGTATTTGGACATTCCTAGCCAGATTCTATTCTGCATATGGACACGAACTGGACATGTCTACAGACAGATAATCTATCCAACATGAAGAATAAAGTGAAAAATGAAGTATAAACTGAAAGAAAGCCCACAAACTTGTTCTGTATCTGCAATTAAGGCAAAATCCATGAAAAAGAAAGCTTTTTTACTCAGAGCACTGCAGATGCAACTCCAAGCCTCAGTGATAATGATGCAGGTATATGCATGTGTGTCTGCAGGCATGCATGTGTGCATGTGAGAGAAAAGAATATTTAGCAAGCTCCCCCATACAGAAAAGACAAAAGTGGAAACAGATCTGTGTGCTGTTTGGTAATATGGCTTGAATGACCTTTCCAGCCGGTTATTTTGGTCCTGCAGTGCAGTCATTCTCAACAATGTTTACATCAAGCAACCTCGGATCCTGCCCATCCTGCCTATTGAGCAGCTTCAATCCCGGAAAGAGATGAGGACGGCCTTTGATTGGGAAATTAGCTTCTCTCAAATGCAAGCAGAAGCATGGAATCTTGCAGTGTGGGAGTGGAAAGAAATCTTGGAGATCATCTTGTCCACCCCCTCATTTTCTAGATCATAAAGTACAGGCTTGGAGAGTTGAGGGAACTTTCTCAGGGTTGCACAAAGGATCAGTGGCAGGGGAAGGCTTGGAAACCAGTCTCCAAATTTCTGGTAACCCCAGTCTATCTTTAGCAATGACAAAAAGGGACTGAAAATAATAGATGATTAAGGAAATTTTCAAAACCCCCAAATCATAATAAGAGGCTTTGAAATATGAAACTCTAAACCAATAGTTAGATCCTGTTATTGGCATTAGAAGCTGTAATGATTTCTCTTTCTCATATGAAAGGATGAGAGCAATGGGATGTGACCATTTTTCTCAGGTAAAGCACACCGTATACTCCAAACCATATACTCTGTTTACATCGAACGGTACACTCAAGCTATGTCACTTTTGGGTTATCCTGCATTCATTCACACTTCTGTTTGTGAAGACACATCCATTAAGTGAGTACTAGTGTGAGGCAAAAGCTAAGAGGATCAGGAACATCCTTATCCAGTCTCTTGGCAGCTAAAGTTGGGGTACCTGTGTCTTGGCCTTGGCCGTTAGGATGCTGCTATCTGGGACTTTGCATCTGGAGAGAGTGGTGCAGATGACACAATAGTCATTCTTTTAGTGCTGTTGGTGGTGCCGGGGCAGCCCCTAGCAAGGCTATTCTTGAGGCATGACCTTGACTCATTTTATTGATATTCTGCCTCTGTCTTTTTTTTTTTTTTTTTTTTTTTAGATATGGTCTTGCTCTGTTGCCTGGGCTGGAGTGCAGTGGCATGATCTTGGCTCACTGCACCCTCCACCTCCTGGACTTAAGCAACCCTCCCATCTTAGCCTCCCAAGTAGCTGGGATGACTACAGGTGCATGCTAATTTTTAACTTTTTGGTACAGATGAGGTCTCACTATATTGTCAGGCTGATCTTGAACTCTTGGGCTTCAGCGATCCTCCTGCTTCAGCCTCCCAAAGTGCTGGGATTACAGGCATGAGCCACTGTGCCTGGCCTGTCCTGCCTCTTTCAGTCACTGCCTGCTTCCTGAGGCTGGCTCTCCAACTTTCTGTCAGTCTTTTGAGCTACAGTATCCTTTAAAGGAATCCCCTTTCTACTTAAGAGTTGGTCTCTCCTCACTTGTATACAAGAGCCTTGGCTGATGCATTGGAAGAATGAATGCCCTCTACAAGTTTCTGCATGTAGTGCTTTTGCTGGGCTCTCTTCGTTGTGTATGTCTCACTATAAAGATTAGAGAGACGCTTGTCTTTGATGTCCAAATCAAATAAAGCTGGAGACGATAATTAAATTTCCCCAGGACCTACAGCCTTGCCCCAGGGAAAGGCATTTTAAAGGTCAGTGCATCTCAATGTCCAGCAGGTTACCCAGTGGAGCCTGCAGAAACTTGTCGGTAGGGCACAAGCGTCTGTTCTGTCGTAGGTCCCCATTCAAGGAGGGACCAATGCTGGGGCCCAGGACTAGTTATACAATTGATGAGACCCACCTTCAGGCAGGAGGATGTTTAGTACAGCTCCCAGTGTCACAGGGAGGGACTTGACCATCCTCCCCCATGTAATTGACATCAGGACCCAGGTTGGTTTATGGGGATTCCACAGGTGTTGTAGGAAATCAGCCTGAGGGGACACTGTAGGGCTGGGGGTCCCATTAGGGAGGGAACAAACCAGTGTTTGGACATCTGCCCCTCAGACGGCCCTGCCCACCTGAGGGTGTGACCTTGTCCTTCTCCTGAATCCCTCCTCCCTGCTGGTCCCCAGAGCAGCTTGAGTGTACAAGGATGTGGTGCAGAGTGGGAGGAGACCTCACATCTGTCCCTGCTGCACCTGCCTGAGCCTGCTCCAGGCCTGAGCTGCATGAAGGAGTGTAGAGTGGGGATGTGGTGATGGGGGAGAGATGGAACCTTTGATATTAAACTGTGCCGAGCTATTTAAGTAACTGAAAGTGAAGTTTTTCTTATACCTGCACATGACCTGAAAAGGTATGGAATCCTCTAGAAGTTTAGAGAATTGGAGAAGGGAGATCCAGCAGAATGGGGTGAAGGGAAGTGGTGGGAAGATGAGGACACTTCTTGCCGGCCCTCTACAGAGGTCAGCTCCTTTAATGACATGAAGTCAAAATGCAAATGCAGAGTCTCCAGCCCACCCCCTTCATCCAGACTTCCACACGCCATATCTTTCCTGAATAGAACTTATGGAACCTCCGGGGCCAGGAGACACTGGTGGAGAGGGGGGTCACAAGACAGAGTCCCCTGACAGTGTCCAGGGCCTGAGCTGCTGTGATCTGACACAGTGTGGCTTGGGTGGTTCTGGGCTTCCTTGTTTCCAGGCCATGTGCTACCCCTAGTCCATTTGGTGACTTTGTGCAAATTAGACAATTAGGCACCCCTTCAAGATGCTTTACTGCCCTCTGCTGGAAAATTGTTTAGTATACAAATGTACCAGTATGTCTAGGGCTTGAATGGCAGCCTCTAAATGTAATGGTGTTGTGCAGTATGCAACCTGGACAACTGATCTTCGTGGCTCTGCCAGCCTGACTTTCTTCTGGCTCTTGTGAAAATTCTGAAAGAGACTTAATTTCCTGTGGTAAATGCCTTTTCTACTTAAGCTAGCTGAAGTGGCTTCCGGTGTTTGACGAAGAACTCTGACTGATATGAATAGGGATGCTGATACATGCCTCCTGGGGTTGAAACCAGATGACTTGTGGAAGCAAGGGTCTCCAAGAAGGCATAAGGCACCTGCGTTACTCAGTGAGTTTGTACTTCATTTATTAATTGTGAGAGGAACATGGGAAAATGATCTAATTCACTCTGCCTTCCTTCCTTATTCTGGAAAACTGTTTACTCTTTTGTTTTTGTTGTCAGGGTCAGAGTTCATGGTTAAAGAGGGGAGCCGCAAGGATGAAAATGTGAGTGTGTGTTATACATACTCCAGCAGGGTGACTTGTGGGGAAAATGGCTTTGCTGGGTCTTGCTCATGCACTGTCGTGTCTCCTATTGTTACAAGGAGAGATGACATCAGTCTATGCACCATTTGTCCGGTGACTGTGTGTGTGTGTGTGTGTGTGTGTGTGTGTGTGTGTGTGTGTGTGTGTGTGTGTGTGTCTGGCTGCAGATAATGTGATCAGGTTCCAGGTTTTCCAGGGCAAATTTGAGATGTTTTGTTTTTATATGTCAGGCCCTTTCTGGACCCATATGTTTTGGTTTAGGCCACGTGGGCACTGCCACTCAAGGTCATAGCAGCCCCTGCCCAGGGTGTGCCAAGAAGAGAAAAGGAGTAGGATCTCCCCAGGGAATCCTCCTTCCATCAATTTATGGAAATGCCTGTCTGACTCAGTCCTCAGCCTTCATATCTGAAAGGAGCGAAAGGTGAGTTGCTTGCTTCCCGCATTCCCCATCCCTGTCTGAGCCAGGAAGTGGGATAAGGGAGGGATGGGCGGGAGCTGCGAGGCTGGTAACTGTTCAAGGGTGCAATTTGAAGACTCCTCTGCCCAGAGAAACCAGGCTTGGTTGCTGCTGGCAATGTGACAGTGCTTTGCTAAGGGGCCTTTCTTTCCACCTTGAATGAGGAGCAGGGGCGGCAAAGGCCAGGAGAGGGAGCCATTGAGTCACGTTCACATTTAGTGACGCCTTTCAGGGCAGGTTTGGACAGAGGGGAGGACAGAGGGAAAGGGTGTCTACATCTGGAGGGGTAGTTGTGTTAGGAAGAGGGACCTAGGAGCAGAGAAAAGGAAGACACGGGGGAATTGGGGAAGGGGGTTCACTGGATACAAACCTCCTTATTCTGGAATTTGTCCCAGGATGTCCCAGGTCCCTGGAGGTCCCTTGGCATGAGTGTTGCCTGGCACTTCCCTCCCTTAGGCCCCCACCCCCACCGGCTCATGCTTCCAGCTGGGGGACTAATCCTGATGCCCTAATGAAGTCCCAATTTCACCCACTCTCAGAGGGGAAAGGCCACGTATAGGGCACCCGGCTGTGCCCTATTCTGGAAGCGCCCCTTACATGCTGGTTGCCCGTTCTGCAGTGAGCTCAGAGGTCCTTCAGGGAGGAAGAGCTGTCCACACCCCAGGAAAGGAGGAGTGGGGTCTGTAAAGGGCTCTATCCTTCAGGAAGGGGGAGACCCTGGGTCAGATAAAGGCCTGAGATGAGGGGCTTACTTCCCGTTGGGTCATTACTATTCTCTTGTCCCATGTTTAGGGGCTCTAGATAAGAACCATGGCTTTTCTATGAAGTCCCCTTCTCTGACCCCAACTTGCTGCAGGTGACTTGTTTGGGGAGAAGGGGGCCAGCAGCCCTGGGCCACCAAGCTGCGTTTTGTGAACCTGCCCAGTGCTTCTTTTTCACTCACCACCCACTCCCTGTGGCATGGTTCTTCTTCCACGGTCGTATGGCGGATATGTATTCACCTTTTCACAAATCAGATGGAGGGAACCCTGGAGACTCTCCTCTCCAGTATCCTTTTTTAATTTTTTGATACAGGGTATATGGCTCTGTCACCCCAACTAGAGTACAGTGGTGTGATCACAGCTCACTGTAACCTCAAACTCCCAGCCTCAAGCAATCCAATCCTTCCTCCTCAACCTCCCAAAGTGCTGGGATTACAGGGCTGAGCCACTGCACCCGGTCTCCAGCATTCTTGAGAGGCAGTGTTGAACTCTTGTGCTGACTGAGAGCTCACTCCTTCACCAGGGACCTCGTTCCTCTTTAGGACAACTCCAGATGTTAGGGAGTTCTCTCCTTTTTTTTGGGCACCCAGTTGCCTCCTGGAATCTCTCTCCTATTGACTCGGGTTGGCCAAATTTTTGGAGAAAGCTTCCCCTCTCCAACACACCTGTAGAAGTCCCAAGGCCTGTTTGAATGTGTCCCTTAAGCCTTCTTCTCCAGGTAAGCTGCACATGTTTCTTTGGCCTGTCCTCAGAGGCCTCATTCTACTTCCTTCATTCCTCTTCTCTCCACTGAAGGCTCCTTTGCTATCAGGAGCTCCCTTAGCACCTTGGAGCCCCAGGGGGCAGGTCACACATGGCCAGGCTCCATGGAATTCCCACCTGGCCAGGGCTAGAAGGAGATTTTACTCACAGGAGATCAGGAGCACCCAAGGGTCAGGGCCCACTGGGCCCAGTTCCCTACCCCTTCTCCATCTTCTCCAGTGTCCACCTATGTCACTCAGTGGACACTGACCCCCAGAATGAGGACCACATGATCCTAGAATGGCCAAGCTGAGCAGAATCTTGATGAGCAGCTGGTCTTGCATTTCTTGCACTGGGCTATGCTTACTCCTGAGCCCTCAGGCATGGGCTGGGGACCTCCCAAAGCTGTAGGGTGGCCAAGAAACACTTCAACTTCACTAGAAGATTCTGGGGAAAAGGCAAGTCACTTAACTGGCAAGTTGATCAAAACGATGTTTTTATATTAAGACAAATGCATATATGTTATGTAATAGAATGCAGAAACATGAATTTCAAAGCCAAAACAGGAGACTTCAGAGGTTTACACTACAGATAGGTTACTTTGGGCTATTTCTTTAGTGCTCTGCCCCCAATTTGCCAACTAGCTGGTCCCCCTCTGCTGAGGGCTGTTTAGGTGGAGAACTTCGAGAAGCTCTGATTACTCCATTTCCTTTATTACTAGAGGTGAGGGAAGTGAGGACCAGAGTGGAGGGGTGATTAGACTGAAGACACACAGCTTGGAGGAGTCCAGATTGGAAACTCAGATCTGTTCTTTTCTCTGTACCAAGAAACGCTGCATAGAGGTTGCCTACTATGGCAAGAAAGGAATCAAAAATAGAAAAGAGGCTCTGGGTTGACCCTTGGTTATCCAGAGATACAATTGGAAGAACAATGTTACCAAGAGTCTGGGCTGTGGGTTGTAAGTAGAGCTGACTCCATTCAATGACAGAAGTATATTCCTTTACCTTAGGTTCTTTTAGGATCTAATGTTCTTTGGGAAAGAGGCTCAGGTGAAGAAAGGAGGAGAAGCCCAACGCCAGCGCCGGGAAGTGAGAGGAAGAAGACCTGGAGAGCCGTAGGGCCAGCCGGAGCCCACTCCGGATGTCAGGCTGGGGAACTGGTAGGACTTCCCTTGCTCACACACCCTGGGGTGTAGCTGCACACGTGTGTGAACACACGCACATACACGCACACCTCACACTCAAGCCCACCGACGCCGCAAAGCTTAAGATCCAACCATGCCTTACAAAGCTGGAATGTAACAGACTACTGAGAATTGAGTTCTGCCCTCCCAACTATGCAACACCCCTGGATAACTGAAACGGCAATTGGAAGGGGGATTCAATCTTACCAGGCAATTAAGCAAGCATAGCTCACTTTTACTGAAAACACTGTCCTTTAAAATATTAAATAAGGGTCAAAGGTTTTGTTTTTCTTTGTAAAGGTGTCTTTGACATTATTTTAAGTTTATGACACCCAACAGTCAAAAACCTTAAGACTGGCTTGTTGCTGTCCTGTGAACTTTCAGAAGTCACATCTCACAGAAGTGCGACTCTTAATATAATTTAATCAAGTCAATTAATACTGTTTAATAAATAGGCCAGAAAATTAGCTGAGAGTTTTTCTCGGCAGGATGTGGTGTGCGACCGAAGTTATGGAAGATTGTCCCTTGAATCACTAAGGCAAACTTTGCTGAGTGTCATTTTACATAGAGCAATCACATAAAAAAAGAGTTATAAATAGAAAAAATTCTAAAGTTCTCCCACAGACAGACAGGGAAATCGAAACATCAAAAAAAAAAAAAAATTGAAGCAAAACAAAAACACAACCACCCTCCCCCGACAACCCATTCGCTTCAAGTTCTTGGTCATACAGTACTCAACATCTTTGGATATTTTACAATATACAACTCCAAACTGCAGCCAAGAAAAAACAGAAAGAATTAACCAGTCATCTGAAAAATTGAGTTTATAAGAAGTCATCACCTTTACAAAATAAAAACAAAAGCCCCAACACCACTGGATTCCAATTTATTCATGTTTCCTTTTTTTTTTCTCTCTCTCTTTTAAAGTCTGGTTTGGCCCCAATTCTTGGCTGATGGGGGCAACACGGGCACATTGGCTGGTAGACATGGGCATGCTTCTGGGGCAAGTGTCTGAAATGAAGACAGGAATCTGAGAGGTGGCTGCCCAGGCAGATGACTTCTGAGAACAGAGGGTGTGTGTAGCAGTCCTGCGGACTGGAGTGGCATCCGGTGGTGCGGAGAATCAGGGGATGTCTTCTGGAGAGCTGTGAGAGGGACAGAGTCTGTGCTCTTCTCTGGCCTTTTTGTTTGTTGTGTGTTTGCTCAGGAAAAAGCCAAGGCGACAGGAAGAGCTGAAGTCTCTTTGTGCCCACAGCACAGAGATTGGGGACTCTAGCCCTGGGCTCTCCCTGGGGATGAACCCTCCTCCTCTCTGGGTTGCTAAGAAACCAAAGCAAACTCGGCAAGAAAAGAGAAGGGAGGGAAGGGGAGAGAAGCTCAGGAAGGCACGGGGCCAGCAGAACCTTCCTTTTCAGGACCTGCTGAAAACTCAAGAACCAGGAGAACATGTGACAGCTGTAACTCACAGAGCCCTTCAAACCTCAGAGGCCTCCACTTCTCTGCACTGAGCCCTTTTGTCAAAACGGGGAGCCAAATACTCCCACTTCATCCCCAGAGGGAGGAGGAAGGGGTTGAGGGGGTTCTCACACAGCAAATGGGACCATCGCTAGCAATGCCAAGGCCCTGAGGAACCCACAACTCAAAAAGCAAAAAGATAAACCCTAGAAAACCAGGGATGTATTTTGTCTGTTTTCAGGAATCAGGGTGAGGGGAAACAGTTGCCAGGTGTTAAGAGGTGGCCCCCCGTCTCTTCGATGTTGGCCCTGAGAGCCCCAAGACACTGCACAGCCTTGGAAGGGGCATTGGAGAAGGGGTAAATACTAAATAGTGCCACCAGGGGTCCAGACATGAACAGCGGCCTGCAGGGAGGGTAAGGTAGCATTCAGAGTTCGCAGACCTGCCTGTGGGCTTTGGTGAAGTTCGGAAGCTCCCCTGACCCCCGATCTCTGTCTAGTCTGGCCATATTTCTCACCTATGCTAATATAGAGCTGGATGTAATAAAACTAAGTCCAGAAAAATAAACTGTTTCCCCACGGACTTGGGGAGTACAAAGCTCCTACCTTCTCTGGGATTCTCTGGGGCGATAGGTGTGTATGTGTTTAGAGGTGGAGGGAGGAAACCTAAGTTACCAGCCCCTTCTATAGCCGGGTGACACTGAGCTACAGAGGGCTGCCCTGTCAAGGTCACAGGACAGGTAAGGGAAAAAATGGCCCTGGCCTCCCAGAGCCTGGTTCCTGACTGGTTCCAGGAGGCCTCCCTGCCAACAGAGCATTTCTTTCTATGTGGCAGGTGGGTAGTTCTCAAAAAGACCCCGGGGCCACTGGAGACTGGAAAATGAGCCCTCAGAGGAGTGTTGGCAGAGACTCTGCCACAGGGGGTGGGGCTTAACCAAGGTGCATGCCCAGCCCCTACCTCCTCCTGCTCCATCTGGCTGGGCACCAGGCCAACCACCCCCTGACCCCTCATAACTCACCCAGCTCCTAAGTGCCCCTGGGCATCCAGTTCTGTGTGGCTTGGGCCCGTGCAGATTTCTACATGAGTGCCAGAGAGACAGCCAGGGAGGGAGGCCCCGGCTCCTGGTCTTTTGGGAAGAGATGCCGGTCTCAGAACAGCAAAAGGAGGCAGCTGCTTTAGGAGCCTGGGAAAATGCCATCACTGATAGTATTATTATTATTTTTCCATTTTCCCTTTGTGTTTTTAAAATGAAAAGTTCAGATCCATGGGGTGGGGAAGAGCGGGCCTGGAGGGAGAAGGACTGGAGGGCTGGTGGGCTGGAGTCGACAGTGACCAGCCTAGTTGTTGGCTTCGGACATGGAGGCCACGTGGTTGAGGCCGGCGAGCCCAGGGAGGCCGGCCAGGCCCGCGGCCCACGGGTCGGGCAGCGGGAAGTAGGGCCGCGCCGCTGCCACGTTCTCGGCCAGCGCGAAGGCCAGGAGGCCCCCCGCGTTCCTCTCAGCCTCCAGCTGCGCGCGCCCGAACAGCTTCATCTGCGTCTCCTCGAACTGCCGCTCCAGCTCCTGCAGGCTCAGGGCGCCCTTGGGCGCTGCCAGGAAGTGCTTGGCGGGGCTGGGGCCCGGGAGGCACACGGTTGTGCCACCCAGGTGGCCGCCCACTTCGCCCAGAGCCGGAGGCATCACGAAGGCCGCCTTTTCGGGGGCCGGGCCACCCGGCCCGAAGAGCAGGCTGGCGGCCCTCCACGCAGCGGGCTTGCGGCCGCGTCGGGGCCGCGCCATGCGGCAGCTCTGGCGCTTGATGTGGCGGTGCAGGTGGTCGGAGCGCGTGAAGCTCTTGTAGCAGAACTCGCACTGGTAGGGCCGCACTCCCGTGTGGATGCGCATGTGGTTCTTGAGGTCGTAGTTGTGCACAAACTTGGCGTTGCAGTGGATGCACAGGTAGGGCCGCTCCCCCGTGTGCTTCCGCATGTGGATTTTCAGCTTGTCCTGCCTGCAGTGCAGAGACTGGGGGTCAGTTCCGCAGGGAACACCAGGAGCCATTCCTAACCTTCTGCTCCCCTTTCCTCCAGAACCAGCCGAGGCTCCCTACTGCCATGGAGTCAAACCCCAGAAATAGGTCCCATGCTAGATCTACCCTCAACTGCCGCCCCACCTTAGACAGGTATGGTTACTCACCTGGATTAAAGGGATGTGGAAAAAGCAGTGTCTGGAAAGTCCCACTCCCCTAAACTCCTTTTATATCCGAGCTCAGAGTCATGAAACTCCCACTCTATTAGGGGTTTATCTCACATACTGGGAAGACACTTTGCCAGAAGTCAGGGTTCTGACCTTAGTCCTCGGATAGTGCAGCGACTTCTGCTGATACTGGATTGTACTTTAATCTCACACCCACTCTCTCCAGGCAACTTTATGCTTTCCCTCCAGTTCATCTATATGCTTTGGCCCAAAGTCCCTGGTCCCATCCCAGCCCCCGGGCTGTTGAGATCTGTCTGTGTTTGGCACTAATCTGGGAGGCTATAGAAGCTTGGGCACACCTTGTTCAAACCTCCTGCATAGTGGTTTCTTATCCTAAGCCTTGGGCTCTCCTCTTTGTCTGTAGACAATTTCAGGGTATACAAAAGAGCCAGGTGTGAGAAGAATGCAGCCTAATCTAGGGCAAAACTTTTCGGGGTTTAAGTGGTATTATTCACAGGTAAGGTATGGTGTAGGGTGGGGCGCCTGCGACTATTGGGGGTCTGGGAGCCTCTGTGCCAGCTGCAGACCCACCACCAACTTGCTGGCGACCTCAGGCAAGTTACTTAACCTCACTGCCCAGAGCTGAACCTGGTGCCAGACATCAATTCTCATTGTCCAGGGCTGAAGGAAAGAACCTGGGTCCTGTGTGAGCTAGATTCCACATACCTCCTGGTGGCCTTGACAGGAAAACTGACATCAGGGGGTTGTTTTCATAAAGACTGAGCATTGGGTAAACCAGCTTAAGCTGGCTGAGGTACAGGCAGCTGGGCTGCAAGAATTCCTCTTGGGATAATTCGCAGCCTTCCCCAATGGGGCCATACGTGCCAGGAATCTCTGTGTCTAGTCTCCTATCTCCTCCCTGAAGATGTGGCTTGTGTGGAGCATCTGCCTATAATTTCAGACTCTGCTTTGAGGTTAGAGCAGATGTGGAGTCCAGCTGTCCTCCCTAAGATGGCCAGATTTAAACCCTGTTTCACATAATCCCACGACAGCAGGTGCAGGTCCTAGGCTCCTGGTGTCCCCTGGCCACTAGGGGTCTCACCAGTTCTCATTTTCAAAATGGTTCTCCAGGGGCAGAGCAGGAGAGAAAAGGACATTCCCATGAACACTGGCAGGCACTGTGGGAGGAAGGTCAGAGAGGACAGACCGTCCTCCCACCTGTGCTCACAGGAAGGCTGGAGAGCCCCTGGCAGCAGGGGGAAGGGAAGTGAGGTCACCCTCCTCCCTTCCACATCCCACTGCTCCTGCCTCTTCTCAAATCCACCAGCCACCCCTAGGCTACATGGTACTCTGCTGTGATATCCCACCCCCTACCAGCATGCTGTGGTCTCTGTAACCCAGATTTCACCTAGATGATTGGATTTTTGAGGAGGAAGGGACCTTAGAGACCATTTAGGCCAGTGGGTATCAAACTTAAGGATGCATTCGAACCATAATCAGGACTTAATAAACAGTGCTGGGCCCTACTCCTAGAGATTCTGATCAGTAGGTCTGGGATGGGGGAGAGGGACAAAGGATTTGCTTTTCTAACCAGTTGCCACATGCTGGTGGTGGTCGTGGTCCGTGGACCCCATACTGAGAACCACTGGTCCAGGCAAAGCCTCCACTATGTAGGTGGGCAAACAGGCCCAGCTGGGGAACTTGCCAAGCTCACCCAGAGAGTCATGGCAGGCCTGGGAGTCAAGGCCTCTTTTCTCACCACAGCACTGTGACTGTGAAAATGGAAGTGTCAGATGCCTGTACCCCTGGAGTGATGTAACTTCCCAGTCCTGAGGGGTATGTCTTGGGCTTCCACAAATTCACCCAGGCTCTGATAGAAACAGTGATGCTAGGTGGTTGGCTGGGCTCCCTCACCAGGCCTAGCAGAGGGCTCAGCTCAGAATCAGCTAAGCAGGCTGTAAATGCATCATCTTATTACTCCTCACCACAACCTAGGAGGTAGGTTTTTTTATTTTTATTTTGATTTTTTTGAGACAGAGTCTCGCTCTGTCACCCAGGCTGGAGTGCAGTGGCACGATCTCGGCTCACCACAACCTCTGCTTCTCAGGTTCAAATGATTCTCCTGCCTCAGCCTCTTGAGTAACTGGGATTATAGGCACGCATCACCATGCTCGGCTAAGTTTTGTATTTTTTAAAGTAGAAACGGGGCTTCATCATCTTGGTCAGGCTGGTCTCAAACTCCTGACCTTGTCATCTGACCACCTCGGCCTCCCAAAGTGCTGGGATTACAGGTGTGAGCCACTGTGCCAGGCTGAGGTAGGTTTTTTTTTTTTTTTTTTTTCTTTTTTTTGAGACGGAGTCTCGTTCTGTCGCCCAGGCTGGCTTGAGTGCAGTAGCGTGACCTTAGCTCATTGCAAGCTCTGCATCCCAGGTTCATGCCATTCTCCTTCCTCAGCCCCCCGAGTAGCTGGGACTATAGGCACCCACCACCACGCCTGGCTAATTTTTTTTTTTTTTTTGTATTTTTAATAGAGACAGGGTTTCACTGTGTTAGCCAGGATGGTCTTGATCTCCTGACCTCGTGATCCGCCCGCCTCAGCCTCCCAAAGTGCTGGGATTACAGGCGTGAGCCACCGCACCTGGCCAGGTAGGTTTTTTTTAAGTCACTATTACACATAATTAGTAGTACAAACCCTTAGGTCACTCTCAAACAATGGGCAACATAAGTGGTAAATCTTCAAATGTCTTCCAAACTTCTCATTAGTGTATCTAAAATAAGTCCCATTTTGTGGCAATCGGTCCGAGTATGTAAGAAGTGCTGAGAAGGTGCCTACAACATCCTTTTATTGAACACCTGCTCTGGGCAGGTAAATACATGACTTCATTGACCCTGGGAATTCATTATTCAGAGGCAAGGTATGGTGTAGAGATAGGGCCCCTCCAGGAGTCTGGGAGTCCCTGTTGTAGCTCCAGACCCACCACCAACTTGCTGGGTGGCTTTAGGCAAGTTATTTAACCTCTCTGTGCAGAGCTAAACCTAGGACCAGACATCACTTCCCATTGTCCAGGGCAGATGGAGGGAATCTGGGTTTGTGTGAGCTAGATTCAACACATTTGGTGTACTTTCCTCACTTGGACACAGGCAGAAAGGAGGCTCAAAGAAGTTAAGAGCTTCCCCAAGGTATCCAGCTGGTGAGGGGCAAAGGAACCTGAGGGGCTACCTGGCTGTGGTTTGTTTGTAAGCTATTCTGGGGATGAGGAAGGATGGATTTTCACACCTGGGACTCCCAACCTGAGGCCTACAAGGACTGCTGCAGAAAGGGTAGACCAGAACAATCAAGAGAGGGTACCAGTAGCTAGCCAGCTTTCTGCCGCTGTGGCCAGAAGACTAGAGTATGCCAATGGGAGGAACTCAGCCCTGGGCAGGAGCTTTCCCTAATGGAGACATTTGTGGGAATGGGGGCAAGGGGTGGGAAGAGTAGGCAAAGCTCATGATAAGCCAGTTCTGGAAAAAACTCCAGAGGATCATCTAGTTTACCAGGCACATTTTACCACATTCTGATTCATGGTCTGAGTCAGTGGGCCCAGTAAGCTACACTATTAGCAGTACATGTCTCAGGACCTTGAAAACACTGATCTAATTACTTCCAAGATAAGGAAAGCAAGGACCAAAGAGGGAATGGTATCCTAGGGCCACACAGCCTCCTTCTTTACACTGACCTTTCCTGTGGATACTAAGACATGTGCATTGGAGCTGCAGGTGGTGCCGGGTACGCTCCAAGAACTGGACCAATTCCCTTCCCTGGTCTGGGCCTCAGTTTCCTGATCTCTAAAATGGGGGTTGGGCTGCATCCTTGGGGCCTCTAGTGCTCCATGAGTGTTTGCCTCTGGGTAATGGGCTTCTCCCAAATCTCTTTCTGGAGTCTGTCTGGCTGGCTGGCTTCCTTGCCCCTTCACATATTCAATCTACCTGTGGAAGCAGCATGAATTTAGCTGGAATATGTTCTAGCTGGAATCTCAGGAGCTGAGCTCTTAGTTACTTCTCTGTAGCAATGGAGGTCTGGTGGTTTCACTTAAAATTTCCCAAGGCCCCCTTGTCCAATGGCCTGTGTGCTCACTTACCCCTCGGCATGGCTTTCTGGGGTCTTTACAAGCTCACTGCCATCTCCTCTGCCAGCTTCCTGCCTGCCCTCCATGGTACACTGTCCCACACTCTGGGCATCCCTGCATCTTTGAACACCTGCAGGTACGAACTGAACTGCTGGTTCCCCAGTGCACAGCCCACCACATTACTGGGTGGATGCCTGGTAAACGCTGGCTCCTTCCCTGTGTGTGCATGTCTTGTGCTTGGACACTGATGCTCCATCCTTAGGGCCCTCCCAGAAGGTCAAGCCCAGAGCCAGGGTGCCCCTTCCTCCCAGCCCTCCTCCTTCCAGCTCTCCTCCTCCCAGCACTCCTCCCTGCATGTGGCATGGAGGGTTCTGGTACCTGCTTTGATGAGAACCTGTGGGATGCTCTTTCGTACTCTGCAAAACACACAACGAATGTAGATAGAGGGGAGGCTCATTGCATGTTTGGTGACTGACAAGAGGGGCCAATTTCAGAATTCCCTGACTACAAATCCGACATTCTCCCCTCTGGCCCTGGTCCCCTTGTCTGCCATCTCATTCCATCTCTTTGCATCAGGGACAGCCAAGGACATATGCACCCAAGCCTTGGTCTACATGCCCGCTTCCAGCCTGGAGAGCTCATCGTCGGGAAAGTCGTGTGAGTCCTCATGAGTTCATTCCCAGAATCAAAGAAAAGGGCTGCGGGGCCTTGGCCTGAGGTCTGTGGCCTCCAGAAAGGCTCCCAATCAGGATAATGCTTTCCCAGCAGCCTCCACCCGGACTTCTTGTAACCCGATGGTTTGAGACACACTCTTCCTGCTACCACTGCTAATGCCATTACATTATCTTAATAGGGTCCCCAGAGCTGCCAGGAGTGGGAGGACTACAAATAGAGGGAAAACAAAAGCCAGGCTGCTGGCTCGTCTGGAGAGCAGGCAGCTGTGGGGGCACAGGGGTGGTCAGCATCCGGCTGGCACAGGAGGAGGCGGGTGGAGACTAAAAGGTGCAGCCTTCGGGGTTCAGTGGGAACCGGAAAGCATGCCTTGTCAGAGAGTGACTGCGGTGCAGAGGTCGTCCATCCCTGCCCAGGACGGTGTGCCCTCCATGGGACCTCTGCTGTCTTTGGGCCAGTCTATTCTCATTTTGCAGTTTCTCGCCTCCACTACTGTCCCCATCAGGCATGGCTGGGGCACCTCTGGGAGCCAGGCTGTGAGAGGATGCAGGGACTCCAGGAGATAGACCGGCCAGCCATGCTCTCTGGGAGCTCCTAACAGAAGGGCTGGGGGAGGCAGGAGTCTCTATGGTCTGCAATCAAGGACCCATGTGGTGGGAATTAAGAGGCGGAAGATGCAGAGGCTTTCACAGGGCCCAGGGCCAGGCCCAGTTGGCAGTGATGGCTGCAGATGGGGCAAAAAGGTATGTGGGGGGCCACCTGGGATGTCCACGGGCAGGGAAAATACCCACCAAGCACAGCAGTGTCCCTATGCATGAAGAACAAATGCTTTATCTTCCTGAGATCACATGCTCCCTGTTCTTCTAGGCCCGTCCTAGGCATCACCTCTGGCTGAACCCTGCCATCCTAACCTTTGGCTCCTGGCTTCCAGACTTTCTGGGAAGAGAAGGGAAAGGACCCCTGATGAAGAGGATCTGAGGTAATCTTGGTCCAGACTGCCTCTGCCCTATGACCTGGAGCTGTTTCTATGTCTCAAGTCAGACCTGAAAGGGACAGGAGGAGCTGCTTCTCTGACCAGCACAGGCACGAGCCTTTCCCAGGAGGAAAACGGTGTCTTTGAACTAAACAGAGGGAGTGCATAGGCAGAGAGAGCCCAAGTGGTTATGGGGTGACCAGAGATAGGAAGGGACAGTGTGGGGCCGAAGAAATAGTTTTGTTGATGTCTTTGAGGCCCTTCCTAGGGAGATTTCATATTTGCAACAGATCAGTGGTGGGACACCTGGTGGGACTGGCTGAAATCTAGAGCTGCCTCAGAGGTGAGGTTCCTGACACCAAAGAACAGACAATACCATTGCGGTGCAGCCTCTGTCCCTCCTCTCTAGACCCACAGAATGACAGCAGCAGGCAGGGTCTTAGGGGTGGAGGGGCTCTGCTGGTTCCCATGTCCTCCACCTTGGTTGTGGCTGCTGAGGTCATTAGGAGTACATCCCCATGGGGTGTGGACATTCTGGGAGTTGGTATCTGGGAGGCTTTGACTCAGAGCCTGGGCTGAAGGGCTACCATGCAGGGCAAGAGCAGGCCTTTCCAGCACCACGTGGTGGGGCGGCAGGGGCGGTGTCACAGGACCCTGAGCTCTCCCCAGTATCAAGGAGGGAGGAGAAGGGGCTTTGCCAGGGCAGAAGCTCAGCTGTGATGAAGGAAAGACTCAGGTTCCAGAAGGAGAAATCATGTCCGATAGGAGGACTTGAGGGCAGCATGTCTGGGTCCTTGCTGTGGGGACAAGAGGGACATGACAGGGCCCAGTCTCAGGAAGTGGTGTGGCCCTGGAAGGGAGTCTGGGAATTCTACGTCAACGAGGCAGCCGTCGTCGCTTTAAGTGGCTGCTGAAGAGCTTCCAGGTGGAAGGGGCAGGTGTTAGGAATCGCATCAGGGAATTCAGCCAAAAAGCAGGTCCCGGTGGGAAGGGTGCAGGGAGCCTTGGCCACAGGGGGAGTTACAGGAAAACCTCTACCTGAACAGACCACTCTTGGGGCTCTTCAAGCACGGAAAAGAATCCTTGCCGGGCAGTTCCAGAGATGAGGTGAGAAGAAAAGGCCCAGTGATTCTGAAGAATGTGAGGGGGAGGGAGTGGGGCGTGTCCCACAAGGACAGCCACAGCCCACAGTGAGCAATAAAGTCTCTGAAGTGAGGCAGGCTGGAGCCATCTCCTCCACCCCGCCTTCCGCCAGCTCAGGGTTTCTCTCCTCCTGGGAAGAGAGGGACCCAAGAGCTTGTCTGATCTTTTTCGGGAGGGTCAGAGCCCAGTGGGAACAAGCGGCAGGGGTGCTAAGGGGCTGGAATGCAGTGGCTTCAGCTGGAGACAGGCCTGGGGCCAGATGGCCGTCATTCTGGAGCAAGAGTAAACCAAGGCCAGATGGCTGGATGACCAGAGCTGCCCCACTGCCTATCTGGCCAGGAGTGGGGACTGCAGACAGAGAGGCCACCCCAAGTGACCATCAGGAATGTGCTGGGAGAGAGGAACCTGGAATATCACCCTCCTATACAACACAGCACTGCTTCCCAAGCCAGGAGGCCCCACTCCCAGAGAATGTCCCAGGGTTCAGAGGGTGAGAAGTCTGTCTGCAGTGACTATGCAAGGTTAAAACCTTCCCTTAAAACAGGGTGCACAGACTGTCCAGACCTGGCGTGGACTTCAAGGAAGGCTGTGCATGGGGAAGGCCCAGAGAAAAGGGAGTGGGGAAGGAAGGGAGATGGGGGTTCAGGGTGCCAGCAGGGCCACCGTGCGATGTCCTGAGACACAGATCCTTTTGGAATTGGAGTCACTAGCCTTGGTCTCCCCTGAAGGGAGAGGTGCTCCTATTAGCCATCTGCCAAGGGGACAGGCATGGGCAGTGAGGGAGGTAGAGCCTGTGTTGGCAGGACAGAGCACTCCAGGCTGATAACATGGCTAGCTTTCCTGATCTGGCCTGTGAAGAGCTTCCTGGCATCCTTAAAGTCATATGCAGGGGCTGGGACTCTCGGGCTGAAGTCAGGCCCCCTGTGAAGATGGGTGAGCTGTACTTGAATCTGGCTTTCACATGGTGTTCTGGCTTATCTCCCTTGGTCATTCCTGTGCTTTTGCCAAGCCCTGTTCAGGTGTTCTGCCTGGTTCTGTGGGGCTAAGGTGAATTCAGGAGGAGGTAGGGGGCAGCATCACCCCTGGTGGCATTGGGGTGACAGGGCTGTCACTGAGGGACATCCAAGAGGAGGAGAATCTCAGGAACTTTAGGTCCTTCTGCTCTGGGGAGTAACAGGAGCAGGGCATCCTGCCGTCAGCATTGCCGGGTGGCTGGCTTAGCTCACTGCTAAGGGCAAGGGGACACATCTTGGGTCTGTGAGGCCCTGCCCCTTTGCTCCTGCAGATTCTCCCTCCACTGTCACTGGAAGCATCTGGGACAGATGCTGTCTGGGGTTCCCCTCACAGAAGCAGCTGTGAGCAGGACCCCAAGGCCACCGTGGAAATAGTATCATCCTTCAAAACAGTGCCCTGAGGAGCCTGCAGAGCCATTTCAGCCACGCCACTGTCACCTGAAAGGATTTCTGAAACTCTTCTCTGGCAACTTACAGTAGCCCAAGCAGCCCAAGAGAATAGGTCTCATGACTTTAGAGGACTCATTTTTTTTCTTTTTCCTGGAAAACCATGGTCCCTGATTTGATATCCAGTCTCATTCACAACCTTGCACTGCATCCTCAGGCCAAAGCTTTGGGCCCACTGAGGAAAATCAAAAGAATGAGCTGTCAGCAATTCCCAAAGACACATCTCCAAGAGGAAGTGGGGTAGCAGCGCCACTGGCGTAAGTGCGGGGCTCTCAAGGTGAGTTCTTTGAGAGGGACAGTGGCAGTGTGGGGAAGGGACCTAGTCTAGTAAGTCATGGTCCCAGGGCAGGCATCGCCAGGCTCTGTACACACAGGATACACCGAAACGACCAAACCCTGACGCCAGGCCACCCACCAGAGCCCTCCCCACCTGTGGACATGGCTGAGAAGATCAGCCTCACACCAGGAACCACAGATAGCACCAACGGGCCGTATTTTCCAAAAGTGAGGCCTATCTAAAGCTGGCAGCGAGCAGATCTGACCCCACATCAACCCGCCAATCAGTTTTGACTGCAAAAATTGCTGTACAGAGTAGGCATACAACACACGTTTGCTGAATGGGACAGAGTCTATTAAAGATGAAAGGTTTATAATGTATTGATTTCAAATTTCAAATTTTATAACAGCATAAAGTTGCCCCCTTCCTCAAATGGAAAGGCAAAGAGGAGAACATAAAAAGAGGCCCAGCCTTTAGGTCTGACCCAAAAATGACTGAAAGAACCTACAGGCATCTCTGCAGTCTACTGGTCACAGACTTTGCTGTTACACAGAGACTGGGATTCCAGTCCCAGCTCTGCCATTTTCCAGCTGCACAGGTCAGCTAGCCACTGGAGATGTGTCGTAAACAAAGCCAACCATGTCTCCCCATCTTTCCAGGGCCTGGCTGTGGCAAGAGTGTATTTAAGGTGCCTAGGACGGCCCCCGGCACGCAGAGCAGTCTTAATAAAGGTGAGTGGCTGCTTCTCCAAATCAAACGAAGGGGCGGTACTCCATCCGGGGAGTGCCATCCATTCAAACTGAGTTCCACGAGTTTACGGCTGGAAGGAGAAGAGGAAGCCAAGCAACCAAAGGTGCTTGAGGCGCCCCACTTCCTTCCCCACCAGAACAGCCCACTCTTACCTGCTCTATGTCATGGGCTTCCACCTAATACTGTATCTGAGAAAATACTGCAGCCCCTAAAAAGGGTTTGAAAGTCACAGCACCAGGTGATGCCTAGCACCCTTGCTAGCTGCAAGCCTGCATGTGTCTGGGATCCATCTGGGTCTCTGTCTCCATCCCCAGCCTCCCTGCCCAACTCTGCTGTCCCCATGGCCTCTGGCCCCGTCCCCCGCACCCGAGGGCTGCCATGCGCACCTGGTGAAGCGGACCTCGCAGATGGTGCACATGTATGGCTTCTCCCCGGTATGGGTCCTCATGTGCCGCGGCAGCTTCCCGGCCCCCATGATGACTTTGTGGCAGATGGGGCACTGCTGAGAGGCCTTGGGCTTCAGCTTGCGCTCTTCCACCAGGGGCCAGGGTGGGAAGAGGCCTCCCAGGTGGGTGGCACTCAGGAAGTTGAGATAGGCACCGTAGTCGTTCTCTGCCTTGATGGGTCCCAGAGGGCCCCCCGGCAGGTCAGGGAACATGTCCTTGAAGAAGTCATTAGGGAAGGGTGGCGGTGGGGGTGGGGGCAGCTCCTCCTTCTCCTCCTCCTTGATCTTCCGATTCTTGATGACCAGATCCAGTGGCCCACTGTCCATGGGCTGCTCAGGCAGCTGGGCAAAGGCACCGAAGTCCCCTGGCCAGAGGTGTGGGAAGAAGTCTGGGGCGAATGGAGACAAGGAGGGTCTCCTGTCGGGGATGTTGGCCTTGGGGTACAGGTTCTCCCTCAGCAGAGATTCGATGGAAAAGTCCCGGATCACCCCTAGATGGCCAGGACTGCCAGCCTGAAAGGAGTCAGGGAAGTCCCTGGGGGTGTCTGAATAGGCCTTCTCTGTGAGATGGTCCGTCTTGGAAGGGCTTTGGTGGCAGCTGATGTCCTGGGGGTCAGGCAAGTTTTCTTGGTCAGCAAAGTCCTCCGTGTCATCATCGTCATCCTCCTCTTCCTCCTCTTCCTCCTCTTCGTCCTCCTCCTCATCATCATCTTCGTCATCGTCGTCATCCTCCTTGTCGTCCTCCTCCCCTCCGTCCCCCCCAGGCTCCATGATCTCCAGACACACATTCACAATGCACTGGATCTCCAGCATCCTGGCTGCATTGAGGATGTGCTTGACGTTGCCGGCGGTGATGGTGAGCGTGGAGGTGTAGGCGAACTCCAGGATAGCGGCCAGAGCCTCAGGCTGGACAAAGTCGATCTCGTAGACGTAGGGCTGGCTGGCTAGGGTGCCGGCTGTGAAGAGCTTCTTGAAGTACTTGCTGCAGGCAGCCAGGACAGAGCGGTGGGTCCGATACTCCTGCTCCTGCACCACCAGGAGCACGTCGCACAGCAGGCCATCGTGCCGCTGCTCATTGAGGCTGCACAGGACCTCACTGCTGTGGTTGGGGAAGGGAATGCCAATGAGCTCGTCAATGTCATTGGCCATGTTCTCAGCCAGAGCCCTGCAGAGACACACAGAGAAGACTGGGTTAGTGAGCGTGGCCCCAGGAGGGGTCTCAGCTCTAGGACTCTGAGCCACCTTCTTGGCATAAGGGCTCCCTTTCCACTGCGAGGCCAGTCCTCCTACCTCTCAGCTTTGCCAAATCTCACCTGCAATTCACAGCCTGGCTTACAAGCTGGGGCTTTTCTCTGGACCCCTAAGACTCTTGGAGTTAGGCTTCTCACTGGGCAGCTGGTGTCAGCTACTCACTAAAGGCTGCAAGGCTTCTCTCAGGCTTGGTTTTACTGATTTCCACTTTGCCAACATGCAGTTGCAGAATACAACTGCCGGATGAAAAGCCACATGAACCCAGCTGTTGCCTTGGCCACAGGAACAGGACCCACCTCTGTGGGGCAAGGACCTCAGTGCTTCTGCTGAGAAGATGCTCTGATTTGTCTCACAAATCCTCTGACTCTGTAACAGACTTACACTTTGCAGTGGCTACTAGGAAGCTTAAAACAAATTTCGTGGCCCATTTTCAGCAAGTGAATGGGGGCTCTGTGGTATGTTTTGCTTCCTGACCTTACTCGTTCATTGTAGTTGAAGTTTCCTTCCATTTGTAAATCTTGATTTTTTTAAAAAAAAAACACTAACTTCCTAATGTGTATATCTGAGAGAGATTTCACCTATATTTAAATTCAATACAAATACAAATGCAATATTCAATATAAATATAATGCAATATAAATATAAATTCTAGTACATTGTTAGTTAATTTTTCATGTCTATATTTTGTTAGCCTCATTAAAATATCAACCCCTGTGGTGAGAAGCATCTTCTGAGACACCTTATCATTATATATGTTATACGTAAAGTATGGCCAGTGGCAGCACCAGCAGAAAGCAGGGCATGACAGAGGACAACTGGCATCCCTTCCTTTAGGAAGCACAGCTCACAGCCTAGGAGAACATAGTCAACCGGGACAAAATGCGGCATCTGCCAGGGAAGGTAGGGGCATCCAAGGAGAGAATACATTCATGGGTTGTTAGTTTCTGTTTCTGACTGGGCCAGTAAAGCCCCTTCCTCATCCCTCTTTTCCGCTTATCACTAGAGACAGAAACTAAAAACCAGGGCTTCAGGCTGCTAAAAGCCTAAAACAAAACAACAAAACAGAACAACAACAACAATAAAATAAGGTGGGTCGGACAAGCTTGACAGGGCTCTTCCACTTACAGCAAAGCTTCAACATGGCCCATCTAGATAAATCCTAGCAAAGCCCTGGCCCTTACATCACGCACTGGGGCCTATCATGGGGAGGGGGGAGGGGGGAGGAGGGAGGGATTGCATTGGGGAGTTATACATGATATAAATGATGAATTGATGGGTGCTGACGAGTTGATGGGTGCAGCACACCAACATGGCATAAGTATACATATGTAACAAACCTGCACGTTATGCACATGTACCCTAGAACTTAAAGTATAATAAAAAAAAAAAAAAAAAAAAAAAGTGGGGAGAAAACAAAAAGGAAAACAAATCCTAAAGCCCCACGCCCCAGTGGGAAGAGCTCTGGAGATCCTTACGCATTTATCTTCTGGATGTTTCTGCCCTGGGAAGGCAGAGGCAGTGGGAGGGGAGGAGTGAGAAGTGCCGGCTCATAAAGTGTGAGTGTGACCTGGAGGCACTGGGGAGGTGGCAGGCATGGAGGATGCTGGGTGCCCCTCCCCTGCCCTCACCTTCTCCTCTACCATGGGGCAGCCCAGGTCTTCCCTAAGCAATTCCACAGGCCAGGTGCTCAGGAGGCTTCCCAGAGCTAAGGCCTCACTGCTTTCCTACCTTCTCATCTTTAAAAGGGCCAGAGACCCTGGCAGTCCATGCATTCATTCTCTAAATATTATTGGATAGTCTCCCTGTGCCAGGCTCTGTACTGGACTCTGGGGATGCACAGAGAACAAATCAAGAAGGCCTCTGCTCTAACAGAGCTTAGAGGGATATGACAACTGTGATACAAATGTACAGCAAGATTCACCAAACAGAGTATACAGATGCAGATAAGCCGTCTTATCTGAAAAGATATTCAATATCATGAGTGATTAGGGAAATTCAAATTAAAACTATCATAAGATATCACTACATACATAGGATAGTGGCTAAAATAAAAAAATACTGACAACACCAAATGCTGGTGAGGATGTGGAGAAAAGGATCACTCATATATTGCTGGTGGGAAGGTAGAATGGTACAGCTATTCTAGAAAATGATTTGGCAGATCTTAAAAAACTAAATATGCAACTGCCATATGACCCAGCCATTGAATTCTTGAGCATCTACCCCAGAGAAATGAAATCTTATGTCCACAAAAAACTCACACACAAATGTTCATGACCACTTTATGCATGATAGTGAGTAACTGGAAATAACCTAGACATCCTTCAAAGGTGTATGGCTAAACACTGTGGTATGTCCATGCCATGGAATACTATTCAGCAATAAAAAGGAATCAATTCTCAGTATGTGCAACAGCCTTGATGAATCTCCAGGAAGTTACGTTGAGTGAAAAAAGCCAATCCCAATGGGTTAGATATTGCATGATTCCATTTATATAACATTCTTGAGACAATAAAGTTACAGAAATGGAGAATAGATGAGGGTTGCCAGGGACTAAGGAGGTGGTGGTGGTGGTGGGAGGGAAGTGGGTGTGGCTATAAAAGGGCAACAGGAGAGATACTTGTGGTGATGGAAATGCTCTGTGTATTGATTCTATCACTGTTCATATCCTGATTGATATTGTACTATGGTTTTGCAAGATGTTACCACTGGAGAAAACTGCATAAAGGGTACATGAGATGTCTCTGTGTCATCTCTTACAACTGTAGCTGAAATAAGTATCTTAAAATAAAAAGTTGAAGAAAAGCAAATGACAGGAAACAACCTAAAGCCACTAATCAATCTCCTTGCTTCTCTCTATCTCTCATCCAGCTATCTACCACAGAGCTGTAAGGGAGGAGAGGAGGGGAGCGCTTTACCCAGGGTCAACAGGGAAGGCTTCCTTGAGGAAGTATCATTTGAGCAAAGACCCAGAAAAGGAGAAGGATAAAGCATGGGAGGATATGGAGAACAGTGTACCAGGCTGTGGGAACAGTGGCACAAAGTGGGCAGCTCCACCAAGGTGCCCTTGGTCTGAAGGGCCAGATTCTGTTCTGAGTGGCCCTGTTGAACATGGTTCTTGTCTGTTGACAAACCATTCCACTTCTGCATTTCTCTGGGGGCTCAGTTGCACCATATCCACCCAGATCCCTTGAGGGCCTGCATAGAATTAGCTGATGGACACCCCTCCTTCTCTCTGACCAGGGAGGGTGTCCCCAGGCTGAGGCTTCAATGGGCTGTGCTGCAGAGAGAGCTCTGAGGCCACCTCCTACATCCAGAAGAGGAGAGAAGCTCTTAGTGACTTCCTCCTTTCCCTGGCTCCCCACTGTAGTGGTGGGCACCCAAGGGAATGCAGAGGACTTAGGAAACCACGGCTACCTGCGTGGCTGCAGGCTGGCGGGCTCCTTTGGGGCTGCCATGCCCCAAGGAGGCTGCCTTTGGGCAGCTGGGCTGGGGGCCAGCAAGCAACCCCTGGAGGCCTGGATCAGAGGGGAGGCCTCAAGTCTGAGCTACATTTAGTTTTGGATGCTTGAGTCAGGTGTGGTGTGAGCATCTGTGCAGTGAGCAAGGGGGACCCATCAGATACTTGTCCCACTTCCTTGGCCCCAAGCTCTTTGCTTCAGATACTCAGGACCCATGAAATGAACTGGGAGGATAGGGCAGGCCAAGCCTCTCTTCAGGTCAAATCCCCTCCCTAAACAACGGGTTTCCCAAAGAGAAGTCAGGACTGTCATCTGCCCTTAGGCTTACTCAGTACTCACAATAAAGCATTTAGCTCCTATTGTTATCATCATTCCCATTTTACAGATGAGGAAAATGAAGCCACTAAGAGTTGATGCACAGAGGATGAGTGAGGGCACAGAGACCTGAGCCTGCGTCTGGCTCCTCAGGTCATACTCCCAACCACAGCCAACTGCAGCTCCTGCCTCTGATCACAAAAGTAACCAAGAAAGGCCAGTAGTCTCTGCTAACGCCTAATGAGTGACCCAGACTGCAGGTTCAGAGGTGCTTAGGGATGCCTTTGTGGAGGAGGGAGGGAAGGTTTTGAGTGGCCCTGCCCTCCAGGGACAGCCAAGCAGTCAAGGGCAGGGAGGGCAGACTGAGCCCTCCAGGCAGGCTTGGCCAGCCTCAGGGGCTGGAATGTGGAGACCACCCCAGCCCCAGGCTACTGCCTTTCTCATAGGGTTGGGGAAGGGTCCTCTCCCTTGCTCGGTCCCCAGACAGCCTCCACTACTGTGTAAGTTTTGGTGGTGGTTTTGGCAAAGCTCTGCCGGGGGTAAGAAGAGAAGGGGAGAGGAGAAGATAGAGCTGTGGCTCAATGAGCCTTTCCCATCCCACTTTCTGAGCACAGCCGAGAGTGGGTGCTCACCTGTTTGGACTGAGTGGCCACAATGCTCCCTTCCAATGTGTCCCAAATGTACCTTTGGAGTCTCTACTCTCCAATCCCCAAACATACACCCTGTTCTCAGCTGCCATACCTTTGTTCATGCTGAACTCTTGACTACAGAATACAGCATCTCACACTTCTGGGGGTCCACATCCCATCCACACTTCAAGGTCTCACTTAGACAACCCTTTCCCCATCCCTCAATTCAGAGGCTCCATCTCTCTAGCCTTTGGTCTCCTGATTCTTGTCATTTATTTGACTCTACCTTGAACTGTAATGATTGGTGTCTCTGCTAGATTGTAAGCTGCTCGAGGGCAGATCATATCATTAAATACTTAGCACAGTCCTGACTCAAAGTTGGTGGAAGGTCTATGGCAAGGGCTGTCCTTAGCTGCCATGTTGTGAGGATGCTCAAGCAGCCCTAGGGAGAGGTCCCCAAGGCAGAGGATTGAAGCCTTCTGCCAACAGCCAATGCCAACTCGCTAGTTGAATGGGTGAGCCACCTTGAGAGTGGATCCTTCAGTCCTAGTCAGGCCTGACGACAGCAGCCCTGGCTGACATCTTGATTGCAACCTCATGAAAGACACTGAACCAGGACGGCTCAGCTGAGTATCTCTCAAATTCCTGATCCACAGAAACTATGAGGCAATAAATGTTTATTCTCATTTTAAGCCACTACATTTTTGTGTTGTTATGCAGTAGTAGATAATAATCCAGGGACACTATTTCACAGACATTATAGATTTTTGATGTTTATCATAATTTTCTGGCAGATGGCAGTTAAATGTCTCAGTTTAACAAAATGCGTGTATTACAACAATGTTTTGATAGATGGAAGTAAACGTATTGAGGAAGTGACACCTTTTTCTAATTCTCACAAAGCCACCCTGTAGGTAACAGGGTCCTGACCCTCAAAGGGGCCTTCTCATCTGAAAAGACTGTGTGTAAATGAAACGACCCTTCCACTGTTGAGTAAAAAGCCAAAGTCAGTAAAACCCCAGGAAATTAGTTCTCTATCGAGAGCCAAGTTTTCTTGCTTGCTAACGGCTTATTCCTTTAGAGATGAAAATGTTTTAAAATGCTTTTCAGGGAAAATTCCCACCATTCCTTAAGCTTTACTCTGCCTTTTAAAATAGAAGAGCTGGAACCGGTTAGACCACGTGTTGGCGATCAGCGTCCCACTGTGATAACCATCCGAGCACTTTGAGAAATGGCATGTGGTTGTCCTACGCTAAGCGCGGATCTTCTGTGCTTTGGGAACAATGTCTACTTGAGATTCAGAATCAGGAAACCATAGCTGTGTGACTCTGGGAAGCCCCTCCACTTCTCTGGACTTCTATTTCTCATCATGTGATAGGATGGTCATGAGAAATCTGATAACACACATCATGACCATGAGGAACCAGAAGTGCAAAGTGGGTCTGACGATGGGGAGGGAACCCATTCCGTGACCCTGGACCTGAAGGCTGGTTTGCCCAGCAGTGACTTCTCACTGTGCCTTGGTTTGTGACCTTTGTTCCATTTCTGGAGAAACAGATGTAACCATGGTAGCTCAAGGCTGTTTTTCCAGGCAGGAGACTAACCTCAGCGGCAGGGAGTGGGAGGGGTACGTTGCAGTCAGGAGGTAAGGGCTGCCACTTGCTGTTTCATTGTCTTTTTGGGAAGAAGTGTCCCCACCCTGCATGCTGGGAGCTTCCCTGGTGACCCTAAGATTCCCATGCCCTGGTGGGCCAGTAGACAGCAGTGTCCCAAAGGGGATGTCATGCCCCTGCCCCCATGCCTTCCATCCGTTTGCCTCCCATCATCTAAGCTAAGGCAGTTCTGTCTCCAAGAATAACATGCAGGGAAAAAAAAATTCAATACACACACACAGACACACACAAGAAACAAAACAAAACACTCAACAGCTAGAAGAGGCTTGATGTGAACTATGAACCTTTGGTAGGAAGGAGCTAGAAAAAAACACACAGATAAAAATAAAGGGGAAAGATGGGAAGAGGAGATGAGGAGCTCAGAAATGGAAGAAAGAGGTTAAAGAAGAACGCAGGGGGGTTGAAACCTTCTTAGATGTGGCCACTATTCCAGAGAACTTCCCCTGAGCCTCTGCCTTCAGTGGAAGGTTCTAGAACCCAGGTAGGTCCAAGCAACCCTGTCTGAAAAAGTGGCACTTCCCACTCTGGACTTCAGTTTGTTCGACTGTAAAATGAGAGCATCTATCCTCTCAGAGAGAGACTGTGCTCCCCTCTCTCCCTACCAAGAGGTCAGCAAGCTAGTGAGCTTTTGCAATAATAGCTACCATTTATTGAATGCCACTTGTCACATGTCAGTTATCACACCTCTAATCCTTTCTCAAGCAACACAACTCTGAAAGATACAGACTTTTATCAGCATCTCCAATTTACAGATAAAGAAACAAGTATGGAGAGGGCAGGTAGCTTGCCCATTGCCACCCAGCCAGCCAGTGTCTGAGCCAGGATTTGAACCCAGCTGCGTTTGTTGCCAAAGCTCATATTTGTTCCCCTTCACCATGCTGCCCCCTGCAAAGTAAAATCCAAGGGTGGGGAGATTTGGACCCTTCTCCTTGGAGGTTGACTCTTAGTCTAGGGGTTTAATCAGAGCCAGGCTAGAGGGATGAGCAGAGAGGGCTGAGACCCAAGCTTGCCAGGTGACTGAGGAAGGAGGGGCTCAGTACAGAGTGCAAATGAGTGGTATGGGCAGAAAGGCACAGGATCCCTGTGGGCTGGGGGTCAGGGAAGGCTTCTAGGAACAGGGGCCTTGTCTGAGCTGTGAAGAGTAGAAAGAATTTCGTTGGGCAGAGGGGGCAGGAAGAACATGTTCTACATCATTTGGATCCGGAATGGATCTGGAAAGCTTTAAATCTCTTCTGAAAATAGGCTTAACCTGGATTCCCCAAGTGAGATCAAACAAATTGTTCTCAGCTGGTGCCGACACTGTGCCTGGAGTTGACTGAGGAGGTTGAGGGTGAGGTCACCGCTCTCAGATAGCCTGGGTTGACATCCTCGCTTCACCACCCATGACCCGTAGGACTTGGTAATTACCCTCCTTGAGCTCGGTTTCCTCATCTGTACAATGGGGATGAGTTGCTATGAGGATCAAATGAGGTAACGCATACAAATTGCCTCCTGATACCTAGTCAGTGCTCAACCAATGCTAGCAATTGTGAAGTCCAGGAAGGATGCAGACACCCTTATGGATGTTTTCGCAGGGATGGGGCCATATCAGAAACCAATTTGTGTTCTGCACAGTTTTGCAGAGATCTACGCTATTGAAGACACTTTCTGAGAAGGGTCCTTACAGGCTCCCAGGGCTCTCCCCTGGCATGTGTCCAGGGCATCACCATGTTCCAAGGTGTTTTCATACCTCCTTGTCTCAGGCACTTCTAACCCAAAGAGCTCGGCAAGGCTGGTACAAATTTTACGTCCATTTTACAGATGAGAAAATTAGGCACAGAATGAAGACCATGCCCCAGGCCACACGGCAAATCAGTGTCAGAGCCAGAATTAGAACTAGGATGTTATAACCCATTTATGCCTAGTGTTCCATTATTGGAACGCTAAGCTTGTGGGAGTTATGTATAGCCAACTGCTCAAGGTCATCGCCAAGGTCTGATTTTTCACAAAAAAATTCTCAACCTCCTGCATAAATGAGTTAATGCCCAAGCCTTTGCCTCCTCTGTTAGACCACAGTGCCTCCAATTAGGTGCAAGGCTGCCTGGCTAGTAAAGGACTCGTGTTCTAATCTTAGTTTTACCAGGAACATGAAGTGCTGGTGTTAGGCAAATTATATACTTCTGCTGCCTCAGTTTCCTTATCTGGGAAATGGGGAAGTAATTGCGTGGATCTCGCTGAGTGGTATGTGAGGGGAATGAGTCAGCCTGAAGTTCCAGCCTGAAGTTCTTGGGTTATTAGGAAGTCCCATTCCCCCAGTGAGATGACTGGCCTCAAGGCAGGGTCTATTTCTTGTATTTCTGTATTACTCCCAGGATGCCAGCAAGTAAGAACATGGCAGACACTGAATGAATGAGATTGGTTCACATAAACAAAGGGGATAGCTTTGAAATCACAAAAGGTAGTGGGATGGCCCCAGCCCTCTGCTGTGGGGACACCTGACACTTGAACAGAGCCCTATCATTCATAAGATGCTTATATTAATTCTTTCATTCTTCTGCTGGTATTATGGTCCCTGTTATGGAAATCAGAGAGGCTAAGTGACCTGCTCCAAGTCACGCAGCTAGAAAACAGCAGGGTGGGAACTGGATTTCTGCTTGAGTCCCGTTGCTTTCTTGCCTTTCAAGAATAGAACTGTTGGTGCAATTCTACTGCTATGATCCTCAAGTCCGGCGCCTCCCTGAATCCTGCTCAGCTCAGCAAATCTGGGCTCAGGATGGTGGTTCCATCTGCCAAATCCCCAGGGCAAGCTGGCCCCAGCCAACCGAATCCCACTATCCCGGAAGCTGTCCCCACCCAGTCTCCAGCCTCCAGCTCCTCCCAAGCCCAGGCCTGGAGCTTCACAGCCACCTGGTGGAAATAGTGGCTGTGGTGGGGGTGGGAGGTATGTTGCACGGGGTGAGAAGGGATGTGGATTTCCTCTCCAGATCTGGGAATGAGGGTGGGCAGCAGCTACCTGCGTTCTTTGAGCAGGTCTTTACTCCCGGTGGTCTGTAGGCACTGAAATCCACAAAGGGGTGGTGGGTTAGGGCAGGATAAAGGGTGGGAGACTTGGCCCAAGCAGCTGGCCAGCCCTAGATCTCTGCTGGGCGCACCCACCCAACCCTTGGCAGTTTCCCCAAGCTAGGCGGTCACACCCCTTGGCCCTGGAATGCCCCTGGGCTTTGGCTGCCCCAGAGGTTGGAACCAGACATGTGGGCTGGGAGGCTGGGCAGGGCTACTTCAACTTTTAGCCTGTGCCCTGCCCGCCATAAGCACCCCAGGCAGAGAGCCCACCCTGGGTGAAGCTGGCCCCACCTGCTCTGCCGCCCTGCCAGGACATGCCTGGAGCCAGCAGTCCCCAGCTGAGCCTGGCCTACTCAGCCCCTTGGGGGTTTTGTGCGACCTGCTCTGAGCTTTCTTCCCCTGCTAAGGGCAATGGCCATTCAGGTGTTCCCTTACAGCTGGAATGCAGGCCCTTCCCACCTCACACAATTGTGCACCCCCTCCTCTTTCCCTTCAATGTCCAACCCCCTTGACAAGATGAGTGATGGCCCAGAAGAGGCCAGACCCAGGAAGCAGGTACCCCTGGGTTCTCATCCCAGTCATAGACGGATTTTCTCTGCCCCTACACCTAGGGGTCTGAGTTTTTTTTCTGCAACCAGTCACTCAAGTCTCTGCCTCATGGTTCTCTGCTGAAACCCCCTGGCTTAACAATGTCACATGCCTGTTGAGCTTTACTTTCAGGAAAGCTTGTTCACAGACATTTTTCTTCATATGTTTTCCTAGGATCCCTGTGTATATAAGGAATTATTTTGCCCATTTTGCTGATGAGAAACCTAAGCTCCTGTTGGTGAATTGGTTTGCCCAAGGTCATAGAATGGCTAAGTGACAGAGGTCCCAAACCTCCTGACTGGTCACCTAGTCTCTGCCCCAGTATGAGGCTGTATCCCTTGTTGACCTTTAGCCCCAACATCATCGCCACCTCTTCAACCCTCACTCCATCTCCTCTACACCAGCATTGGTTTGATTTTATCAGAACAAGGTCTAAGATCACCACAGAGGTTTAGAGTAGGGCAAAAGCCAGGGTGGGCTTCTCCAGGCTGGACTTGAAGAGTACCTAAGAGGGTAGCCCAAGGGATGAGCAGATGGATGAGGAAGAATGAGGGGAAGCCTCACGCCTGGGCTTTGGGGATGGAAGTGGGTGTGGGATTGAGGCTGGGGGTGCATGAGTGTCAGAGCTGCTCAGCCACACCTAGAGGACTCCCTTCTTCTATGTAGAGGCTGCCTGAGGCCTCTGGGGGAGTCTGAAGTGGATGTGCCAGGCCCACTGCCCTCATCCCCTCATCCCCTCATCCAAGGGTGGCTTGAAGCCTTTTTCCTTTCAAAGCACTTTCACCTCCTTGGTGGCAGGCCAGGTGGAATTATGCCTATCTGATAGATGAGGAGACTAAAGTGAAGTGAGGCTAAGGTCACAAAGCAAGGTGATGGGATGACAGTGGGGGAGCTCGCATCGTCCCTGAGGCCATTGCTTTTGCTAATGCACCATGCAGGGGACTTGCAGGAAAGACAGAAAAAGTGGGTTCCCTATGGGGCTGCCTGGCCTCAGTCACAAAGTGAGGGCTCGTTCCAGTTTGCTAGGGCGCAACTGCAGGGTCAAGAGCTGGCGGGGCACACCAATGGAGAGGGGCGCCACTGCAGATGGCTGGCACCCTGGCGGGGTCGGCCATGGAAGTCTGGGGCAGGCAAATCAAATGATGCCCCTTCAAGCTGTTGTTCTTTAATTATTTTTTCATCCTTTATTTACTAGGGGGGAGCGGGGGAGACTTGTTTTCTTTTAAGAAAAGCTGCACACCTCTTTCATGTTCAAAATAAAGGATTTACTACTTGTGGTTATTACAGGCGATTTCCTGAGCCAGAAAACTTCTTGGGAGGCTTATTAAACCTTATTAAACCACTGAAAATTTAGATAATAAAATAAATCACTTGTCTCCCATAAACAGCACTAGGCCACGCGTTACTGAGTTTCATACTCCCAATGGCCTCAGGCTGCCTTCACAGGAGGTGTCCCCTGCTGGTGCTGGATGGCTCCCTGGAGGGTGGGGCTGTGGTGGAAGGGTGGGACACGCATCAACCCACGAGAGCACTATTCTTTGTAGCATTTCTGCCCAAAGGGGCCATCTCCTCTAGTAGAGTGGAAATGGTTTAGATTTTGCTAGTTATTGAAGAGGTTGTGTGTGGATAACTGGGCTAAGTGGTACCATATTTTGACCCTTCCTAGGGATATTTTGGCATCTGTTCTAGAAAGCATTAAGCGGCTGCACAGTTGGCTAGCCTCTGAGTGTGCTGTCTGCACGCCTCTTCTACCCACGCGCCAAGGGCTCCCAGTGCTGTGGGCAGGGCTCTGGAAGCTGAGTCCATTGCTGCTGGCTCTGGGGACTTCACATGGGGCAGAAAGGAAAGCAGATGCCAGGTGAGGGGGCCATAGTTGGAGTAGAGAAAGGCCAGGAGCATGAGGAGCAAAGGCTGGGAAGGACCCAGGTATGTGGTCAGCAGAGAGCAGGCCAAAACCCTCTGGGGGAGGAATTATAGTTAAAATCCTAGCTCTGCTCTGCAACTGCTTAGTGATGTGACCTCGAAGCAGCCGGGTCCCTGTTGGAGCTGCAGTTTCTTCTTTTGTATAAGACTAAGCAGTTGTGAATGTCCCTTGCTGCCCACACACTAATCCATTTCAGTATTTTGGTTCCAGGATAGATCCTTGATTCTGACGTCATGCACAGCTCAGCTTCAGATGTCTTGGGGCTGCTGCACCTCACTTTGGGTTTCCTGCGACCTTGACTTTGCCCTCTTTCTCCTCCCACCCCCTCCACTTTAGCCCTCTCTGGGACCCTGCCAAGTTACACAGGAAAATACGTGTGAACAAACGTTGGACTTTCAGATGATGAGTGTTCTACAAGGTCAAGGTGGGGTTATTATTTGACCACAGTGGGTAGAGTGATGACAACTCAACAGGTTGGTAAAAGTGCTTGACATGTCTCCTCTGCCTGCCCCAGAAGAAAAGTGAGGAGGCGGCTTCCATGTCTGCCTTCCCACCGCCCCTACAGTGGCCAAGACTGGGCATGGAGTTGGGAGTGGCCGCTTCTGCAGAATGCACACAGGTTCATTACAGACACCCCACAGGCCCTGTATGCGCAGGTGGGGGAACAGACAGGAACACAACTCATTCTCCCATAATGGTGACTTCAGGTATGCTGGACAGAGAAACAGTAAACAGGTGACAGAAGGACCAATTCTGAGATTCCTTCACCTTTGACTGAATCAAACTGGTCACTAAGATGTACTCTGGGTGCCCGTTAGGTACCAGTCGCTATCCTAAATATTTTACATTTATATTTATATTTACATTTATATCTACATTTCTTTCATTTCATCCTCTCAAAAACCCCATGAGGTGGCTACTGTCATCATTGTCACTCCATTTTTTCAAGTAGGGAAACTGAGGTAGAGCTGAGGTTTGAACCTAAGCAGTCAGATTCCGGGTTTCCTAAGCAGTCTGCAACTGTCTCTCTCAGCTGCTGCAGTATTTACCCATTTAGCTAAGTGCTGGAGAAACACGGATGAACGAGATGGAGCTCCTGGTCTTAAGAAGCCACAGAAGAGTGGGAGAGACAGTAAAGACAAGACTAAAATGAGTGCTAAGTGCTGGCTCATGGAGGCAGATGAGGTGCCTAGGGTCAGAGGGCGGGGACTCTGCTGGGCCTAGGAAGGGGAATCCTCCAAGGAGGTGAGGCCCCCAAGCAGCCAGGGATGTGGGGCAGGGGAAGGAGAACATTTTGGCAAAGGGATCAGCATGTGCTAAGGAAGGCACAGACGCTGAGTGAGGATGGCACATCAGACAGGAATGCCAGGGAGTTTGCGGTGCTGGGTTCAAAGATAGAAGTTCAATGAGTTTAGAGACAGCCTAGTCTGGGCAGCAGAGCAGTGAAGACCGCAGCCCACCATGTGGGAGTCTCGGGTGTGGGTGGGACGGTGAGGCAGGGGCCTCACGAGCATTGGAATCCTTCCTCGAAGGAAATCAGGGAAGGTTCTGGATGGGAGAAGAATCTGCTTGGAGCTGTATTTGAGGAAGGTGTCAGCAAGCAGTCCTGGAGCAGGGAGGAAAGGGTGGCGGGAACCAGCTAGGAGGCTGTATCTCCTGACCCATGGAGCCGCTCTGCATTATTCACGGCCACTCCCCTGCCCTTCTCTACCCCAGACCTCCATGTGGGACCTGGCCAGGGAGGGGCTGCTGTAGGGGGGTGGCAGCTGTGGGAGGAAAGAGGACAGAGCCACATGCCGAGGACTCATCACAGGTGTAAGATGTCCTGGTTATGCCTCAGCCCTCGACAAACACTCCTGCCTCCCTGCTGTTGTCTACCTCAATTTGGAGACGAGGCCCAGCCGGATGGCCTCAAAGATCCCGGCCCTGCCTGTGTTTTCCAAAGGAAGCCAAACCTCAGATTTGCCTCAGAACTCGCACTTTTCTTCTAAGCAAACGCCATCCACCACGAGAACCGCCTGGCATTTGGCTGGGAAAGAACAAACTGGAAGCTTACAATTTCCAGGCTTAATTGCAGTTACTTATAATATTATTATACAGAACTTTTATTGCACTGAGAAAGCCCAAGCGTTTCCTTTTCCTATTTATACTTGAGCCCAGTCTCTCCTCTGCTATCATTTCCTCCCTTGCCCATTGCAGAAACTGACGGCTGTTTGGTTCCCTTTTCAAAGAGAGGGCAATTAGGATGTGAGATGGAAACTCATTTGTCCTGAGTGTTTGACTCATGGAATATCAGTCAATTAACACGTTATTGATCACTCACCATGTGCTTGACTGGGCCTCATGCTGTGTGAGGCCATACAAAATACCTGCTTTAGAGGGTCTTCTGGCTTCACTGGGCAGGAAAGAGTAACCCACAGCAAAATATTACAAAGAAGTAGGAACCAATAAAGAACTAATGTGGGGCCGGGCATGGTGGCTCACCTCCCAAAGTAATCCCAGCACTTTGGGAGGCTGAGGCGGGAGGATCATTTAAAGTCAGGAGTTCAAGACCAGCCTGGCCAACATGGTGAAATCCTATCTCTACTAAAAATACAAAAATCAGCCACATGCCGAGTGTGGTGGCAGGTGCCTGTAATTCCAGCTACTTGGAAGGCTGAGGCAGGAGAATCGCTGGAACCCAGGAGGCAGAGGTTGCAGTGAGCTGAGATTGTACTACTACACTCCAGCATGGGCAACAGAGCAAGACTGAAGTCTAAGAAAAAAAAGAACCAAGTATGGGCTGGGTGCTACAATCAGGAATATGGAAGCCAGCAAGTCAGAGCTAGGTGTCTGGGCTACACAACTGTCTGGGGAGGGAGGGCATCGTGGAAAGCTGCGCAACGGTGCATCACAAGTGCCTGCTTCTGAATGCAGCCTGGGAATCTAGCCCTCCTTTTTATGGTTAGTGAGAATCTTAGGAGACAGGAGCCTACCTTCACTCTCCTGATATTTGCTCCCAGTCACAGGAGCCCAGCACCAAGGACTAGACTTTCCTGACCTATAGGAAAAATAGTTCACCTAATTTAGCACCTTATAGAGTAACTACCCTCTCCCTCCACCCCAACTTGTCCCCACTTCAGCTACTACTGCTTGTCCTCTTGCTCTGAGATTTTTGGTTTCCAGACCATCATAAATTTATAGTGAAAATATTCTCAAGGCAGGAGAATCTCCCCATCCCCACCCTGGACTGAGGAAACCTGGCAGATCCGCTGCTGAGCTAGGATGGGCTCAGGAATTTCCTCACACTTAGATGGTTGGCTTCCCATTTGAAGTCTCAAGATTAGAAATGTTGAATAAGAAATATAAGGTTAAAAAGAAAAAAAAAAAAAAAAGAGTTGGCAAAGAAGTCATTATTTGTGGATGATATGATTGGATACTTTCCTATACAAATAACAGACAAGTTCAAACATACATTAGGGACCCCATTGACTTGGCAACAAAAATAGAAACAACACCTAGGAATAAGTTCTTAAGAAACATGTAAGATCCATACAGAGACTGTTTTAAACACGATTGAAGCACTTCTTAAGACTTAAATCAATGGAAAGATACACCTCGTACTTGGACAGGGAGCCACAATACTGTAAAGATGCCAATTTCCCCTAAATAATTTAATAAGTGCAATATAATCCCAATAAAAATATCAGAATTTCTACTGAAATTAGATAAGCTGATTCTGAAGTTCATATAGAAAAATAAGCATTTAGGAATAGCCAAGAAATTTTTGAAACAGATGAGTAACAGGAGTAGGGGGACCAGCCCTACCAGATATGAAAACACATTAGAAAGCCATAAAAATAAAATATTTGGTACCGGATCATGAACAGGAAGACAGATCAATATAAAGTCATGGGCAGTTCATAAACAGACTCACATAAATTCATGTAGGTATGAATTTAGCATGTAATAAAGGTGGAATTCAATTTTTATTTTAAAATGGATTTTTCAATAAATGAGATTAGAACAACTAGGCAACCATTTAGGAGATAAAACAAAATAAAACTTGTATCCCTTCCTCACTCCTTACACCAAAACAAATGATACATGTAGCAAAGCTTTAAAAGTTAAAAAAAGTAAATATTGAAGAACTGTTTTACAATTGCAAAGGAAAAATACTTTGCTAAGATAGAAAACCCAGAAGTCATAAAAGATTTGATAAATCTGACTAAATAATGATTTAAACATTTATGTACATCCAAAATTCCATAACAAAATCAAGACACAAACAAACTGAAGAAGATATTTGAAACATATGATGAAGGGTTAATTTCCTTTATATAGAGAGAGACCTTGTGTCAACAAATCAGGAAAAGATCTATAGTTTATTAGAAAAATTGGCCAAAAAAAAAAAAAAAAAAAACATGAACAGGAAGATCCTAGAAAAATAAATACAAATAACTTTCAAGTGTATGAAAAATGCTTACCATCACTCTGCATTAAAGACATAAAAATTAAATAGATTTCAAGTTTCATCTATGGGCCAAAAATTAAAAAATTCTGATAACTCAGCAATTACCCTTATAGACATATATCTTGCAATTTCACTGCTGCCATATGTTCAACTTATATATAAGGATTATCTCTGTGGCATTGATTCTATAACCAACAATTGGAAGTAAACAGTATATCCATCAATGGAGGCTTGCTAGATACATCATGGAGTACTATGCAGCCATTAAAAAGAATGACTTGAATGACACATATCTGTATATTGATACATAGAGGACTATGTCTAAGATTTATCACTATGCTGCATGGTACCAGGTTTAGAAAGAAAAAGATGACCATGTGTACATACTGGTTTGTAGATGCATGAATTAAACTGTTAGAGCCTTCCTACTGGAGAGGTTGGAAGGCTGCCAGTGAGGGGTAGAAGGCAGATTTATTTTCCTACATATACTCTTTGATAGTATTTGAATTTTAAAGCCATTTGTATTAAAACTGCTGAATGATTTATATTTTCTTCCTTCTTTTACAGACTCCCAAATTGTCTTTGACTTTTTTTTGTTATGTCTGCTGATTTGTTCTGGGGCCTTTAGCTACCCGTCTCAGTTTTTCTGTCTGTAAAATGGAATTAATGACACTGGCTGTCTATCTCATGGGTGGCTGTGAGACTCAAGGGAGAAATAGATGAAAACAGCCTCTGGCTGCCATGAGGTGCTGTAGGATTCAACTGCAGGACATTAGAGATGGCCCATGTTCTGCTCAGCACCTGTCTACTGCATGGCAATGTCCCTGTGGACACACAGGCAAGCTGTGCATCACAGCTGGGTTCTCCAGTGGTGGAAGAATACATGACTCCAGTTATCTGTTAGTTCAGCATTTACTATATAGCACCAAGGACACAGGTGCTAGGAAGAGCCATGATGTTGTTTCAGCACCATCTGAGCTTCAAGAGTATGGTGGCAAATGATGATAATCACAATAATGAAAATCTTACTGCTTTCAGCTAACCACTTATTTCACGTATAGTAACTCATTTGTTATCCTTGTTTTAAGGGTATGGCCAATGAGCTTTAAAGGGTTGGACCCACTCAAGGGGCCCAGCCAGTAAGGGGCTGAGCTTCCCCACTTGGATGCTGTCATTTCTCTACTCTAGGACTTTTGATGATTCCCTTTGTGGGACCCTGCCATCTCAGTCTGCCTTTTGTGGTCCCCTACAGTCTGTTCTGAATCTAATTTCCCAGTTCTGTCTGACCTGGGCTCTCTTTAAAGCTGGTCTCTGAACTGCCTCTGAACACACCATGCTCATTTCTGCATTGGTGCCTGTTCCTTTGAGCTGCTAACACCTGTAGTCCCACCTCTCTTGTCATCACAGGGTCTTTAAGACCCCTTGTGAGTCAGTTTCACTTCTTCCTTGATACCTTCTCCTCTAACCTAGGTGACTTTTCAGAGAGTGGCAGCCAGCCTCTGGAACGGCTCCCAGGGATCCTCACCTCGTGGTATTCATGCCCTGTGCAGACCCCTCCTGTATTGTATCAGGGCCGGTGTATGTGCCTGATACAGGAAGGCGATGGCATGTGCCTGCCATGGCGAGGCTATAAGAGATGTTGCCACTTTCACCTTGATTTCTCCGGGAATTCTTACTGTGGGGGAAACCACTGTCATGTTGAGAGATAGTTCAGCAGCCCAAGGAGAGGTATGAAGAGGGACTGAGGTCTCCCATCAACAACCGGCACCAACTTGCCAGGGATGTGAGTGAGCCACCTTGGAAGCAGGTCCTTCTGTCCCCATCAAGCAGCTCCAGTCACCTTTGGGACTACAATCACATGGGAATCTCTGAGCCAGAACTTTCCAGCTAAGCGGCTCCTGGATTCCTGAGTATAAAATCATGTGGATAAGAGATATTTATTGTTTTAAGCTGCTATGGTTTTGGGGCATTTTGTTATGCAGCAACAGCTAACTAATGTACATTAACTCACTCAACTCCTTTGGGAAGCAGGATGTATTATTTGGCCTTTGTCCATTTTTTTTTTGCCTGGATTTTGTGTGTGTCATCTTGTATCTCCAACAAAATAGTAAACATCTGTGGTTTAAAATTCCCCTATATCTCCCATCATGGTTACTGGGGGTTGGGAACAGCAGGAGAATCCACACTGATTCGCCAGCTTCCTATTTGCAAACAGAAGGCGGGGGTTAACTAAAAGGCTCCAGCACACACACATGCTTCTGGTTTGGCTGGTACCCTTCTAAGTATGCAGACAACTCACACACAGAATGCCTGCAACCTCCCCACCTGAGACCTACAACTCACTGGTACACTGGAGCATTCAAATGCCAGAATTCTCAAATGTCCCATGGTGTGCCTGACTCACAACCCATCGCCAGGGGTCTCCTGGAGGGAGGGGCAGGAGGGCCTGGAGAGGGCTGTCACTTCTTACTACACTGACTGCTACTGGAGATTTATTTACTGGCCCCACACCCTTTTCAAAGATATTTCTTTCAAAGCCAGAGCGACAGCCTGCCTTTCAGCTTTCCTGACACTCAATTCCAAGTACATGGTACGCTTAATCCCACAGAACAATTTAGGAGCTAAAGAATCATAAAGAAAAATTTCGCGGAGGGAGCTGTTGCTGCTCCTTTGAAAACAGCCCCCACCCCAGTCTCTCCCCAGCTGCCTCCTGGTCCCCAGTCCCCAGAGGTCCATCCCCCGCCACCCACCCAGGCAGCTTCCCTACAGGCAGCCAGTGGGAGGGCGCGACCCTTCCCCGGCTTCTTCCTCCTCCCACTCTTTCCCAGGCAGGCAGGCTAATTTTTCAAGACTAATAAACACCAGTTGAAGGGAGGAGGAGAGCCCCTTTGTAAAACGGTGTCTAAATAGAGGCAGCTCCACCATTTTTTTCGGCAGGGTGGGTGGAGGTGACCAAAGATACAATTATAACGTAGCCCATCCTCTCCCACACGACCCATTTTAACCAGTGTGTAATAAAGCCCAACTCATCCACCCTCTGATTTGGGTCAAATGAGAGGAATTTTTAGCTTTTCTGGGGAGTTTGTGCCAGCAGGGGAAGCAGAGGGGAGAAGGAGGAGGGAAGGAATAAACAAATATGCTACAGTTCTCTGGAAGAAAGGAAAGGCAGGGCATGCAGGGAGCAGGAACGGGGATGGCCACCCTTCACTTCCGCCAACTGAGTCCCTCTTTCCATGGTAGCCACCTAGCTTCCAAACCTTGGCTGAGACTAAGGTCTCCCTCTTCCTTGCTCCTGACACAGTGAATCAGCTTTCACTGTGGGCGCCCAGGGCACATCCCCTTTGCTCCTCCTGCCTGCCTCCTGCTGGTTCTCTTGACCTTCCAATAACTGGAAGATGTCACCAGTGTGCCCAACTCCCACCAGCCTGGCCTTGCCCATTCCGCCTCCTCAGCTAAAATGCCATCCCCTCCCAACCTCCTCACCCTACCCCACCTTCACTGGGTGAACTCTTGCTCATCCTTTAAGACTTGGCCCAGGTGTCATCTCCTCCAGGAAACCTTCCTGAATTAGGTGCCTGTCCTTTATGTTCCCATCCTTCCCTCTCTCCTAGTCCTCACCACGTGGAGATGTAAGTGGAAAATGGGTGCTATTGTGATGGGCCTGGGGAGAGGAGGGAGAAATAGCTCTGGGATGTAAGGTGCTGGGGATGGGGTCAGCAGACCACAGCGGGTGCCGCAGGTTGAGTGTTGGGGGATCAGGCATGCCCGCAGCAAAGCTCAACAGAGGAAAGGGTCATGAGGAAGCTTTCCTGAAACAGACAAGAGTAGGATAAAACAAAGGTTGGATCATTTACACATTCCCCGGGAAAAGGTCATTGCTTCCTTTACACTTTCACCCCAACACTCATTGTGGTCTGTGCACTGGGGGGCCACCCACCTGGTATACTCCCACCTGGAGTGCTTGGCCTCATCTTTCCTTTGTTAGGGATGCTCTCACTCCTTTACCCTTGAGTCTCTCTTCTCCCTCCACTAGTCCTGAACACTCACTGAGCCCCTCAGGCAGCTGGGGACAGAGCAGGAGGCCTTCAGGCCCACAAGCACCCCCAATTCCATCAGCATGCTCAACAATGAGTTTCACGCACATACATGTATGGCCAGCTTCCAAATGCAGATGGGATTAGAATCGATTCAACACAAATGTAAGTAAAATGATTATGGAATCACCCAGGATGGGGGTGCAGCCAAGCAGGGTCCCATGACGTATTTTCAGCTCCAAAAAGGATGGTTATTTTCAAAAGCATGGAGCCCACAGGACAGGAATGTAAGTTCCTTGAGAATGAGAATGAGTTGCTTCTCTGTACCTTTCACAGAGGGGAGCCTGGAGGTTCACATCACTGGGCATTTGGTATAATGTTTGTTGAGTGACTTGTTGAGCACAGATGGGCCTATTTACCTTGAAATAGTCAGTTTCACCTCTACTTTCAAAAGGAGGAAATGACCTGGGAGCATCAGTAACAAAGAATGGCAAAGCCCTCAGTAAATAGCAAATGCTGATGTGTGCTCTGTGGGCCTGGGCACATAGCGCACCTCTGTTCTCATGTGTGACAAGAAGGGCAAAGTGCTAAATCAGAAAATTTACAGGGAGCTAAATCTCCCAAGGAAAACATGGGAGAGTTTTATTTCTTCTGATTAAACAACTTATAAATCAGGATAAAAAGGATTTCCTCTGAAAACCTTTGTCCCAATATTGCTTCAATATTGCTATAACTTCAAAACATAACAAAGACAGCCACTGCGAAGCATGCCATTGTGTTCCTGAGGGTTCATCATGTGACAGATGAGGAGACACCTTTAAGGGGCTTGATCCCCAGGAGGGGAGAGGAGAGCACTTCCCTCTTCCTCTCTCCAGGGAGGACCTGGATTAGCGGGAAGCATGAATCATGCTCCATTTCCATGCTGTGGGCCCACTGTATCACTTCGGTGCTCAACACAAGATCCTGTCACAGTCAGAACCCCTGAACACTAAGCATGTCAAGACACATCTAGAGCTGCTTTAATTTCATGCATCCTCTCTTGAGCACCCACTGTGTACCAAGTATTGAACTGGGCTCTTTTATACAAATTACCTCATTTGATCCTTATGCTAGCCCTTTGAGATAATTATTTTTACCCTCATTTTCCTAGGAGGAGACTGAGACCAGGAGTGGCCAAGTCACTTATCTCAGGACTGCAGTAAGTCAGTGGCCTGTTCCATTCTAGAACATCTGAGAGCATCCAAAGGCTGAAAACTGGGATAATTCATGGGTGGCAGAGCTAGGAATGCCATCTGCAAATATCTGAAAAAGGCCTTAGGATGTCAGAGGTGGACAGGGCCTTTTATGGTTGAGGATGCTGAGGCACAGAGATGTCAAAGTGTCTACCTGGTTGTGGCAGAAAGCACAACTTGAGCTCTTAGGCATGGCCAAGATGCTTGTCCTGTCCTGGCACAGGGAGCCACCGTGACTGTGCTGGAACCCGCATTTTGCCTTCACCTGCTCAGTTCTCCATCCAGGATAGAGGCCCTGGCATTAGTGGGTGGGAAAATGTCTGTGATTGCCAGCCAGTACCCCAGAAAGGATTACAGAGACACCATTCTCACCCCTGAAATTACCCTCCCTCCTTCTCACCACCCAAGCCAAAAGGTGAGACCAACATATCTTGGTTTTCCCAGGACTTTCCTGGTTGAAGCATTGGAAGTCCTGCATTCTGGGAACTCCCTCTGTCTTAGGCAAGCTGGGATGGTTGGTCACCCTTGTTCATCTCCACCTCCTTGTATGCACCACCCACCTCCGCTGCCCTTAAGGATCATGTGACCCCAGATCCACTGGACAAACAGCGCAGGGGCTTTTTCCCCCAGCCCACACCCTTGAGGTCCTGCCCTGCCCCATTCAATGCCAGAGGAAGAGTTCCTGCTGTCACCAGGGATTGCTCAACCTGGGCACCTTCGTAATTCTCCTGTGAGGAGGCAGCCCTCTGCCCTGGGGCTCCCGGAGGGATCCAGGGCAAGGAGGAGCAGAAGGTAGGGAGACAGAACGTAACAGAACCAGGAAGAAAGGCAGGAGGGGAAGTTAATGAGATTTAAACAGGGAGAAAAGGGAGGAGAGGGAAGCAGGGAAAAGGAAGGTGTGAAAAAAGGAGAGAAAGGAGGAGAGGTGACAGTATGTGTTATAGAAATAAAAGAATGACCAATCGCCATGGCCAGCTTTCTCAACAAGAAGTGGTCCAGGTTTTCAACAGATGCTCACTGTGCAGAGACGTCTTGAGAGTTGTATGGGGCTGTGGGGATTATGTGGTCAATCCTAATTTTGCAGATGTCGAGAAAACTAAAGCTTATAGGACTGGAATGTAAGAGCATCCATGGTAGAAATCATGCCAAATGCCTTTTTTGTACCAAACCCAAAACTTCCATGATATCTTTGCATTTATATTTAATTTATAATTAATTAATAATTAAATATTTATTAATGAGGACAGTGACAATAGTGATATTGATCTCTGGCAATCCAGTCCTCCTCCTAAGCATGTCTTTCTGAGTAAATGTCAGCACAAAGTTGTATAATTATCTTGGAAATTTGGGCAATATGGCCATGAAGAATGAGAAGGTGGTCTCAGTCCACTGGGAAACAGAAGCAGGGTTGGCTCCATGCATAAGGAGCTGATGGACGGGGTAACTGGAGGACACCCCACTAAGCTCTGCCCATTCTAAAGTATATCTCTTCCACCAGCCTGGTGTGATGCCATCTACTCTGCCATTCCAACCACTGGGAATTCCCACTAGGGGAGGTCTTAACAAGAAGCTCTGCTAGTGGAAACCACTAAAGCCATTTCTATCCGGTATCCAAGTTATTTCAGGATTTCTGGGCTAGTCCTATAGAAGTACCTGTGAGCTCATCATGTCAATGACTCGTCTTCTTGGAAGATACAGGGCACCTTTCCCATTGGGCCCACTGTCTGTGCCTGTGAGTTGAGGCAAGAAGAATGGCAATAGGCCAGGTGTGGTGGCTCATGCCTGTAATCCCAGCACTTTGGGAGGCTGAGGTGGGTGGATTACCTGAGTTCAGGAGTTCAAAACCAGCCTAAGCAACATGGCAAAACCCCATCTCTACAAAATATACAAAAATTAGCTGGGCATGGTGGCATGCACCTGCGGTCCCAGCTACTCAGGAGGCTGAAGTGGGAGGCTCACTTGAGCCTGGGAAGTTGAGGCTGCAGTGAGCTGTCTTCACACTACTGCACTCTAACCCAGGTGACAGAATGAGACTATCTCAAAAAATAAAATAGAAAAAGAAGAATGGCAACAGGAACAGGGAGAAGAAGGTGGTCCCAAGGCAGGGAAGGCAGGAGCAGGATGTAGGCTAAAGTGGAATCTAGAAGTTCTGCTCTAGAGAAAAATGGCAGGCAAAGGCCTGGAACAAAGCAACAAAGCCCACAGAGGGATTCTCGAAACACTGCCTCCCTCCTTCAGGGTGCTCCCAAGCTCCCACCGCTCCACTCAAGGAAAGGACTCTGCAGTCACAGACTTTAACCACCAAACATCTACCATGTCCTTTTGGTTGGGAGAGGCCCTGTGAGGACAGTTTTGATGGTAGGAAGAGGACTCTGCCTCCCACTGAGGAAGAGGGGCCTCCTTCCACTGCCAGCGCTCCTGCAGGGCAGTGAGCTCATGCGCACATAGCGCTAGGCCCAGCTGGCTGGACCCTGATGCCAGGACCTTGAATCTTGAGTGAGTGACAGTTAGCAGCAGCAGTTTGTGTTGCTTATTTGCAACTATGAACTTTGAATGACATAAATGTTGGGCATACCTGAATACCAGAGCCTTGCTGGAGATACACAATGAATCTCTCTCTCTCTGTCTCTCACACACATGCACACACACCTGAGAAAGCCCATAGTAAAGAAACCTGTTTAACTTTGTTTAACTCTGCATTTCCCAAACTTGTTTAATCTTTCTGCTTTGCCTAACACCTTTTAATATCCTGCAGAACTGGTGTGACAAGCACACCTTCGGGGAACACTGGGGTAAAGCCATGCTTTCCAAACTTTTTCAGTCATGGAATTTGCAGAGAAACAATATTTTTATGGCACAAAGGAACTGGAAGGCTCTCAGGGGGTTGCTGGGCTGTTCAGTTGACAAGAGGGGTGAAGGGGCAAAACCACTGGTTGGGAAGCTCTGGACCAGAGGACAGAGCTCTCTGGGATACAAGCCTGGAGGCCTGACCTCTTGCCCTGGCTCTGGTGTGAAGCAGCCTCCATGAGGTCACACAGGTAGCTGTGGCATCCCAGGGCCTCCTCTGCTGTACCGCATAGTTTCCCTGTAGGGTCGTAGGAGAAGTGGTCTTATCAGAGGATGCCTGCTTTCCCCTAACAGAAATGAGGGGGCAGAGTTGCGCAGCTCACCTTCCAATCCATCCCCAACCCCGGAATTAGCTCAGGGTCGGGACTTGCCAGCTCTGTCCTCTTTGCTCACCCCTCCTTCTCCTTCCCAATAAGTTCTGGATCCAGCCACATTAGGCAGTGCATGGAAGCTTCTTGTGTGAGGAAGCCCACCCATTTGGAGGTCTTCTGTCTCTGCCATGTGGTATCTGCTCTCTCCTTCATCTGCCAGCCAGGCATCATCTCCTAGCCTTCGGCTTCCATGCTGTTCACCTCGAGGCCCCATAATCCTTGCTGGCATCCCTGGGGACTGGCCTAGTGCCCACCCTGGCTCCACCAGCCTTGGTTTGCAGCCCTGTCTCTAAAGCCCCTATCTGCCCACAGCCTGCCTCAGCCAGACTCTTTGGATCACAATCTCTGGCTAACATCACATGCATATTTCAGAGGATCTGTACACCCCACGGATGTGGGTGCTGCCAAGCCCTGGGGGTGCGGAGGTGGGGGTGATGTGTTTCTAACAAGATCAACTATTATAACTGGGCTTTGATTTAAAGCAAAATCTATTTCACAAGCCATATTTAATGCTGAGTGAGAGGCGAGTGTGCAGAGACCATATCTGTAGATTATGGCATTAAGCGTGCAAATGCAAGCATAGATGAAGCAGCCACAAAATTATAGATAACAACGGGACCTGGATATAAATCCAGGGAGTTGGCAGCCACTGGGAGGCCTCCCAACTCTCCCCTCTACTTAGAGGCTGAGTCAATTTATAGCTTCCCCGTTCCCTGTTCCTGAGATCTTCAAATGCAAGTCTACAGGCCTGAGAAATGCTGGGCATGTTCAGAAGTGCAGAAAAAGGCACTTCTCTTTAAGCTCTCACTGTGTTTGCCATTTCGAGTGGAGGAGAAGGAGCAGCCACTAGACGTTAGGAGTCTTGGTTTAAGACCTAGCTCTGCCAGGCATGGTGGCTCACGCCTGTAATCTTAGCACTTTGGGAGGCCAAGGTGGGCGATTGCCTGAGTTCAGGAGTTCGAGACCAGCCTGGGCAACACAGTGAAACCCTGTCTCTACTAAAAATACAAAAATTAGCCAGGCATGGTGGCATGTGCCTGTAGTCCCAGCTATTCAGGAGACTGAGGCAGGAGAATTGCTCGAGCCCAGGAGGTGGAGGTTGCAGTGAGCCAAGATTGTGCCATTGCACTCTAGCCTGGGTGACAGAGCAAGACTCCGTTTCCAAAAGAAAAAAAAAAAACAAAACAAAACACAAGAAAAAACCTAGTTCTATAGTTCTATAGCTCTATAGCTCTATTCCCTGCCAAAATACATGACTTGGAAAGGGTGGTTAGCCTCCTGGAGTCATAGCTTCCCTCTGTAAGTGAAGGAGCTGGATTTTACCTTGAAGATCCCTTCATAGTTTTATAATTTACGCATCCATGATAAATAAAACAGCAATGGAGGAACCAGCTATGAAACTCTGGATGAGTTGTTGACCACTTCTCTACTTCCCTTATTTGGAAAATCAGGTGTACAATGGTTAATCTTACATGTCAACTTGGCTAGGCCATGGTATCCACATACTGGGTCAAGTAGAAATAGAGGGAGTTGTAAATTACCTTTAGAGGAGATTAACATTTAAATCAATAGACTTTCAGTAAAGCAGATGACCTTTTAGAAGGTAGATGGGCCTCATCCAATCAGTTGAAAGCCTTAAGAGAAACAGACTGAGGTCCCCAGAGGAAGAGGTAACTCTGTCCCCACAGTCAAGCTGCAACATCAGCTCTCCCCTGGGTCTCCAGTCTGCTAGCCTGCCTTGTAGATTTTGGACTTGCCAGCCCTTACAATTGCATGAGCCAAGTCTGTTAAATAAATCTCTCTCTCAGTTGGGCGCAGTGGCTCATGCCTGCAATCTCAGCAATTTGGTAGGCCGAGGTGGGCAGATCACCTGAGGTTGGCAGTTTGAGACCAGCCTGACCAACATGGATAAACCCTGTCTCTACTAAAAATATAAAATTAGCTGGGCATGGTGGTGCATGCCTCTAATCCCAGCTACTTGGGAGACTGAGGCAGGAGAATCACTTGAACCCGGGAGGCAGAGGTTGCAGTGAGCTGAGACTGCACCATTGCACTCTAGCCTGGGCAATAAGAGCGAAACTCCGTCATAAATCGATCGATCAATCAATCAATCAATCAATCAATCAATCTCTCCCTCTCTCTCTCCTTTTCCACCTCTCCATCCTGTTGGTTCTGCTTCTCTGGAGAACTCTAATACAACTTGGTTAGATGAATTCACTGGCACTCAAACTTGAGCCTTGTAAGTCTATTTTTTTTTGAGATGGAGTCTTGCTCTGTCGCCCAGGCTGGAGTGCAGTGGCGCAATCTCGGCTCACTCCAAGCTCTGCCTCCCAGGTTCATGTCATTCTCCTGCCTTAGCCTCCCAAGTAGCTGGGACTACAGGTGCCTGCCACCACGCCTGGCTAATTTTTTGTATTTTTTAGTAGAGACAGGGTTTCACCGTGTTAGCCAGGATGGTCTCGATCTCCTGACCTTGTGATCTGCCCACCTCAGCCTCCCAAAATGCTGGGATTACAGACATGAGCCACTGCGCCTGGCCAAGCCTTGTCTAAGTCTTAACCCAGGCTACACATCAGACACCTCAGAAGCTGTTAAAAAAAAAAAAAAAACCAGCATCTAGACTCCAACCCCAGACAAGTTGAATTAGACTTTCTGGAAATGGAGCCTGGGCATCAGTGTTTTAAAACTCCCTAGGGCCTCCCCATGTGCAACCCAGGCTGAGGGCCATGGCTTCTCAGAGGAAACAAGTCACTTTGGAGCTTACTAGAAATGCAAATTTCCTGGGCCCCATCCAGGACCTATGAATCAGAACCTTTGGGCAGGCTCCTGGCATCTCCAGACTTAACAAGCTCCCCAGCACATTGCTCAGCTGCTCTCTAAAGTTCGAGGGCTCTGAGCATGGGCCATCTCTCAAGGCCCTTTTCACCTTCACAATGTGCACACTATTATGGTCAGAATTTGGGGGCCAGAATATACTGTCTCCTCTGAGGAGGGGGTCAAGGACATCGTAGTGGGAGAAACCAGCAGGGCTCCATGATTTGAGAAGAGAACAAGCTCTTTCCAGAGCTCATGGAGCGAGATGAACTCAGCATCCTCCCAGTCTCTACTAAGGGCATGAGGCACCTGCCAGGTAGGCCGCCTCTGCTCCCGGAGGATACGTGCGGCCTCCAACCACCTTGGTACCCCCGGCCCCAGGGCAGCCAGGGCAGGGCACAGAGTAGGTGCTCATGCATTTCTGTTGCTGGACTGACTGAATCAATGAGCATACTGTCCCATAGTCACTGGGCCCATCCCTGTCCAGGTGTTCCTGTGGGTGGCACACCTCTTGCCTTTCTCAATTCTCACCACAATTGGAAAATGCCCTTCCCTTCCTTGTTGTTTCATATCCTAGGCATTCTCCAGGGTCCAGCTGACACTTCTCCCTTTGAAGGATCTCCCGATTCTTCTCTTCCCTCTGCTGTCTCTCATTACTGTTCCTGACCGGATTTATAGTCAAGCCCAGATTGCTGCCTTGTGTGGTCCTTGAGTTATTTCTCCCTTTCTTCTGTGTCTTCCCCTGGACTGTGAGTAGACAGAGGACAGGCTGGGCACATGGCAGGGAGGTGTGAGAGCTTGAGAGCTCACAGAACATGCCCAAGACACCTGTGCTTTGTGGTTCAGCAGAGGATCAAGAAAGCAAGTCGGGCCCCTCTATCCTCTCCCACCCCCTCCCCATGTATTCGGAGCCTCTACCATCATGAGCAAGGCTTTGTGCTGTAACTACATCATTTTAGACCCTGTTCCTTCCAATTCCAGGGATATGCTCTTAACCACTGGAGTGGTTAACACTGTGAGTGGAGCAGAGGAATGGTGTTTTTGTCTTTGAGAAAGGCAAGGATGAAGGGCAGGATTTAAGCCATGGTGTTAGATCAGAAAGAAGAACTGGTAACAGGCTTAGGGAGCAAAATGGTAGGGAAATGGCTTCAGGGGAGTCAGGCCTGGCCCCTGGAGAGGGAGGAGAGAGAAGGGCTAGGCTCTTTATGTACATGCTGTCCATGGGGCCTGGTAAGATTCCTGGAATCACTAACCTGTTTCACAGGTGTGGCAATTGAGCCTTTCAGAGCTGAAGTAACTCACCCAAAGCATCCGTGCTCTTGTGTGGCAGAGCCAGAAGTCAAATCCAGGTCTCTGTGACCTCAAGGGGCGCCAAAGTAAGGTATCAAAAAGGCAGAAAGGGACTTATCCCTTCACTCACTCAGCAAAAGAATATTAAGCAGGTCTGTGTGCCGGGCATTGCCAAACACATAGCACTGAATAAAAGTGTCAGCCACGATGAGTTCACAGCCTACTGACTGAGGAGTGAAATGCCTTAGACCATGGCATCCTGGAGGATGACTACCTGCCTGGTTTTGGAGTCATCCTCACCAAAGCTTTGAAGCCTGAATCCCAGCTGTAGGCTGGTCTCTGGCCTTCAGCTGTGAAAGCCATTCAGATACTGCCATCCAATGGTGCCATCTGGAGAAAAGGATTGGTGCTATTTTGCTAGTCCAGGTCAAGAGGAGCAGGAGTAAGAAGGGGAAGAAGACTGCCTCCATTTCAGTGGATATTTGCCAAGGGCCCCCACAAAACTGGGAAGAGCTTGCCCCATTTCAGTGTGGGTGCCATACCTTTTCCAACACAGGGTTCTCCTAGAGAAGGGAAATCCCGCATCTGAAACAGTGCCAAGGAGGCCGTAGTTTGCATCCACACTCCCCATTCACTGCTCCCTTAGACATCTGCAGTGACTAGAAACCCAGCAAAGCCACCAAGAGTGACAGGCATCTGTACATGTTGGGGGAGGGAGTGCAAACATGCCGCTCTTTAGGGCATGAAGAGTCTATAGATCCAGAGGCCTCCCCAGCCCACCCCATCCTGCCCTTCCCATGTTTCTGCTTTCATCCTTTCCTTAGCTTCCTTTTGAGGCTGATTTTTCCCCCTTTCCCACTGAACTGTCCCTGGGGTCCCAGCCACTGTCAAGACCCAGCCCAATGCAGCAAAAATTCCCATCAGATAATATGTTGAGATTTCAGATTCAGAAATCACTTTATGTTGTATCCACTTTTCCCCAGCAGAGTCTAAAGTTCTTAAGGGGAGGGAGCATGTCATACTGCTTTTCACATCTACAGCACAGTGCCTAGTACACAGTAGGAACTTAATATGTGTATGATAAATGACAGTTTCACAACAGCTATGTATTTCCAGAGACTTCAGATGCAATAAAACATCCTTTACACAAAGGCACTACCACCATAGGTACTATTTAGAAGATCCAGGAGGTACTGTGATTACCCAGGGGTCCACTTTAGGAACATAATGATGACATTAGAGTCTCTAAAAAACTTCTGGTCATTTGTAATTTTGAGTAAAGCAGCATGGATGACTCAATAACAGAAAAACCCCAACAACTCAACTCAAAACTGGGTAAAGCACGTGAATAGACATTTCTCTAAAGAAGACATACAAATGGCCCAGTAAGCACATGAACAGATGTTCAACATCACTATTAGGGAAGGGTAAGTGAAAACTACAGTGAAATACCATCTCATAGCCATTAGGATGGCTACTGTCAAAGAAACTAAATAACAAGTGTTGGTGAGGATGTAGAGAAATTGGAACCCTTGTGCCCGGCTGGTAGGAATGTAAAATGCTGCAGCTGCTGTGGCAAACACTAGGGAGGTTCTTCAAAAAATTAGACATGGAATTACCATAGGATCCAGCAATTCTACTTTTGAGTACATAACCAAAAATAATTGGAAACAAGAACTTGAACAGATATTTGTACAAGCCCATTCATAGCACTATTCACACTAGCTCAAAGGTGGAAACAATCCGAAGTCCATCAGTGGATGAATGGGGAAACCAAATGTGATATATACACACAACAAAACATGATTCAGCCTTAAAAAGGAAGGAAATTCTAACACCTGCCAACACATGGATGAACTTTGAGGATATCAGGCTAAGTGAAATATGCCAGACATAAAAGGACAAACACTGATTCCACTTCTGTGAAGTACCTGGAATAGTCCAATTCATAGAGACGACAGAATGGTGCTTACCCAGGAATGGGGGCAGGGAGATGTGGAGAGTTAGTGTTTAATGGGGACAGAGTTTCATTTGGGATGCTAAAGAAGTTCTGGAGATGGCTAGTGGTGATGTTTGCATTACACTGTGAATACACTTACTGTTACTGAATTATATACCTAATGGTGAATCTTATTGTTACGTATAATTTTACCACAAGTGAATGAATGAATGAAGCATGAATGAATGAATGAAGGCTGCATGGGGTATGAGGAAAGCATTTGACCATTGCAACCCGACAGCCATGATTTCTAGTCCTAGATATGTGAAACTGAGTTGACACTCTACTTCATTTAATTTCAAGTCTGTTGTCTGTAAAATGGGGTAAGAAGACCCCAAAAGGGGATAAATATACCTATGCTACAAAAGGGAGTCAAGGGTTAAATGAGAGAGTATATGAAGCCTGGAGCTCAGGGCCAGGAGACTCCTCCAATCTTTCACCCTTCCCCCCTTCTCCCTGGGTGGCTGCATCCATTGACCAGGTTGGCCTCAGGCGTCAACCCCAGCTCACCTTTCCCAGGTCGATCTGCAGCCTCCTTCCCATGTCCCACTCCTGAAGGAGGGCCGCCAGCTTCCTGCGACTCAACAGACAGACACAGGGGCAGGAGGCCAAGCTTCGCAGTGTCTCCCCGGGGCGCTTGCAACAAGCAAACAAGCAAAGACTGAAATGGGGAAGGTAGAGTTTCACGCTCTGTGGGAAGTTTGTGGCAGAGATATTTTTAGGAGGGGAGAAGGTGGGAGATATTTTTAGGATGGGATGCTTTTCCCATTGCTCCTCCAATCCCACCTCCCTGTGGGGAACTGAGGAAAGGTAGCACTAAGAGCCACCTGTGATGGAGGAGGCAGCCGGCACTGCTGGGGAGGAGGCAGCTGCTCTCTGCTTCGTCTTTGGCCTGGGACCCCAGATGTTTGACCCTGGCCAGCCCCCTGCTGGCCTCCCTGACAGAGCCACTTCCCTTTTGGGAGTACAGCCTGGAGTTCCCTTCCCCCTCCAGGCCACAGCCTCACTCTCCCTTAGGATGACCTGAAAGGGAAGTTTATGAGAGGAAAAGGAATGAACGGGATCCTATTTAACAGCACATGCTGGGCGGAGGAACTTCCTGACAGGAACCAATGTGGAAACCAGGCCCAGTTTGGCCATGGAAAACTGGTTTGGCTCAGAACTGGCCAGAGTGGACAGACCTTGGGCAGCTGCACATCGCAATTAAACTGGACTTGTCCGACTTCGCTTTCTTTCTTGTCCCCTCTAAGCAAGCAGACACTATAATAATCTGCACACCACAGGGGGTGTGCAGATTATTTTTTTAAGTCTAGGGGAAAGAAACCCCACCCTCATTTAGGTCCCAGAGACATAAAGGGCTACTGGCTGGGCTCGGCAAATCAGGAACAGATGTAGGCAGCGGAGCAGGGCCAGGCGAGCAGAGCCGCTGCCACCAGGCACCCAGCCTGAGTCACCCTGGCGGGGAGGGCGGGCGGCGATAGGCAGGGGTGGCCATCTTTATTTGTGGGCTTGGGTGTGGGGTGCAGGAAACAATGCAAACAGAAGAGTCCCCGGGGCTGGGACGGGCGCAGGGGTGTGGGCAGGTACGGACAGGCTCCCAGTGACTGCTCTTCTGGGCCAAAGGATTAAAACAAGGCCCTGAGTCTGAACAGGGAGAAGGCTCTGCTCCTCCCTCAGCCTCTTTCTCTCCTTCCCCTGCCCTCCCTCTCTCCCCACCCAAGGAGACCTTATTTCCAGGGCTAAGTCTGGCTGTGGCTGGCTAGCTGGCCTCCGCCCTGGCTCCCCAACCCCTCTCTTTAAGGGCCAGGCTATCCTGTGGCTGGTGGCTGACAGGAGAGGCCTGGGGTGGACGTTTCAGCCCTTGCTCCCTGAGTTCCTGCACAAGACCATATCCTCTCTCCTCAGTTCTCCCTTTTCTTTCCTCACTCTGATTTGTCTCCTATAGACCCCAAAAGAAATATCAGCTTCTCAGGGGGCCCTGTCCCTGCCCCCCAGGCCCCAGCCAGGCTTGCAGTTAGTATTCAGTCCTCGTTATGATCTTTTTTTTTTTTTTTTTTCAGACGGAGTCTCGTTCTGTCACCCAGGCTGGAGTGCAGTGGCATGATCTCAGCTCACTGCAACCTCCATTTCCCAGGTTGAAGCAATTCTCCTGTCTCAACCTCCTGAGTAGCTGCGATTACAGACGCATGCCACCACATCTGGCCAATTTTTGTATTTTTAGTAGAGACAGGGGGTTTCACCATATTGGTCAGGCTGGTCTTGAACTCCTGATCTCAGGTGATCTGCCTGCTTCAGCCTCCCAAAGTGCTGGGATTACAGATGTGAGCCACCACACCTGGCCCATTATGACCTTTTCTAAGGTCACCCTCCATTAGGGGGATAGTCATTTCTGAGATATTGCTTTTTCCTTCATATAATACAGCCCCTTGCACGTGAGGAGCAGGGACCTCCCCTGTCTCCGTGGCCCTTTGGCCTGGCACACAGTAGGTGCTCAGCAGGCGACTGTCATAGGAATGGATGAGCACCACTGGGCACCAAGGGAACCATCAGAGAGAGCCCAGCAGCTCAGAACCGCACAGCCCTGTGTGGGCAGCTACGTGCTGAGGCTGCTTCTTCGCACCTTTCTTGTGTGGAGAGGAGGGTTTTCATGATACCCTCAGACCAACTGGAGATGGAACTCTGGGACAGAGTAACCTGTTGTTTCCAGCCCCTACAAACTCTCCAGTGACAGGATAAAGAGAAAAGTAAGGGCCTCTTCTCAAAGGTGCTCTCTATGGCCGAGCAGAGAAAACAGAATCAAAGCATTTTTTAGCTGGACGGTTCCAGAGCTCTGCAGCCTGGCAAACACAGAGGAAAAATGGCAGGATCAAGGACGCTTGGCTTAAAGGAATGGACACCCAGCTCTCCTGCTGTCCGGGGTCCTTTCCATTCAGTGATGTTTTTGTGATGGGTCACATACTTATTAACATACTGGCACCTTTTGTTTTTTAATTCTCAAATTTCCCTTGATCCTTTGACTCCTCTAGTTAATTGAACTCACATCTTTGCCAGCATCAAAATAGGTCATCTATCAAAGTGCACAGAGAAGAGGGAGGTGGCACAAGGTACAAGGAGAGAAAAGAGGCGTTTGACAATTTTCCCAGGATACAGGCTTCCATGTGTTTTCTCAACTCTGCCTCCCCTACCCACAGTGCTACAGGTATTAGCATGAAGAGGACGCATTTGAGCTTCATCAATGTGCTGGGTAGATGGCACTGCCAAACAGTTCCTCAAGACAAACTGGTTTCCACTTGGTCATTTCTCCCCTCCCAAATGCCCTTCCTGTTCTATGGGAGAGAAAGGACATAAGCTCTTCAGTATTAGCTGCAGCTCCGCTCATTCTTATCCGAAGAGGCTGGTGATGCGACAAAGGGCTTCAAGCCCAGTGCCCAATAAGGAGAAGCCAGATGGAAATGGCAACAGCCAGCCCAGAGAGGAAGAACATGCTAGAACCTCCCCAGGATCTGTTTGATGCCTGGAGTTCCAGGAAGCACAAAGCAGCCCTTCTTCCCTCACCGTGGGCTTGGCTGAGATCATCGGCGCAGCGATTGCACAGTTTTGGGTTGATTGATTCCTCCTTCTGCCTCCCCACTTCCAGGATGGCATCTGAGGGCTTCCCCTGCAGCTGCAGGGACAGCAAGAACCCTCAGGCCTCTTTCCGGGTCGGGGAGGGGCAGGCGACTCTTTTCTACCTTTTCCCAGGTAGAAAGGTAGAAATGACATGACACAGGTCAGCGTCATCCCCCCTGCAGCTGAAAGGGAGAGTGTTCAGGTTAAACAGAGGAGCCTTCAGAGGCCCCACCTGCTCTGTCCACTAATCTCCCAGCATGTCCAGAAATCAGAAACACCAGTTGAAGATGTCCCATCCTCCCAAACCCGCTCTTCTAGGAGCTCCCAGCTCTGTTCTCAGGCTGAACATATAATCCATCTACGTGCACCTAAGACAACGCCTCTTGGCACGTAGTACTGGGTGCCACAGAAATGTTTGTTCCCTCACTCCACCCTCCCTTAACTCGTTCCTCCCCAGCGCCTGCTCAGGCAAATTCAGCAAATGCCTACCTAATGAAGGCCTTCTATGAGATGGGCTCCGGGCAAGGTGCTACAGGAATGAAAAATAAACATGTTTCTTGTCCCCAAGGCAGAGGGATAATGAGGCCCCACTAAATGAGCCGCTTCTATGTTCCTAGTGCCTTGTGAGGCACTTTACTCCTGTGACCTGACTTCAGTTTTCACAGCAATGCTAGGAGGCAGCTAATCAGTCTCTTAATTTTATTTATGAGGAGACTGAGACTCAACAAGTAAAGGAAGGAATTGACACTCTTGTAGTTGTAACAGGTTCTTTATAAATAACCACAAGGTATAATGTGGTAAGGACCTGGAAAAGAAAAATGGAAAGTGCTGGGTGCCCAGAGGAGGGTAAGGGAAGGGAGGTGGGGGGTTTCCAATGGGCAAAGGGCCACCAGCAGTTCTATATCCAGGCTATATCTAGGACACTGGTCCCAAATAGAAAAGCAATTTTTAAATATCCAGGACACTGACCCCAAATATTTCCTGCTTTCCTTGCCAGCCACTTGCCAGCCACTGAGATTGTAGTTGAGTGGTTGCCCACACGACTAATTTCCAAAGCACAGAAGATGCAAGAACCCCATGGGCAGGCTGCAGGGTGAGGGGCTCTGGGCTTGGCAGGAGCCTAGTTCAAGTTCCTGATGGGCTTTGTCCTCTTGACCTACGGAGCCCTTGGGACAGCTATTATGAGGGCTCCACAGGGAACCTTCTGGACTTGCATGTTGGAGCCAGGGGTCCCAAAATGCACTGCTCTGCTGAGAACCCATGGGACTGCAGGAGAATGTAGTCATTATGCCCTGTCCAAAGCCCGAACCATGATCCCTTTTCCAACAAATGTAATTCAATCAAGGAAGAAGCTTCAAGTAAGTACTAACTTGGCTTTAACACTTCCCCATAACTTCCTACATGTTTCTGAACTTGGCCCAGACAGCACCTAAATTCCCCTCCAGCAAAGGTCACAGGAACAGAATAGAAAGAAATGCACAATATGTTGTTACATGAACAAAAAATTCCTCCTCTATGATTTTTTTCTTATTCTAAAGGCAATACAGTCTCTCTTAAAAAATCAGAAAATCCTGTAGGGGTGGAGTGGAGGAAATGAAGAAATGTTGGCTAGAGGGTACAAACTTCCAGTTATGAGTAAGTTCTGGAGGCCTAATAAAAGTCATGGTGACTATACTTAATAATAAGGTATGGTGTACTTGAAACTTATATACTCTCCAGACACACACACACAAAGGTAACTATGTGAGTGGAGGTGGTAATAAAGACGGTGAGATGGGGGTGGTGCTTAAAAACACCCTACTGGTGATTCAATACGGAACTCCCCCAGTACGCTCATACCCCAAACTCCCTGTCATTGAGAAACCCTGCAATAAACACACAAAACCAGGGAGTGAGGAAGGGTGTGTGGGGCACACCCCACCCAACTTGGCGAGTCTGAGCCTAGTGCAGGGCCTGGCATGGAGCAGCTGCTTAAAACACTTGTTGAATGAATGAACAGAGAAGTGAAGTGACAAAGTACAGTCAGGGCACACGGAAGGTCACCAAAGAGGGCAGCAGCTTCCAGTCACAGATGCACATGTGGAAGTCGGGGAAAGTGAGCCCCCAAAGGTGCAACCACTGAATGTGATGGTGGCAACATTTGATGAGCACTCCATGAGTGCCTAGGCACTGGGTCACCTCGTCCTCACCATCTGAGTTGGGTCTTATCATCATCACCTCTCAGCAGGCAGGGGCAGGACTCAGGCCTGCACAATACCCTGCTGGCTCCCTGGTTATGGAGGTAAGATGCTGGGGAGGACCCACCACGAGGCTCTTTCCTCCCCTTAGCCTCCCCAGCTCACCTGGCTGGGCTCCAGCTTGAGTTTAAGCTATGTCTATGTAGAATTAGAGGGGGCCAGGGCATATCAGGGAGAGTCTTGGAGGGGCAGGCAGCCAAGCATCTGTTGCATGAAGGAGTAAGCTGCCCCTCACACCATGACTCTCCCCAAGGCAGATGGAGTAGAAGGCCAGAAGCTAGAGTTTCAGATGCCTCAGGGTTAGAGGTGATGGGAGATTTGGGGATAGCTGGATTTTGTCACTAAGATGGTCCTCTGGCTTATCTCGCATGATTCCAATACCCATTCATTCATTCACTCATTCAGTTACACAACACATAATTCTCAAGCTCCTGCAATATATCAGGTCCTGTACAAAGGAAGGGATCCTACCGCGAGAGAGCCCAGGAAAATCCAAAGGTTCTGTGTCTAACATCTCTGAGACACACATGCAAGGCCTCTTTGCTGGCAGCACAAAGGTGGGAAAGTGCGGCTGTCTGACTCTGCAGAGAACATGATGTGGCCCCAGGACCTCTGCTGCCCCTGGGGGCATGCCTTTAGGATGGGCAGGGTACCCTCAATCTGGGTACTGGCACCTTGGCCCACACTCCACCAGCAGCAGCAGGTCAGCCTTGAGGGCATCGGTGCAGCAGGCCCAGCATGAGAAGAGCGAGTTGGGTGTACTGGGGACTAGTCATGGGATGCTAGGGGGCTCCAAGGGTTGTGGTAAGCACTGGCCCGACCAACTGAAAGCGACAGGAGAACCTCCATTCTCACCCCAGAGTGGTAGAGAGAGCCACTAATTTCCAAAGCAGAGAAGATGCAAGAACCCCATAGGCAGGTAGCAGGGTGAGGGGTTCTGGGCTTGGCAGGAGCTTAGTTCAAGTTAATGATGGACTTTGTCCTCTTGATCCACAGAGCCCATGAAATTATACAACATGTAACCTTTTGTGTTTGGCTTCTTTCACTAGCATGATGTTTTCCAGGTACATCCATGTTGTAGCATGTATTAGTGCTTCATTCCTTTTTAATGGCTAAATAATATTCCATTGAATGCATATATCACAATTTGTTCATTCATTCATTCATCGATGGACATTCGGTTTGGTTTTGACTATTGTGAATAGTGCTGCTGTGAATGTTATGTACAAGTATCTGTCTAAGTACCCATTTTCATTTATTTTGGGTATATGCCTAGGAGTGGGTTGCTGTGAGGAATTACAGAATTTTTAGAGCTGGGTGAACTTGAATATCAATTATTCCAGTTTTACAGATTGGTAAACTGAGGCCTCAGATGGCTATTTGCCCTGTTTGGGATCATACATACATCAAGATACGATGTAGCGCCGGATGCCAAGGGACCAGTGGCATTTTTCAGTTCAACCACAGATAAGTCATGACTTGTCGCCCTTACTACGGGGTCCATGGTGCCCAGCACAGTGTCTCTTATACATAGTAGGCACCAAATATTTGCTGAATAAGTGAAATAAAACATTTATGCCCAATTTTTTAAAGTATTACCCATTCTGGAAAGGGAGGCACCCATTATCCCATCTCAGAGATTCAAAGAATCCTGCACAACAAACTGTCAGAATAAATGGCCCAGGGTCCACCTCATTGGAGGGGACAAACTCAACTGCAGTGGGATCATGGGGTACTGGCCACTTCATTTCCTAACCCCTCCCCTCCTGGCTACATCAGCACCTCCTTGCCAAAGCAGAGAGGATGAAGCTGGCTGGGCTTTAGGGGCCACAATGGCCCAAGGAGAAGGCAGCCAGATCACCCCTCAGAGCCCCTCCGGACCCACACTCTTAGTGAAACTGCCTTCACAAAAGAGAAGGGGTGGGCTCCAGCCCACTGGACAGGCCAGCTGTACCCTTGGGCTCTTGCAGTGCCGTCATTCCACTTTGTGGGGTATGATGTAGCCTCTAGGACCTGCTTCCTGTGAGGCTACAGGGGAGCTGAGGAAGAGGGACATAGGTCCATTTCCAGGGGGACCGAGCAGTGGCACCTCAGCTGGTAAGAATGCCTAGTCCGTGGGCCAGTGTGCAAGTGCCCAGGGACTGCAGGGCATGGGGAGCCACCACCTCAGCTTTCCACTCCTCTGACAGCAGCACATGAGTCTGTGCTAATGACACCGCTGCTCCTCAGCGCAGGGAGCAGACCTTACCACACGCTGGCAAGCCCACTGACAGCAGAGTGGCGCCTTTGGGGCCCGCCTGGTGGAGGAGTGACATTCAATGTCTCCATCAGCTGGAGGATGACAGCCCCAGATAGGATCAGCCCTGCATGGAGTACAAGGGCTTCTGAGCCAGCCTGTTGTCACTCTTAACACTTCAGTCACCTCAGCCCACATCGCCCTGATTCCTGTATCCAAGCCCTCTAGTACCTGGACAGACCCATGTGTGACTCTGGATATCTGAGTGTAGACAGTACCCTGCCAGATCCAAGTTGCCCACAAGCAACATGGCATTTAGGCGTTCACTTGTAGCCTTCCATTTCACATCCGTATTTCTCTGTGGGTCCCACTGTAAGCCCATATTTTTCATGTATTGACTCTCATTAAGGCGAAGCTAAGAGAGCCACAAACAGCGTTCTAATTAATGTGCATGACAGAAGGAGCAGGCACCCGGAGTTGCCAATTCCCAGGCATCTTCTATTTCCCATCTAACCCGTCTCTCCTTGCCTGGCCTTGACAAGCTGCTTCGCTGTGGGCCTCCATTTCTGCATCTGTAAAGGAAGGAATGGTCTCTGCACTTCCCCTTCAAGCTCTGAAGTGCCCTCACATGGGATCTATTACATAGGTTAGTGGCTGATGTGGCACCATGTGACAGGAATTGGGCTGTCCTGACACATCAGCCACTGTGAGCTTGGCCGGTCCTGCTGGGGCTGTACACAGTGAGGCCTGGGCAAGCCTCCAGAGCCCACAAGGCCAGGCAACTCCAAAGCCCATGAGGCCAGGCAACCCCAGAGCCCCAGGCTTCCCCTGGGCCTGGCTGTCCGCCTGCTCATCTTTCTCCCTCTGCCCCTGCCACTGTAGAGCGCCCGGGTGAGCCCACATGCTTCCTGCTTCTTTTCCCCACTCGAGATTCGTGCATTCTTTCTTCATTCGCCCCTGGTTTGATCTCTCTCATCAAGCATCACTGAAATTTCCCTGGGAGCCTGACACTGGCCAGCCATACAGCTCTCCCTGCAAAAACACCACGGACCTTCTCCCATTACTGGTGGTAAGTTCCTTGAAATGGATGAGCAACAAAAGCTAAAATTTTGGTTCTTCTTGATGCAAGTATTCGACAAGGGGAGTGGAAACCCTACCTGTGATGAAAATGAGACATCAGGAAGCCATCTCTCAGTCTCCAGCCAGTCAATAGCCAAACTTCCAGGGAGGCTTAGCATGGCTTGGATCCTGCAACTGGCCCCATGACCATTCAGCACAGGGCATCGAGTCTGCACCTTGAACTCAGGTTTTCTGATTCTAGACACCTGTTGAACCATCCATGTCAGGACCAACAGACAAGTCTGATGTAGCCCAGGAAGGGGAGGCAGTTCCTGGCTGTTTTAAAGGCTATGGTTTTGTTCATTCTAAGTTACTTCTTTTCTCTTTTTCTTTCTTCTTTTTTTTTTTTTCAGATGGAGTCTCACTCTGTTGCCCAGGCTGGAGTGCAGTGGTGCGATCTCAGCTCACTGCAAGCTCCGCCTCCTGGGTTCACTCCATTCTCCTGCTTCAGCCTCCCTTTAAGTGACTTCTTTACAATACCACCATCAGGGCCTTTCTCCCCTTCTCTTCCTTCAGTTCCCAATCCTCAGATCTTAACATGCTCCCTGAGGTTCAACAGGGGTCCAGCATCAAGTTAAGTTCCACAATATGTTTTGAACTCCTACCATGTGCAGAAGACTCTGCTTGTACTGTGCGACCTGGAAGCCATTAGCCACACGAGGCTATTAAGCACTTGAAATGCAGCTACTCAAGCTGAGATGAGCTGCAAGTGGAAGACAGACACTGGATTTTGAAGACTTAGTAACCAAAAAAAGGAGATAGATACAGCATTAATAATTTTTATATGAATTACATGTTGAAATGATATGTTGGATATACTGAGTTAAAATGTACTGCAAAAATTAATGTTAACTATTTCTTTTTATTTTTGTAATGTGACTATGAGGAACATTTTAAAGTCAGTATGTGGCTGGCATGATACTTCTGTAGGACAGTGTTGGTCTACACATTAGAGGAGGCCAAGAGGAAGAAAACTGTTCCTTATCACAATGGTTTGGGGACTTGGGGGTGTTCCAAGTGAGTTGAAATTAAAACAGTCCCCATAAAGCATATGTTTTTCACAAAATTATGCACTGTCCCGTTGCACAGTCTATTTGGAGAAGATTCCAACACACCGAGCCTTATCATAGGGCAACAGAATGTGAGAACATCTTGAGCACAAGATCTGAGCCATCATTTTTCTCTAAAGGTAAGAATACAGGTAAAACTTTCACAATGGTGCCTGGGAGTGATCAAATTGTTAGTCATCTTGGGTATTTTCAACCCACCGACATTACCGATAATCCCGTTCCTTATCTGCAGGAACCCAAGATGAGATGGAGCTGTCACTCAGGCCCTCAACAGGGAAGCAACAGGCTGAAAGCAATGCTGGAACATGTCTGACAATGTAGGAGGTATGTGAAAGCAGGCACAGGTCGCTGCCTTCTCTCTGGGATGTTTGCTTGTGTCAAGGCACAGGTTAGGGGAATTGTAATATATGTCCATGTATTTTACCCCAGGGAAAGGGAGAAGCTTCAGGTATCTGGAAAGGAGAGAAAGTAAGGAAAACAGCAGACTCTGAGTACCTTCTGTGTGCTAGGCATGAGTTTTATGTAATCTCACCATCCTCACAATGACCTTGCTGGGTGGGTATGGGCCCATTTTAGAGATGAGAAACTGACCGTCAGAGGGTTAAGTCACTCGCCCAAGGCCTGGAACAGGTTGCTTTGATGGACAGTCACATGTGCACTTCAATTACCCTCCACAGGAAGGATCTGATGTGGGAAACTGCTGGGTGAATGAGGTCTGGCCTGGAAGTCAGGCCTCATGTTCTGCATGTGAATTTCAAGAGTTGGTTGACTTTGGACAAATGGTTTTCCCTATCTGTACCCCAGTGTTCTTAAAATGAAAATCTAGGTATTGGGAGACATGATCAGTGTTCCCCAAACTTTTCCCAACTGTAACCTGCTATGACATTTTTCTTCATGACCAGGATATATATCTGTGTGTGAAAACCTGAAATAAAAGTGGTATTGAACAATACTTACCCTAACTACATATGATGCATGTTATTTTCTATTCTATTCTTCTTTTCCTTTTTTTAATTTTAAAAAGCTAGCAGTATGACCTGCTAGATTAATCAAACTACCCATAATAGAGCATCACTTGCAGTTTGAAAACCACTGCCCTAAATGATTGATTTCCAAGTAGCCCTCTAGAACCAACATCCTGAGGGGCTGTTACTGATGCCAAACTAATAATCTAGAAGCCTCAGTTCCAGACCAGCTTTCTTCCCTCCACAGTATTCCTTCGTCTCTCTCTCTCTCTTTAGCCCCTTGTCCCCTGCCCGTCCCCACCCACCCTACCCCTCCTCACCTATCCCATACCTCCTCATACAGAGGCAGCAAAACAAATGCAAAGCATTTCTCTCCATCGAAGGGAAGGGTACGCTGGAGCCAGAGAGAGGGACTAGAGGAGGCTGCGGTGCAAGGTTTGTGTCTGACCCCATTCACAGAGTCCCGTTTCCATAGGCCATCTGCTGGGACATGGAAATCTCTAATCACTGAATGCTTCTCTGTAATGGAATTTGTCATAATGGGGCTTTACTGCTCCATACAGCTGCAAAATCCATTTCACTGCCCTTAAAAAAATGAAATTAAAGAAGTTCCCCTGACTGTAAATTGTGGCTGTAGAAGGAAACTCCTTTGTTCCTTCTGATTATGAGGTTATAAAGGGCCTTTAGCAACCCATATTAGGAACTTACTTTCCCCTCCTATCTTGTCCCTGAAGAAAGGAAGGGCTTCAGTGGACACATCTGGTGAACTTCCAATCCTGTTGGTTGAAGCAGGCCTTTAAACATGATCTGAGACCGACTCTCCAGGGTCGTTGCAGGGACAGCCTCCTCCCTTGTGCCTACAGAAGGTCTCCACGCTGAAGGAGCCTTCCAGAACCTTCTGTGGGCATGAGCCCTCCCCTGCACCCAGCTTCCTTGTCCATTACCCCTGGGTGGGTGTCCCACTGTGCTGAAGGGTGGTGTTGAGGAAGGAAGCAGTGGGGCACGTTCCCCAGCCCCAGAGCAACCCCAGCCCCAGAGCAACTAAGGAGAGAATGGAAGGTCTCAGGGAAGGCTCAACCTTCGGAGGCCTCACCCTGGGTCAGAGGAAGGCGGGGCAGTGGGGAGCAAAGATCAGGGGTCACAGGTTAAGGGACTGCAGAAATGAGGTCCTGCCAGATGATGTGCCATCCCCTCCCCACGATGGGGGCTTAGGTCTCTTCACCCTGTTGTTTTGAGTAGGTTTCATGTCACACTCTATTTCATTTCACTTGTTATATTAGGAAGCGGCCACCTTTAGCTCTGGGTTGACTCACAGGAGTGGTGGCAGGTGGCTCTTGAGGTCCCTGCAGCTCCTCTGCTCCTCTGAGCTGACTCCACTGGGGCATGTCTGCACTTTCCTGAGGCATCCAGCATGAACCTGGACCCATAGTGTGCCTGTGAGCCATGGAGAAGTGAATGACTCAGGCCCCACTCATCCTGTCACCCCTACCCTGGGCCCTGTGGCTGATGTTTACACAGATTCAGACCCAGTGTGGCCCAGCCTGTCTTCCACAACTCTCCAGGCCAGTGCTGGGCCTTCTCACCCACTTCTTGGCCTCCTCACGGGCTAGCATGGGTCTCATGCACCTCAGGACCTAGGAATTACGTTGAGTTTGAAGCACTTGGCAACGCAGAGACAGAAATGGTGGCTGCTTGTGTGGGGTATGGTATCTGGGAGCCAGAGAGGGACTCTGTCACCTGAACCCCTTTGTCTGAACCTCTGTTCAGTGAACCTCTGTCACTCCTAGTGACCCCTGAAGCCTCCCTGCTGACTGATGCTCATCATTCCACAATCAAACCTTCATTCCTTTGGGGCAAGCCAAACCTGTACTTCAGCCCACATTAAAATGCCCAGCCCTCAGGACTGGTGTCATTAATATCTTATCACTCAATTACATCTCAGTATGGATGAGTTCATCCAAATCAACTCAGCTGAACTCAAGGGCCTACCTTGAGCCTGGTCCTCTGCTGGGCTTTATGGCAGGGCGGGCAGGGGTAGGTAAAAAGGTGAATAAGACACAGACCTTGCTTTCAAGGGGCCTTAGGCTCTGTCCTGAGAGCAGGTCTTGGAGTTAGAGTTGGGAGTGTGCTGGGGAAAGGAGGGTGAGCAAGAAGGATGGAAAGGTCCCATTTCGTCACCCAAGCATGTTTACCTTGTGATGCCTGCCCAAGGGGGCCCATTATCTCTCCCCCAGGAGAAGTCTCCTCACTTGAGACATTCGTCGCAGGCTAACATTAGACATGATTTTTTTTCTGCTTGACAAACATGAACTGATGAGGTGTAGAAGACATGAAAAGCCAGTCCTAGACCAGGGTTTGGACCACTGCTCTGCTATTCATTAGCTGTGTGATTCTGAGCAAGTGACTGATCGTCTCTGTGCCTCAGTTTCCTCCTCTGTCAAGTGGGGCGTATAAGAGTCAATTCTACCTCCTAGGGTTGTTGTAAGGATTAAAAGAGTTAATACTATGAGTACTTAGAACAATTCCTGGCTGGCAGGAAGTACGCAATAAACATTAGCTATCATTATTATCTAATAGTAAATATCTTCAGGGGAAAACTGAGTGTTGGTCATGAAGAACTGGGCTTTGGGCTCACTGTAAGGAATGGTGGCCACACAGACTCTGGGATAAATGAATGTCTGGGATCTTCAGAGACCCCTCCCTGCCCAGCCAGGGGCCCTGCCTGGCTCCAGCAGCAGATTTAGAGACTATGGCCCTGGTGGGAGGCCTCTGAGGGGTTCTAGTTCCTTCTCCAGGATCCCTGCCTGACCATGCCTAGGCCATCTCAGCCACAGGCTGGGCAGTGGAGCCACCTCTCCTCTCTCCCTGAGCTGGCTTACTCTGAACATTGCTGGCTGACTCATCTTCTTAACAAGCAACTTGGATCATGTCACTCTCTTGTTCAATCACCTTTGACAGGTTCCCACCTTCGTCATGAAGGACAATTCCTGAACCTGGCATTCATTCTGCCCCTGCCTGCTTCCTGGGCTTTTCTTTTTCTCTCTGCTGTTCCCCACCAACCACAGGAAGAAATCACCAAGCTCTTAGACTGTGCCCCACTGTACAGATCCAAGAGTATGTATCGTCTCATTTAATCCTCACAACAACCTCATAAGGTAGATACTATTATTATCATCCCTATTTTATAGGTGAGGACATTGAGGCACAGAGAGGTTAAGAAATATACTCAAGGTCACACAGCTAGGAGATGGTAGAGTTGAAACTGAATTTCAGAAGGCAGGCTCCAGAGCCTGCATCGCTACCTGCTGCCCTGTTAACCGGCACCCCATGTTCCATAATCTAGATCATTTTCTGTTCCCCTAACACCCTGTGTGTGGTCCCATTGCTCACATAAGTCCTCTGTTGCCTGGAATGCCTTCCTACTCTCATCACCTCGAGTCCTGTCTCATCCACCACAATGGAGCCCACATTTCAGGGTTCTCAGTAAAGAGTACCTCCTGTTCAGGGAGAAGTCATCTTTCCCTCTCTGCAGCCTTGGAGATGCATGTGAACTTTATCTCCCTTCCTGGATTCTGAGGGCTCTGCCTTGTGTGTCCTTGATCTTCTTGCAGCAGGCTAAGCAGGCTTAGTACCAATTGTTAAGTGAACGAATATGTGATGTGCAACAGGCTCTAAACTTTGCAAACACTTGCATGTTTACCATCTTATTTAAATTTAATACAATTTATTTAATCCAACTCTGTGCTGGAGTGGACACTGTTATTCCCATTTTGCAAATAATAATAATAATAGCTACCATTTGTTAAGTGCTTACTTCCTACAAGGCACTGTGCTAAAGGGTTAACATATATTGTTTTTCAATAACTCCTCCCAGCTATTCTGAGAAGTAACTATAATGATCCTCATTTTCCAGATGAGAACACTGAAAGTCAGAAATGCGAGGTGATCTGCCCAGGATTGTGCACATAGTTAGTAGGAGAGGTTGAAACTTACTTCAAGTCTTCCAGCACTGGCTCCTCAGCCTTGGTTGCCTGCTATTGAGTGCCCACTGTGCTCCCAGGCCTGGAGAAGGCAATGAGAGCATCCAAAAGCAAGGAGGGCATCTGAATTCTATGAACAAAGGCAAGAGGCAGGAAAGCTCCAGTGTTGTCACATGACAAGTAAGACACTGGAGTTTCTATGAGAAGGTGAAAATATTGAACACAGTGTTCCCTTAAAATACAATTCCTGGCCGGGAGTGGTGGCTCAAGCCTGTAATCCCAGCACTTCGGGAGGCTGAGACGGGTGGATCACGAGGCCAGGAGATCGAGACCATCCTGGCTAACACGGTGAAACCCCGTCTCTACTAAAAAATAAAAAAAATTAGCTGGGCGAGATGGCGGGCGCCTGTAGTCCCAGCTACTTGGGAGGCTGAGGCAGGAGAATGGCGTAAACCCGGGAGGCGGAGCTTGCAGTGAGCCGAGATTGCGCCACTGCACTCCAGCCTGGGCGACAGAGCGAGACTCCGTCTCAAAAAAAAAAAAAAAAAAACAAAACAATTCCTGCTGGCTAGGGCCAGGGAGACTTACAGACATTTTGCATTCCCAATTAGCCATGTTCTTATGCTCATTATTCTCCCACTTCTCAGGTTTGATTCCAAGTGATCAGAGCTGTGATCCTGGTCTGGCAGAGGCCAAAGGAGGCATTTATGGCCAGGCATGGTAGCTCACTCTTGTAATGCCCGCACCTTGGGAGGCTGAGGCAGGAGAATCCTCTGACGCTAGGAGTTTAAGACCAACCGGTGCAATAAAGCAAAACCCCATCTCCAGAAAAAAATTAAAAAGAAAAAAAAATTGGGCACAGTGTCATGTACCTGTAGTCCTGACTACTTGGGAGGCTGAGGCAGGAACACCTCTTGAGCCCAAGAGTTTGAGGCTGCAGTGAGCTGTGATTGCACCACTGCACTCCAGGCTTGCCTGGGCAACAGAACGAGACCCTTTCTCTAAAATAAATAAAAACTAAAGCATGGTTACTTACTTTTAAAAAGGGAGGGGGCATTTTTCCATATTTTTCTTATTTCTTCCTGAATTGCTTTAGTCTTTTCCTTGATTTAACCTCATTCTTTCCTTTCATTCTTTAAAGCTACTGCTTACTTTTCAAAAGACTAATACAGTAGCTTTATATTAATACATAAGTACACAAGTATATATGATCGGCATCACACTAACTCTTGCCCAGGGAGTTAAAAGTCCTTTGTAAGGACACCTACAGACTTTCAGGTGCGATCCTGCACTTTCCTGAACAACTGCTGTCCGCAGGCCTTATAGACAAGCAAGGCAGGAAGAAGAAACCAAGTCCTCTGTCAGCTACTTCTCCCTGCTGTGGGCCTCTAGCTGGGCTGAGCACCAGCACCAACAAAGAGAGAAGCAGGGGACTGGGGATGAGTCCTGGGGAAGTGGACAGAGGCTGAGACCGTAAATGCTCAGCATGACCCAGGCCTATCTGTCCAGCCTTAACTTCCCATGGTCCCTACCAAAGCCTTCACTTCCAGAAAAGTTGGCTGGCCAGGCACTTGACTGTAGGATGGGATCCTGCTCCCCACTGTACTTGACCCAGGCCAGACAGACCCACCCCTTGACGGTCTTACTAGAATCAGACCCATCTACCTTCCAGTTCCACTGTCTCCACCCCCTTGTCAGATGACTCCAGTCTACAGTGCTCTTTCCTCTGTGAACTCCTGAAGCAGAGGTGGCCTGAGTGCCAGTTATCTCTTTGTGCAGCTTCTCTCTCAAGCAGAGCTGTCCAGTAGAAATACACTGTGAGCCACATATGCAATTTAAAAATTGTCTGGTAGCCATGATAAAAAGGAAAAGAAAAAAAAAAGGGAAACTAATTTTAACAATATATTTTAATCCAATATATGCCAAATATTGGTGTTTTTGTTTCGTTTTTTTTAAAAGACAGGGTCTCGCTCTGTCACCCAGGCTGGAATACAGTGGTGTGATCATAGCTCACAGAAAGCCTCAAACTCCTGGGCTCAAGTGATCCTCCCACCTCAGCCTCCAGAGTAGCTGGGACTACAGGCATGAACCACCATGCCCGGATAATTTTTTCTTTTTTTTGTAGAGACAGGGTCTTATTATGTTGCCCAGGTTGGTCTCAAACTCCTGGCCTCAAGTGATCCACCTTGGTCTCCCAAAGTGCTGGGATTGTAGGCATGAGCCACCATGCTTGGCCCTAAATATTGTTTTGAGATGTATCAATAATGAGAAATATTATGTTCTTTTTTAAATTAAGTTTTTGAAATCCAGTGTGCATTTTACATTCACAGTGCATTGGAACTTGGGGTGTTCACATTTCAAGTACCTGATATCTACAGGCCGCTCATGGTCATTGTATCGGACAGCTCTGGACTATAAGCATTTCCAGGGCGGGCCTCATTTATTAGAGCTTTTAGACACATTGGCTATAACAGCTGAGGGAAATCTTAGGACTGTTTGGCCCAGCTCCTTCACTGTGCACGTGAGGAAACAGCTTCAGCCAGTGAGGCAGACTCTAATAGGCCAGAGCTCTAATCTTCCCAACAGGACCCTAGTAATTTTTTCTGAGTTCGATGCTGGAAGACTTTGCCCATCTCACCCATTGTGGGTCCTTAAGAAAGGTGCCACTTCATCATTGTCCAGTGATACCTTCAGAGGCCACTCAGTGGCCTCCGTTTATCCCATCTGGCAGAGTCCAGTGCTCTGTGCATTCATGCTTAGGCCAGTGCCTTTCTTCACACCCAACTCCTCCAGTCCTGGGTCAAGTGCTGGAGAGATGAGGACACAGGAAGAAGGAATCTTAGCAAAGATGCAGGGTGTGGACGTCAATCATAGAATTTGTGACAGCGGATTAACACGCTGATATTACAATAATAAGGGCCCCATCCACCCATTCAGCCCAAGTGCTTGTTTCTCCATGGTGGGTCCACACTTCCAGACACAGAGCCCTGGCGGAAATTACAGGAGTGCCACCTCCACTTACTAGGCTCATAGTATTAGTCAACGCTTCCCATCCCCTCGGCAGATGTAATGAACTGAACATGTTGTGAACCCTGGAGGCTACCAGCCTTGCTCTGGTATGCCCCAACGCCCCTGCACCCATTAGCTGAGCTGCATGCCTGGTAAGGAGTAGCTGTGCTGGGCCCAAACCTGTTTATGCCAGTTGTGCTGGTTATTGTACTCCACAATGTAAATATCATGTAAACTGATGAAATCGAAGTACAAAAAGAAAGCAAGTTGAAATTTTCATGCAAACTAAATTGATATACTCAAAGGTGAGTCACTTTAAAAAATGCTGTTGAATTGGGTGTAGAGGAGATAATACAATATTGGAAAGCAAACTGGAAACCTAGAAGGATTTTGCACTCATCTGTCTTTGCATTGAGCTTTGCATCTGTCTTTAAGTTCTCATACCACTTTAAGAAATCCATTCTAGAAACCACAGAAGAGTCCTTATGGGGATGGTTTATGCCAGAAGAATAGAGGGGAACCGTAACCAGTAGACTCATATGCAGATGAAAGGCCTTGACCCACCTCAAAAGACTGGTGAAGAAGTGTACATTTCTATGTGCTAAGTTAAAATAAGATTTGTAAGTTATTCATGCAGCGTTGGTTTCTGATCCCTGCTTTAACTGGCTTTTTGGTTGACTGATTAACTCTAGGTCCTTATCAGGTAGATAAAGGCTGATAGATCAAACTTTCGCTGAGCCTTGTTTGCCGCAGGAAAGCCATGATATACCCTGGTACACCTCCACTAAACACTGAGGATGGAGGCATACAGGGGTTTTGCATTTCAACAGGGATCCTGCAAGTGGCCGGGGGCCAGTCAGGACCAGGTAGTTCAACAGAGAGAATGTAATGTGGGGGACTCACGTGATAGAACTCACAATTAACAACAGAAAGCTGCGAGAGTAGGAGAGGGGAGAGTGTATTAACAGAGCACCGACTCTGGGCTTTCCTGCTGGTGCCAGAACTAGGGTAAGGGAGCTGGGCCCACAGAGCAGACTCAGCCATGGTGGAGATGCCGCCTGACTTGGTGGTAGGGGGAAGATACCCGGTTTCTCACTTCTTCCTGCCCTCCTGCCTCAAGCTCGCTCTAGCCCTCCCCCTGGCCAAGCCTAGCCAGAGGCCCACTGGCAACGCTGCTGGCAGGGCAGCCCCCAGGATGCAGAGCAGGGAAGACATCTGAGGGCATCTGAGGGTAAGCAGTCTCAGGACTGGCCCAGATCTGCTGAAATCCAAAAGGTTCCTATGAATGACTCAGAGTGGAATTTAAGACACCTCTAAGTCTGAGCAAGAAAAGTGAATATTTGAGGCCAGAACAGAGAAAGGGCTGTCCTCCTGATGGTCCACAATCCAGCTATGTAAGTGACTGCCTATTCTAAGCCTGGCCTTAAGGGCAGCCATGAGGAAAAAACAAAACAAAACGAAACAAAAAAACACACACACAGAGATTCATCTTGAAGTAAACACAGGAGTTCATAGAAGAGGCAACAAACTGCCCAGGTAAGTCAGAAAAGTCTTCACTAGGAGGCCACGCCAGGTAGCATCTTGGTTTTTAAAATTTTTAAAAGATTAATAGGCTTTGGCCGGGCGCGATGGCTCAGGCCTGTAATCCCAGCACTTTGGGAGGCCGAGGCAGGTGGATCATGAGGTCAGGAGATCGAGACCATCCTGGCTAACATGGTGAAACCCTGTCTCTACTAAAAAAATACAAAAAAATTAGCCGGGCATGGTGGTGGGCACCTGTAGTCCCAGCTACTCAGGAGGCTGATGCAGGAGAATGGCGTGAACCCGGGAGGCGGAGCTTGCAGTGAGCCGAGATCGCACCACTGTACTCCAGCCTGGGCGACAGAGCCAGACTCCGCCTCAAAAAAAAAAAAAAAAAAAAAAAAAAAAGATTAACAGGCTTCTTGTTTATTATAACCAAAACCCAAAGGGTGGCTAATTTAAGTGGCCACTGCACTTTATTCTGGCTACTGTCCAACTGCTGTCCCAAAGTCAGATGGTACTGACCTGATGGGTAATGTGGTCACAGCTGCCTGGATAATGATATCATCTGGCTGAGTCCCTCTCGTTATTTCTCCTCCGGGTTTTAGCTCATGTGCAACTATTTCAGTGACTACCCAAGATTGGGCAGCTAATGTTGGGGGTGGTGGCATGCCACAGTTGTAGCATTTGACGAGCACCTAAGGGACTTTGCTTCTGGTTACCCCCAGCTATGTGTCTTAGGGAAAGTAACTGCACCTCTCTATCTCAGGCCCTCTTCTGTAAAACGAGAGTCAAACAGACATTACACATTTTAGGATGATCACTCTGGACATCAGCTTTTATCCTGTAGGTTTTCAGGTGGACGTGAAGAAGGAAAGGGAGATTAGGTAGAAGGTAGATTGAGTTCAGGCAGAACTTGGAAGTAGTTTAAAAAAAATTCTTAGAGTTTTTTTTTCTCCCCTTTATCATATGCTTTTTCCCTAAAAGCAGAATTCTAAGAAATAAATCCTAGTTAAGTGAGAGTTCTGGTTACTTGGGGTACACTTAATCAAGGTTTTACTGCATTTTCAATTGCAGTGAATTACACAGTGGTTTGCATATGCATTTACTTCTTAAGTGACTTCTGTTCCCTGACCTCATATCTGTTTCATTAAAGTGGAACACTTTGAAACGAAAAAGGGAGCATGGAGCTGAATGGTTCTACCTGGATGCAGCTCTGGGGAAACAGCAGTCAAGGTGATAAAAGGCAGCGTCCAACCATGCTCATATATTAGCTACCCTGCCTGAGAGACAGTAATTGTGTTTTCAACCACACTTCACAGCACATTTCAACCTGGCAAGGCATTTCTGGGTTATTCTTCTCACTCTGGGGCAGGTGAATTTGCTGCAAAAATCTCCCCCAATTCCCTCCTGGTAGTAACCAGGTGGGAATTTGAACTTTGGCTGGCCAAGGAATATAACAGGTGATCTTAATACTCCCCAAATGCCATGCATCAGAACTCAGACACATTCTTAGGTCTGGAGAAAAATAAGGAGTCCTTGAATTCTCATGGCCACCTTGAGGCAGTTCCATGGCAAGCATAATTGCCATTTTACATAGAGGTGGGAACAGAGGTCTGCAAGATCAAGGCCATTTATAGACCTGAACTATCCTTCAAACCAGAGGTCTGGTGGTCAGAGCAAGAGAGGACAAGCTGCCTATTTGAGAGTAGAGCCCTGGAGCAGGGTTGGACAGCAGGGATGTCAATAAATGATTATTGGGCCGAGCGCGGTGGCTCAGGTCACCCATGTAATTAATCCCAGCACTTTGGGAGGCCAAGGCAGGTTGACCACCTGAAGTCAGGGGTTTGAGACCAGCCTGGCCAACCTGGTGAAACCTCATCTCTAATAAAAATACAAAAATTAGCCAGGAGTGGTGGCACACCCTTGTCATCCTAGCTACTCCAGAGGCCGAGGCAGGAGAATCACTTGAACCTGGGAGGCAGAGATTGCAGTGAGCCGAGATTGCACCATTGCACTCCAGCCTGGGTGACAGAGTGAGTCTCTGTCTCAAAAAATAAAAAAATAAAATAAAAAAATAAATGGTTATTGGGTGAGGGAATGGATGAATGACGGTCTTGTTGAAGGGTTCTCCTGGAGCCCACGGCTGAGGGACAGATGGCTGTCTCCCACCCTCGATTCCCCTGAGCAGCCAGATGGGCAAAATCCCCTGGCTTGTGAACTGATAAACAGCTGGTAACCTCTTATGTGGAACCCAGTAACGTATGGGAAGCCATATTTCAATCAGGCAACTAGGCTGCAAGCAGGCAGCAACGGCTGTCACCAACCTCTCCTCAAAGCTGCCCTTTCTCCCGGAAATTTCTGTCACTGAGCTATTGTACCTGCAGCTCTGCCTTTATCAGGGGCTCAGGTTCCTGGTCCTCTGAACACCCGCCCAGCTCTTTTATAGAAGTTTCCTTTAGTTCAGGCAAGCAAACACAGTTATGTTATTTTAGCAGGAAAATGAAAAAGAGGAAAGTGCCAATTGCAAGCATCTGATTAGAAAACCAAAAAATAGGCATTGGGACTTTTTAAGAGAGTGTGAATGCAAGCAAGAGAGAAAGAAAATGGAATCACAGGCCTGATCCCTTCAAGACGGTCACAAGCTGAGCTGTGACTTTTTATGAAAGCTCTGAAATGCTCAGGGCACCATTCTATGATTCTTAATGCACTTTCTGGGCAGGGTACTTAGTGGGAAAGGAAATGGGGATCCTGATGACATCAGGGTGGCCACTGATTGCTTCCTGTGCTCCAGCATGACTTTATTCTTATAGTTTTTCTTTTCTTTTAAAATAATTACCAGGATGTGACAACGTTTGACAGGGAGATCGCAAAGACAGAGGGCAGAGGGCTGGCTGGATATCGAACTAATGTGCTCTGCTCCAAGCTGTTGCTGGGGCAATTGCTCCACTGCTGTGGAGGGGCGGGAGTCACAGGGGAGGGGACTGGTGAAAAGATGCTCTCACTTTCAGTCGTAAGTCTGAATCTCCACATGATCATGAAGCTTATGAATAAACATTGTCCCATCTTGCGTGGAATTTGAAAGAAATGAAGAGAGAGCAAAGGAGCGTGGTGGGCTGATTTGACTCAATGATCCTGCCCCTACTAGGAACTTCTTTTTCAACGGTTATCAAAGTTTGTGTTGGGTCTAAGTCATTTTCCCCTCCTAGATTGCAAGTCTCGAAAGGGAAGTCTGAGTTTTTAAAATTGCTCTGTCTTTGCTCCTGGCACCACCATCACCACTATTACTACTGCTATTATTCCTATGGCCACTGCTACTACTATCAAGGCATGGTCGCAAATACATGGAATAATTAGAAAGGAGACTCCTTTCAGAGGGTCTGTCCAGCCCTTGATGATCTTCTTTTCCTGAAAACTGTTTCCTCTCTTCTCACATAGGGTTCCCCTAGTTATAAAGGAACCCCACTCACTGAACATAGTTGATTGGATCAGCAGTAGGTAACTGACTTAAGCTATGCTAGCTGAGACCTTCTCTACATGTGACTGATGGCCATATGAATATGGATCTTGTGTGACCATCTTCTATCCTGTGCAAGGAAAATCAAAGACAGCTTGTGTGTAGATAGGAAGTGAGTAATCAGTTGTATAGAGAGAAGTCAAGATGAGAAAGCATATGGTTCCAGCAGGAAAGACAACTTTTATTATTGTTGTTGTTATTATTATTGAGACAGAGTCTTGCTCTGTCTCCCAGGCTGGAGTGTGGTGGTGTGATCTCAGTTCACTGCAACCTCTGCCTCCTGGGTTCAAGGCATTCTCCTGCTTCAGCCTCCTGAGTAGCTGGAACTACAGGCGTGTGCCACCATGCCCAGCTAATTTTTGTATTTTTAGTAGAGATGGGGTTTCACCACGTTGGCCAGGCTGGTCTCGAACTCCTGACCTCCTGGCCTCCCAAAGTGCAGGGATTACAGGCGCGAGCTATGGTACCCAGCCTGGATAGACAACCACTGAGGACCTAATTGGTTGCTCATTGCTTTCCTGACTCCAGTCTCTCACAAGATCTGGCTGTAGCATATTTTCTGCTGTTAAGACCTGTAACAAACCTTTGTATCCTTACAATAAATGGTATTTTCAGCTTAAGCTACCTTGAGTTGGCTGTCTTTACTAACAAGCATCTTTTTTTTTTTTTTTTTTTTTTTTTTTACTTACAAAAGCGTCTTCACTAATACAATACCTTAGTTACCACCCGGCCTCTCTCAGCAGGCATCACTAATCAATCACAGCAGTCTTTCTGCTAAGACTCAGAATCCATCACCTGGCAGTCACTACCAATTGAGCCAAGTTAGCAGACAAACTAAAAATCTATTGGCAAAAACAAACAAACAAAACCCCCACAAACTATTGCCTAGCCTAACATCTGTGATGGGTGGGAGTTCAAAAGAGTACAATAAGGAGAACATAAGAGGGAGTCATTCACTCTGACGGGGCCTTCTGAACATGGACTTGAACAATGAGTGGATTTCCCCAGGCAGAGATGTACAGGATGCACTCCAGGTGTGACGGAGACGCCAGCAGCTTCTATAGGCCAGGTCACTGTATGGGGATGGATCCAGCATTCTTAGTGTCTTCCTAATCACATTTTACCCGGCTGACTCTGGATCTCAGAGACCTTTCCCAGTGCCGTTGTTTAAGATGCTCTAGAGGAGATACTAAACAAAGCCAAAAGTTGGCCGTGGCTAGAGCTAGGATGGTTCTTCTTCCTCTGCCTCCCAGCTCCCTGTGTGACTTGGAGAAACAGCCAAGTGACTCAGATGGTCTCAGTTTCCAGGACTGGCTTTGTCACCAGTGCACCCTCTCTAGTGAATGTTATTGTGCTTTGGTTTCCTCGAATCCATTCTACCCACCTAATTTCCTTCTGTGGATTCCCTGCTCCCATCCTGGTCCCTGTGGTATGGGAAGGATTTCATATTTGGTTCCCGGGATGAAGCCTGTGATTGGGCATAAACCAACCAATGAGTTCCATTCTCTGGTTACAGGAATTGGTTCAGGGATGGACATGTGACATAGGACAGCCAATCAGGCTCAAGCACAGCTAATCCTAAGGTTTGACCTTACATAACCAGCAAAAGATGTTCTCTTTTTCCTGCGGCACTGAAATTGGAGAGGCCATGAGGCTGTTCCTGTTGCTGCCATCTTGCCACTTTGTAGATCGGTAAATGAAGACAATCAATGTGGAGAGCAAAGCCAGGAGACAAAGAAACCCGAGTCCTGAGTTTGCTGAGGGGAGGCAGTGGCGCCTGAGTCTGACCCTGTCCACTGATCATTACATTAAGTAGCCAATACACATTCTATTTTGCTTAAACCAGTTGACACGGGTTGATTCTCATTTGCATCCCCCAAATTCTAAGTATTACACTATTACTGCCTCAGCTGCCTTATTAATAAAATAGGATTCACAATAGTTGTCCTTTGCAAAGAACTGTTGCCAGGAATAAGTGAGTGCCTATAAAATGCTTTATTAATCGCGAGGCAGACCCAAGGGGTAAATAACACCACTCTGATAAATGGTTTTAGGAAGGGGCATCAGTGTTCCCAAAGAAAAGAAAATGTGACGCATGTTGTCTCATCTTTCACACAATTTGTCCTAGCACAATGTCTGGCACAGAAAAGATGCTTAGTATATAATAGGCAAGTGCTGAAAGTGACTGAAACAGCACACTTCCAATAGCTTACCACTGACTGCGGGCTTTCCCCAATCTCTAGCTAGCATTTAAGTGGACTTCCACTCTCACCTTGGCTTTAGATTAAATTCTGCAACCACTCAGCACCCCCTCCCTTATGCATACCTTTGGAACCTCCAGGCCTGCCTGCTCTACCAGGGACGTGGGAGAGGTTACTGGGAGAGGGACTGGGAAAGTTTGGTACTTAAGTGTGACTCCTGACAACAAACTGGCAGGGTGCAGCCCCCACCAATCGCTCCTGCTGCTGGGGTGGGCAGTGGAGGTCAGGCGGCCCCAGCTGGTTCTCAATTGGCCCCTCAGACAAGGAGGTGGGTTATCACCCATCCATCCCCAGGCAGCTGGCAGCCTTTCCCTACCCACCAGGACAGGTACAGAGGCTCTGTTAATGGCCTCAGTTGTCCAAATACCATTTATCACTTAAGACAAACCTAATAAAAGGCTCAAAGTGCCTCCTCCAGACGTATTTCTGAACACAGTTCCCTTTTAAATTAGTTGTGTCTCCTTTAACCTGCTGGGCTGCAGCTTTAACAGCAACCTCCTTAGCAGCCCCAGCCCAGAGCCACTCCTGGAGTGGGGCACCCACACCCCCATTTCTCTGGCAGCAGCAGATGACTGGGTTGTGCTTTCCTTCACTCTTCTCTGTCAATGCCCCCTCTCCTGGACATTTGGTTTGGGGGAGTTGGATGCATTCTCCCAGGTTGTTCTCATCAAGTGCTCCCTTTTCTACTTTCCTGTATCGTCAGCAGATTAGAATTGGAAATAATTTAGTGGAAGCAGATGATTCTACAGTTCAGCCTGCGTGCTTGACAATTAACTAAATAAACTGCTTGAGGTCACTTGGAGTAACGATTCACAGACTTGCCTGTGACAGGCAAAAGTTAAGCCCTTCAGTGAGCAGGACCTCCCCACGGGGTGAGGAGGAGGCTGGTTCTGCCGGAGGAAAATTCTAGGCATCTTATTATTCTCCCGCTCCCTTTCCAGTTCTGACCTTAAGAGTACTCTTAACCTTCCTCCTCCAGCTTGCTAATGGGGAAATAAATCTTGGGAGAGTATCTTAAATTCTTTTTTATCACAGACTGTATCGCCGAGATAATAAGACCAGCCTTCAGAGTAACCATTAAGCCACAAAAGGTGTGGTCATCATTTATGATTTTTTTAGCCTTAATTGCTAGACAGACACTTTAAGTGGGAAGTCTGTCTAATGAGCCCAGTCATTAAAACATCAAAAACTGTTATCCGGGGTTTCTATTTTAGTTAGACATTACATTATTTTAATAAGGGGGCCGCATTTCTTGTCACAGGGTTTGGTAATGGAGGCTGAAGCAACCCCCTGGAGAATGGGGGAGGGGGAGGCAGGCTTGCCTTTGGAAAACAAGGTCGCAAATCAAGCCGGAGCTGGGAAGGGGGATGCAGATGAGCCTGTCTGGGAACTTAAGAGGGAGGAGGGCTCTGCCTGTAGGGGCGGTAGGGGACTGGTGGGGGGCTGGAAACCCTGTGCCCTAGCGGGAACCGGGGAAAGCAAGTTGTAGGCTGTTCTGGGCTCCTCGTGCATCACTGCACAGCTTTCTGATCTGCTGCCACACTACTGGGCACAGTAGCCTCGTCCTCAGCCCTCTCTGACTCCTCCTTGCTCCCTGGGGAAGGAGCCAGCCCACAGGCCCAGCCCAGTCCCTGGCCTCTCTGGAACCTTCCCCTCACCAGGCACCCAACTGTCTTCCTCCTTCCTCCTGCCTCCTACAAGCATTCTCAGAGCTGCCTGCCTGCTTGGCACCTGATTCTACCCTTGGTGTTCTCAGGCTGAATGCTCAAGATTTTGCCAATCATTGTTTGCTCCTTTTTATTGATCCAGACTAGTACCATCCAAAAGAAATAGAATGTGAGCCACATGCATAATTGTAAATGTTCTAGCAGCCACGCTTAATAGTAAAAGTAAACAGGTGAATTTAAACAACCTATATATTTAAATCAGTATTCCAAAATATTATCATCTCAATATGTAATCAACATTTTAGAAACAGTGAGACATTTGACATTGTGTTTTTCACACCACATCTTACAGCTCATCTTGATTGAGACTGGCCATGTTTCCATGCTCAGTGAGGCTTTGATTTTCTAAGCAGCTGTTATAAAATACTCACACTGTGCCAGGCACTGTTCTAAGCAGTTTAGATACAGTTTTCATATAACACTCACAGCATCCCCATCAAGTACATACTATTATGCTTAGTTTACAGATGAGGAAACTGAGGCAAAGGTTAAGTAACTTGTTTGAAGTTGCAGAGCTTGTGTTACCACCCAGAATGGGCACAATGTAGGTATGGACTCAGCATTATATTGGAGGTCTAACCTTCTGGTCTCTCATTCATTCTAAATTCAGTGTGCCCTTCATGACTTGGCAAATCTAAATGTGCTGACAAGACTCCCACCAGACCAGGGTGGCTGGTTCACTCTCTCTGCATGACTGACATCTCTGGCCATGGAAATCCCAGGTAACTAAGCTTGCCTGTCTAATACCAAGAGATCCTTCTTAAATAGGTAGACATGCCAACATGTAGTCTTTATTTTGAAAAAAGAAAAAATGATCAAGAGGTTAGTCTTTAAAAAATAGGTTTTAAAAAAACAAACTGCTAAAGAAAAGCTTCTCACACTGACAACTTCTGACATTGAGGCACTGAAGGAGGTCATCCTAAAATTGGCTGCTAATTCTAAAAAAGCATAGGTAGCAACAGGAATTGGTCATCATCACAGTTACTGTCATGTCATCATCAAAATGCCAGGCAGCAATAATACAGACACAACCACTCTAGCCTGGGAGATGCTCAGTAAATACTGGCTGAAAGAATTAGCTAACCTAAGGGCAGGGTGCAGTGGCTTGCACCTGTAGTTCCAGAATTTTGGGAGGCCAAAGTGACAGGATCACTTAAGGCCAAGAGTTTGAGACCAGCCTGGGCAACATAGCTCTAGACCTTCGTATCTACAAAAAATTAAAAAAATAGCCTAGTGTGGTAGTGCACACCTGTAGTTCGAGCTACTCAAAGGGCTGAGGTGGGAAGATGACTTGAGCCCACAAGTTGGTGGTTGTAGTGAGCTGCAATTGCTCCATTGTACTCCAGGCTGGGTGACAGAGTGAAATCCTCCCTCAAAAATAAAAAAAGAGAGAAGAAGTAACTAACCTAGTCTTCTTGGAGAAAGTAGACAGGGCATGCTGAACTATGGAAGAGTAATCCATGGTAACTATTTTACACCAGACAAAATGGAGAATGGTTATCAAAACCAGGAGATGCGATGAGGTTGCCTTAAGCAGACAGAGGTTTACATCCAAGGAGAGCAATGGCTCAAGGTGGAGGATGAAGGCAGGAAGGGAATAAACGTGAGGGCCTGTGGCTACATTGCATTTATATCTCATACAGGTGTAGTCAACAACCATCACTAGATTTGCAAAAATACATAGAGAGGGGGCATGTGGAGAAGGGAAGCCAGCCTTTCAAAAAGGGAGCCCACATTCACAGCCCTGTTTGGTTTTCAATTTTATCAGAATTCAATTCAACTGATGACATTTATAAAGAGGAGAGGCAGGAAAGGCAAATATAAGACAGGGAAGATGTGGATATATTATATATCATATATTTTATAACATATATGATATATAATATATTTTATAATAGATATGATATATATATAAATATATATTATATATAATATATATTTTATATATTATTTATATTTTATATTATCTATATATCTATCTGTCTATCGATCTATCTATCTATCTATCTATCTATCTATCTATCTATCTATCTATCTGAAAAAAGTAATGGGGTGCTAGGTGGTCATAGACCAGCCCAAGACATGCAAAGGTCAGAAAAGCGCATTCCCAGTAAGAGAAATGAGAGGTCAGGTCTGGTCCCACCAGGAAGACAAAGATTCAGGGAAAAACAACAACCAAGGGCTCTGGCAAAGATAAAAGGGTCACAGATTGTTGAGAAAAGAAGGCTGAGGGACAAGTTACTGCAGGATCCAGAAGATTCTAACCTAGAGTAGGACAAAGACGGCGGTGTAGGAGGGAGTTACACAACATGGGTTTGAATCGATCCCCAGCAACAAAAATTTCTTTACCTTTCAGGGACAAAGACAGCTACTTTGGCAACTTGGGAAAAATTGATAAAAATATATGTAAGGTAGAATTATCATATGACCTAGCAATTTCACTCCTAGGTGCACACCCAAGAGAAATGAAAACATATATCCACGTAAACACCTGTGCACAAATGTTTATAGCAGCATTATTCATAAAAGCCCCAAAGTAGAAACAACTCAAATATCCATCAACTGGTGAATGGATAAACAAAGTATAGTAGATCCATACAGTGGGATATTATTTGGCAATAAGAAGGAATGAAGCAACATTCCATGCTACAATCTGGAGGAACCCTGAAATCATTATGCTAAGTGAAAGAGGCCAGACACCAAGGACCACATATTACATGATTCAACTTTTATGAAATATCCAGAACAGGCCAATCTATAGAGACATAAAGTAGATTAATGGTTGCCAGGGGTTGAGGGTCCAGATTAGAGGGAAATGAGGGAGTAACTGCTAATGGGTATGGGGTTTCTTCTCAAGGTGATGAATATGTCCTAAACATGGTTGTGGGGATGGTTGCAAACTCTATACTAAAAACTTTGAATGGCACACTTTTAATGAGTGGGTTGCATGGTATGTGATATAGTTTGGATATCTGGCCCCTCCAAATCTCATGTGGAAATCTGATCCCCAATGTTGGAAGTGGGGCTTGGTATGAGACATTTGGGTTGGGGGACAGATCCCTCATGAATGGCTTAGTGCTGTCCTCTGGGTAATGAGTGAGTTCTCACTCTATTAGTTTCCTCAAGATCTGACTGTTAAAAAGAGCCTGGCACCTTCCTCTCCTCTCTCTCTCTCCTGCTTCCTTCCTCTCATCATGTGATGCCAGCTCCCCTTCCTCTTCCACCATGAGTGGAAGTTTCCTGAGACTCTCCCCAGAAGCAGATGATGGCACCATGCTCCTTGCACAGCTTGTAGAACTCTGAGCTAAATCAACCTCTTTTCTTTATAAATTATCTAGCTTTAGGTATTCCTTTATAGCAATGCAAGTGGACTAAGACATTCTGTGAATTATATCTCAGTAAAGATGTATGTATGTATGTATGTATGTATGTATGTATCCATCCATCCATCCATCCATCCATCCATCCATCCATCCATCCATCCCAGCCAGTGCCTGGCATGTAAAAGGCATATACAAGGCATTTAGGAATTGTTAGCTGTAATAGAAGATGCTGTTCTCTTTCTTTTTCTTTGCTATGAGGATGCACAAGCAAGCAACAGGGGGACCCAAATGCCCTCCTAAGCCAGACTCTCCCATCAGGTAGCAAGTTCCAGGTTTCACTGGGTAGTCCATCCCCCAAGCAGGACATGTGGGGGTACAAAGAATAGGGAGTCAAGCCAGCAGTGTGTGGGGCCATTGTGCAGTGCCTCCCAGGCCCTGGGCAGGCGAGTCCTGAAGCGCCAGGTGGCTGGGTTTGGGTCTTATATCAGAAGGGCCAACGCCCAGCCGTTTCAGGATAATGCCGCACTGACCTCTGCTAAAGGCAAACTCCCACAGTGCTCACTATTGGAAACATACTGATCTCTGCCTCTGTGGTTCTGCAGGGGATGTCTTTCAACAGGACAGCTGCCCCCACAGGGTTAAACCTTGTCCAGAGTGTCTGCAAAGGGCGTATGCTCCAGTCCTTTCATTTCTGTCCTCTCCTCAGAAGACAAGCCACCCCATGACCCCCAATTCTGCCAAATGTGAGAAAGGGTCAGGAATAGGATTTCGAATATGGGTGACCTTGGTTCCTGTGCCTACTGCAGACCTTCGGGTAGCAAAGTGATTTCAGGCCCATAGGAAGGCAGAGCTAAGTGTCATTCCTCTTTGTGCCTGGTATAATTTGACTGAATTGAATCAGACTCTCTGAACCTCATTTACAATGCCAGGAGCTTGGCAAAGAACCTCAATGCTTCTCAACAGAGGCACTATTGCATCTAAGGGACAATAATCTTCGGGCATATGGGATCATACCAGGCCTTGTAGGACATTTATCATCCACGGCCCTGACACGATTAATACCAGTAGTGCCTCCCAGTGGTGGGACAATTCCAAACGTGCCCCCTATTCAACATACTTTCCAAATGCCCCTGGAGGGGGTACTGCTCCAGGGAGTGAGGGGCATGGCATTGCCCCTGGTGATCTCAGAGATTTCTTCTAGTCCTGATCAGTGGTGTGCTGGTAAAAACCTAACAACTAAGTCTAAAAAAAAAAAAAAAGGTAGGTAGGTGCAGGGAGGGGTGCTGAGAGAGGGAAAGCCCTGCCTGGTGTGTAGAACATGCTAAATTCCATGGTGTAAATACTCCTGGTTCACAAAACTGAAATTTAACAACTTGCTATTGCACTTGCAAGCTGATATGACCCGGCTCCAGCATACCATTGCCTGACATCTTGCGTCTCAATACACAACTCCAAATGCTAGTTTTAAAAGGTGCACTGCATTAAGAATACCATCAGACTAGTCTTTCTATGGTCTCATGTTTTAGAACCAAATAATGCTAGTACTACTAAAAATCCTGATAACACGTCCTATGACCTGAACCAGGCTACAGAGAAATGGGAAACATTCCACTGAATGGCAATTCTAATGTGTTAATGCCAGGCAGGCAGAATGCAGACTGCAGGAAGCTGCCTGATCCCCAAACTCTACCCTGGCCTTGGTGGCTGTCCCCGTACCATACTGGGAGGGGCTGAACAATTCTAGCTTCAGCTCTTCCCTGCTAGCATTCTCCTTCCTTCTGCATGAACCCCCTCCTCTTCCCAGTATCTCATCTTCAGCAAGCCCTTGACAAGCTCCTTCAGCTCCAGTGGTATAGACTTAATGTTTGCCTCCTCCTAGGGGAACGTGCATTTCCAAAAGTGGCCAAAAAAAAAAAAAAAAAAAAAAGAAAGAAAAGGGCACAATATTTAACTGAAAAAGTCCAAGACATGTGCACAGGCTGGGGGCAGCTGTAAAACAAAACGAAGGACCCAAACCCTATTATAATGAATAAGAGTTAGTAGAGAAGATGGTACAAGCCAAAAAAAAAAAAAAAAAAAAAAAAAAAAACCCAAAAAAGGGAGAAGTGTATTTAAAACTATTCCCCATGTTATGGGTGGAGAGTCAGGGGAGGGGCAGGAGGTAACTTGAGGGGTGCTGTATTTGTTCACTATCTAATTATTGTAATGGTTTTATGAGTATATACAAGTGTCAAAACCTATCAAACTATACTCTAAATATGGGAGATTTATTCTACATCAGTCATACCTCAATAAAGCTGTTAAAAAAATATCCCCCAGGCAAACTGTGAACATGGGTATTTGGCTCAATTCAGAGAGAGCCACCAGCTTGCAATAAAACCATCCTAGCATTGGGAAGAACCAGGGAAGAAGCGGGGTCTGCAGCAGGGTGGGGAATCGGGTGGGAGATGGGACCTCTTTGGCTTCCCATCGCAAACTGCAGGGAAGGGGCTGGGAGAGGGGGAAAGGAGGTTCTATATACCAGGCTCAGCAAGCTCAGGCTGCCCGGAATTGTCTGTTTGCAAGGATGAAGGTGATATAATTGGAATCAGAGCCTCAGCTGAACCAGGAAATGAGTGGAGGTTTAAATATCAGAATGCAAAGTTTACCAAAGGGATAGGACAGAGGGAGGGAAGGAGGGAGGAGAGGAGAGAGGTAAGGTGGAGAATGTGGGGAGGGGCATTGGAGAGAAGGGTGGAACCATCAGGAGAGGGAGGAAGGGAGGTCAGGAGGGAGGAGGATTGAGAAGGAGGGGAGAACGTGGAGGAGGGATTAGGAAGGTTCAGGAGGAAGCGAGGAGGGCAGCAAGGGTAGGGGAGGATTGAGGAGGAGAGTGAATGGCAATGGGAGAAGGGATTAAAAAGCAGGGTCCAGAAGGAGGTGGGAGAGTAGAGGTGGGAGAAGGGCCCAGGAGGAAGAAAGAGGGAAGAAGAGGAAGATGAGAGGGAGGAGGGCTGGGATCAGCCAGGGGACAGGCACTGACACAGCACTGCCAGGCACACAGTGGGCTGGAGAGAAGATTCCTAGAGGTCACTGACATCTCCAGGCAGCCTGGAGGGAAAAGGAACCTAGAGATGTTTCTGTTGATAAAAAAGTAGAGATAAGAAGGCTTGCATGGAGGCCAGAGGTGGCCTCTAGGAGGAGAACCCGGTGGTGGGCGGGGCAGGGCTGCCTTCCCAGCCCACTCTGGTGCTCCCAGACAACACATGGGAACCTCCCTGGACAGCGTGCCCTTCCCCGCTGTGGGCTCAATTAACAATCTGGGGTCACCCCTGGAGCTCAGGCACGAGCTTGGCTCAAGTGCTGAGATGGCACCTGGGAGAACTCCACAGGTGCCCAGTGAAGTGAGGGCGGGTTACCTGGAACCAGTGCTATCTGGAGAGTAGCTGCACAGCCATGATTTCCTTAGCCCCTTGCTCTCAAAAGAAGCCAGAGGTTCTCAGGAATTGATTTTATGCCCAGCCTAACGACACCCCTTCTTTCTCCCCTCATGAAGATAAAATCTTCCCCCAAATATCTGTCAGAGCATGTGAAATTCCATGAGAAAGTCATTCCTTTGCATGGCATCTGAGGCTGGTCTCCCAGGAGAACCAGGAGAAGGGAGATTCAGGCAGCTGGAAGGACCTCACGGCTGGTCTATTCTAATGATCCTATTTTACAGGTGAGGAAACTGAGACTCACGGATGGGACAGGACTTGCCCACAGTGAGTCTGTAAGCACTGGGCGAGACCTCGGGTTCCCGGGCTCCTTGCCTGGTGCCCTCTCTTCTCTATACCAGGGTTGACCAAGCATGAGCTTCGGCAAGTTAAATGAACCTGTGGTGAGGGCAGGGAGGTGAGTGGGAGCATCAGCAGCGACCACAGGCAGGAAGCACTCCAGAGGGCTCAGAACCAACCCCCAGACAAACACCCTGGGGAAACAGAGGCTTCCCTGCCCCCACCTTGTTTTTGAGATAGGGTCTCACTCTGTTGCCCAGGCTGGAGTGCAGTGGCACAATCGTAGCTCACTGCAGCCTCTAAACTCCTGGGCTCAAGTGATCCTCCTGCCGCAGCCTCCCAGATAGTTAGGACTACAGGCATGTACCATCATGCCCAGCTAATTTTCTTATTTTTTGTATTCTTGTAGAGACATGGTCTTGCTTTGTTGCCCAGGCTGATCTCTTGGCTTCAAGCAATCCTCCCACCTCAGCCTCTCAAAGTGTTGGAATTATAGGCATGAGCCATTCTGCTCGGCTGGCACTGTTTTTCTAAGCCATGTTTATCCAGCCCTTACTGTGTGGGCAGGGCCTTCTGGGGCTTGGGGCTTAGGACCTCCACCTCTTCTGTCCTATTCCAGGCCTTATACCAGCTTTTATCTTCTCAATGATTGGGAACTTGCTCCTTTATGTGGAATCTGTGCATTAGTAAAGTTGTTAAATGTCCTTGAAACTGTATGAAAAAGTGGGGAGAGTGGAGCACTTGCGGGTAGGGAAGGGGGGCTCTGAACTATGAACAAAGCCCTGGCAGGAGACATTTTTCAGAGGATACTAAAGCAGGGAGACTTCCTGGAGGAGGAGAGCTTGGAGAAGGAAGAGAGAAGCAAGACCACACAGCTCTCAGTTGTGGGGTGAGGGTGGGGTAGCAGTCCCTAGCAATGGCCTTGGGGTGCTGCTAAGAACCCAGGTTGGTGGTGGCTGTCACAGGCCTAATGAGGCCCAAGGGAGAACACATCGAAGGGAATGCAAGCACTGCAGCCTCTGAGTGGAAAGACCCCCATCCAGGCCAGCCTTGCCCCTGCCCTCAGGTTCCCAATTTTGAATACCTGGAGTTTGTGCCTCTCTAGAGCCCTTTCCCTTTCTAGAACTGGAAAGATCTAGACATGACACATGACTTCTGCCCTTTCCCTTTCAGATCTTTCTAGAACTGGAAAGATCCAGACATGACACGACTTTTGCCCTTAAAAATAGTGCTTATGGATGGTCTCTAACTTGAAAACACTTATGAAGATGAGCAAAAAAGTAAGATAGAAAATTTGTGAACAATATTATCATGAAGGTGTTGCAACAACCACACACACACATACCAGTGCATGTGTGGTAAGACAAGGGGGAGGAAAGACAGCCGAGTGACAAGGGCGGGGGCTGAGGCAGGGCCTGCAGAGGAGGGAGGGGCAAGGGCTGTGGAGGTCCATTTCCTGTATGCCCAATGAAGAGCATGCACTACAAAAGGTATTTATTAAAAAGGGAAAACAAATGCTCTATTTTCAAAGAAGACAAAAAGGTGCCTTCTTGTGCAGACATGGTGTTAACAAGTGCACCACTGCAGCCACCCTCCCCACAAACACTTCTCTCGCACTTCCAGGCACAGAAAGCCTGGTTTCTTCCCATTTCCTGGACGTTCCATGGGCCTGACTAGCAGCAAAGGTGGTCTGAGACCGAGGCATAGAGAGGTGGAGTGACTTAACCACAGGACTACAGGCAGGTAGGGAGTGGTAGAGACCCAGGATCCTTAAATTCAGCTCGGCATTCTTTCCTACTCTGTATGCGCTTTATTGAATTTACAGTGGTGATGATTATGACCATTGTCACCACCCATTGTGCCCAGACAAGGCACAGTATTGTCTTTTCACAGATGGAACAATCATTTTGTGTATTTTCCAGTCTTTGGGCCCCACCACAGTCCATACCACACCAATCCGAGGGTGGCACACCCTCAGTAAGGACGCCGTGCCACTCCCTGACCACATCTGTGTTTGTCGTCCATACTCTGGCCCTGCCCTACCCCCTCACCTGGTTCAAAGAGCCGCACTCTAAAAGCCCCTTCTTCCCGGGCACCTCTTAGCCAGCCTGCTCTGCATTCTTAAGAGGCATGATCTTTAGGGAGCTAATTACCTAATTAGTGCATCTAGAGGAAAGCTTAAATTACGAGGCTGATAATAAGGCAAAAACCATGAAACAATTGTGCTAGGCGGTTCCTCGCTGTCAGGCTCATTGTTGGCGTCAAATTATTAATTATGATTCTTAATCACTCCTTTTCAACATCAGGACCCCTGAGATTTAATGTGCTTCATCATTTGGCCTTCCTAGAACACATGGTTATGAATGTTGCAGGGCAACATTCATGGTTATGAATGTCCAGGGCAATGGGGAGAATTGCTATATCTTGCCAAACAGCCCTTCCTTCTGCCCAGACCTGAGGGCACCAGCAGCTGCTGCCTGGTATGGAGACCGGGTCCACCTGCACCAGCTGGCCCTGTCATGGGAAGGGTGCTTGAATAGAAGGGCCCCAGGAGGAGGTTCAGGTTGGAACGGTGACTGGAACCACGTTCTTGGGGGAGGGCATGGTCTAGCTATGAGCAACCTGAAGGGGCTGTCAGGTGGAAGAGAAATCAGGCTTATTCCTTTGCTCCAGTGGACAGAGTTACAATCAATGAGTAGGTCGTGTGGAAGTTCGATCTGGGCTTCATACGATAACTCTCTAACAGAGCCAGGCCAAGGACAGGCTGGACTGTCTGGGGAGCAAACCAGCCTCCAGTTGCTGAGCACATTCTAGCAGCTGCTGGGTCACCAAGCATTGCGTTGAGAGAAGACTCTTCCCAATTGGTGCCCTGATCCGAAATTGATGGTAGGTTTCTGGGTCTGTGTCACCTCCACGTCCCCACCCCGTCCTCACGCATGCCCTTGTTCTCAGCCCCCTCACGGGCCCTAGAATGGGGGCTCAAGCAACGTTTGTTGATTTGAGTCAGAATAAAAAGCCCAAATTCATTAAGAAAAGGAATGCTTGAACTAGGGGAATGTCAGCAGGGACTTTGTTCTTACGCTTTAATTTTTTCCAAGGAGTGCAGTGAATTCATGTAAGGTTTATGAAGTAAACAATGAATTTCAAAACTAAAAAGTCAGTGATGAAACTTTAAGAGACTCCCCCCATTTCCTCAATATTTGGTAACCCAAGGTGAGCTACTCCCCAGGACTGTTCTGAACCTGTCACAATTGTCCAGGGGAGGGAGGCAGAGAAGAGAAGACTGGAGCCCTGACTGGGGGTTGGCAGGAAGGAGGTGTGGGACACATGCTCTGTTTTCACCTGGGATGGAAGAGATGTGATGAGGGGCCCAGAGGCAGCTTTGCCAAGTCAGTGGCCTGGGACTGGGGTTTTCGTGTGGACAGGTACCTGCGCTCGCTCATTATTAAAGACCAACCTTCTCAAAACAGAAACCAAAACATCTGTATATCTTATATTAAACTAAGGCATAGCCAGTGAGCAAAAAATGAGAGAAAACACAGACACACTTTTTGGCAGGCAAGTTAGCAATTTTGGACCCTAAAATTATTATGTATGTTCTCTTTCAGCCAGCAATTCTACTTCTCATTGTTTATCCTAATAAATAGTTAAGTATGTGCAATGGTTTGTTAAATAATATTAAACCCAGTATCATTATATTGTGGAAATGACATTAAATGTCCAACAAAAAAGGATACTAGTTAAATAAAGTAGGAGATTGTACATTTATACTATGAAATGACTTGTGGCCATTACGAAAATATAGATAAGTATTTTACTGACACGGAAATATGCTATGTTGTGATGTGTACAAATAGTTGTACAGAATGATCCCAATTTGTTTAATAAAATATATGTTCATAGAAAAATGTGTGGAGTAATACATATAGCAACAAAACTTAGTGGGAGAATTCCAGTTTAATTTTTTTCTCGTTTGTATTTTTTTCTGCCTTCTCTCTCTCCCTCCCTCCCACCCATCCTTCCTTCTTTTCTCTTTGTAATGAACATGATTTACTTCTACGATTTTTTTTTTTTTTTGAGATGGAGCCTCGCTCTGTCGCCCAGGATAGAGTGCAGTGGCGCGATCTTGGCTCACTGCAACCCCTGCCTCCCTGGTTCATGCGATTCTCCTGCCTCAGCCTCTAGAGTAGCTGGGACTACAGGTGCCCGCCACCATGCCCAGCTGATTTTTGTATTTTTAGTAGAGATGGGGTTTCATCATGTTGGCCAGGCTAGTCTTGAACTCCTGACCTCCCGCCTTGGCCTCCCAAAGTGCTGGGATTACAGGTGTGAGCCACCATGCCCAGCCTACTTTTACCATTTTTAAAAAGTTTAAAATTATGTGTGCTTTTTCCATCATAGACAGTTGAGAAAAAACGTTTACAAAGTATATGTGTGGTAAATCCATGGGCTGTGTTTGTATACACTGAGAGGACAGGTGAAGAAAATACTCAGACTACCTAACAGAGGATTGAGGATCGCATTCCAAGTAGTGGAATTACTTCCCCCTCTTCTTGTTTAAATTGTTCTTTATAAAATGAGTATTTTAGTGATAAAGGGTTTAAATTCAGTAATTGTGTGGTCTCTCAAATGCTTGGTGGTTAAAGTAGATTCAGTGCATCAGAGAAAAGTAACACAAGGTTGCCCGTGTAGACAACAGCAGGCCCAACACATACGGTGTGGAGAACCCAACTTTGATTACGTATCACAGGAAAATCCACCCACACAAGACTGGTAAGTCGATGAGGTGATATTTCTTGAGGAATCTTTGAGGATGTCCTTCCTGTTGTCACACAAATGGGCATTTTGTTGTGGACAGGAGCAGGACAAAGGGGAAAGTCCCTGAACCTGCTGGCCAGTAGATTCATCCATTACACCAACTAACTGCAGTAATCCCTTCTAAGTCTGTTATCTCATCTGCTAAATGGAGATAATATCTTACCCTGGTCTGTCTTTCTTGTATGGTTATAGATGTACATGAACAAGTGAAACTACCCCAATCACAAGGAAAAACCATCATGGTTAGTTACTGGGAAAGACAAAAAAAGAGAAAAGGAAGATAAACTCAAAAAAGAATAATTGGAGCTAAACTGGTTTTGAACTAGGCTGGGTTGGAGCCTCTCCCCTGGAACTCCCTCTATTAAAAGGGCTGGCAAGAGGCAAGGGGCACGAGGTGCCCTGGCTGGCCCAGGGCACTCACCCTCATCTGGGGCTACCTCCTGGCCTACGGTGTGGCCATTTTCATTCCACTCCAAGTCCAGGGGAAAGCCAAGAAAATCCACAGGTCTCGTATTTCTTCCAGGGTCTTAGGAATGAAACGTGTAAACGATGAACTCATTTTATCCTCAAACCAAGCCCTCGACACAGATTCCATCTCAAGGAGCTTTCTGGCTGATGGCAGAGTCAGGAGAGTCCCAGCTATTATCAGTGACAACAACCCTGCTTGCTCTCTCTGCGAGGTGTACACCTGTCCCACCATCGGCAGGGCGCACTCCAGGAAGCAGGCTACACACTAGGGCACATGGTGGCTGTGAAAACACCGCTGCACCAGGGGCCTGGGGCCTGCTGTAAAATGCTGGCCAAATCCCCATTCACTCTGGGGTCTCCATCTACTTGTCTGAAATAGGAGGGTGGTGGTGTCCCATGAAAGGCCTTTTCACTTTTGAGGTCCTGGGAGCCACTGGTACTCTAGAGGCAGTACTTCTGCCCTCCACAGTGGTCATTTCATGGGGGGTTTGGACTCCATTTACAGACGGCCACAAGTACCAGGCAGGCATGGAACTCAAGAAAATACCCACCACTATAGGTGAGGATGTGGGGACACTGGGAACTGATGGATGGGTGGGAGAGTGAAAATGGCTAACACCCCTGGGAACGCAATGTGGCATTATTTTATGAAGTTGAACACATACACACCCTCTGACTCAGCAATCCCACTCTTGGATATGAGCTCTAGGAGACACGTAAAAGAATGTTTTCAGCCAGGCACGGTGGCTCACGCCTGTAATCCCAGCACTTCGGGAGGCTGAGGTGGGTGGATCATTTGAGGTCAGGAGTTTGAGACCAACCTGGCCCACATGGTGAGACCCAACTCTACTAAAAATACAAAAATTAGCTGGACATGGTGACATATGCCTGTAATCCCAGGTACTCAGGAGGCTGAGGCAGGAGAATTGCTTGAACCCAGGAGGTGCAAGTTGCAGTGAGCCAAGATCATACCACTGCACTCCAGCCTGGGCAACAGAGAAAAACTCTGTCTTAAAAAAAAAAATTCTCAGAAGCAGAAAAAAAGAAAATGTGTGAAGAAAACATGCAAACATCTCCAATGTTACTGACCAAAAAATGGATAAGTACATCATGGTATATTCATTGGGATCATGGACTACTATTCAATGGTGAAAGGAATGAACTACAGCCACCTGCTTCGATGTGGATGAATCGTAGAAACCTAACATTGAGGGAGAAAAACAAGCTGCAGAAGAACGACCCAGTTTGACTTCATTTATGTAAAGTTCAAGCACTGTCAAAACGACTAACAATTTCTTCTGTTTTTTTTTTGGGGGGGGGAAATATGTATATAACATAAAATTTGCCATTTTAACCATGTTTAAATATATAATTCTGTGGCATTAATTAAATCCACAATGTTGTGCAATCATTACCATGATTTATTTCTAAAACTTTTTCATCACCCCAAACAGAAACTATTCATTAAGCAATAATTCCCCCATTTCCCTTTCCATCCAGCCCCTGGTAACCTCTAACCTACTTTGTCTCTATGAATTTGCTTATTGTAAATATTTCATATAAATAGAATCATACAATATTTGTTCTTTTGTGACTGGCTTCTTTCACTTACTACAGGGTTTTCAAGGTTGTTCCATGTTAAGCATACATTAGAACTTCATTCCTTTTGTGAGTGACTTTTATACACACACACACACACACACACACACCCCCTGCACCTTGCTTATTGGTTCATCTGTTACTGGACACTCAAGTTGTTTCTACCTTTTGGCTATTGGGAAAAATGCTGTGATGAACATTCATATACAAGTATCTGTTTGAATGCCTGTTTTCAATCCTTTGGGGGTATATATCTAGGAGTGAAATATACATAGGGGTGGAATTGCTGGGTCACATGGCAATTCTGTGTTTTACTTTCTGGGGAACCATAACAGATTTTAGTCCTACATAAGTGGTAAGACCATCAGGAAAAAGTCAAGGAATCTGCCCACATAATTCAGGATAGTGATAGCTCTGGAAGAAAGGGCGGGGCATACTGTGAAGGAGGGAGACAAAGGAGCTTGAAGTACTTTGAGTCACTATTTAGCATTTTTGGTTCTATTTCTTAAACTGAGAGACAGGTTCACAGGGGTTTATGTTATTATCCTTCACAACTATATATACATGTGACAGATACTCTTTTGCATGTATCAAGTGCTACATTAAAAAAAAAAAAAGAAAACATAAGAAAAAGAAAGTTAATCCATTCCTCTACACAGTCCCCCACCCCCAAGGACAGTGGCACAAATGCTCCCTGGTGCCCTATGTCCCTGCCAGTGGAGACTCCTCACCGTGCTGAAGGTGAGGCTTGAGCCCAGACGCCCTGTGCGTGTCCCAGGCTGCCTCTCCGCTGGTCTGCAAGTTTCTTGAGATGGCAATGAAATGTAACTTATCTTTCGACTCCAGTCACTAATACAGTCCCTGGTAAATAGTGCCGGCTTCATGCGTGCTTGCTCAATGAATAGATGAATGTATCAATATTAATCAGCAGCCTCTTCCCAGGACCTACCAGTGATGGCATTTGGACAGCCATCCCATGCATCCACACCAAATGCTGAAGGCCACCTTCTCTCTCCAGTCCTCAGGGCAGTCTCTGCTGAGCTTGCTTTCTGTCACTGCCACCTCTAGTCTCTAAACCAATCGCACGGGGGTCTACCAGGTGCTGGCTTTCCTACCCTGGCCTGCTTGCCCCCTCCTTCCGCACACACAGCTCTCTTATATTCCTGCCAACTGCTTGGGGGGGCCTCCTCAGCTCTGCTGGCTGTCCTGGCCACTGCTTGCCTGGTCCTGGGCCCTCTCTGTCATTCCTCATCTATTGCTGTTGAAATCCTCCAAGGCCCAGTTCAGGGCAGACCTCCTCTAGGAGGCCCTTCCTGGTTAACCCCACCAGAAGGCTTGAGACCAAATGGAGAAAGCACAGGGCCTGCATCAGGCAGGCCAACTAGTTCTCCTGTCATGCTATGAGTATAGGTCTGCCCTGTGCATAAGGGCACCATATTCCTCAAGAGCAGAGGCTCTATGTTATAATTCTTTCCTAGCTCCCATGGCACTTAGCATACACCTGGGCATCTAAAGGGCAAGCTATGATCTGAGAATGGACTTCATTTTTACCTCTCTGGAGGTTCCAGCAATGTGGCTGGGCTGGGCGTGGTTAGAACTGTGAATATTGGCACCTGCTGCCCACCCTCAACCATCCCCAAGGACCCAACAACCAAAGAAACCACACATATTTTCAAGCAAAACTGGATATATCAGAACATACCAGTCCCTTCGTGGACAAAGCAAGGTTTCTGTTCTTTATTAACCATGTGCCTTTCCTATCATTATCTGAAATTTAGATGCCTCAAAATGAAAAGAGTGTTTTGAGGCAGGATAGACTAGAATCTACAGCCAAGGTGGGCAGATGGGGGTTAATGGAGAGATATGAATAAATGCTGAGCTGAGGGACAAGTGGAAGTCTTGGATGGCTCAGGAGGTTCACTTAATCTCACTGTCTCAGTTCCTGCCATAGTGAGAGGCAGCCTGGCATAGAGGTTAGAGCATGGGTGTCAGAGAGAGATCATGGGTTGAAGTACTAGCTCAACCACTTTCCTGCTATGTGACCTTAGGCAGGTTACTCGACCTCTCCTGCCTCCTTTTTTCATCTACAGAATGGGAATAATAAACAGCCCGTCCCTGGATGGTTGTAAGGGTTCAATAAGTTAACATCAGTGAAACACTTAAAACAGGGTCTGGAGCATCCTATGCCCTCAGCCAGAGGTAGCTCTTTTTACCATACAAAAAATCACGTGTTCCATCTCACAGAACATTGCTCTGGGATGAGCCTTTATGTTGTCTAATGAGCTACTCAAGCAGAACGAATCTTTAGTAAAACATACCAAACAGTTCCCCAGAAAGACAGCACCAATTTCTATTCCTTCCGCAAGAGATGGGTGGGCATATCCACTTCACTATATCTTTACTTGTCAGCCCTGGCTATTCTAATTTCTTTACAAAGCTTCGTGAAATTGATGAGTTAAAAAAAGGCATCTTGGAGCTTTTAACTTCAGTATTTTCATTAATAATGATGATCAATCTTTTCTTCTTCTTCTTCTTTTTTTTTCACTGAGGCAGAGTCTCACTCTGTTGCCTGGGCTGGAATGCAATGGCACGATCTTGACTCACTGCAATCTCCACCTCCCCGGTTCAAGTGATTCCCCTGCCTCAGCCTCCCAAGTAGCTGGGACTACAGGCGCACACCATGATGCCTGGTTAAGTTTTGTATTTTTAGCAGAGAGGAGGTTTCGCCACATTGGCCAGGCTGGTCTCAAACTCCTGACCTCAACCGATCCACCTGCCTCAGCCTCCCAAAGTGCTGGGATTACAGGCGTGAACCACTGCCCCTAGCCTGATCAACCTTTTCTTATATGTGAACTGATCATTTGCCATAGGTAATCCTGTATTCCTGAGTTGTCATTTTCTTTTCCTCTTTTGTGCCACTGAGATGTATGCCTTGAAGGATATGAAAGCTCTTTTTATAGGGTTAATATATTAACTTTTTGGCTGTATATGTTATAAATACATACATATGTTTTAAAACTTTAATAGTAAGAAGTTCATTAAGAAACCTGAAATATTTAGTCTTTGACTTGTTCTTCCTCTTTCTTATCCTAAGAAAACAATCAGTGTTCCTGAGCCAGAATATTCACTCTAGTGCCATTTATATTAGGGGAAATAGAATATTACCCAAATATATAGCTAATGTAGTACATTAGTGTGAGTGAATAGTATGCAACCTAAGTTAAAATGAGGCTTTCTACGAATGATTAGGAAATGCTCAGATAAAATGCTAAGTGATAAAAGCAGCATAACGTCCAGAATAACCTCAATTTTATAAAGTGAAGAAAATTATACATATTTTTTTGCAAGGCTGCAAAGCTACATCAAAACATTAACAATATCAATTGGAGTTCTTTCTTTCTTTTTTGTCTTTCTGCCTGATGTGGATTCCTAAGGAGCTTATTCTGAGTGGTAGAATTACTGATGCTTTAATCCTCTTTTACTTTTGTGATTTTTCTAAATTTTCTTTAATAAATTATTTTATAAATAAAAAAATTTATCAATCTCAAACTTCAGTGTTCATCAGAATCACCTGCACGGCTTGTTAAAACAAAGATCACTGTGTCCCATCCCCAGGGTTTCTGATTCAGTAGGTTCACGGTGGGTCCCAAGACTCTGCATTTCCAGCAGATTCCCAGATGATGATGCTGCTGTTGGTTGAGGGGACACACTTTTGAGAACCATGACTCTACACTAAAGGGTATTATTTCTTCCATTACTTTGTTCGCATCTAGGTTGATGAGATGAAAAACAATGGCACCTGATCTTCTTAATCTTTGAAGACTGATAAATTGTTTCTACCAGGTGAGAAGGAGCCAGAACATCAAGCCCTCTGCAGGTGCAAGCCCAGTGCAGACGCAAGCCCAAGCCCAGAGCAGACACAAGCCCAAGCCCAGGGCAGGCGAGTCTTTGTTCCTACTGCCAGCCCCACGCTCATGGAAGACCTGCGTTCCACACATTCCTTCCCTGAAACCACCAGGCACCTCCCTTTCCTTCTCATTTTCCAACCAAGTGTACTTGGGGGAATGGGGGCATTTCTCATATGTATTCTCATTCAAAATGTATATCTACTTTTTGTCTTTTTAAAATATTATTATTACTTGAAGACTATATGTCTACATTTTGAATCATAGTTCACGTGTGACAGACAGGTCCTCCTGGCCCAACCAGGAACTCCTGGTGGGCCCAGACAGCTTGCTTAGGTCCATCCTGGGTGCCTGGCAAATGTGGTTTGGTTTCTTTGGGTCTCCCCTGAGCTCCAGGACTGTGATAGGCCTGGCAGACACTTTGGTGAGGACATACCAACATAAATGACAATCTCATTGATGGCAATGAGCCCTCCAGAGAAAATGAAACAGGAATGAAATTGTAAGTGGCTTGGGGTGAGGTACTTCAATAGCGGGGGTTGACAGAAGGCACTTTGAGTCTGGAGTGTGTTGGTTGGCATGAGGTGAAGGGACAAGCTGGACAGACTACAGAGGGTCCCTTAGGCTGGCGTTTCTCAAACTGTTATGCACACACAACCCCAGGGATTTTGATCAGTCGGTCTAGGGGTGGGGTCTGAGATGCTACATTTCCAGGTAGAGAGCAAGATGCTGCTCCCTGGGGACAGCCCTCTGACTAGCAAGACCCTGGGCCACAGTAAGGAATTTGAAACCCAATCTAATTACAATGGGGAACCATCGAGGAGTTGGAAGCAGCAGAATGACAGATCCTACTTGTTTTAAAAGATGACTCTGAGGAAGAAAGTGTGTGGGAAGGCTCTGAGCAGAAGCAGGGTGACAGGAGATGTGGTGGGAGCTGAGGGCACTGGACCTCAGAGGCAGCCGTGGAGGCAAAGGAAGTGGTCAGGTAATGGCTGGGCGTGGTGGCTCATGCCTGTAATCCCAGCACTTTGGGAGGCTGAGGCGGGCGGGTCACTTGAGGTCAGGAGTTTGAGACCAGCCTAGCCCACATGGCAAACCCCATCTCTACCAACAATACAAAAATTGGGCATGGTGGTGGGTGCCTGTAGTCCCAGTTGAGGCAGGAGTATCACTTGAACCTGGGAGGCGGAGGTTGCAGTGAGCCGAGATGGCGCCACAGCACTCCAGCCTGGTGACAGAGCGAGATTCCGTCTAAAAAAGAAAAAAGAAAAAGGGGGGGGTGAGGTCAGGGATGTGTGTAGGAACTAGTGCTAGCAGGACAGGGATGTGTCTAGGAACTAGTGGATGCTGGGGGAGGAAGGAAAGTGGGAAGCAAAGAGACTCTAAGCTGTCGCCCAGCAGGTAGGTCTGCACAACCCCATTCACTTGGAGACGAAATGAAGCAGCTCCTTTGCCATCATTCACACAAGACCTCCAAGCCTTGCCTGCCTTGCCTGCAGAGGGTGCCGGGAAGGAGCAAGGTCAGTTTGCACACTTACATCTTTGGAACACCAGCCCTGAAGGGAAGGAGCATGGCCACAGGAGGCCGACAGATTTTGGGAGGTGCCAAAAGAGTAAGTGGGTGCCTCAGGAGTCTCTGCCAGGACTCCAGGTGGACACAGCCCCCCAGAGCTGCCCCTGGTCTTGGGGAAGGCAGCCACTTCTCATGCCTACTTCTGTGCTCCCTGCAGAGCCATGCCCATGAGCACTGTTATTCCCAGTCTTCTACTCAGTTGAAAGAAAGCTGTCCCTCGAAGACAGAGATCCAGGCCATCAGCAGGCCAGAACCCAGGAACTGTGGGTGGGGGAGGAAGAGGAGGTGGAATATCCATCTGGTGGCAAAACCATTGCATAAGCAACTGTCAGGCATCGTGTGACTGTGTCTCACAGTTAGCCTGTGTCCCTCCACTGTCATCAGAGCCCAGGGACAGGATGCTGTCCCAGCTGCTCTTGTGTGTCTCGAAACTTATACAACTCTTTTCAAATGGCTTAATACTCTTTTTTTATTAAAATGCACTTACTGTACCAAAATATTAAAGGGAAATTGAAGCGATGCACACACTAGAAATACTCCCAGCTCCCACACTTTACTGCCCCTGTATCCACTTCTTAGCTCCCTCTGAGCCTGGATGAGATGCCTCCCACTTGCACATACCTGCAGTAACAGTGGCTCTAGGAGGGTATCTCCCCAGGGCAAATGGGATTCTGGATTCAGCAGCATGAAAACTGATGGGCAGCAATTCACAAGAAGGCTTTTGAATTGAATGAGAGGCTGGGTACAAGTAGGAGACAGCAAGACTGATGGTGTGAGTCATCACCGGGCCTGAGAAGCAGGTTTTCAACTGTGGATTAAGGGCTTAGGAGACAGGCTGAGCACTGTGGGCGACCCAGGCCCTGATGACAAAGTGGGTGCAGGGAGAGGGCAAAGGCTGTGCTGGGCACAGAGTGGCTCTAGTGTCCCAAGGGCTCAGGATGGCTTTAGGGGAGACAGCGTTTTCACCAAGCAGCAGCAGAGACCTACAGATGTGGTGGATACAGTATTAAGGCCTGAACTGACCTGTGCCTGCGGCTCAGTGACATGCTGCAGTCCCTGGTGACTTACAGTCATTACAGAAGGTTTCCCTGCAGGTGTGGGGAGGAGGTGCCAGGCTCCTGCAGCCGAGCAAGCTGAGCTTGGAGCCATCTAGATCTGGCTGTTCATGTTGCCGTGACCAAACCTCTCAGAGGCTATGGAAACTGAGATCTTGGACCAATAGCAATGCCAGCACAGCCCAGTGTGGGCACAGAGGTGTGGGCAGCACAGTTCTTCAGGGCCTCAGAACCCAGTCCATGTTGCTATTCTGTCCTGCCCACGTGCAAGCTCCCTGTGTAAGGGGCCTCTAAGCAAGAGGTACCATTAAATTCATGGTGCCACATTGTTGCCGCCAATACTTCTGAGAAGGCCAAGAGCAGCTGAGGCTGGTGAGGGCTGGAATCACAGTAATTCCTGTGATTACTGACTTAATATGTTACAACAAACTCTGGAGAAGTATCCGAAATGGGCAGCAAAATGCAAGTTTGGAGTTCAGGTGGTGGGGAGTGGCCTTCCCAGTGAATGAACCAGCTACTTTGGGCTTCTGGGATTCTTGTCCTGCTGTATATTCAGTCCACCCCAGGAGGAGGAAGAGCTACCCACACCTGAGCCTCCACTGTATTAGCATCATTGTAGCTGCTCAGCAAACAAATGAATGAGGGGATGAGTGAATTAACAGACCAGATGGGAGCTGCTTATGTACTGCATGCACTCTAACTGCCCCTTGCTCCCAACACACACACAAGGAAGTTGAAATATTCCCTCTTGGACCCTGACTCCTTGCAGGAGGGGATGTGGATCTATGGGGCTGGTCGAACCTGTCCTTGGGGCTCTGTCTGGAGGGGGCTGACACCTTGGGCTGTAGCATCTCCCTCCTGGCAGCTGTGGGCACGTGGGTGATCTGCCCACAGACACAGAGAGCAAGCAAGCCTGACACCTATGGCGGTACCTCCACGTGGATCACTGGTTGCTTTGTGATCACCCATCAAGTGCTCAGCTCTATGCTAGGGGTTGAAAGGGGGACAGAGAAAGCAATATAGGATATACTTCCTCCCTCTAGGAAGTTTACAAACGAATGAGAAAAATGAGCCACTCCAGGCTGCAGAGGGCACAGAGATGAGCCACCCAGATAGTGACCCCAGCTGCTGGGAGCAAGGTCAGCATTCAGCCCTCAGCTCAGGACAGCCCCATCAGGGTTGCAGAGAGCCACCTGGCCCAAAGTCACGCCTTCCAAGAACTGCACATTCAATGACTATGCAGGGCATCAGAGGCCTGGGCATTTTGGCCCAAACTGGGACAAACTTGAAGAGGCCCTTTCAGCCCCAGAGGTCCCTGTGGGGTTGGCATAAGTGGTAGGGCTGGCATTGCTGCAGCGTCTCCCTCCCTCCCCCTGCCTTTTGCAGGAGCTGATCCCTTGAACACTCCTAACAAACATCCTGCATGTTAAACTGCTTCCTGGTCGGCTGCCCAGAGAATCCAGCCTTTCAAACAGAGAAGATGATACTGAAAAGTCAGTTATATGGTAACATTCAGGGTTAACTGTGTAGTTCGGGCTCTGAGCACTGTAAGAATGGTGAATATAGAAATAAGTGCTGCAGGATGCATCCTTATAATAGAGCTCTCCTTAGAAATGAGCATGTATGTTTTTATTAATGAGATTGTAAACACAAACATGTATATTACAATCTGTTTTTATTAATGTGAAGGGTTGTTTCTCTCATATTTTATGTTCGATGCTCAGCTTTGGGGCTCCTGATGGACAGGAGGTGATGTAGCCTGGGGACAGTGAGATGGTTTCTTTCCTGCAGGGCTCAGCCAGCCAGGAAAAATGCCAATTAAGGCAAAGCTCTCTGCGAGGAATCATTTCAGTTGTCACGTTAACCCCACAACCTGGGGATCACAGGCTGGGTACTATCTCCCCAACTCTCCCGGCAGGCTGGGCCCCTTTAATTGGCATTAGTTACTTTGGGGCATGGTGACCTCTACCTAGAAATGTCGAATTCTCTGGAGGTGATGAAAAAGCCAAGCAAAGCCTGCAGTCTGTCTGCCTGACTGCAACCCTCGGGCAAGCCTGAAATGGGAGGAGGTGGGAATGGGTCCCTCACGTGAACATGTTATGAGACACTGAGTAGCAGGTACCTTTCCTGGAAGTCAACAGCACATGCTGGAATAGAATCTGCACCACAGTCCTTAGAGCCAAGCAAAATGCAACCAACTACCTTTGAGGACCATGGTATTTTGTTACTAATTACCTTTTGCACATGCTTTTACTACTCAGTTATTGTTTATTGTATATTAAGTTCATTATCACTTCAGACGAGCCAGCTGGAAGGGGGTGGGGTGAATCTGCAAATGCCCCCCACCCCCAACCCCGTCCCTGCTGTTCTGACCTGTGTGAGGATTACCAGGGTCTCTGGGCACTGCAGGAGTTTGGAGATGGTGGGCTGAATGGTTCCAGCACCATGAGAGTAAGGCTGAGCACTCACCCTCAGGTAGCTGAGATCCGGGAATCCCCATAGGATGCTGGCTGGCATTTTTGGTTTGGTGTCTGTGAAGTGCTATCTGAGCCAGCCCAGGGGGCTGCAGTTCCTCAAAGAGCAGGGGTGGGTGAGAAAGCAGGAAAGCAAGGACAACTTTTGGGAACGGATAGGCAGAATTTTAACACTGGTTGGGAGAAAGGCCTTTGCAGTTTTTCCCTCTCTCCACCTCTCTGCTCTGAGGACAGCAGCAGTGGCCAGTTGGGACAGCCAGGATGGAGTCTAGGGCCAGATCAAGGCAGGAGCAGCAACTGCTGAGCCACACCCTCAGCTTTCATCAGTTGTGGCAGGAGAAACGCCATGGTCACAGGCAGAATGCAGGGGCCACTGGGAAGCAGGGGAGGGGCAGACGTTTGCTGCATGGGAGCTCTGAGTCAAAAACTACTTTCAAAATTATAGCTACTGTGTGCTAGACATATCGCATAATTTATCTTTTTGATCTTCTCATCAGCTCAGAGGACAGCTATGATTATCCCACTGAACAGATAAACAACCTGAGACTCAGAAGTTCCAAGAAGTCCACAGTGACTCAGTTAGAAAGTGGGTGAATGGGCCGGGCGCGGTGGCTCAAGCCTGTAATCCCAGCACTTTGGGAGGCCGAGACGGGCGGATCACGAGGTCAGGAGATCGAGACCATCCTGGCTAACACGGTGAAACCCCGTCTCTACTAAAAAATACAAAAAAACTAGCCGGGCGAGGTGGCGGGCGCCTGTAGTCCCAGCTACTCGGGAGGCTGAGGCAGGAGAATGGCGTGAACCCGGGAGGCGGAGCTTGCAGTGAGCTGAGATCCGGCCACTGTACTCCAGCCTGGGCAACAGAACGAGACTCCGTCTCAAAGAAAAAAAAAAAAAAAAAAAAAGAAAGTGGGTGAACTGAGGCTGGAACTCATATCTAAATGGATTCTTATCCAGTAAGGGCTTCTGCTGTGGAAGCCATGGAAGGGATCTCACTCCTGAATGGAATTCTGGACTAGATAGTGTCCCTAGGAATAAGGTGGCCCCAGCCCTGAAAGGTGCGTCTCCCTCTGGCTGTCTTACAGACATCTGTTTTTGCACCCTTGAGCCACTGGTGTCTGGCTGCCTTGCTAGGGAGCCCCCATCATGGGGTGCATGGACAGTCCTCTGTGCCATGGTGTAAATGGCAACTTACACCATGTTTCAGGATTCTGCTAACCCTGTTCCCCAGACTACAGCAGGCAGGGGAAGGATAACAGAGGTGCTGGCCATAACAATATGATGGCTGGAGAGGCAATGAAGCACTGTGGAGACAGTGTGGTCTTGGGGGTCAGGAAGATTCATATTCTGGGTCCACCATCCACCAGGGAAGAACTTTTAGACCAGGAGGGCTTCTGATGTCCTAACACTGTCTGCCTTGCCCCTCATTAGGTGGCCCCAGTAGACAAGGTGATCTAGGGCAGGTACCCTGCCTAGGTAGCCCCAGGAGATACTGTACAGCATATACACTCTGGTATGGTGTGGCTGCACTGAGGTCACTAGCCATGCATTCGAAGAAGGCAAGATATCATCGTGCAACTCTCTTTACCTACTGTGCTTCGGGCAAGTGATCCTGGAAGGGCCCTGCCAAGAGAAGGGGAGCTGGCATGCTGGCGGCAAGGTCAGTAGAGAACACAGCGCACCACGCAGTCAGGCTCCCAGGGAGTGCTGCACATTTGGCCAGGACTATGCTTCAGGGATACATCATTTTTTATATCATTTGATTTCTTCAAAGGATAGCATTTCAAAAATTTACATACAGGTATTTCCTATTTTCCTTTATTACCTCTCATGCTGACTTTCCCTGTTATTATCACCTGTTCTCAGTCTCTGGGAATAATTACTTTAAAAAATCCATTATGAGATAATTCTTCACTATCATTGGTAAATGAGTTAGTCTAAGAGCAGACCAGGATTTTGTCATAGACAGGTTTAAGGAAGGTCTTATTAATCACATCAGAACACCTGTGTCTTTAATATACCCTCTGATACCCTGGGGCCTGAAGACAGCCCAGGGCACCACTCTCCTCTGTCCTTATCAGAGCGGGGCTCTGAGGACAGCCCTAGACAGTGTGACCCCCAGTGGCTCTTGAATTCAATCAACTGGAACTGATTGTGGACTCCAGCCTGTCCTGCCTTCCACAGTGTGTTGCTTAGCTGGTCTCAAAAATTTCAACCCATTCTAGCTCCCTGGGGGAGATGCCCTCATCGGCTTCTCATTACATGGGGACACCTGCTTGCGGTGGGCCATTGTGATGAACCAGGCTTGTTATTTGAGTGGCATGTGACACTTCCATTGCTTTGGGTTTCACCAATCCCTCTGAGGAGAGGTGTGTGCTGGGAGAAAGGGGGGAAGACCAGAGCTCTATGCTGAGTTTGTGGAGTTCTTCAACCTGGAAGGGGCAATCCTCTTGGGGTTCCTTGTAAGGCTGAGCATTTGTGTGGAGGATCTAAAGTCTTGCTGGCCTCAGGAAACACAGAAAATGACTTCTACCTTTCTGCCTGGGCCCAGGTCAGAGTGACCATCTGCAGCCTTAGGGCAGGGAAGAAGGGGGAGTGAAAGAAATAGAGATGGGTAAGGGAGGAGGAAAGCGGGAGGGGAGAGAGAACCTTCAAGGTTCAAGGGCAAGAGCAATGAAGAAAGATGTGTGTGGCTCAGAGAAGGTTCTGTGCAAATGGTGAAGGCCACCACTTATGAAGTGTGCACAACAGGCCAGGCACTGATGGCTTTCCTCATTCAGTCTTCACATCAACCCTAGGAGGATCCATCCCCATTTTGCAAATGGGGAAACTGTAGCACAGAGAGGTTAAATAACTAGTCCAAGGCCACGGAACCTGCAGATGACAGAGGTAGGACTTGAACCAGGCCCTGATTCCAGAGCCTAGGTGCTAAGAGGCTGTGCCACACTGCTTCATCATCAGTCCCAGCTCAGAGCACTTCCCTGAAGGCACCCCAAGCCCTAGGTCGAGACCTCCTCCGTCTGCTCTGACATTGAACAGCACCATCTCTCTTGTACCACTCAGCTGAGTGTCATGCCTGATTCTATAGAATCTCGCTTCATTTTTACTTTTGGTCTTACCTGGCTAAATGGATGACGACCCTTTAGAAGGCAGGGGCCAAAGACCTGCATGGGTGTCCTACAGGGGTCAGCATGGGGCCCGCACACAGTAGGTGCTGCTTTGTCCTTGTTGATGAGGCATCACCTTCGATGGCACCCACTGGTTGTGAGGAAGGCCTTGTGGGCCAGCGTTTCTCCTCCAAGGGCCCCACTGTTCTCCCCTTGGCTCCCCCCACGTGAGGCTCACTCGGCCTTTCATCCCAGCGTGGGCTTTGGGGTTGGCTGACGCTCAGCTCCTCTGCTCTGCCTGGGGCTGCAGAGAGTTCACTACTGTGTTATTGGAAAAGCTTCCAAGAGTTGGAGGCCAGGTTCACTCAGAGGGTGCGCCACAGGAGTGGGAGAGGAGGGACGGGAGGGAACATGGAGAGAAGCTGTCCCCTCGGCAGGGAGCAGTGGTGGGAGAAGGGAGGGAGAAAGAGACAGTGGATTTGAGAACCCCACAGCTGCATGTACACAAGGGCCGGCCAGAGGCCACCCAGCCCAGCCAAGGGGCCTCCTCCCCAAGGCCTGAGTCATCTGGAGGACCCCGTAAGCTCCATCTTTGTGTTCGCTCCATTTGTTCCCAACATTCCCTGGGTCATACCTACTGTTACCTTGAAGAGATCCACAGGCCTACAGGAAACCACTCCTGCCAGCCTGAACATCAGCCTCTGGCCTGTCCAGTTCAGCCTGACCTTTGGGAAGCTCCTGGTTCTCCCTGCAATGCCCCGAACTGACTGTTCCCTGCAAGGTGCCCTCACTCTGGCCCTTCATCCTCCTCTCCATTTAGCTGCCTGCCAGGCTGTTCCCATGCACCGGCCTCACAAGTGGCTAGAAATGTGGCATGATTAGGGCCAGGCGCAGTGGCTCAAGCCTGTAATCCCAGCACTTTGGGAGGCCAAGATGGGCGGATCACGAGGTCAGAGGATCAAGACCATCCTGGCTAACATGGTGAAACCCCGTCTCTACTGAAAAAATACAAAAAACTAGCCGGGCGAGGTAGCGGGCGCCTGTAGTCCCAGCTACTCGGGAGGCTGAGGCAGGAGAATGGCGGGAACCCGGGAGGCGGAGCTTGCAGTGAGCTGAGATCTGGCCACTGCACTCCAGCCCGGGCGACAGAGCGAGACTCCGTCTCAAAAAAAAAAAAAAAAAAAAAAGAAGAAATGTGGCATGATTAAAGTGGTCTAGGAAGTCCCCTTCCCCGAATAAAGAACCGGCCCCATGCACGGCCCATGTCTGACTTTGCTTTTTCCTCGTGCCTGAGTTCCACCATTAGAAATGTGTGCTGGCCAGTTCACAATTGTAAAGATATGGAACCAACATCAGTGCCCATCGACCAATGAGTGGATAAAGAAAACGTGGCATACATACACCATGGAGTACTATTCAGCCATAAAAAGGAACAAAATAATGTCTTTTGTAGCAACTTGGATGGAGCTGGAGGCCATTATTCTAAGTGAAGTAACTCAGGAATGGAAAACCAAATTCCAAATGTTCTCACTTATAAGTGGGAGCTAAGCAATGGGTAGGCAAAGGCATACAGAGTGGTATAATGGACACTGGAGACTCAGAAGGATGACAGTAGAAAGGGGATGAGGGATAAAAAAAAACTACATATCCTGTACGATGTACACTACTTGGGTGAGCAGTGCCCTAAAATCTCAGAATTCACCATTGTATAATTCAGCCATGTAACCAAAAACCACTTGCACCCTAAAAGCTATTGAAATAATTTTTTTTTTTGAAGAAAAAAGTGTGCGCTGGTAAGCCTCCTCTTTCAAATACAGACACTCTGAGAAGGGGACCATGTGGTAGTGAGTGTCTCTTCCACACCTTAATGTGAATTCATGCAAATAACTGGCTTTTCCTAATAACCAGGTTTGATCAACAGAATGAGGGGATGAGGTGAGGGGTTTGAAAGGGTGCTGAGAGCTCCGATGGGGTGATTTTGGAACACAGATTCCTGGATGAGTGGGTCTCAGAGGGTGGGTAGAGGAATTTAAGCAGTGTAGGAAAAGCATGAAGATACCAGGGGGAAAAAAAAGTGTGCTGCAAACGTCTGTTTCACTGTCCTCCAAAAACACTGCCAAAGGAGAGCGGGGAAAAACCAAAGGTCAAAGACACACGCAGGGTGGCTTCATAACTTCCCAGTGTCCCCATCTCCTGGTTAGAACCAAAGTTTAGGTATTAACTGAGGACACACACACACACACACACACACACACCCAGAGAAAGTCCAAAGAAAAACACAGCAATGCTCAGAAAACTACCCCAAACATGTTCCTTTCAAAACTGCCAACTGAGGAGCCCTCCCTGATCAGTCGGAGGCAGATCAGACCCGTTTCCTTTAATTGCAACTTCCACCCTTCTAGAATTTCCCCTCCTCTGCAGGTCCAGCCCACAGAGACATTAATCCCTATTCAAGTGAAACTTCAAGGTTTTTCCTTCTATTAAAAAAACAAAAAACAAAAAACTTTCAAAACACCCCTAAGCAGTGTCTCTAATGTCACTGGTGTGTGCATTTGCCTGGAAGGTAGGGAGAGGCTCCACTGTATGGAGGCCTGGCCTCAAGTTTCCTCACCTGGCCTCTCTCTTGTTGAAAGGCAGAAATGCGACCCTTGGTCTCTCCTCCACCCCACTTCCCCGCCCCCAGGCAGCTTTAATAAACTGTGATTATTTCAGTCCTTACAGCACAGCTGTCCTGTGAATTGTCCAGTCAGTGTTATGGGGTGGAAGCCAAGGGCTGGCGTGTGGAGCTCAGATCTCCGAATAAACCGGCCCTCCCTTTCCCTCCTCTGCCTGCCTGCTCCCTAGCAGGTGGGAGTTGAGGAGGAGGGCAGTCTCTGGCTGAGACCAGGGATGACAGAAGCATTTTCTGAGCAGCCTGCTGATGGCAGAGCCCCAGTAGGAGAGGGTGAAGGAAAAGAGCTTGCAGACAGGGTTGGGGTGGAGTCGCCTTACCTACGTGCTGTGAATGCAGGCCTCTCTAAAATTCTCCTTCATCCCAATCAAGGAGCCCTGAAATTGCACCTCTAGAGATTAACCTCAGGCTGCTTCTCTGCTTAAAATGTGCTGGTGCATTATCTGAGGACAGAAATGGAGCTTCAGTCACTTTATCATTTACAGGAGGTGTTTGGGAAATGTTGGTTGAATGAATGAATGACATTCTGGGCTGCTATTAGAAATAATAACAGAAGAAAAGAAGAAAAGGAGCAAAGCGCTGGGGGCTTCAAAGGAAGTGGGCAGGGATGAACCTGAGTGGGAAGGGAGAAGAAAGTGATGCTAGGTCAATCCTACTATATCACAGTTGTGCACACAGCTAGCCAGGGCAACAACATGGGTGATCTGGTCCTTGCCCTTGAAGAGTGTGACTGTCTTACCAAGTAACAGCCATTTATACGACTCTGCTCCTCTGAGAAGTTGGGAAAATTGTCCTCAACACTCAGCATGGTCAAAGCTGAAGGGCTCTCTAAATCATTTTCAGCAGCAGAAGCCCTCTTTTATAAATAAAATTTTGTGCAGACCCAGACCCATGCAGATCTGTTGTGCTTTAGCCAGCTGTGTGAATCCCTGTGGAGAACACCAGCATAATCCATCCAACTCCCCATTTCAAGTCAGGAAACTGAGGCACAGAGAGGTTAAAAAGTGTTCTCAGACTTCACCACAATCACCTGCAGGCACCTGGTGGCCTCCCTCGAGATTCAATTTCAGTACTTCTCGGGTAGGCATGGGTATCTATAATGTTTTATTTATTTTTTATTTTTTTGAGATGCAGTCTTGCTCTGTCACAGAGGCTGGAGTGCAGTGGTCCTATCTTAGCTCACTGCAACACCCACCTCCTGGGTTCAAGCAATTCTCCTGCCTCCGCCTCCCTAGTAGCTGGGATTACAGGTGCTCACCACCACACCTGGCTAATTTGTGTATTTTTAGTAGAGATAGGGTTTCACCATGTAGGTCAGGCAGGTCTCGAACTCCTGACCTCAAGTGATCCGCCTGTCTCCACGTCCCAAAGTGCTGGGATTACAGGCGTGGGCTATGGTGCCTGGCCTGTAATCTTTCAAAAGACTTTATAGGTGATTGCAACATGTAATCAGGTTTAGAAACTGCTGGACTAAGGGACTAAGCACTATTTGATGGTGAAGAGTCCATTCACAGCAGAGTGTAGTCCAGGCTGCTCTTGTGCCATACAAGCCAAACTCCATTACAATAACTTCCAGGAAGCACTGGGATTCATTTCTGGTCTTCAGGTTTGGCTACACTGAACATGATGCCATAGAATGGCTAATGACCAGGACTTAGGATGTTCTAATGAAAAGATAATTTTTTTTAAAATTTTAAATATTTGGTAGTCTTCAAACTAGGTGAGTTCCTAGTTTGTCTTTGTTAAGAGTTAGTTACTCTGGTCAGTCCCATAGGCATAAAACTAGGATAAAATGATTTCATTGTGGAGCTGAAATATCAGCATGAAACAGAGTACCCAGCCATACAAAGCCAATGTCTTATAGGAACATAGAGGGAAAGCTCAGTATAGAGCTCCGGGACATGCAAAGGAAACACCAGGGTGTGCAGGATGCTCAAGAGGTCTGAATGGCTCTCACTATACCTATAGAAAGCAAGCATGACTGAGCTGATCCCAGAATATTTCCTGGCTACCGTTTCCTTGAGCATATAAACCCTTAAAAATAGAATGGCTACAATAAAAAGGCCATATTATCAACAAGTCTTGGTGAGGATATGGAGAAACTGGAACCATCACATACATACCTGCTGGTGGGAATGTAAAATGGTATGGCCACTGTAAGAAAACATTCTGGTAGTTTCCCAAAGGGTAACTATCCAGTTACCATATGAACCAGCAATTCCACTCCTAGGTATATACCCCAAAGAAATGAAAATCTGGGTCCACACAAAAACTTGCAAATGATTGTTCAAAACAGCATTATTTACAAAAGCCAAATATGGAAACAACCTAAATATCCATCATGGGTAAATGGATTTACCCATGATGGGTAAATATCATTAGGAATGGGTAAATAAAATATGGTATATCCACACAAGGAATATTCAGCAATAAAGAGAAATGAAGTACTAATGCATGCTACAAAGCTAATGACTCAAAAGTGGTAGGTTAGTTGAAAGACACTAGTCACAAAAGACCACATATTATCTGATTTTATTTATATGAAAGGTCCAGAATAGGCAGATCTATAGAGACAAAAGGTAGATTATTGGTAAGCCAGGACAGGGGATTGGGGTGAAATGGGCAGCGACTGCTAATGGGTACAGTATTTCCTTTGGAGTAATCAAATACTATAAAACTCATAATGGTAATGGTTACACAGCCCTGCAAATATGCTAAAAACCATTGAATTTACACTTTGAATGGGTAGATTATATGCCATGTGAATTACATTTCAATAAATCTTATTTACTGTTTTATTAAGAAAAACAGAAACAAAACAAGCATTAGAAAAGTTTCTATTACTTAGGTTCTATTTAATAGACGCAGCCTCTGCTAGATTTCCCTAGGGCTTATGGAAGGCAAGTGTCAACAGGAGCTGAGACCACTGTCATCTCTCCAGTGACCTCTTCCAGTGGCTCCAGAAAAACCAGTGGACCAAACTGTTGTCTCCAGAAACAACTGAACAGAATTGTCAGCCAGAATCCACAGCCAAGAAAGCAATAGCCCTGCATGTACGTGTACAACGCATATGTGTAGGCAGCACAGATTTTCCTGAAGGCCAAGTCCAATTATATGATATCATTTGGGAGGGTCACATGTACATTTTCATCTGGTTTGCATCTAATTTGGAAAAGCCGACATAGATCGTGTACCACATTATTAGGTAATTTTTCAAGTTTGGAGTCTCAGAGTTGCTCCACTCAATTTGTTCAGTGGATGGACTCAGTTATTGACTGATGAATTACAGCTTGCTCTGGGGTTCCTGGCCTAGGAGGGGCAGCCTGTGGTCATGCACGCTTTCCTGTTCTGTGCTCCATGCACACACAAGCCAAGCCACCATTGGGGGGCAGCTCTTAACCCACAGGGGGAGCCTCCTTCTCACCAGCTGGCCTCCGGCATAGAGGAGGGAGGTGCATGGGTGAGGATGAGGTGGAGTGAGGCCCACTCTAGCTGATCCCCTTCCAAGCAAGGCCTACATGGAGGGGGCCTTCCAAATGGAACAAAAGGGAAAATGACAGAAGAGAGCAAGCATTCCTATTTATCTAAACACAGGATCAAGATGTACAGCGGGAAAGTGAAATTATGCTGCAATTTTGAAAGTCATCCACTGAAGATAAACTCTCCTTTCAAAGGAATTACTCATTTCACTCCATCATGATACCTCAGGGTCTATCAGTATTCAAATTTATTAGGCAATAACATGCAGAATGCATGATATAAAGGGCCTGTTTCATCACCCATTCCCCACGCTTTTTTTTTTTTTTTTGCTATGTCATGAGAAGTGCAGTAAGTTAAAAATCAAACAAAAACTAACAAGCACATACACACAAGATGGAAAAGAAATCCTCCATGGAAGTTACTATGAAACAGGCGGCTTTAGAAAGGAAAAACACAATCTCTGACTAATATGAAGGAGACTCCAAATTGCTCTTGGCAACAATCTCTCAACCCGATTCCCCTCCCTCTATTCATCTCCACAGTTCCCAGCCAAAGGAAAATAAACTGAACAGCTCTCTCCCCGGCCCAACCTGTAGGGCTGCCTGGCTGAGCAAGGGCTGAGCAAACAAACATCCCCATGCAATTATACACCTGTGTAATTGCTGTAAACACTAGGACAGCCAGCCGGGTGCTCACTGCCCTTATCAAGCTGATAATCTCAATATTGGGGGAAAATGCCTTTATTCTGGCAGACGACATCAAGGTAGTATGCAATATGATCTTGCGACCTCAAACCCAGGATTTTTTTTTTTTTTTTAAGAAAAAGAAGAAGAAACAAACTATTCTTCTAGCAAGAGTCGGTAACAATTCTGGGGAAGGAAAGTCCCAGAGCATCACTCACATGGGTAATAGCTTCAAGGCAAGATTTATCAGTTCACCTTCCTCACAAAAGTGATAGTTAATTTTAGAGGTAGTTATCTTACACCTATTACACCATTCAGGATGGAAGGAGAGTTAACAAGCCAAACGCCCCAGATTATTTATGGCTGCTCTGTCTCAAACATCCATCCAACGCCGTTCTATTAGGACAGATATGTCTGGTCAGCTAAAACGAAGGAGGACAGGATTCTCAGGAAATGGCATTGTAAGTGGAGATGTAAGTGGATGAAGGGTCTTTCAGTTGAGTCCTAAAACCGCCCCAGAAGGCCAAGATGAGCTGCTCTGTGAACCATGTATGGTCTAGAGACTTGGGTTCTGGTCTTGGCTTTGCTACCAACAAGTCCTGTGAATGTGGACAAGCTTCCCTCCCCAAGGTTAAGGGCAGGCGCTTGAAGCTGAATTCGAGTCCTATGAAAATGCCATCCTGACCACCAGGAAGTAGGCAGATGCATCAGGAGGATGACACCCTGGGACAGTTCTCAGTCTGGCCAGCACTGATCCAAAGAGATGCCAGTCCTCTCAGAAACTGTTTGAGCTGCTTCTTGTCACCTCCAGCTGGCATGTGGCAAAAATGCAGACTCTTTGAAACCCACAACTGTAAACCCTAAATGAATAATCTGAACAGCAGGGGCTCAAACGGCTTCCTGGGCACTTGGGGCAGAGGCTGACTGTGCTGTGTGCACTCCACTGCATTCCCTTGAACCAGGGACAAGTCCTGGTAACTGCAGCATGGAGACTCCAGTCATTTTAACTTCCCCGCTCCTTCCTCTCCTTCCTTCTCCCTCTCCTCCTCTACATCCAGGCCTCCTCCTGCTGCTTCTCAGCAGCAATGCTTCCCAGGCTCCTTCCCGGGCTCCATCTCACTTCATCCAACCCTTTGAGGGTTGCACTATTACTACTATTCCCATTGACAGAGGCCAGAGATCCAGTGTGATTTCACTTACTGATGTATGCCCAGCACTTAGCATGGTACCTGGACACATACAGTAAACAATACAACAGTGTTGAATAAATGACTGATTGTTTGGAAAGATAATGACATTCAAAAAAAGTTAATATTAAATGTAACACATACTATTTTCTGTTGTACTATAATTATAGCAGGGTGATTCCTGTCTCCCAATTAAAGTGTAAGATTCTAAAACATGTGGGGTACAATGAGTGGCTTTGAATCCTGCCTCTGCTACTACCTGGACAATGTACTTAATCCATTTGAGCCTCAGTTTCCCCATCTGCAAAGTGGGGCTAATGATTCATATCTGATGTGACCTAATATGAGTCTTTTTTGGGAGAGTGGGTTCTTTGTCTGTGCAGCCCACGTTGTGCCTTAAGGGGGAGGACGGCACTGGGGCTACTTTCCTTTCCTAGAGTTTCACCCCGTGGGGGTTCCTGAACCTTTCTAAGCCCAGAGAGGATTTAACTGGGTGAAAGAAGGGGGACAGAGGGAGTGGAGCTGAAACTTGAACCTGACAGAGCCTTTACCACCTCCAAGCCAGCGCGCCCCTCCCCCTTCCAAAAAAATCTTCATCTCATCTGGAGAAACTGCCCACTTGTTTCAATCACTTCCTTTCCATTTGCAAAATTCTGCATTTAGAAGAACTGGAAGTGGTCTACCACTAGCCGACCAGTAAGTCGCTGGAGTGGGGCTTCCTTCTGCGTGGAGCTGGGTACCAGCTATTAAAAGAAAGAAGGCAGCCGCCCGCTGCCTACCCGCCTGTCAGCACACAGCCGGGACAACGGAAGCCAGGAACAGAAAGGAACGACCCCGGAGCCCTCACCACAGAGCACGGAGTGGTGCACCAGACGACGCTCGATGCTACGTGCAGGGTGGGCGGCGGGGGCTGTGGGTGCTGGGATGGGGGGAAGCTCTCTCCATCGTTCTTCCCAGGCCAGCCCTGAGGCCGCTGCGCCCTCCTGCAGGAACTCAGGCGCTCCAGAGGGTGACGCGGGCCCGGGGGCCCGCGGGAGTAGGGACGCACCGGGTCAGTCCTTATGCGCCACCCACACCGGGCCGCCTCCGGAGCTGGAAGACTCGCCTTCCGGCTCGACTCGCCTGCTCCGGTGGGAGTGCTCCCCATCCACTCACCCCCAGGTTGGCGCTCAGGGAAAGGCCCCCCACCCACCCAGTTCAGCCCGCGATTCAAGCCCAGGGACCTGACAGGACTCCCGCCGCGCGCCGAGCTGGACTTCTGCCAATCGCTCCTTTAATTTCTACCCGTATCGCCGGACCTCGACTTTAGCCAAGTTGCCATGGCTTTTGTCCCCCCTCCCAGGCGCCCCCAAGTTTTTCATCTGACGCTCGGGAGAACCAAGCATTCTTGGGAGAGACAATTTAAACTACCAATGTACACCCGCAACTCCCTCTCGAGTGCCCTTACGGTCCTTCCGCTGGCCCCTCGCCCCAAAGGAGCCCGCTGGCGTGGGCCAGCTGTAATGGGGCAGCGGCGAGAGTTGCTCTCTGCAGAGTTCCAGATCCTCTCTCCTATTTCGGGGGAGGTGCGCAGCCCCACGCCCCGCAGGAGCTCCGGCGAGGCGGGGGTTTGAACGCCTTGCGGACGCCGCCACCCGCGCCAGCCGGAACCGCCCCGCGGCCACCCGGCCACAGGGTCCCCGCAGCGTGCAGCGAGAATGCCCGCAGCGCCCGAGCTCTCCCGGCCGCCCGGAAGGGCTTCCTCCCCACCCCCTCCCCACGGCCCGGCCGCTGGGCTCCCCAGAGCCCCGATCCCAGCCTCGAGGCAGTCCAAGGCCGACGCAGACCCACCTGGCCGCCCAGGGGACGCCGCGCTGGTGCCCGGGCAGTGTCCTGAGCGCCGCCAGGGTCCCAGGCTGGGAATCCACGCGGCCGCGCTGCTCGGGGGAGCCTGCCGCAGCCGGCGGGAGGTTGTCATTGATTCGTGCTGGGCGAGTTAAGCCATTCCAGGAGTGGTTTTGAGCGAGCACTCCCTCCCCTCCCTCCAACCAGAAGTATTTGGCCGGGAGCCCCTTTGGTCCACCTGTACTGTCAAGCGCAGGACAGGACGATCTCACCACTCGCGCTTTACGCTTCACTTTATGACACCAAATTAAGCTCTTTGGAAAAGGTAAAGCAGAAATAAAGGCAAGGGCGGTGGAGGAGCTTTTCTTGCTTTTCTTTTCCCCTCTTTTCTCCCGGGTTCCTCCGTTTTGTTTTTTGTGGGTTCCCCCCCTTTCTCTAGTACTTCACAAAATGACTTACCACTTATCTCAAAGCAAGGGAGGCTTTTTATTATTATTGTTTTATTCAATTCAGCGTGTCTGTCTTTTTAGAGGCAATTTTATTTCCATTTGCCTGAAACCTAAGCCCAATAAAATTACTAGAATTATATGTTTTCTCCTTACAGGGTCGTGAGTGTAACTTAACCAAATCAAACACTGCATAGCAATCCTTTAAGTAACAAAAAAAGAGGGAGTGCAGGAAGTAACCACAGAACTGCAGCTCTCTCCTCCGCTGGGGGTCATGAGACCTTGTGGGTAGGACCCACAGACACCCCTTCCCCTCGAACAAACACACATATCACGCAGGCTGACTCAGAAATGCCAACTGGAGGTTCCAGCAGCCCACACCGGGGTGGGCCAGCCACCAATCACAGAGGTGTCGCCAAACACCCTCTCCCAGGCCTTTCCTTCAAACCTCACACAAACCTTTCCTTCAAGCCTTCTTGAAAACTGCCACCTGGGAGGCTCTGGCCAGCTGGGTGCTGTCAGGCCTCTTTTACCCTGGAACTGACTGGTCACCTGGAGGAAATAACCATTAACGCCTTGACACCTCTGCTGACTGTTCTCAGAAATGGGGGGAGAGCCAGGGGAGCGAATCTTTCCTGTTGATTATCTTTCCCCGGTGTCATGGAAAACAAACACAAAACAAAGGAGTCCAATGAGGTGCTTGGCCTTCCGTGGCCTCTGCCACTCTTCCTGGGCAGGCCATGAGCCTTAAAGCATCCTGAAACCAGAAGTAAATCTCAAAGGTACGTTGGCCATGAAGGTCTAGGGATGAGGCTGTGATTTGCAGAGCCCCAGAAAGATGGTTCAGACAAAACTATCTCCTCCAACAGGTGCCCCTCACCTGAAATTCCAATGTTACAGATTCATTCCTTCTTGGGATATGCCCTGCAGGAAGCCTGCCCCAGAGAGGCAGGCAAACTTGCTTCAAGAAGGCAGGAAGGGTCAGGTCTGTCTCTGTGGTTCCCTCTAAAACTGTAAGTACCCACCGCTGCAGGCAGGGGAGTAGGCGTCTCCACAATGGACTAGAATGCATCTGTCAGACCTTGCATGCTGTGGAAAGAGGGCTGTGGACCGATGCATGAGGGGAGAGAGAGGCTGGGCGGCCAGGGTGTGGTGGGAAGAGGCTGCTAGGTCAGGGAATTGGGTGCTGAAGGGAAGAAGCAGGGGTGCTTCATCAGTGCAGGTGGACAGTTTCCAAGATTGGATGACTCCATAGCTTTTTATCAAAAACCAGGTACTCCCGGAACACCCAAGCCAAAGACTGAGAAGTCAAATCCCTTTGTCCACAAAGGCACTAGTTAAATATCCAATGAAGCATAACTCCACACTCCACTCCCAGACTCAGGAGGTAAAGGTGCCAACACATGACCTGGATGGAATCAGTATGAATCCAGAAGTGTTTGCTGAGTGCCCATAAAGGGTTTGCCTCAATGGCCTGGGTGGAGGTGGGGTGGGTGCGGTGCAGTGCAGTGCCAACCTCAGAGCCTCTCATCTTATGGGGCAGATAAAGCACAGGCGGACTGGACAGTGGGGCAAGGTGCATCCACCACCCCGTGGGTGCATAAGGAACAGGGCAGTGCTTTTGCAGAGCAGTTAGTAAGGCAGGCTCACAGGGACAGGGCTCCAGGAGGAGTGGGGCTATCTGGCCTGGAAGATGGTGCTGCAGGGAGCAGAAGAGGAGGGTATGTCAGGTGTGGGAGTGGAGGCAAGAAGGGGAGTCACTGAGGAAAGCCAGCAGCTGGCCTGGCTCAGAGGGTTCTCTCAGTGGTTAAGACGACAGGAGGGGGTCTATGGGGTAGAGCCAGTTTATGGGTACAGCTTCTGGCTGAAAGGAGAGAGTACAGGGCAGGGCCTGATTTGGAGAGGAGGAAGGATGGGAGCACCTTTTCAAACCCAGCTGGAGCGGGATGTGGGAGGGAAGCTGTAGGGAGGGGTGTGCAGAGTTGAGGTGCCCAGCCCAGCCTACCCCCAGGCGGCTCCTCCTAGCCAGGGCTCCAGCCCCTGGACTGGAAGGAGTGTCTGGGTAGGCTATGGGTGGTGCCAGGGCCAATGATATTGCAGCCAAGAGCCTGGGGAGAGCTGGCTGCTGTCCAGCCCACCGGCTGGGTCCTGCAGTGGACAGTGAATGCCACTCCTCCCTCCCCCTAATCACTGTGTGTGTGCCCTGCTGGGACACACCCTTTGGAATGGCTCTGGGCACAAAGTGGGGAGCGCCGCCCCACTAGCTCCAGCCTCCCTCGGTGCCAGTTGCCTCCTGGGAACAGGAACATAAAGCAGTCTCAGTGAAGTGGGTGGGGAGAGGGGGCTGGGGGAGGCTCCCAAAGCCACCCACGGAAGGGGCTCTGGGTGCACCAGACTCCAGATCTGAGTGTGCATTTCCTTTTGGGTCCAGGTTCCTTCCTAGGCCCTCTTTGGCCTCCTCCTCCTCCTCAGCTCCCTTCCTCCAGCCCTAGCCCTTCTCAGCCCCCACCTCTGGCTCCCCGCCTTCCCAGTTCAGGTCAGCCAGAGCACGTGGAAGCCCGCTGGCTTCACAGGGCAAGCCTGCCCTGACTTTCACAGCTGGCTCCAAACTCAACAACTCACTCGTGTTCCAGTGAGGATGCAAGCTCCTACTTCAACCACCAAGCATGGCTCAGAAGGCTAAACAGAAGCACATAAGCAAACATGCTACTGTCTTAACTTGAAACCTCAGCAGGGCCTAGTCATCGGCTGGGGTTGTGATGTAGGCACACAAACAGCTTTGTGCAGACAAGCACACACAGATACAGAGTGTCTGCACACATGTGCATAAAGACGCAGACACATGTATGAGCTCTGTGATCTGCAGAGAGTAATACTGACTGAGGGCCTCTGCCCTCACTCCTTGCAACCACACAGTGAGGTAGATCTTGTTATTTCCTCCATCTTACTGATAAGGAAACTGGGGTTCAGAGAGGTTTTATAACTTGTTTAAGGTCACACTGCCTGACATATGATAAAACTGGACATCACACTCCATCTTTGTGATTCTGGTGACCCAAGGCAACCCTGGGGTTCAAGCTCTGGCTCTTTGTCTGGTTCGTAGAATTGGTTTCCTAAGGGGCAGTGTGGTTTGCTGATGCATGCCTCAGTTTCTCCTTCTGAACAAGCAGGGTAAATGACTCTTCCTGAACCCGAGGGTATTGTTAGGCAGAAGGAGGCTGAGATGGAGGTTGCCCTTTGGTAGAGTGCTGAAGCAAGTCATCCTAGAGGATGCGCAGACACAGAATGAGTGGTACTCAAGTCAGAAACTCAGCGCCACCCTTGCTGCCTCCCTCTCCTTCCTGGCCCCCACCCCCGCCCCCAGCCAAACCATCCACCAGCAAGTCTGTCTCTAAAATAGAGCTCAAACCTACCCTCTTCCTGCCACCTCTGCCACTGCTGCCCTTGGCCGAGCCTCTATCCCCTCTCACCTTGACTTCTGCAGGCACCTCCTAACTGGTCTCTCTGCCCCATTCCTGTCCTGCTCCTTCGGCCCAAAGCCACACAACTGCCAAAGCAATCCACTTAAAACAGCCATCTGGGCCGGGCTCGGTGGCTCAAGCCTGTAATCCCAGCACTTTGGGAGGCCGAGACGGGTGGATCACGAGGTCAGGAGATCGAGACCATCCTGGCTAACACGGTGAAACCCCGTCTCTACGAAAAATACAAAAAACTAGCCGGGCGAGGTGGCGGGCGCCTGTAGTCCCAGCTACTCCGGAGGCTGAGGCAGGAGAATGGTGTAAACCCGGGAGGCGAAGCTGAGATCCAGCCACTGCACTCCAGCCTGGGAGACAGAGCCAGACTCCGGCTCAAAAAAAAAAAAAAAAAAAAAAAAACCAGCCATCTGGTCCTGTCACAGGGCACTTACATGCACTTTATACTACTCACCATAGCCCGCAAGGCCCTTCTCTTACCAAACTCCCCGCACCCCATACTTCAATCACAGACAGGCACCCCTCCTTCCTTCTCCTTCCTGCTGTGGGACTTGGCTTATGCAAATTTCCCAGGCTGAAATGCTCCCCCAACTTTGGGTCTTGCAGGAATGTCACCTCCTCAGAGAGGGCTTTCCTAACCACATAGATAAATTAGGATCTTGTACCCCATTATCTAGCTCAGACCCTTGATCAAAGGATTCATGCTTGCATTGATTTTATTATTTGACGGTCCCTCCCACTAGAATGTAGGCTACTTGAGGGCAAGGACCCATGCATCTTTTCTTACTGTATCGTGTCTGGTATGTCACTGGCCCCAGGCAGGTATGTGTGGAACAGGTGTTTATTGAGAGAATCCTAGATCTGGGAAACAGAAGGACTGGATCTTGTCTTGATGAAATTCTTCCATTGTAGAGAAAATTTGTGAACCGGGGGGAAAAGTAACCCATAATCTCATCACACTAGATAGACTAATATTTATGGCATCATGGTGGCATGGGCAGTGGGTCAGACTTTCTTTCACTGGAGTGAAGATTTCACACCGCATTTAACAGGCTCCACCTGTCATTCCTCCTTGTATTTCTTGGATGCTCAACAAATGTTTAATTGAATTTTGAGGAAAACTGAAAGAAAATGCAACCAGCTCAAGGGAGGAGGGCCATGCCAAGCCCCTTCCTTCGTGGCCCCTCTGGCTTCCTGTCCAATCACAGGCTATGACCTCACCGTTCTGAAGTCCACTGTTTGTATATTAGCACCTGTGGATTGTAATGGCATGGCTCTATCACTTTCATCCACAGATCAGGTTTTATTGAAATATATTAAATGCCAATTTGAAATAACAATGCATTGCTGTTTAGCATCGAGAACAGACAGGGAGCCACAAACTGAAGCTAAGCTACACTTTAACAGCCCTTTATATGGTCACCGAGTTTACCCCAATCTGTTAGTTGCCAAGGCTACATACATTTCTGCTACTGTGTTTTAGGGGGGCGACCCAGCCATTTGGAACCTACCAGCCATTTGCCAAACCCCATCAAACTCCTCCACTTCTTCCAGAACATAATGATGATGCAGAGAAATGGAGTCCTTTGGCCTTACTGGCCTTTGGCTGCCCTGTCCTGCAGGGGCTGCAAGGCAAGGAAGGGCAAGGAGCTGTGGCCCCAGAGGGAGGACTGGGTGCCGGCAGAGGCTGCCTCCCATTTAGGAACACTCGGAGACCAGCCGGTGCTTGTCCAAGGCCCTCGGGAACCTCCGAGGAGGAGGTGTGGGCCAAGCACAGGTGCTGGGTTGTTCTCTCTGCGGGAAAGTACCCTGCCAGGCTGGGGTGCAGGGCAGGGCTCCGAGCCTGGCTGGCTGCACAGTAGGCTGTGCAGGGTCCCAGCCCTCTGCTCACAGCCTGAGGGCCCCAGGGCTGCCAGGGCCTCACCCTCCTCCCAGACTGTATCAGGTAACACCATCAGGCACCCACTGTGGGAGGAGGGGAGGGTGCCAGGCAGGAGCTTCAGCTAAGCCTGGCTTGTGGGGAGGAGTGGGGGGTGGCTGGGCCTGTCACCATGGATCCCAGAGGAGGAGGGCTTGGTCAGAATTTGGTCAAGGTGGGATAGTGGCAGGAAAGGGGGTGGCACCACTAGCTAGGGGAGGCAGATTCCCTCTTATCTTCCTTCCTCCCTCCCTCCTTCTTCACTCCTCCCTCTCTCCTTTCTTGACTCTTCCTTCCTATTCACCTTCCTTCTCCCTTCCTCCTACTTTCACTCCTCTCTCCCTTCCTTCCCTTCACAGGCATGTACTACCTATTCTGTGCCCCACGCTACTCCAGGCTTTGGCTACAAAGTGGTGAACAATCCACGTGGTCTCCACTCTTATGGAGCTGACCTTCTTCTAGAAGGGGAAAGATAATAAACAGATAAACATCTACCATGAACTCAGGTGGGTGAGTCCAGATCATTCAGCCCCATCCTTAGGCAAACCACTTTTCCATCTCCAGCAGCCTCTCACCTCATTTGCTTCCCACCCTCAGGGTCCAGGAGCAGCATTATAGCTCCCATATGCAGTGAGGAAGTGGGCTGAGGGTGGGGAGGAGACTTGCCCGAGGTCACACTGGGAGCACAAGTAGAGCTGCTGCAGTGGAACCTTGGCCTCCCAGGAGAGTGCTCTCTTCCTCCAGCAGGGTCACTGGCACTTACCTCCAAAGCAGGGGAGATTTAATTCTGTGCTTCTGAAGACATTTTCTGTTTTTAGGAAAATATTTATGCACAGAAAACTAAGGGAAAAAAATGCACTAAGAACCTCACCCTAGGACAAACAACTAATTCACTTTATATTAAATTAGCACTTACTGTGTGTAAGTCAGGATCCCTGAGGCTCTAGGCAGCCCCAAGAGCTGAGGTGTGGCTACATTAGCTACAAACTGTCACCATGACCCACAATCCCTTTGTAAGCCCCGAAGAGCTGACAAAGACCCTCTCCTTCAATAAATCTTAGACAGGTTTCTCTGAGCCCCTCTTGTCCTTGGGCCCTGTCTTTGGCCGGCCTAGTCCAGTTTTAACAAAAATGCTGCTAAGTCAGGTTAGCAAGAATCCCCCATCCCTTGATATCTAATCATCTTGACCTGCTGGCCTGCCTTCTGCAAGAATCCTGTTAAGTCAGTTCAGCGAGGATCCCTCTACCTTTGATGTCTCCTCTTGGTAATTTTCCATCCACTCACCACCCTCTGCATCTTGACTATAAATCCGTACTTGTCTTTATTTGGTGTTGAACCCGGATCCCTCTCCCCTATTGCAGTCCAGCTCAACTCTGAATATCACAAGGACAAGTGGGAGTACCCCTATGCAATAGTTCTGAATAGTCTTTAGGCCAGGAGCGGCGGCTCACGCCTGTAATCTTAGCACTTTGGGAGGCTGAGGTAGGCGGATCACTTTAGGTCAGGAGTTGGAGACCAGCCTGGCCAACATGGTGAAAGCCCAGTTTTTACTAAAAATACGAAAATTAGCAGGACATGGTGGCACCTGCCTGTAATCCCAGCTACTTGGGAGGCTGAGGCAGAAGAATCGCTTGAAGCTGGGAGGCGGAGGTTGCAGTGAGCCAAGATTGCACCACTGCACTCCAGCCTGGGCGACAGAGCAAGACACCTTCTCAAAAAAAAAAAAAAAAAAAAAAAAAGAAAAGAAAAGAAAAGAAAAGAAATTTTTTACCATCTTAACAACTACATAAACAAAACTTTTCCTCTTTTTTTTTTTTTTTAGACAGGGTCTCACTTTGTCACCCAGGCTGGAGTGCAGTGGCACAAACAGGGCTCTCTGCAGCCTCAACCTCCCAGCTCAAGTAATCCTCCGACCTCAGCCTCCCAAGTAGCTGGGACTATAGGTGCATGCCACCATGCCTGGCTAATTTTTGTATTTTGTTGTAGAGACAGGGTTTTGTTATGTTACCCAGGTTGGTCGCAAATTCCTGAGCTCAAGTCATCTGTCCGCTTCAGCCTCCCAAAATACTAGGATGACAGGTATGAGCCACCACACCAGTCCAATTTTTTTCTTTAATAGTTATGTTGCTGTGACATGGATAGCCTCAGATTTATCACTGCACCCCTGACCTCTCACTCAGGACTCCAAGTGTGTGTCCTTGAAGCCTTTGTCTTCACTCCCGATTGAGGGATTGGGGAGTCTATGGGTGAGTTCTACTCCTGATGAAACCCAGTGCTCCAGATGATAGTCCACTGAAGGACACATTTTCTTTTTTTTTTTTTTGAGACGGAGTTTCGCTCTGCCACCCAGGCTGGAGTGCAGTGGCCGGATCTCAGCTCACTGCAAGCTCCACCTCCCGAGTTCACGCCATTCTCCTGCCTCAGCCTCCCGAGTAGCTGGGACTATAGGTGCCCGCCACGTCGCCCGGCTAGTTTTTTGTATTTTTAGTAGAGACAGGGTTTCACCATGTTAGCCAGGATGGTCTCGATCTCCTGACCTCGTGATCCGCCCGTCTCGGCCTCCCAAAGTGCTGGGATTACAGGCTTGAGCCACCGCGCCCGGCCCACATTTTCATTCTTAAGATTCTGAGTGTGCTCTCTGAGGCTGGGTTACAGTCCCAGGTTTCTTAGGTTGAAAGGTACTTATCTGAGAAAGAATCTTCCTGGATGGACATCTTCTCGGCTCTTTTCAGTAGAGATTCATTCCCTGACCCTTGAGAGGGGCATTCCTGGTTCTTTGGGTAGGCCTCTACTTTAGAATCTGGGTTACAGACTCAGGCAAACTGAGACTGCGTTGGAGTCCCAGGCATCTTTGTTGGGGAGAAGTCATTAGTTAATAACGTGGGAACTTCTCAGTGGACTGGAAACCGTCTTCTGGAAGCCCTGCTGACTATACGTCCCACAATAATGGCACAAACTCTGTCTGCTTCCTTTCTTGTTGGCATAATTTACTGGATAACCTAGAACTTCAATGATTTACAACTGGCCCCTCAAAGGCTTGTCCCTTCCCATTGCTTTCGCTCCTTTCTCCTCCTCTTACCACCTTCATCTTCCCTTCAGCTCCCTGGGCCCTTCAGCACGTCCCCTTTGCCATCTCTCTGCCCAACATTGACACTTCAGCCCCTCGACTCCCCACAGTCATTTGAACTTTAGACCCCTGTCCTGATTGCGGGTCTCAAGGGACTCAGGGAATCCCTGCTAAGCAACTACATATCAGGGCAAAAGAAAATCTTAAAAGTCTCCTCCACAAATATTGGTAAAAAGCTTCAGCTGTCTTATTGAGCAGGCAACCTTAACTTATCCCATCTGTCAAAACGCAATTCAGATAAAAAGAGGAAGTGGGGCAATAACAAGAGCCAATGATGATATAGATATAGACCAGTGAGCTTTGTATTACTCTGTTTATGTAACTCATGGCTAAAATTTCAGAATAAAAGGTGAAATAGATGGTCTCTATTTGTGTCTATCTGTATGTTTATGTGTGCATGTATGTATGTATATGTGATATTTTTCTATCTCTGGATAGTATTACCAAATTAATATATAAAATATTTTATGAGATCTCTATTCATATTGGCTTAAATTAAATATATCTTAAAATCTCAGAAATATAGACACTAATCCAAATGTTTTTCAAGTTCATGTGATTTAGGTAAACCATTGGAAAGTGAGAATAATTTAATATTGCTGGTTTAATAAAATGAGCCATATCTTTTGAGTTATCGGCATTGAGTATAATACAATTATACATTTTGTATTTAACTTTTTCCTAGGTTTTTTGCTTTTGTAATTTTTTTGTTTAGATACTTGCCTAAAATGCATGTGTTGTAAAAATAGAAGAGGGAAATAACTTGAGATGATGGCTAGCTTTGTCTAGTGTATTGTGAAATTTTGATAAAAAAATTCAAGCATATGTGTCAAGAACATGTGTATTAATTTAAGTGGGATAGAAGTTTTATAAATGGACATTTCAATAATAATTATGTTTTATAATATCTGATTAAAAATTGTTTCCAAAATTTTTTGTAATTTGCAACATTAGACCTATGCTAAATTAAGCAATAGATATTAATTACTAGACCATTTCTAAATAAACTACTGAAACATTAATTACTAAGCATAAGTTTAAGTTTACATACTTTTGGCTACTTATTTTTATCTAGTACAGAGAAGCTATCTGTTTTTGGGTATGTTAATAAACTTATTTTTGCCACCTGAAGAACTGTACTATGACACAACACACACCTACAAAAAATGTAAAATGATATATTCATAACATTTGCTAGTCTGCTAGATAATCCTGGCATATGACAGACAATTTGCAATTGCCTACTTCACATTCTAAATAAAATCTTGATCTAGAACTGATTTTTAGATTTTCCAGAAGGCCTCTGGGAAATCTCAAAAAAATTTTTCTTTCACCTTGTAAAAAGAGATATTAAAAAAAATTAGGCTTATGTTAAGGTTAAATGTTATTCGTATAAATATTTCAGAAACTGTATAAACTTCCAAGAAAATTTTCAGTACACTTGCTGTTGATATGTCCTGGCATAATGTTATCAGTCATAATTCTGGTTATTGTTTAAAACACCATGTGCCACAGAAATCACCAAATTTCCTTGTCAAACACACTCTCATCAGATTAACTATGGCCATTTTAAGTCTCTTGTCATCCACTGATACTTTTTGTTTTATTCTGATTGTTCTCTGAAAGTGTTTTCCACCAACTACAGGCCAGAGTACTTTGTCTTCAATAATCAGGGACTACACCAGGTAGTCTGGGGTACAGGCTTCTGATGGGGTTGCTTCGGTAATTTTTATTTTTATTTATTTTTTATTTTTGTTAATTTATTCTTTTTGAGACAGAGTCTCACTCTGTCACCCAGGCTGGAGTGCAGTGGTGCCATCTTGGCTCACTGCAACCTCCGCCTCCTGGGTTCAAGTGATTCTCGTGCCTCAGCATCCCAAGTAGATGGGATTACAGGCATACGCCACCATGTCTGGCTAATTTTTGTGTTTTTTTGTGGAAAAAGGGTTTCATCATGTTGGCCAGGCTGATCTCGAACTCCTGACCTGAAGTGATCTGCCTGCCTCAGCCTTTCGGAGTGCTGGGATTACACACATGAGCTACTGCACCCAGCCCTGCTTTGGTAATTTTTAAATTATACCACTGAACTTAATCCAGATTTCCAAACTTCTGGTTGACAGGTTCTTAAAACTGCTGACCCAAGATGAAGCAGAGCAAGGTTAATTACATGGGACTGAATGAACTGATGAAGGATAACTATTGTTTTTGCTTGAATATTATTGCCAGCTTTCAGGAACCTCTTTTCCTTTTCTCTTAAGCTATCTGTGAACTCACAACAGTTTACATTATATATATACACACACACACATATATATGTGTGTATACACACACACACACACACACACACACACACATATATATATATATATTTTTTTGAGAGGGAGTCTCACTCTGTCACCCAGGCTGGAGTGCAGTGGTGCGATCTCGGCTCACTACAGCCTCTGCCTCCTGGGTTCAAGCCATTCTGCCTCACCCTTTGGAGTAGCTGGGATTACAGGCACGCCACCACACCTGGCTAATTGTTGTATTATTAGTAGAGATGGGGTTTCACCATGTTGGCCAGGCTGGTCTCAAACTCCTGACCTCAGGTGATCCGCTCACCTCGGCCTCTCAAAGTGCTGGTGTTACAGGCATGAGCTGCCGTGCCCGGCCAATTATGCTTTTTTAAAACAGAAATGAAGCATTTCTCTTTTTCTCCCTGCCTAACCCCTCCAGAATTCAAAATTCTTTTTTTGAGCAGGGGTGGGGGAGTTGGAGGGATGAAGTTTTGCTCTGTCACCCAGGCTGGAGTGCAATGGCGTGATCTTAGCATATCGCAACCTCCACCTCCTGGGTTCAAGTGATTCTCCTGCCTCAGCCTCCTGAGTAGCTGGGATTATAGGCACCTGCCACCACGGCTAACTAATTTTTTTTTTTTTGCATTTTTTAGTAAAGATGGGATTTCACCATGCTGGCCAGGCTGGTCTCGAACTCCTGACCTCAGGTGATATGCCTGCCTCAGGCTCCCAAAGTGTTGGGATTATAGGCTTGAGCCATTACACCTGGCCAGAAATTCTTATCAAATGTTCTCATCTTCATGGAATATATTTATTTGCACAAGTTCAATAAGAATCTGTCCTCCTTATAAAAGGACACGATAGGAAATATTGGTTATATAACCAAGGCGTTGACTGGAATGTCATATTTGAAACTGATGCATTAGATATGACCAGACAGTCTTAAGGAACTGAAGTAGACTTGACGGACCCAGTGCTTACAATACCTTCTAGGGAAAGCCAGCCTGGTACCTGACTTACAGTGTCCTCAGCATTACAGATGAGTAAAGAAGGTCACTTCCTGCCAGGCCCAGGAGGCTTAGGGTATTTTGGGAACTTCAGGAAGAGAAGATTTACCCAAAATCTGTAGGTGCTACAGGCAAAATCTGGTGATGAGTTCTTGCCTTGCCTTCATAGCTTTCAAAGGTACAATCTGAGATTCTTTATGAAAAGTTCCAGCAAAGCAAATTTTAAAAGGCCTATGTGATCAATTACCATTCTTGCTGCACTTATGTAAGTAATCAGGCCAAAGGTAATAAGACCAGCCTTATTTTATAAAGAACAAGAATCTTACTTTGATTATCTTTGAACCAAAAGAGGAGTGGCTATGAAGAGAAATTTTATAGAAATTTGGACAGAAAACTATAGCACACTCTTGTGGGTTATCAGATTCCTGTCCTGTTCATTGGCTATGAGGTTTTCTTATCCACCTGTAAATTAGATTAGATCCTGCCAGCTAACACATTCTATTAGTGCCCACTTTCTCCTTTGCTAGGTATTTAACTAGGAGGAGGAAGGGTAGTAACAGGGATGGGGAAGATGAGGGCAGGCCTGTGTGTGTGTGCGCGCACGTGTGTGTGCGTGCGTGTGTGTGTGAGCGTGCACCTGTGTGTGCGTGTGTGCACATGTGTGTGTGCGTGCACGTGCACATGCTCATCTGTATGCATGCATGCTCACGTGGGTGTAATGTGTGAGGAGTCTCAGTGAGTAGAAGGTTCAGAGGCTGGGCTGGGTGGCTGGCTGCTAGATGGGGAAGGGGTGAGCACAGCAGTTTTGGTGTTATTTCAACACCAAACAGGGCTCTGACACCCTCCAGGAAAGCATCTTCTCTAGCTGGCTCCAGCACACTGAGGCAGAGATTAGCCTTACCCCTAGTGCTAGTCAGTGTGCCACTGCCAGGAGACAGTGAGTATGGCTGAGCCAATCCACAGCTCTTCCCCATCTAGCAATGTGGGCCAAGACAAATCGCCAGGGTAGTAGGTCAGAACAATGACCTTCATCCCACTGCAAGACCAGTAAGACAAGAACCATCTGTCTTGCCAATAGGCCAAGGTTAGGCTTGTATGATGGATGGGGGAATAGGGCAGAACTAAATGGCCCCTACATAGATCAAAACAATGATAACAAAATAATCATAATGGTGGCAAGCACTGTGCTAAGAACTTTGCATGCATTATTTCTTCTTCTTCTTCTTTTTTTATTTTTTTTTGAGAAGGAGTCTCACTCTGTTGCCTAGGCTGGAATGGAATGGTGTAATCTCAGCTCACTGCAACCTCCACCTTCCGGGTTCAAGTGATTCTCTTGCCTCAGTCTCCTGAGTAGCTGGGATTAGGGCACGCACCACCATGCCTGACTAATTTTTATATTTTTAGTAGAGATGAGGTTTCACCATGTTGGTCAGGTTGGTCTCAAACTCCTGACATTGTGATCCACCCGCCTCAGCCTCCCAAAGTGCTGGGATTACAGGCGTGAGCCATGGTGCCTGGCCTGCATGCATAATTTCTTTTAACTGTCACCAACAGTTCTATGAAGTCAGTATATTATTATTCCCTTTTCATAGAATGGCCCCTCAGAGCCAGGATCTGAACTCAGGTCACATTTACTGCCTGTAAAAGTCACTTTAAATCCTGGGGAACTCATAAGGTGGCTCAGAGTATTTTTGGATTTCAAATGCAGTAGGAGAAGCTGGGCTCAGTGGCTCATGCCTGTAATCCCAGCGCTTTGGGAGGCCGAGGTGGGCAGACCACCTTAGGTCAGGAGTTCGTGACCAGCCTGGCCAACATGGCAAAGACTAAAATTAGTAGGTTTTATACTACTAAAAACACAAAAATTAGCTGGGTGTGGTGGCATGCACCTGTAATCCCAGCTACTCAGGAGGCTGAGTTAAGAGAATCGCTTGAACCCGGGAGGCCGCGGTTGCAGTGAGTTGAGATCAGCCACTGCATTCCAGCCTGGGAGACAGAGCGAGACTCCATCTCAAAAAAAAAAAAAAAAAAAAATACACTAGGAGAAACCAAAGCAAGGCAGAAGATAGGACCTGTTAAGCTAACAGGGGTAAAACAGACTATGGCCTTGTCCGACACTGTAGATGCTGTTTCGGGGAATCTCAAAGCAGAGAATAAGTAGCTCTCTGTCTCGCACAGTTAGCAGATTTATGTAGCAGTAAGTTCTAGGACAAATGCAAATTTGAAGTCCCAGATAAGGGCTTTACATCTCACTGATGAAAAGAAGAGGTGCAAGAGCCTGGATTGTGCCATCTAAGGACATGCTGTGCAAGGACTGAAGCATGGTGGCATTTCTCAGTATGTGGATTTCGAATCCTCTGCTGGAATCTCCTGGGCAGATGCTTACAATGCAGACTCCTGGGCCCCAGTTCAGAGCCACTGAGTCAGAATCTGAACTCCAAATCTGCATTTTTCACAGATCTCTAAGGATGCATGCTGCTGACTTGGAAGAAGCAGTGACAATTGGTAACTGATTGGTTTGGCCTTGCTGGTTAGTGGCCCCTGGTTGAGAATCAGTGCCCTCCTTCAGGTGTGTTGTGGCTGGAGGATGGGAGCAGGAGGAGGTTTTCAACTGCTGGATTGCATCTGAAGCATGTTCACCACACTGATCACTTTTAATGGCTGCATAAAATGCCACCAGTGGACAGAGCATGACATACTTAACCACTCCTCTACTCTGGGACACTGGGGCCCTTTCCGTATTAGAGCTAACATTAGGATGAACATCCTTAGACATACTGCCCTCATATTTTGAATGACTGCCTTAGGTGAGACTCTTAGAAGGATGAAAGCGGGTATGAACATATTCATGGTGCCTAACATATAATATTAAATTGCATTTTCCACTTAGGCTGACACCTGCACTGTTCAAGAGAGTCCATCTCACCACAGCGCTGCCAGCATTTCAGTCTCCTCACTCTAAAGATAAGGAAATGGAGGCTGGATTGTTGAAGCAACCTGTGACCTGCCCAGAGCTACACACCTAGTCAATGCCAGAACTAAGACCAGAACCCAGGGAGTTCTTATTCATGGGCCAGGGCGTTTTGCCACTGCTGAGTTCTTCAGTCTCCAATCAGACAGGAGGGAAAAATCAAGCTTGGAACACCGTTCTCTCTCTGTTCCAATCTCCCTGCCAGCTCTGACTTCACTCGCTGCACTAGAAGCTCACGTTTCCGTGCTTTTTGTGGTTTCTCTGCCTTGAAAACTGGGCCTCTCTTCTCTCTGCCCGAGCTCCACATCCTCCCTGGGCCCTGCTCTGATCAGTCAGAGGTCATTCCATACTTGCACCGCAGGTCAGATGTAGATATGCGGGTGGAAGCAGTGGGACAAAGGTGAGGTGACAGCCAAGGGGAGGGACACAGGCCAGCCAGCCCTGTCACAGGAGGGAAGATAGTGTAGGAGGACGGGTGGGACCAGCTGACAGTGGGCGAGGGGGTGAGTTGGCCTGCCAGTCTTAGGAGTCTGACTATGGTGGGGAGGGTTTCAGTTCACACCTACCCAGCCACGTGCTACTTACTGGGACACAGGGTGTTTACATAGGAGAGCTGGGCTCTGGCTTCCACAAGGTCCTTAATAGGGCCTCTGGTGGACTTCAGAGAATCCTTAGATCCCCAGCTAAACCATATGCAAAACTGTACAAGTATGTAAGTATGTTCCTTTTTCTGGGAGAAAGCCCATTAGTATTCATCAGATTTTCAAGAAAATTTATGACCTTTGAAATGTTCAAAAAAAATTCAGGTGAAAGGCAGGTTGTCTACTAGAACTATAATCTGTTTGTTGTATGAATTATATATTGTTTTACCTATGGTAGGGAAAGAGAAAATAATCACAGGTGGCATTTCTCAGATAGATGATTGATTGATAGATGATAGAACAGATGATTGATACACGAATAGAAAAAACAAATCTACATTTAATAGGTACCATAAAGAATCATTATTCATGCCACCTACATTTCTTATTTTTTCACTGCATAAGAAGAAGATGGTGGAGCTGGGAGGAGGCAGGAAGCCTGGTGCTGAGGTGTTCAGAGTCACTGCCCTCCGCAGATGATCAGAGGCAAAGATAAAGTCTTGGTGTAGTGATGAAGTCAGTTAGTGGGAAAACGGGATTTGGTTTCACAACTTTTCCAGAGCTGTCTCTTGCATAAGATGGGACACACTTGAAAATAATCACGACGAGCCCTTATTGAGCACGTAGTGGGTGTCAGGCACTGTGCTAAGCGCTTTGCAAGTATTATCTTGTTTACTTCTCACCTGGTGGTTTGGGCAGCACTAGAACTTCCATCTCACAAGGGAGGAAATGCAGGCCCAGGGATGTTAAGTCACTCTCCCCAAAGCACACAGCTGTGAGTGGAACAATGGGTACCTGAAGCGAGGCAGGGTGGGTTCCCAGCTGGGGCTTCTGGTGCCTGGGCAAGATACAGTCTTTGAGAGCAGTGATGTTGGGATGTCAGAATCAACCCCATCTTTGTCTTCCACAAAAGGGCTGGACTCTGAATATCAAAACTCTCCTCTTCCCTTTGCCTTTAAAGGCATAGTGAAGCACATACAGTTGAAATTATCCAGGCTAATTGTTTATTAGATGTTATTGAGCATCTAATATGAGCCAGACAACATATAAAAGGCTTTATAGTCATTTTCTTAATTTCACCATTACAACAAGCTTTTAAGGTGAGGATTAGCATGCCCATTTTACAGATGGGGTACTGAGGTACAAGGAAGTTTAGAGGAACTGCCTGAGGTCAGCTAGTAGAGGGAGGGGAGCTAGATTGCACCCACTCTCTTTCTGCTTCTCTGCCCCTCCCTGGGTAATACAGGGTACAAAGGTACAAGGGGATGGCTTCCTTGTTGGGGTCTGCATGATGATTAGGGCATGAGAAAGACCCAGGGAGCTTCCTGCCATGGTCGAAAGGAAAAAAGTGAAGCAAGGAAGAAGGGAAGAAAAGAAAACATGGATGAAACATGGGCAGTACCAAGATGTTGACGAATGATCCAAATATATTGCTGCAATTTCAAAAGTCTTACAAAAGAGGGGCACTGGCCACTGGCCATAGGCCTGTGAATTGGTCCACCCTGAGCCATTCACTCCAGGATACACTCAGAGGTATGATTACGTCTTTCTGGAATTTGGCTGTGTTCTTTGAGGTCAAAGCTCCTGGCCTCATGAAATGTTCTTGAGAGGTTCAAGTAAATATGGGATACACACTTCGTGAAAATGGTGGTTCCCTCAGTCCTTCCTCTCTCAGGGTTTTGAACTTGGTTCTGGAAGCCCCAGGGCCTAGAAGGCATGAAGCACAGGAGGCTGTAGGACTAGCCAGCTCCGAGGACAGGGTCAGGAAGTGACTAGTGGACAGAGTGATGGCTGTGGCTCAGGGTCATGGCTGGGAAACTCGGAAAGGGAGGACTCTGGAAACTGTGTCAAGTCCAAAGGCCAAAGCTGGATGCAGAATCTGAGAGGCCTTTGGCAGCGGAACACATAGCCCGTGTTCCCAGTAAGCAAGCAAGGGTTAGGGCCGGGCACAATTCTGGGCATGCGGCCCTGTCACCTGGGGTCCTGACAGGCAGGCATGACCAGGGGTCACAAATTCATCTGAATGGCCAAGAGGTAGGTAGGAGGAAGCGGTCTGAGGACAGACCCTAGCTCTCACAGATGATCCAGAGCCTGAGGGATACCTGAGCAGGGGAGGAGCGCTCTGCAGGCAGGGGCACAGCCCTGGGACTGTTCTCTGGCACAGGACAAGGTCTGAGCTGTAACCAGGAAGAGCAGGGGAACCCCAGAGGATTGTAGCCATTGACTGCATACCAAAAGCAAGACCAAGCCTACAGCTGTCATTCTTTCATGGCAGTCTCCAAAATCTGCCCTGTTCAATTCTTTAAGGGTTCCCTCTCCCAACTTAACAGTCCCTTTGGGTCTGGCATTTCCTTTCATTTTAGAAAATAAAACTTTGTGCTTCTTAAGTCTTGAAAGCAATATAGACACCTTACGGAAAACTTGATGAGTCTAGGACCCTATTATAAAGGCAGTTTTTTTACCCTGTCTTCTTCACTAGCCATTTTATAGTGAGCATCATCCCATAATGTACTCGCCCTCACCCTCCATCCCAACCTTTCCCACTGCCTCATTTGAAGTCTTACCTGCAAGTGACCCTGGCTGGCATCTGGGTCCTTGATTAAATGAGTCACACTCTGAGCTATATTGCCACTGCTAAACGCTCAAGTCCTAGTCTCTTTATGGGAATTGTTTAAAAGATCTGAAGAAGTCAAGTCTGCATAATAGGAACCCAGAGAAACTCTCACTAGCAATGCCAGTCCTCACCCAGTGCTGCCTCCTAGAGCCCCCAAATGTGGGAAGAGCTGGTGCGCAACTGAATTCTCATTAGCAGTCCCTTACCCTATATTCTCATTTGCCACCTGGTCCCATGTAGGCTTGGAAACTAGAAAACCAAATGTTAAAACTGTGCATGAAATAGAAGCAAATAGGCCCCATGTGACAAGGGCCCCAAGGGAGTGTGTTGGGGTATGTATCCTCTGATCTCTTTTGTCACAGGAACATTTGTCCTATGTTCCAAATAAAAATTATTTTATTTTTCTCTCAGGTTCTTGGCTCTGTCCCAGATACAGGAGGAAGCCAAATAAATGAGGATTCCCTGTAACTCTAATATTCCTTACATGTTATATAGGGTTTTATTTCTTTGAAATGTAAATGATTTCCTTCTCGGTGCTGTGACATTTTTGTGGTGTGGTCATCTCATTGCAGGAAGGGGACGCACCTACATTCTATATTTCACTCCTCTGGGCAGGCTGAAAACTACCACTGGTTTAGTGCAAACCAATCTAGGGTTAGACTAGAAAAACCAGATTTTTAGATTTTACTTTATCTCAAATTGGACTGTGTGACTCTAACCGGGTTGGAAATAGAAGATTACTCAGACTGTCAAAGTTGCTGGGCCCTTCACAGACCCTACAGACCCATACTCTCACTTGACCCCTATGGAAGGAGGGTGAGCCCAAGGTTACAAAAGAAGCTATTGGCTAATCTCCTCCACAAGAGACCTTATGAAATGACTAACAACATCCTGTGTAGGAACGTGTGCATTTAAAACCCACCTTATTCCCAAAAGGATTTGAGCCAGCTTACAAATGCGCCTACGGGGCAAGGTAAACATACGTAAAAAATAAGGAAGAAAAATGGGGCAAAGGAAAAGTAAGAGGGAAGATGGAGCCAGGATTCAGGTCGCATTCAAGATGAATGCCAACAAGATCTGTGCACGTGACACGGCATGGCGATAGACTTAGTACTAAGATGCTGGCAGCCAAGAGGAGGGTAAAATATGCCAGCCTGACAGAGCTACGCTTTTTTTGTTCTTTAGGTCTTGTCACTAACCCACAATATGACCCTTTTCTTTCGAGGCATCAGTTTTCCAGTTTGTCAAATGGGCAAATCCTGCCTTGTAGGATCTTTGTGAGAATCCAGTTAGAGCTTGTCTGTGAAGGAAGGCACTCAAAAAGTAAAGTGGGATACATACAAAACTGATCATTTCATTTTCTCGGCTGTGTCCTTGCCATGTATAAAATACTACTCACTTTCCATTGGCTGGTGGAGCCACCAGATTGAAGCTACTATCATTGGTCAAAGTTAATTCTGTATACACATTCTTTACATCAAACACTGCCCAAACAATGGGAAGCCTCATGACACTTGCTGTGCTCAAATTCCATCCATTTCCATCATTACACCTTTTTCTCTTTCCTTGCTACAACTGGGAAAAATTAAGGTACTTAGAAAGGAACAGCAGGGAATGACAAATTTAAGTAAATTTAAGTTCCCCTAAGAACTTTTTTTTTTCTCCCAAGAGCGAGTGATGTTGGATAACAGAGAGGAAAGACCAGGACTGGGGATGGAGAGTGGACTCCATTAGGGATCTCTCTGGCTGCAGTTTGGCAGGCACTGTCCCTGCCTGTCACTCAGAGGCTTTCTCCAGCCTTTAGTGTTGGTGGTGGAATAAGGTATCTTCTGAACACAGGCCAGAATTTTAGTTGAGAGTGAACCAGTGGTCCAGGGTAGGCAAGCTGCGATTCCAAAGGGTGGGAGCGGGTACAGCCACCAACCCTGGGCAAGCAGGGTTCTCCGGGTGACCTTAGACAGCTTCCTCTATGTGGCTTTTGCCTATAAACTGGGGGTACTCTCTGAGAAGAGCTTTTCAATAAATAAAAGCATTAACAGCAAGAAGAATCATACAAATAACATAGCAATATAAATAGCATAGAAATAACATAGAATAATATAGACAACAGGTTTGGCTTGGGGTTGAACATGAGAAGGTTGCTACGGGGAAAGGGGTCCAGAAATCTCCTTGGGAACTCACTGGTCCTACAAGGCAATAACAGCTGCCAGAGCCTGTTGACTGTGGGCAGATGAGGAAACAGAGACGAACCAATCCCAGCTGGGAACATAATCAGATAAGAAGTGGTCTTCCTGTCTGCGGAGCCCTTCGCACTTCTCAGAGTGACCATATTTGACAGTTAATATTATTCTCCCCATTTTACAAAGGAGGAAACAAAGACCCAGTTGGTTACATTACTTGTCAAAATGGCAAGAACCTGGCAGTCCCAGCAGAAAGGCAGCACTTAACAGCAGGGACTCGAAGGCAGACTCTTCATCCTGGCTCTGCCATCACTCATTGTGTGACGTGAGGCAAATGCTTTAGTCTCTCTCTGCCTCAGTTTCCTCATCTGTAAAAGCTGAGTGGATTACCTGAGCTAGTATCTGTAAAGTGCTTAGAACACCCGCTGACATATATCAGGTGCCACATAAGCATGCTGAAATAAACACATCAACTCCTAGTGCCTGCCTCTGCAACTCCCAAACCAAAATGGGCCAATGGCAAAATGCTACATGTGTGCTCCATCCTGTGGGAGAAATTCAATCCCACTCAATATCAACTAAGGGTGGTCATTTGGGGGTGGAAAGAGAGGACAGGGCTTGAGGAAGGTGGGGAACAGGTACTTGGCAAACATCCTAGATGCCCTGGGGACCGTCCCTGCTGCCTCTCGCTTTGAGGACTTTGCCAAGAAGGAACACACAGGCTGGATAAATCTGTGCCAAGCAGGAACAAAATGGTATCTGGTCTGGACAAGATGACAAGTTAAATATGCCCAATTTACCACCAGGGGCAAACACTGGCTCCCAGCCCTGTTCCTCCTTTTTCTCTTTGCTTTTGGTGGATTTTTTTTTTTTTGTGGCTGCCGAAGGTGTCTATCAGGAACGACGGGTGATTTGCTTTTGGGCAGGGCTGCAAAGATGTCAGGCAAACAAGTTACCTTTCTCATAACTCTGGCCCTTGCAGGCTATAGGATGACTATGACAGAATGGTGCTTCCTGAAGCCACCGGCACATACACACAGGAGCTGGGTCTAGGAGCCAGGAGTCCAGCTTCTAGCCCAGCCCTGCCTCTATGGGGCTGTGTGTTCTAGGGCAAATACTTCTCCCTCCTGCTCCTTACTGTTCTCCTCAGCAAAATGAGGGTCTAGGAGGGGTGGGGTGGGGGTGATGAACTTGAAAGACCTTTTTGGCTCACATCTGTGAGTTTAGAGGAAGCATTCTGGGGCCAGAGCTGCAGAATTCTGAATGGCTGTCGGGTGGGCCTACCTTCTCCTAGCTCCTAGGCCTTCTTCTGCAAGACTCCGTTTTTATTATTGATTTGGCAGTGCAGAAGAGTGTCCTATGTTCCCGGCTCAGCCCTGGTGGAAACAGAAGATAGACTCCAAAAGCAGAGGATGGCAAGTGAAGTGTGTCAGGCATGGCCTTCTTTACCTCGCTGCCCTGTCCATCCATCTCAAGGTTTTGAAGGCACCTGGTTTTACTGATAATCTGGGGTGAGCATGAAGCTGCTGGGGGAAGCGAGGAGCTATAGGGGCTGAGGAGATACAGTGTTGGGGAAGGGGATGAAGGCCTGGCCAACTGCTCTACTTCCATCTTTCTCAGCTCCTTTCTCAGAGGGGCAGGGGAGGCAGAGAGTCAAGCTCACTCCTGACCTCAAGGTGCACAATCACATTCTGTGTTTTCCTTTCCCAAAGAGATCAGAAGCTTCTGGAAGGGTAGGGGTCCTGGCATATCTTTTTTTTTTTTTTCATTTTCTATTCCCCTTGTCCTAACACATAAAGTGCCTGCACATGTGGTGGTTAAGCACACCGACCCTAGACTCAGACTGCTCTGGTGTGAATCCCAGTTGTCTTCTACTTAACCGACCTCAGTTTCCTTGTCTTTAAAATGGGAAGAATGATAATTCGTACCTCATAGGGATCTTATGAGGATTCAATAAAGTAATACTTATAGGACATTTAGCATCGGGCCTGGCACTAGGCAGGTGGCCCAGAAAAAGGCTTACCAAGATGAATGGAGCTGAATTGCTTCTGGTCAAAATTCATCATCACAAGAAAGTCACATGCATATTCCTTTCTTGCTACTACAAATCATGCCTACATTAATTTATTCATCAGCTCTATGTCTACAGATGGTGCAAAGATCAACTTTACCAAAGCCAAGCTCAACTCTCCTAAGTTTCAAATCAGTGAGGTTCCTGAACTTCTACTACATGCAAAATATTATTTTCATCATTCATTTCAGCCTCTTTCTTCTCCAAATACTTTAATAAAATTGGTAATTGTAGCCTGAATGACCCAAATTCCTCCTATTTTCACTTTTTACCAAAGTGCTGTCCCCATCCCACATGCCACAGCAGCCAATGCCCAGTAGGCAGGACCCCAGAGGCATGAACATTAGGTTCCCAGAGCACTGGGCAGCCCAGAGCCCAGGGGGCCTCCAGCCCCCAGAAATGCTGGATCTGTGGGGCTGTGGTCTCTTTACACAGTGCCTGGCAGGGCTGTAGGATGACAAGAATCCCTGCAGGAACAGACATGCCTTGGTCTTTTGCAACCTGTTCAGATACTAGTTGAGGGTAATGAATGGAAAAGAGTCACAGCATTAATCGCTCTGATCTGGAGTTGCCAATTTGGCTCATGCTTGGACCCACCTCCAGACCCACAGTCTCCTCCCGCACAATGACTGGGCTTGCTTGAAGTGACCAAAGATGATGCCAGGCTCCGATGGGGATCACTGCTGGCCAACTACCCGGAAGAAACATTTCGCTAGCACACTCAGTGACACGGAACCTAGAATCCCAAGCACCGTGGAAGCCTCACTTCTTCCAAAAGATGCATTAATCCAGCCCTCTTGCTGAGGGCTTGTTCAAGCATCTCACCAGTACCTACTGATCAACTACTCTGTGCCACACAGGTGCTATGCTAGGTCCCTAACATGGAGCTACCCTAAAATTAAAACACAGTATAACAGCAGGCACACTGGGATGAGGAGCTAGGAGGTTAGTTCCAGCTCTGCCACTAACAAGTAGTGTGACCTTGGGCAGGTCATCTCCCTCTCTGGGTCTCAAGGACCTCATCTATCAAACCCAGGACTGGGCTGAGGATGCCTGTGGTCCAGCTGTTAAAGATCCCGGTTAAATAAATAATAAAGATCCCGGATCTATTAAATAACATCCCTGATGTACAAATAGTGGCAGTCTTGATCAAAGAGCTCCAAGCTTGTAGAAAACACAAGCTCAGCAACCTACCAATCTCCCCTTTGCCATGGTAAGGGCTCCTGTTTGCTACCTGAAAATGTAAGAACTCACAGCCTTGGGATGAGTGAGAAGTTGAACTGGCCGCAGGGAGAGTCACCTGGAAGGGCAGTGGCAGTCTGACGCGGGCCAGGTGGCCCTCTTGATGTGATATGAGGGATCCCTGAAAGGCCTCCCCTGCCCCAAATATCTGCTCCCTATCCCCCAAATCTAGGGTCCTGCATCTGGAATTCCACCATTTGAGACAAAAGTTGGGTTTTTTTCCTTTTCTTTTTTCAGCGCGGGGGGCAGGGGGCGGGGTGGTCTTTGATTGCAGACACCTTCAAGCAAAATACACACAGCCATGAGAAGTGTGTGGTTCCCACCCTTTTAAGCTTGCCTGGGTCTTCCCTGCCTGCCAGCAGGGGCCTGGCAGCTTGTGTGCCCTGGGTGCTTGGGGCTGGAAGAGTCGGGGGGGCACCCAGAAGGGACCTAAAGGGGTTGCGGGGGAGGGAGGGCCTCCTGGGCCGACTCAAGGTCTCCTTCACCAAGTCCCAGAGGGCCTGGGAGACGGGGGCAGGGAAAGAGAAAGAGCACGTGCAGGATTTGAGTTCTCCAGGAGGGCTGGGAGTGGGAGAGTCCAGGGAAAGAGCCGGTGCCTCCCTTTGGCTAACCGATCCCTTGGAAGAGCCAGCTCAGAGAGCGGAGGAAGGGAGGGCAGGTCAGGAGACAGGGTGGGGCCTGGATGAGAGGAAACTGTAAAACCAACCGGGCGGATTCACGAAAAATTCCCGAGCGTGGTGAGGGTAGAGGGTGCTGGGCAGCACCCCAGTTTGCCAGGCCCACGCTTCTCCAGTTGCCCGGCCTGTTCAGACTGGTTCGCCCACCTTTCCCTCCCTGCCAGCCCCCCTCGCCTGATCTCTGAGAAAGCAGAATCCGGGACATGAAGCAACCACAGCCGCTCCGCCCGGCCGCTAGCGCCCGGGACTCCGAGCCCGCCCGCAGCCCCCTTCCTGCGGCGTTCACTCCGCTGCCCTGCCCGGCCCAGACGCTCCGCCCCGCTCTGGACGCCCCACCTCTAGCCCCGCCCCTTCTCGGGCGCCCCGCCCGCTCCCTCCCCTCGGCGTCCCCGCGGTCTCTCTCTCCTCCCGCGGGAGCCGTGGCCCTCCCCCCGGGCACCCCCGGCCTGCACCCCTCCCGCCGCGCACCCCTCCCTCCGCGCGCCCCTCCCCTCGGTCTCAGTCTGTTTCCCGGGCCTCTCCTCCGCATTCTCACACGGCTCCAGCTCGACCTCCCCACCCGCCCGCCTTCCCGGGAGGCCGCGGCCTGGCGCTGCACCGCCCCTGCCCACGGTTACCCGGTTACCGCCTGAAAGGCCGGCGCCTGCCCGGGCGGGCAGGACCCGCACTGACCCCGCAGGGGGAGAGGCGGGGCTGAGAGGGGCGAACGCAGAGCCAGATCCCCCCGCCGCCGCTGGCCGCCCACCCCTAGGCAGGGCTTCGTGCCAGACCCGGCTGCCGTTATCAGCTGGGTGGAGGGCAGTGCCAGCTGCAGGCGTCCCCGAGGCGCAAACACTACCCCTGGTCCCAGCCTCCTTCCCTGCAGCCTTCTGCCTTCCCCCGGAAACAGCCACGGGGAGCCAAATGAGGATCCAGCAACAGGAGGGAGGCAGGGGCTCCACCTCAGAGGCAGGGCCACACTGAAGCCCAGCTCACTACCTACTGGGTGACCTCTCTATGCCTCAGTTGTTGCATCTGTAAAACTGAGAGAGTAATAGTATTCACCTCACTGAGTGTTGCGTTTTGGTGCCTGGCACCTAATAGGGACTTCATAGACAGTAGTTACTATTATTACCTCTTCCCCGACATTTGGGGTTTGGCAGAGGGATGTATAGGCTACATGGTCATTAAGGATCTGTTAAGCACCTCCTATGTGCAAGGGAGGTCACCTGGTATGGTGCAAGAGTCTTGGAGTTAGATGTGGGGTTGAATCCTGGCCCTATCACTTCATAGCTGTGTGTGACCTTGTACAAAGTCTGTCTTCTGTCTGAGCTGAAGTTACCCCACAGGAAAATAGGGACCGTAATGCCCATCTTCCGGGCCAATGCTGGATTCAATGAGATAATGTACAGGAAGTGCCCAGGGCAGTTCTCAGCACACAATAGTGCCTCTCAGTAAATAAGAGACGCAGGATGGAGAGGACAGGCTCAGTTTCTGCTACAGAAGAGCTCTGGGCAGGTAAGACCTATGGGAGAAAAATGTCACTGAAGAGGATGAACGTTAGGTGCTCAGCATGAAGTCAGTAGGAAGGGCTGAGGGAGGGCAGGCCCTCCTGTCTAGGAGAATGAAACTGCTAAGGGTGGGGTGGCAGGCACTGGTGGAGAATGTTTCCGAATGGGGCCCGTCGGTCCTCAGTGAAGCGGCAGCCACTGGGCCTGAGAAGGAATGTAGGGGCGCTGGAATGACTGATGTCAGCATCTGCTTTATTGGAGAGGCCCCAAAGATGGCTTGGCCATCTCTCTCCCATCCTGACAGGAGAACAAAATGAAAAGGACAGTTGGAAAATGAGCCCTGAGCAAAACCTCCCCCCTTTATAATGACTGCGAACGTGGCCGGGCATGAGCATGGCTCTGGACTGTGGCTGTGTGACTGTGAAGCTGGGTTCCCTCATCTGTAAAATCATGGCCCAGCCAGATGCTTTCTAGGCCCCTGAACTCCTCCCTTCTTGAAAGCAGCATTTGCTTTGATCCGTAGCAATGTGGGGGAGAAGCCATTGCTAGAGGGTGCAGGGCCCATCTTCATCCCATCACCCATTCCATGAACTGGCTGGGAGCCCTCTTGAATGAAATGGAAATGAAGTGGGGCTTAACAGTGGGACAGCCTCCCCGAAGCAGCTCAGGAAGACCAGCTGTCCCATGAATGTGTGATTCTGAGAGTTGGAATCAGCCTTTCAAGCAGATGTCCAGCCCTCTTACTTACAGACAAAGAAACAAAGCCCAGAGAAGTGAAAGGACTTGCCCAAGTTCATGTGTCTCTTGAGAGGCAGAGCTACCTTTCAACCCACTGCACCATATTGCTTCAATTAATTTCATTAACAGCGACAACAAAAAAAACCAGTAAGCTGGTGACCAAGGCCATCCAAAGTCTCTTTGAGTCCACTTCACGAAAGCAAAATGGAAATGCCTTAGCTTCACTACCAGATAAGAAAGTGCTTTGGGAAGTGAGAAGAACACTCCAAACAGCCCAAGAACTTCCATAAACACTGTCCGAAGCTGGAGGGGGTTAACTAGGTGGGCAGTTGGCGGCGGTTCCTGCCAGGTCAGAGGGGATTTGCCTTTGTGATCAGTACTGCAGGCTCCATGAAGACAGTCCAAGGACACTGGGCTCTGAGTACTAATATGCATTTTTATTCTGCAATAATTTTCATACTGAGTTCAAGAGGCACCAGCTCCAAGTACATAAAACCAAATCAAATTAAATTAATTGATTTTATTGAAACCTGCTGCAGTTGTATTCAAGCCCACAGCCAGGGGCGTGACCCTCATGAAATACCAAAGGGGCTTTTGAAATAATTAAATTAATCACACCCTGGGTTCTGCACAAGGGCTTGCTCCTGGACTCACAGACAGGCACATTCCCGGTCCCAGCAACGAGCAGGAGAGGAGCATGTGGCCTCAACACAACCACAACATGTGGTGCTGCCTAGGTGAGCTGAAGACTCAGACTTCTCATTCCAGGGTAAGCCTTTGTTCATGCTCTTTTGGCAAACATGCACATACACACACTCTCACACTAACCCATATACACAGTCACAACACCACTCATACACACACACACACACACACACACACACACACACATATATATATAAATACACTCATCTGCTAGAATTCCCTTCTCTCTCCCTGCCTACCCATGGTTCAGATCAAGTGCTCACCTCATGATCCTCCTCCTTTAACCCACCAGGACCCCTCCAGCACTTGGATGATGCATTTTCTTGTTGGCTGCTGTTTCATAAGCGCTTTTTTTGCATCTCTAAGTAAAGGCTAGTAAGCCCCTTGAATGAGAGAGAATGGGCCTCCCTGGCTTCTCTGGATCTCTCAGAAAGCTCAGCATAACCTAGAGTATGAATAACTTAACCATTGTAAGTGCTGTGCACTTGGAAGGAGCTCCAGACATTTATTAAGCACCTACTGTGTGCTATACTGTTCAGATGACTTTGGACATATTAACTCATTTAGTCCTCACCACGAGCCCCCACCCCCGACATCCGACCAAGTTGTGATTGTTGTTGTCCTTATTTTACAAATGAAAATAGAGAGACACAGAAAGGTCAAGCAGCTTGCCTGAGGTCACCCAGCTGGCAAAGGGAGCAGGGGTATATTACTTCTTAGGAAATCTTAAGCCAAAAAAATTCTATACATCCTGTTGCTGATCAAGAGGTGGATCACCTTGTGCTTGAACACATTCCCACAAACAAGTATGGCTACAAAATCCCAGCATTACAGGGACACTCACCAACCCTTCATTTTACAGAGGAGGAAATTTGCAGTCCAGGAAGGGGAGAGTTCTTGTCCAAGGTCACAAAGCAATTTAGAGGAGAGCTCCCAGCCTCCTGTTGGCCCACAGCTCAGAGCAGCTCTGCCTGGGAGAAATGTTACTGATTATTCCAGTTCCTCCTGCATTCGAATCTAAGACAACACTCCAACGTAGCCCGTCCTTCAGAGACAATGAGTGTCCAGTGATGAGCAAGAACTGCCCCGCGGAGCTGCCCATACTCTATGGCCCAGGTCCTCCTCTGTATTCAGGGAGCAAACTTGGGCAGAGTGAGGGGAGCTGGCCTTGTTAGGGATCAGACTCCCAAACTGCGGCCTCATCAGCACCTGCTCTAGTCCTTGTTGTAACCTGCTGGGACACCTTTGAAGACAAAGCCTGTCTCTCTGTCCCTGTTGTGCAATGAGCTTTCGAAAGCCCCTGGCCCTCACTGCCGCTCTCCCCCAACCTCTCCTCCTTCCACACCCCACCCACTACCAAATGCTATGCCCTCAAGGTTAACTTCAAAATAAAGCCCTGGAGTCCAGCCAATAAGAATCCCCTCCCTGGCTCTGAGAACTTGAGCTGCTTAATAGGAATGGGGAACTTGAACATCAGTCCCTCTTTGCAGGGTTTGCACAGCTCTGTGACCAGCACACATATTCTCTGCCACATAAGCCTCATTTTACAGATGCAGAAACTTGGGTAAGGGGTGGGGAGAGGCCTGCATGCCGAGCTAGTAGGGTCTGGATTCAAAGCTGGATCTTTCTTTCCCTCTTTTTAAAATGACCAACTATTCTTATTAACAGTATGGCATGCCTGTCTGGCACACTGCATAATACATTTTTCCCAGATTTTTTGACTGAGCTCTTTGATTGCCTCTTCATAGGAGAATAATTTTTTAAAATTGTGGTAAATGTTTATATTTATATATGTGTAACATAAATGTTATTTTAACCATTTTAAGGCAAAATTCAGTGGCATTAAGTACATTCACAGTGTTGTACAATCATCACCATGATTTCCAAGACTTTTTCATCAACCCAAATAAAAACTCTGTAACTGTTAAGCAATAACTTCCCAACGTTCCCCTCCTCTGAACCTTGGTACCACTAATCTACTTTTCGTCTCTAAGAATTTGCTTCTTCTATTTATTTATTTGTTTGTTTATTTTGGGAGAAATAAGAACACTGGGTAGGAAGAATTTGCCTATCATAGATGCTTCATAGAAGAAGAATCACACAATATCTTGTTGCCCTTTGTGTCTGCAGAGTCAACTCTCTTCACCAGTAAGCTGGACTTCTCTGCTTCTCAGGCCCCCGGTTTCTCCCTGCCTCCCTCCCAGGGATGCTGTTGGGGTGGAAGTCCCGACATGAGTGATGTCATCACAGGGAGGGCCAGTCCTGTGGAAGCTCAGGGTCCTGCGTCCCCAGCAGGTAGAAGCACCTGGCCTGGTCCTGAGCGTTACCGACAGGACCAATGAAGCAGCGTGTTAGGGGGCAAGAAAAAGGCGTTTCCAGTAGGCAGATGGGGCAAGGAGTGACCCCCAAAGCTTCCAGGGGCCCGGGCACTACACTGCCACAGGCGGCCGGGGCGAGCCATAGATGGACCATATTGGGCATATTTGGTGATGTTTTTGCTGAAGTGGGCCTGGAAGCTGCTGTCCACACTGGAACAAGCCTCTGGCACCTAGTGGGCACCTCCTGAGCTAGAAGGTGGCTCAGTTGTGTTGTCCTTACTGGATGGGGGGAAGTTGAGGCTGTTTCCCCACTCACAGCCCCCAGCCCCAGGAAGAGGCCTCTTCCTCTGACCTCAACCTCAGCTGGAAACACAAAGCAGAGCCTGCTCAGCCCTCCCTTCTCTGGTCCTCAGAACCTCGTGCTGCCCTTCTACCCAAGCTGTCTGTGCCCGCTCTCTGCACAATGGCCATCCGGAGGTAGTCCTGTGTCCGGTCCTTCCTTGGCCGGAGGCAATATCCAGACCCTTCCTCCACCCTTCCAGGCCTCCCGCCCACTCCCGAATCTCCACTTTGAAAGCTTTCCACGGACAAGTGATCTCTCACAACCGCCTTCACTTCCCCTCCCAGTCCAACCTGCCCCTCCCACAGGCCCCAGCCTACCCATTTCCTCTGCCCTTTTCACCCTTTGGCGCCAGAACTCAGCTATTCTGAGCCTTTGGCCCAGCTCTTTCCTCCTTCCAGCTGCTCCTGTGCTGGGGCCTCCATCTCTTGCTTTTTCTCTTTGGAGTTAACTGTTACTCAGCCCTGCACCCTAACAAAGAAATGCACCCTGAAAGCCTGTGGCACTAAGGTATGGGGGACATCAAAGGCTACCAGACTCAGCACAGACCTAACACTTGAGTTACCTATTTGGAAATGTTAAATGCAGGCCACTGCATTGCTAGATTGTGTGTGTGTGTGTGTGTTTGTGTGTGTGTGTGTGTGTGTTTGTGTGTGTGTGTGTGTTTGTGTGTGTGTTTGTGTGTGTGTGTGTGTTTGTGTGCACGCGTGCACCAGTAGACTCTGGGTCCTTCCAAGAAGCTTTCAAAGCAATCTTTCTCCCCCTTGCCAGAAACAATTAATAGTCCTTTTTTGGTTACCTGAGTTTCTTCCTTCTTGTATAACACAACAGCCACAGGGTTGCCAGGTTTCTTTGAGAAGATGCTAGGGCAATGACTGCAGAGCTTATAAAATTACACAGAACGGTATGTTTGAAAAGATCATTTTCTGTATTCAGCTCTGTGAAAAGCTTTTCCTAAGAGCAGCAACAGTCAGATAAAGGTGACTGCCCACATAAAACAGTTTTAGTAAGGTTTCAGATCCCTTTCAGAGTGTGGGGAAGAGAGAAGGGAGGGGAAAGGACTACCAAAAGGAAAAACAAGTCCACATGCTTTGATTTGGCCTTGGTGACCAGGACAACACACTCTGAGGGTGCCACAGTCAATATTCGCTTCACTGAGCTTCTTATCAGGCTCCAACCCATGGGGAGCAAAGGGCAGAGCTTGGCAGGAGCCCAGGTGCTGTGTGAGGGTTTAGGGTGAGGCCTAGGCTGATTAAGCTGTCCTGGGCCTTTAGGTCAGAGGCTCCCTGCAAAGAGGTCCTTGGAAAAGGCTTACTTGCTGCGAGACCACCTCCTGGGATCCCTGCACCAAAGTTTTCAGGTCTGGAAACTGGCAAATTTTTGTTTGACAAAATATGTGGTTGACGTGCAGGTTTTTCTAAACATGACACAAACCCCACAAGTTATAAGGGGGGAAAGTGGTGGATTTGATTACAAAAATACCACAATCCAAGTTAAAAACAGACTGGGAGAAAATATTTGCGTTATAAGTTACAGACATAGGTTTATATCTATGATATACAAAGAACTCCTATACATCAATAAGGAAGAACATGAAATATAAATGTCCACCAACATGATTTAAGTTGCTCAATGTCACCAATAATTTTTATTAATAAAATGTAAACACCAACTCTTAGGTGCTGATGAAGAAATAGGGGAAGGCAGATCTTGTAGATAAGGGACACTAGATTAAAGAGCTAGAAGACTTGAAAGCTTATCACCTGTCCTATAAGACGCAGCTAATCATTTGCCATGCTTGGGACAATGTCCTAGTTTACATTTTCATGGAAGTTGCATAAAGGATAATGTTGGTCTTGTGTCTCTTGCATCAGGCATAAACATGGCTTCTTATACCTATCCCCCTTCTCAGAGCAGCTCAGAACACTTACCACACCTTTCTCCTTGACCCTCACCTCTCTGGAAGATTAGAAGCAGAAGATTTATTGGATCAACTTCTCAGCTGTGGAATCTGAGCAAACAAAAGGGAAGTGGCTGAGGTAAGACACCCCGGCAGCCCTTGATGAATGTTGCAACTGGTCCGGGGCACTTGCCCTGTCCCCAAGGGGGTCTATGTGTACCACAGGGTCTGCTGTCCAGATGGCTGCATGGGGCATGGGGAGCAGGCAAGGGCTACACAATAGAAAGGTAAGCTGTAAGAAAGTGCACTGACTTTATTTTCAGGCAACCTCGGGTTGGGACTCTACCTCCTATTGCATATGCTGCTGCACGCATTGTCCCATCTTTTTGCATCCTGGGTTCCTCTTCCGTAAAATGGGCACAGTACTCCTCACCTCCCAGTCCCTTGCCTTGCCATTGTCCTTACCGCTCAATTGGACATATTTCAGAGACAGCCTTACCCTGCTGTTACTTAACGGTTTCAGCTCCCCAAACTAGATCACATGACTTCATGGGCTAGAGCTGTGTCTCCGGAGAGGTCAGGGATCCCAGGGAGCTGACAGCACTGGGGCCCTGCCGTCGTCACTTTTGAGCTCGCAGCACCTGGCACACTGTGTTGCACATGGAAGGTACAAAATAATAGCTAGAGAATGAAAGAAGGAAACTATGGATGAGGGAGCCAAGGGTCAGAAAGGTGAAGTGTCCTGCCACAGGCCATATGACCCATTAATACCTGGCAAGCACTGTGCAGTCCACGTTCTTCTTTATCAAGGGCAACTGGAGAGGAGAAAACACAGCTAAGCACACTGGCTCATGAAGTCTCGTGTTTGCCAGGGAAAGTCCCGTTTTACATCGTTTTTTTTCTTATGATTATAATAATAACAATGCCCACTTTTACTATCAAAAGTGTCCCTTTTTTTCTTAAAAATATGAACTGCTTCACGAATTTGCGTGTCATCCTTGAACAGGGGCCATGCTAATCTTCTCTGTATCATTCCTATTCTAGTATATGTGCTGCTGAAGTGAGCACAAAAGTGTCCCATTTTGGATGATACAGTCTCTGTTCTCGCTGTTATGAGGGAGAGTGGATGGAAGGTCTCTGTGTTTCCCTGACTCCATCTACTCTCCCACCCCTCACCTCTCCTGACCTGCCAGAAACACAATTAAAATGTCACTTCATTATCTATTCATTGAAAGCCACACTTGAACTGCACTCCCCACAAAGGCCACCTTCCCCCAGCAAAATCTGCCTCAAGGGTGCCCTCATGGCCTGTGCAATGGGGTGATGGGGTTCTCAGCTGCTTAACTGCCCTCCACTGTATCACCAGCAAGTGGACCAAAGATCCTGCCTCAGCATTCTTAGTGTGCTGAATGATGGGCACCTGCTTGCCAGGCCTGTGCCAAAGAAGCCCTCTACCCACACCCCACTAGCTAACTAGTATCCAGCTTCCTATTCTGCAGGGGCATTTGGGCCTGAACAGGGACTCATCCGTCACAGCTCCTGGGGGGCTGACAGCCTCTCCAGAGAAGGATGCGCAGGCTGAGATGAGAGCTGGGGTCTCTGAGATCCACCCACCTGGAGAAATGCTGGATTTGAGGAGAAGCAGAGAGGTATCATGAACACAGAGAAACTTCCCACTCGGGGAGCTCACCAAAACCAGGGCAGCCTCAGGGATGAGCATCTTCAGACATGTTCAGGAAGGCATGGCTAGGATGTTGGATCAGGGGATGGGGCCAGCCCTCTCACTGGTCCTCAGACCTTTAGAGGAGGCCAGGAGGAGAAAAAGAGCCATTGACACCTTAACAGAGTAAGCAGGTACTCTTGGGAGAGCCCCTCCACACCTATGAAGTCATTCGAAGCCTGGGATCCGGAGGTGCCTCTCCCAGAGCCTTCCTCAGTTCACTCACCTCACTAGGACCACCCCACTCCTCTGCACCTGTCCCTTCTGCACTAACAGACGACAGAGACCCCCACTCCGCCCCTGTACGAGTGCAGAGGCCTCTGTGGTTGCTGCCCAGGCCTTTCATGGGAGTGTGGTACCTTCGCCAGGACTAGCCCTCTCTCTGCCCCACAGGGCAGGGACCCTTCACTTTCTGGTCCCACGAGGAGCTGTGCCCTGGGTTCTGCCTACAGCCTACACTCAACTGTCTCTTACCAGCCGCCTACCTGAAAGTGGGGCATTCAATCTGGAACCTGAGGTTAGCAGGGCCCAATCTGCTGGGCCTGGACCCAGAGACTCCCTTGGCAGTAGAAAAAGATGGCACCAGGTCTCACTTAACTCTTTCTCTGGCCCTGCCTGAGCTCTGGAGCCCCATGGTCCAGTGCTCCCAGCCCTGGCCCAAAGTTAAACAAGAGGACAAAACCCAGCTTGTGACTTCTTCCCCAAGCTGGCTGACACCTGTTTTCCCTAAAGGAGGAACCCAGGCTGGCTTTGGCCATCTCACCCCCTCCTGGAGAGCAATGGGTATGCCACACTGGGCACTCCTTGAGGTCAGGCCCTCAGCCCTCTTTCTTCTGAATTCCTCTCTCCTTCTAGCCGTCACTTCCCCTACCTAGGTCAGGCCCTTCACTCTGGGAAGAATATCCCAGGAATCATCCATCACCAAATTCTAGGAGCTGATCTCAGCAACTACGCGGCTGGAAGGAACCTGGAAAATCCACTGTGCCCATGATGGGAATGACCATTAGTGCCTGGAGGGCAGGGATGCTGTACCCATCCCTGCAGCCCCAGCCCCAGCACAACCCAGACAGACGGCTCTCAACAGAGGCTTCCGGAACTGCGCGTGAGTCCTAGCTTGCTGTCTCCCTGGCTGCCCTGGAGGCTGGCCCAGAGCAGGCACATAGTAGGCATCTGTGAATGAAGCAACAGGTTCCTGCCGGGTCCTAGGTCCTGGGCTGGGCACTCTGACTACTTTATGTGGGGCAACAACCCTGCAAGGTAGATACCATCATCCTATTGAATGGATGAGAAAATGGAGGCTGAGACAATGTAAGTGGCTTCCCTGAGGCCACTTTGCAAGTATCAGGCCAGACTTCAAGCTTAATCCTTCCAGTATCTGAAGCCTTGAAAGCTCCCACTTTCCTCTAGTTCTTGAACATGCCATTTTCCTCTTCCCAAGATGTTTCCAGACGGGAGCGGACAGTTAGTTTACTTCAAGTTTTGCTAGTTTTCTATTCCTACATTGTGATTTGAACAGTCCTGCTGTGTTTAGGATGTTAGACCCAAACCTGACTAAGAAAATCAGTAGATCCCCTCAAAGTCCAGGAAACTCATGATGATTAAGCTTCCACTCCACGTCAGGCCCCACACCAACTGAAAAGGTTTATGTAGATTATCTCATTTCATCTTGACATCAACTCTGGGAAGTGGCTGTTATCATCTCCATTTCCCCTAGTTTGGCGAAATTTCTTAAAGTCCTGCAGTGGTTTCCCAGGACCTTCAGGATAAAATCCAAACTCCTCCCAGCCCACTTTTCTAGCACCACACCACTACTAACTGGGCTAGTCCCCTCATGGATGGACTGCTTCTCCCACACAGTCTCAGGGTCTACGATACGTACCCCCTTTCCATCCATTCAACTTGTATCTTTCCAAGGCCTGGCAAGTCCTTCTTCTCCCCAAGGAAGAGTAGGCAGTGGTGAGAGGCAGGTGAGGCCCTAGGGCACCACACTTAAGGAGGCACTCACTGTCAGGTGCCAGGCCTGCACTTGCACGCCCCTGAGAGTGAGCACCTCTTTAAATTTTACATGGAGTGCTCACTCGCCTCATCCTTGTCCTGGCCCTGCCCCAGAGACTCAATGCCCAACCCAAAGGACCTCTCCCTCCTCCGAAGTCCACAGCCCTTCCTAGTGGGTCCTGTCACTGGACTGTGTCACGGGGACTGATCTTGATGCCTCGTGTGAATGTCCATCGCTACAGGGCAGAGACCACTTGTCCCCTGTCCCGATCCTAAAATCAACAGGGCTTGCTCCAGCTTCCAGACTGGCTCCCCATCTGCCCTTCCTCCTTCATCCTCCACCCCATCAACCTGGAATTCCAATTCATCTTTTAGAATCTATATGAAAATTATGGTTTAGCATTGTATAGCCATTCAAAATTACGTTTCCACATGGGTGAATTCTTCTATAACCTGGCTAACCTGGCTACAAGAAGAAAAGATTAGATAATTTGACTATACAAACAAATTTATATGACAAATCCCATAAGTAAAGTCACAAGCAAATAATAAACTGGGAGAAAATATTTGTCACATATATCATACACAAAGGGCTAATGTCACTAGTATATAAAAGATTCTTAAAAATGGAGGGGCAAAGAACCAAAAAACCCAAAAGCAAATGGACAAAAGATATAAACAGATAATTCACAAAAGGCAATATTAAAAATGATCATTAAACATGAAAAAATTTTCAACTTCACTCATAATAAAATAGGTAAAAACTAAAATTACAGTGAGATACCATTTCTTACCAGTGAGATTGGCAAGAATTCCAAAACTTGACAATAGCGTCTGTTGGCAAGGTCGTGGGAAAACAGGAATGCAAACTGACACAACCCCACGGAAGGGAATCTGGCAACACCTAACAAAACTACATCCTCTTCAACTTGATAATCCCATTTTTAGAATCCCAAGCATATGAAACACACATGCACAAGCATTGTAGCATTATTTGTAGTTGCAAAATATGAGAAGCCACCTAAGTGGTCATCCGTAAGAGAGCAAGTGAATAAACCATGATATACACACACAATGGAGTATTATGCAGCTGTAAAAAAGAGTGAGGAAGACCTCCATGGACTGATATGAAGTGATTGCAAGGAAATATTATTGAATGAATAAAGCAAAATGTAAATACATCTAAATCTATATCTATCTGTCGACCTATCTATCTATATATAGTGCTACCTTTTCTGTAAGAAAGTGGAAATAAGACAACATATAATTTTGCTTCTCTTTATACAAATAAATAGATGCATAAGAAGAAAACAAATTGATTACCTACAAGGAAGCAATGGGTTACAAAGCAGAGTGACATATCTCCAACTATACCTTTCTGTATAGCTTGACTTCTGAAAGCATGTTAATGTCCTACATATTTTTAAAAATTAAATTAATAAGAATAAGAAGGAAAAAAACCCCTCAAACTGAAAAAAAAGGAACCTAACTGTAGTTCAAATAAAGACTATAACCACCCTGAAGGACAGAAAAAATCAGGAAGGAAAGACTAATCCTAGTAATTTATGAACATGGCATGGTGAGGTGGGGATGAAGGGAAGGAGGTTTGTTGGTTGTAGTGATTTGGGTGAAACAATTCTGAGAGTATTTTCCATGTAATATAGGATGAGCAAATGAGTGAATTTTGTTGACAGTTTGGGGAGCCCAGGTTTCACTGCTGAAGAAGGACATGCAATTATGAGAGGGGAAGGCAGGAAACAACCCTGTAGAGATGGATTGGAATTAGAGGTATTGGTGTGGATTCACGATTTCTAAAATACAAATATGTAAGTGTATGTGCATGTGTATGGGTGAATAGTGTGTGGATGTATAGGTATATGGATGCATGTATTTCCTAGTTTTGTCCCCTGAAAGGGCCAAGGTGCAAAGATACACAGCAATGAGCAAACCCAGATCTGGGTGTCTAATACCATTCCTCGATAAAAGGAACCAGAGCCCCCCAGAGAAATGACTGATTCCAGGGCTGGTGCAGGGTAGGTGCAAGATAAGCCTGGAAATCTCTTCTATACCAGAAAGTAAGAACATACTCAAAATAGGGATAGTGGTGTATCAAAATATCATAGGTGAGAAATTCTAAACCATTGGAAAAACCAGAGTTCATCATTCTATGCAGATAAGATATAAATACATTCTATTGCTTACAGTAGAATGCCAAGGGTCCATTGGCAAGAATGGAGGCAGTGCTGGAGTTGGAAATGCATCATTGTGCAATCTCGTGTTAATGATTGGATGAGCCAAGAATCATCAATGGGTGCTACATCTAGGGAGAGACCGATGAGGAGCAGGGTAGTGCATGGTTTTAAAATGTCTCCCCATAGACCACTTGCTAGTTCCAAGGCAGAAAAAAAAAATCATCCCATAATGGAGAAATCAGACACTGCCTGGACTGAGAGATCAACATTAACATCACCAATGAGGGCCTCCTGATGATGACCTGAGAAGAACTAAGAGGGCTTATGCAGGGTTCTGGTCAAGAATACAAAACCTGGATCTCATCATGAGGAAACATCAGACAAATTCAACATGAGGGATATACTGTATTACAAATAAGTGGGGGCATTGTATTCTTCAAAGATGTCCATGTCATAAAAAACAAAGAAAGGCTGTGAAAAGGTTCCAGATTAAAGGAGATAAAGAGACACAACTAAATGCCATATCCAACCCCAGATGAGATCTACTGGAGGGGAGAAATGCTGGGGAAAACATTATGAAGTTAACTGACAAAATAGGGATACAAAGGATAGATTAGATAAAAGTGTTGTATAAATGTTAAATGTATTGATCAACCATGCTATGATTATGTCAGAGAATATGCCTATCCTTGGGAAGCACATGCTGAAGTATGAAGGGGTGAACTTACCCTCAGATGGTTCAGGAAGAACACGTGTGTGTGTGTGTGTGTGTGTGTGTGTAAGAGAGAACACAAATGATTAAGCAAGTGCTGTAAAATGCTAACAGCAGATAAATCTGAGATATGAGAATATAAGGATATTCTCTGGATAATTTTTATGTTTGCAGTCTCTCTGTAATTTAAAAATTTTCCCAAATAAAAAACGTAAATGTATGTTCCAATATTTGAAAGATGTTCTCTTATTTGTAGGAGTGGACTCTCCTCAGCCAGGGGACTGCCAGCAGGCAGCCAGGCCAGGGAGGAGTTCCTAATCAAACCCATCTGGGTTCAGTGTGTGGCTTTGGAGAAGTGACTTGACCTCTCGTGTCTCTGCACCCTCCTCTGGGGCCATGCCCACCTCATGGTCTTGGAACAATTAAAAGAGATGATGCCTGCAAGTACTTGGCCCAGGCCCCCTATAGGGTGGGCTGGACATCTGTGGGAGCTATGACTTCACTGGCGGTGTTTTCATCAGCATAAACCCCTTTAGGGCACGGAGCTGAGAGCTGTCTACATTTCCAAGAGCCACTTCTGGTCTGGAGCAGGACCGCGAGCCAAGAACAAGCAGCACCAGCTGGAGGGTGGCTTCTACCAGCAAAGTGGCCCCCTCCCCCTCCTGTTTCACCCTCAGGCCTCAGCTTCTAGAACTCAGGCCCTCCTGCTCTCCGCCTTGACCACTTGCCCTCATCTGCAAAAGCCTTTCCTTTCGGCTGGCACTTCTTCAAGGCCCCCTCCTGGTGACTCCTGTGGCACCTTGCTAGAACTATTCTAGTCCCCTCCTTCAGCTCCTCCTCTCTGGGTAAGGGACCCGAGGTGGCATTTCAGTGTGGATTCATTTATGGCCCCATTTTTCCTCTTCCAGGGAAACCTTTTGTGACAGTGCCATCATTCTTGTGTTCCTGGCAAAAGGAACTATAATCCCTGGTCAACAGGAAGGTGTGTACATGTGTGTGTATACACGTGTGTGTGTTTGTGTGTGTGTCTGTGAGCTGTGGACTTTCTTGGAGGCCATGACATCAGCCCTTAGGCCAGGCCTGGCGTGTTGAGAACTTGGGTCCACCTTGGGGCCAAGGCCTATGCTGTTGTTTTCCATTTGCCCCTCCCACCCCACTCCCCTCTTCTTGTGCCCCGGGAGGCCGACCCCTGCAGACACAGCAGTGGGCTCCCTTGCCTCTGGTCTCGTGTCAGCTCAGCCTGTAGGGCCCTAAGTGGAGAATGGAGGGAGTTTGGGGTTTGGGATTGGGGTGTTTAATGCCTTGTATTCCTTCCTTCAGGGAGGCCTCAGATTGGCTGTATCTTTGGACCAGAGGCCACGGCCTGGGTAAGGTGGCCCCTCCACCTCACCCTCACTGTCTCTGCTTCCAGCAGCCCCTCCCTCTCCTTGCCCCTTTAGTGCCCCCGGGTGTAACAGCTCCCTGGTGTTCACAGCCCTGGGGTACTGCACTGGGTCTTGAGAGTTCCCTGCACCTGGCACTGGCCTTTGAACTCAACTCTCCAAATTGTCTACAAACTGGAGTTTGCCACCTGTTTCCTGCCAGGCTCCTGACCCATGCAGACCCCTGTGGAGGGAGGCAGTGCCCTCTCCCTTAAATGTATTTGGTACTTGTCTGCCCGGGAGGCCTCACATTGCCATGCTCAGGGAGGGCATCTCAGGGAGGGCATCTGCCGCAAAGCCATTCACACTGCAGAACAAAAGCAAGGGCTGCCACGTCGGGCCTCTTCTGCCTGCTGCTTCTTGTTCCAACTTCATTTCATCTTTTCATAAGTTACTGTTCTGTGAGAAGCATTACAAGAAGGAAATTAAAAGAGAGAAAAGTTGGTGGAGGAATACCTTTCTTTCTTTTTTTGGTTTAAACCTTTTGTTATGATCGCTTTAGGAGCCTGATCCAACTAGAGGGACATGTGGCAGAATATGTTCTTCAAAATTAGGGCTCTTTATTATTCATTCTATTAAAATCAAAATATTAGCTGATGCCTGTCGCATCATCAGAGCGGGTCTGACAACTTCTCTGATGCATTGTCTACTTGAAAGTAAAGACGAAGGCCTTTCATGTGGAAGCCTCTATCAGGTCCATTCTGTTCTCCTGCTTGCAATGACAGAAAAACCCTGGCCTGCTCTGTGTCTGAGATGCTGACAGATCCAGGGCAAAGCAGTGGAGCCCATCATGTGTCCCATTGTGCCAGGGCCCTCTGGGCAAGGCTGCCTCTTCCGGGGCCCTACCTTTCCCCCACCAAGGGTGGCCATGGAGCAGCAGGAAGACCCCTCCTTGTCCTATGAGTGTGGCTTCTCATACTCATTGATTTTGAAGTGGGTGGAGGGAACAATGCCAGACACCAGCACAGGCTTAAAGATCAAACTACCTTGCCATTTCCTTGGATGCCCTCTGCTGCCTTTACCTCTGGAAGAAATACCACAATGCAGATAATTCCATTTCTCCAGCAGGAACAAACCAATCTGGCTGTGATGCTCTGCTCTAGAGCCACCCAGAGGTTGTCCTGGTGATGTCTTCAATTGGGGCCCTAGGTAAATAGAGAAGTTCTTAGCTCAACAGAGGCTTGTCTTTTCTGAGGACGGTGGGTGGGACGAGAGTCCCCAACCAATAAGGGATCCTGAATGGCTGAGCAAGGCTTGTGCCTGGTGGCTGAGTTACACAGCAGATGAATGCATGTCACTTGGGGGCCTTCCAGCCGGCTGTGGAGAAAGACTCTCCTACGCTGGATGTGGGGAATGTGGGTGCTGCAGGTGGTCAAGGAGGCAGAGATTCCTGGGGGCTGGGTGGGCTTCCCAGGGCTGGTGGGATTGGACAGGTAGTTAAGCACCAGGAAGGAGAGAAAAGAGGGAATAGCCAGGAGGAATGTGAGTGACAAGTTTGGAAGCCAGGGTGGGAGACCATGGTCTCGGGTGGGACAGGAAAGGAGCATCTGTTGGGGGAGTTGTCAGAAGTCAGGCTGGAATGCCCTCGACTGCAAGGAAGATATTTCTATCTCCTTCCTTCCTTCCTTCCTTCATGCCCTCGACTGCAAGGAAGATATTTCTCTCTCCTTCCTGCCTGCCTGCCTGCAAGGAAGATATTCCTCCCTCCCTCCCTTCCTTCCCTTCCTTTCTTTCCTTGGGGGAGTGGTCAGAAGTCAAGCTGGAATGCCCTTGACTGCAAGAAAGATATTTCTCCTTCCTTTCCTTTCCTTTCCTTTCTCCTTCCTTCCTTCCTTCCTTCCTTCCTTCCTTCCCTGTAAGGAAGATATTCCTCCCTCCCTCCCTTCCTTCCCTTCCTCCCTTTCTTCCCTGCAAGGAAGATATTTCCCCTTCCTTCCTTCCTTCCTTCCTTCCTTCCTTCCTTCCTTCCTTCCTTCCTTCCTTCCTTCCTTCCTCCCTCCCTCCCTCCCTCCTCCTCCCTTCCCTTCTCCTTCCTTCCTTCCTTCCCTCCCTGCAAGGAAGATATTTCTCCTTCCTTCCTTCCTTCCTTGCTTCCTTCCTTGCTTCCTTCCCTCCATCCCTCCCTCCCCCCCTCCCTCCCTCCCTCCTTTCCTTCCCTGCAAGGAAGATATTTCTCCTTCCTTCCTTCCTTCCTTCCTTCCTTCCTTCCTTCCTTCCTTCCTTCCTTCCTTCCTTCCTTCCTTCCTTCCCTCCCTCCCTCCTTCCTCTCCTCCTTCCTTCCTCCCTCCCTCCTTCCTTCCATTTCCTTGAGCAATCCTAAATTCAATATTAATCTCCCTAGACCTATCTTGTTGATAAATGTTGATTTCCCCAGCACACCTGTTCATATTTCAGATGGAAATATATTATAAAATCACACCATTCGCTGGTGATTACCATGGTAATCAGGCACGTTCAATGACAGGCCAGCACTCCTCTTGAAGACAAGGGTCTGGAGATAGAAGCTTTCACGTCACTTATGCCATGCCTGGGGGGAGAGGGAAATGAAGCAGGCATGGGTGGTGTTTGGGAGGGATGGTTTCCTTCTCTGGGGAAGTCTTGGCAGACAGCACAGCCCCAAGGGCCCAGGAGGGCTCTGCAGGGTGATGGGGGGTGGGCCAGACGAAGGCAAGTAAGTGGGAGGGCAAGGCCTGCATACCTTGGTGTTCTAAAGTGTATATACAGCTAGCAACACTTTTACAGGATCCATGGCAAGAGATCTGAGCTACCAGGATCAGGTATCTTAGTCAGAATATCATTCAACCTCCCACCAGGTATAGGAACAATCTCTACAGCCTCCTAGAACATCACAAAGATATAATTATTATTACTGCTTCTCTCTATAATAGGATTATGGTTTAGGGTCTGATGAAAGCCCAGGCTGTTTGGATGGTATTATTTAGTCCTGACGCAGTTCATTTTAAGTTTTCTAACCAGATTGCTTGGCTTCAGATTCCAATTCTAGCACTTACTGGCTGTGTGACCTTGGACAAGCTACTTAACTCTCTGTTACTTTTCACTTGTAAAAAGCAGATAGTATAAGTTTCTAATGCATAGGACTGTTGTGAGGATTGTTAATTAATAAATGTAAAATGGTTGAAATAGTGCCTGCTACAGAGTAGCTGCTTAGAAAGGTAAGTCACTGAGATCCTTGAGTCACCCCTATATTTTCATAGAAGAAGGAACTGAGGCCAAGCCATGGGGCAAGCAGGTAACGAGGACTGGACTGGACTGCACTCTGAGTTAATGCTGTTTATATGACACTCAATCCCCTTGCTCTCTAAGGCTAAGGAAAACTTCCATGGAGGAGTGCTGTGAGCTGAGCAGTGCATAAGAAAAGAGCGTGGGAATCAGCATTTTACCACGTGGCAGACCTGCCTGGGCTGTAGCAGAGCCTCCCCACTCAGTGGACGAGGGACAACAAGGATCAAAGGTACAGCCAGTATCCTGGACTTTGCACAAACATTGCCTCACCTCCTTCTCCTGATACCTCCATGTTATCCTTTCTGAACAAAGAGGTGACTGAGGCCCCAAGAGCCCAAAGCTGCATGACAATGATGGCAAATCAGGACTGGAACCCAGACCCCCTGCCTCCCCACCCACAGCTCTTCCAGCTCCCTTCCCAAATATATCGGCTTGTTGGCCTCTAGCTGTCCTGTTTGCTACCCAAAACTAGGACCTGGTCCACCTTCTCAAGCCCAGTCACCCCCTTACTCCCACTGAAGCCCTAGAATCTTAGGCCTAGTAGGGGTTGCAGGTCCCAAAGTACTCACATCCTTAAAGGATATAAACATCTGTAGGCTTCAGCCACCCCCACAATTGCCTATACATGTTAGATGTGTCTAATAAAAACAACCACTACAGTAGCTGCATTTATTGCTTACTCTGTTTTAGGGTCTATGCTACCTTCTCCTTTTAATATGATGATATTCGCCATTAATTGAATTATTTTACATTGCACCAGACATGATATAATCCAAACCAGGCCAGGAGCTGCGGGCTCTGTATTACAGAACCCACCCCACCAGAGGCAGCTGACAGGCCATTATTCTGTGTCCTGCAAACTCTGTGCAGTGATAAGGAAACTCCACCAATTTGATGCTTTATCTGGTTGCAGGTTGAGGAAAGATATTATTTCAATCAAGATAATGATTCTATTTCTTGAACGGAAATGAGATTTTTTTTTTCATTGCCTCATGGGGGTGCCACCAAAATCTGTCTTGGGGCTGGAACAGGTCATGAACAAGTTAGAGGATTTTCTTGTAACCTGAGAGAGAGTGTAAACATAAAGGAGAACTGAAAGAAGGGAGCTTGCTTGCAAGAGAAAAACATATCTGCCAGGCCTACACGATTACAAAATAAGCTCAATTTGGAAAATTTATACAAGCATTGAACAGAGCCTTCAAGACCAAACTTCAGAAGATAAGCGCCCAGTGTGAGCCCCACAGCCTGGAATTCAAGTGAGGTAAATGGCCTCTAAAGGCCATGATGATACCAAAGATGCACAGAGGAGACTCAGCTATGACAGGACCTTAGACGTCTTCTAAGCCTGCTGTCAGGCGGTGTGGATCAGCTGTGTAACTGTGCTGACAGATGACCTAGCTCCTGTTTCAGCCCCTTCTACCAGAGGGGGCTTACCACCAAAAGAACCCATTCCATCTTGGACCAGATCCTATGTTGAGAAAGTACCTCCAAATTATAGTCAAGTCACTTCATAAAAGGAAACCACAGTGAAAATTCACACGGTGCTGACAATGCAGGAAACTGAAATGCACTTTGGAAACAGAATACACGACATGCAAATGACATCAGATGATAAATGCAGGGAGACCTCAATAATTTGCACTAAATAGTGAAGTTAGTGAAATTTTAAATTATTTTACATATTTGGGGATTCCAGGGGCTGTCACGCAGTATCTCAAATAATTTGCTTTAAATAATAATTTAAATTGTATGTATAATTTGCTTTAAATAATAATTATTTGCAATTAGAAATAAAAATAATTTATTATTTGCAATTAGAAGTAAAAGTAATTTACAATTCCTGTATCAATTGTTTATATAGTAACTCTAAAGAGTTTGAAAACGTTTGTAAAGTTCTTATGCATTTTAAACATTCCACGGAGAGCTGAATCAGGCTATTAATTGCTCCCTCTCCAAAGAAAAGGCCTATTTCAGTTCAATCCCTTCTGGAATAACCCCAACTGCTGACTCTAAAGACCCAAGAAGGTGGCACCTTTCTATACTGCATCAGATTCACCAAAATTTTGGAATCTAAACCACAATGTTGTTGGGTGCAGACTATCATTGGAAAGTAACACAAAACTCTGGCAATATTGGTTGTCTCTAGGACAGGAGCCTGCTTGAGGCCAGAGGTAGAGAGGAGACTTTTTACAATATACCTTCTGGTACTTTTGAATTTAGAGCCATGAGATGATAGTGTCTGTTAAGAATAAAATTCCAGTTAAAAAAGCACATGCTATTTTCAGTTAAAAAAACAGACTTCGGCATTGATTTCTATTTTAATACTTATACTCCCAAAATACAACCTTACTGCAATGAAAATTACTGCCAGGTCAGTGAAAATGACATGTGGCTGTCTTGACAATAGTGGTGCTCGCAGGCATGAGAATAAAAGCAACTGATGCTCTGTCCAGGTCTCTGTACGTGCTGGGGGTACCCAGTCCCCAGCTGCTGAGTGTGGCACATAGCTTTCACTCATGACATTCTTGGATCCTTACTCTTGGTAAAGGTGATGCTTTGGAGGCTGCACCACCAGCTATACTCTGGGGGCAGCTGCTGATAAACAAGGGGACACACAAGCCCTGCCCCCTGCCTCCAAGTCAGACATCACTGTAGTGCAGTTGACGTGGACTAGACCCAGGAGACCTGCCTTGAGACCACATTCTCACTCAGCTCTTGCTTCTTTATCCAGCTTCCCTCTCTCCTTGACAAGTGTTTCCTAAGAGCTCTCCCTGGATGCATCACATCCCACTGAAACCTGATTCAGGCTCTGCTTCTAGGAAGCCCAACCTAAGTCAGTCACCAGTGGCTCAAAATGAAGCCCTCCAGCATCTTTTCAGAGGGTGGTCCCAGGAGTTGGAAGCCATATGAGCCTTCTTCCTTGAAGGCAGCACCATAACCACCTTCCTGCCTCACCGAAGACCACCAGTCTGACATTATATGGCCCACGAAAGCCAGCAACAGCAAAACACGAACATCCAGAACACAGAGAGTTCCGACAACCGGACCCCGTGGGGCAGCACAATTACTCTTCTTCCCCAGGATGAATAAGCAGGAGGCAAGGGCTGAGCCAAAAGGGCCTGTTGCATAATCAGAGCGATGTCCAGTTATGTGCAGTGGAAAGTCAGTGTGGACGTCATAGGCAGCTCTACCACTTACTAGCAGAGCAAACTAGAGCAAATATTGAACGATTCTGAGCCTCAGTTTCTTCATCTGCAAAACGGGAATACTGGACACAGCCTTTGTAAAGCACCTATGAGGCAGTACCATCAAGTGTGCTGCAAACTGGTCATGCAATGTGAATACTGGCTGTTGTTATGGAGATTTAGAACTAGCTACCTTCTCCTGCTTGCTTGGGACAAATATTAATTAATCATCATTAAATAAATAAATCCCAGTACAGTACCTAGAGCTCCCTGTGTGAGAAGCGGTTCTGGGGAAAAGCAAGCGGACAATTGGGAGTGCTGTATTGGTGACTGTCCACCAGGAGCTCAGGATGTGGTCCCATTAGTGGCCTCACAGGGCTCTGGTGGCCCTTGGCTGCAGCTGTCTGGAGAAGTTTCTCTCTCTCTCTCTCTCTCTCTCTGTGTGTGTGTGCATGTCTGTGTGTGTGTGTCTTATTCTCTCTCTCTCTCTGAGACAAAGGGAATATCTCCAATGTAGATTTCCTGTAATCTACTCAGTGTATAGACTGATCTCCAGTACAACCTCAAGTTTGTGAAAAATTTATGCAGTGATTTTCATGTCATAGAGTGGCCCACAAACTGGCAGAAACTAAATTTTATTTACATAGGTGAAGAATCCTTTATTCCATCCTGATTCTTTGCATCTGGACCATTCCTGAAGCCATGCCAAGCCCTCCAGCACCTGGCCCTGTCCAACCTCGCCAGCATCTTCTCCCTTCACACCCTCAGACCCATGCCTACGCCATCCTCCATGTAGGCATCTACCCATTCCTTCTATGGCCTCCCTCTTCCATCAGTCCAGTTCAAGCCTCTCCTTCTCCAGGAAGTCTTCCCTAACTATTTCCCATCCCCAGCATTTCTGCCCGGGCCATGCCAGCCAGAGCTGGCGCACACACCTGGTCATAAAGTTCTTTGTCTCATGTGCAGGTGTCTTCTCTTCCCACACTGGACTGAAAGCTCCTCCAAAACAGAGACAATGCCTACTGCTTCTCGTGGATTTCCTAGAGCCTCCAGGTGCTGCCTGGCACCTGGTGATTAATGACATTCTCAGATTGATTAATGGATTGGTTCCTGTGACTGCACTTAGTTTAACATACTGTTAAATGGCCTCTATGAGAATTTACTGTTCTGAATAGGGAGTCAACCTAGCAGCAAACTTAGAATTGTACAAACTGTTTGTGGCCCCAAGTGAAAAAAAAATGCAAATCTCTCTTTTTTCTAGAGTCCTGCTCTCCCGCACAGCAATCAAGTCAAGGGAGTGACTCTTTCACGAGCCAGTGGGAACATTCTCCACTTAGAGGACAGAGCCAGGGTTCAAACCACCCTCCTTCAACTCAATGCCTTACATTCCTGGCTTCAGCCCCACCCCGAGGGAGGAACCTTCCAGAAGAAGAACCAAAAGCCGATCCCATCCAGGTCATGCTCTTTTCCTCTAACAGGGAAATCCAACCACTTCCCAGGAACATTGTTAAGCCACAGAACTAAAAAAAGCAAAATTCATACTCACAAGCACCGACGCCTTAGTTTTAAATTTCAGGACACCAGTTTTTTCGCAAATCGGCTCATTTCCTGCAAAGAGAAGAAAGGGACGGAGAATCATATTAGCATCTGCTCTGGGTATCCTCAGCAGTTTCCTGGCCGACCTCAGGCTTCTGCACCTTCTCTGTGTTCTCACTCCCAGCAGCATTCTCCCCTCCCCAGGCACACCGCATGCTAGTTGGGTGGGCGCCCTTCGCTCCTCGCAGGATCCCACCCCTCCAGGCCCGTGGGCTCAGCTCGCGCCGCCTCCCTCTCCCTCCCCGGCGCTGTGCCAGTCTCAGATTGACCACTGCCTCCAATTCCCTGAAGGCGTCCCGGCTTCTTCCCACTCCGGAGTGAGGCCTCCACTTCTGTAGCATGGGGTTGCCTAGCAACCCTGCGCATGCAGCTCGGAAGGCCTTCCTAAATTGGACCTCACAGCACAGGGCATCTCCTTGTACAGCTGCCTGCATCTTAACAATCTGGCTCTGAATAATAACACAATGGTAATTGCATTCATGGACCCCAAACTACATTTAAATAATGTTCAAGAGCTGACACAAACCAACAAAGGCCAGAAAATGCATCGTGGAGGTTGACTGTGAGGCCAGGCAGGAACGTTCGGGGCGGGAGGGAGTTGACACCAAAGACTTGAGTTAATGACAACGCTAACCTGAACTGTGAATTCTCCTGCATTTCGCTTGAGTGTGTCACCACTGTAATGTGTTGTAATGTGAGTCTGGGCAATTAACGCCCAGAGGCAGTGATGCTTCAAGACAGGATGCCCTTTAGTTCTGCTGATGCATACGTGGATTTTTGGAGGGAGTCGGGAAGTGGGGAGCTACTTGGACAGGAGGGGAGACTGTTCATGAGTGATTTTACTTGGCTTTTACAATCGTGGCTAAATCCATTTTCGAAGATGGGGGAAAGAACTTACCAAGCAAGGGCACAAAGCATTTGCTACCTCAGCGAGGGACAAATTCGACATGACTGATGCACTTGAGGATAAGAAGTGAAGGCAAAGAGGCCTTGACACTGGCCGAATGCAGACTGAGCAGCCTAGCTCGGAATGGGGAAAGGGGTGGGTGCGAGAGGCCAGCTTCGATCTGTGTCCCTGGCAGAGGATACTGTGCAGCTCTGCTCAAGAGAGGAGGGTCTTAGCACACAAGCAGTGGCAAGCTGGCAATCTGCTCCTTGTGGAGCCTTAGCAGGGAGGGCCGGCAGATCAGCCCTAATCATTTGAAAGCTGGAAGCACTTTGTTTTTAAAAAGCTCAATCCTCCTGCAAGGGTCTGGGGCAGATATCTGTACATCCATGTTCATCAGCACTGTTCACAATAGCCAAAACACGGAGGCAAGCCAAACGTCCACAGGGAGAAGAATGGATAAACAAATGTGGTATATACATGCAGAAGAATTTTATTTAGCCTTAAAGTGGAAGGAAATTCTGATACAGGCTACAGCATGGATGAACCTCCAGCCCATATGCTAAGTGAAACAAGTCAGTCACAAAAACACAAATACTGTATGATTCCACTTATATGGATTTAACTTCTCTAGGTATAGAGAAGTTAAATCTATAAAGACAGGAAGTAGAAGGCTAGGCGTGGTGGCTCATGCTTGTAATCCCAGCACTTTGGGAGGCCGAGGCGGGCAGATCATTAGGTCAGGAGATCGAGACCATCCTGGCTAACATGGTGAAACCCTGTCTCTACTAAAAATAAACACACACAAAAATTTAGCAGGGCGTGGTGGCGGGTGCCTGTAGTCCCAGCTACTCGGCGGAGCTTGCAGTGAGTCGAGATGGCACCACTGCACTCCAACCTGGGCAACAGGGCAAGACTCCACCTCAAAAAAAAAGACAGGAAGTAGAATGGTGGTTGCCAGGGCTGGGCAGGGAAAGGAGAATGAGGAGTTATTGTTTAATGAGGATAGAGCTTCGTTTGAAAAGATGAAAAAGTTCTAGGATGGATGGTGGTGATTGCACAATGGTGTGAATGTACTCAATGAATTACACACTTAACAAATGGTTAAAATAAAAATCACCCTGCAACAATAGCACAGCATACACCTCCACACTGTTTCTCTGCAAGACTTCAGTCCGTCTTCATTTTGGAAGTCAGAGTGGCCTGTGTCATTCACAAGCTTGGACAGGGAGACTCGCTAGGACCAAAGGACATAGTGGACAGTGTGACTGGGCCAGGGAGCCTGTATTAGTCTATTCTCACACTGATAATAATTACCCAGACATGCCCGAGACTGGGTAATTTATAAAGGAGAGAGGTTTAATTGACTCACAGTTCTGCATGGCTGGGGAGGCTTCAGGAAACTTACAGTCATGGTGGAGGGGGAAACAAACACATCCTTCTTCACATAGTGGCAGCAAGGAGAAGTGCAGAGTGAAGAGGAGGAAAAGCCCCTTTATAAAACCATCGGATCTTGTGAGAACTCACTCGCTACCACAAGAGAGGTACAGGGGAATCCGGCCCCATGATTCAATTATCTCCCACTGGCTCCCTCCCACAGAATTTGGGAATTATGGGAGTTACAATTCAAGATGAGATTTGGGTGGGGACACAGTCAAACACTATCAGAGCCCATGGCTCATAAGCATCGTGTTTGTGCAATGTGGCCTCAGAGAGAGCGGTCTGAGCACTGAGAGACAGGATTCTTCTGTTCCCACCTCTTGAAATCCAAACACCATCACCTTCCAGAACTCAGCCTCCTTCCGCTTAACCAGTCCTATCCCTGTGTCCCCTGCCTGCTCTCCCCGCTGGGAACCTGGGCCCTTATTAACTCTCATTGTTACCCTTTGTTCACCTCATGGCCCCCCTTTCTAGGGGACTGTGCCCACCATCTGACCTAATCTTGCTCTTTCTACTGGGTCCACATCAAAGTCCACCTCCCTCATCAAGCCTTCCAGATCCCTCCCAGTTGCACTTTCTCTGAATGCCACAGCCTGTAATCAATCACTTGCTTCGGAACTATCTTATGTTCTTGTCTGAAAATCTGGTCTCTTCTAATAAGTCCCTGAAAGGAACCCTGAGCAATGATTATTGCTAACAGTTTTTGTCTACCACAGGCTGTAGCTCAGGGCTGAGCATACCATGGCTGCCAGATTGCCTTGCCTCCTTTCTAAGGGAATTCTAACCATAGCTCCCTTGCCTAGGGCACAAAGCATGACTGCTGGCTGCAGTGCCCTGGAGCTAAATATTCCAGGCGGATGTTCAGTTCCTTCCAGTCACTTAGAGGTGTAACTCAATGTGTGCAATAAACAATTGAGCATTTACAGATTTTATTAATTTGGAAAGGTCATTAGAGCTAACAGCTTCTCCAAGTGACAGTGAATAAATAGCATGGGTAATTTTTTTCTATGCCCTGGATTTTTTTTTCTTGGAATGTACTTTCAGCCTAAAAAATAATGTTACAAGTAAAAAAGAAAAACTCCAGGCCTTGGAGACAGGGGGAGACTGACAGGAGTTCTGGACAAGCCTCGTCCCCTCTGTCTTCCCATCTGCAAAACAAAGGGTGGTCTCAAAGGTTCTTCCAACTTAGGAAAATAAAATTATGATTCGATTTTAAGAATGTGAAATTAGCTAGTGACCTTCCAAGTTAGCAGTTACTGCCTCTCCCCCACCCATCCTTCCAGATGCCCCTCGCCTCTGGATAGATACGGCATGAATTCATGCCTCTGCAGCCAGAACAAGGTTCTTAATCATTTCAGGTGCCTTCCCAGGCCCTGACCTGGGTGCTCTCAATCCCGACGACCTGGCTCGCCTTGCTCTCTTTAGATCATTAAGGAATACTCAAGACGAATGACTTGTTTTCTCAAATCTCCAAAAATGGATGGAAAGGGGCAGGAGGGCATCATCCAACCTCTGCCTCTCCAGTCCTTGGCTCGGTGACCAGCCAGTGCTGTCTGTCAAGGGCTGGCCTCTGCGGGACAGATGCTCCTGGCTCTTCCCCACAGGCGAGAAATGGAAGCAGCATTCAGGGAGTGGAGTGGAGGGGCTCTGGCTGCAGCCTGCTGTCGTGGGGAGAAACACTTGGCCCTTGACCAGAGTGCTGTTCGCCAAGGCTTTTCCTGACATCCTTTTCTCTCCATATCCTCATTGGTCCCTCTTCTCTCTGCCTTGGGTGCGGGCAGATGCTGGGAAGACGGGAGTGCAATGTCTGTCTGTGACTGTGTGGCCACTAATGCCCCCACCTCCAGACTGCCTGGGATTATCAGGAGCAAGAAGACTGAGTATGAATCAAGACTCTATAAGTAACAACATTAATACTAATCTTAACATTACTCATTGATATTAATTATATGATGGTTTATGTTTAAAGAAGTATTTTCCCATGTATGTATCAGGTAGGTAGAATAGATTCAACACATTTGTTGAGTACCTGCTGGGGATGCAGATATGAAAAGGTGTGAGTCCTGCCTGCCAACTCCTTGCAGGAGGGTTATAGACAAGATGATGGAGGCACAGAGGAGTTGAGCAATTGTCTTAGCGCCATCCAGCTAGCAGACACTGAAGCAGTGCTCAAACCAAGCCCATGAACTCAGGGGCCCTTTGCAACTGTACCTATGTGACTTGTGAGTTTAGTATGAAATTTAGCCTGCATAATGTCATTCAGAAGGGACCAGCCACTAGACAGGATGGTTTGGGGACAGTGGGATTTTGTGCCTAGAATGAAACAATGACCATGGGCTTCAAAGTGCATGCGAGGCCCTAGGCACCCCAGAGAGACAGGCCCTGAGCTGAGCACAGTGTGGAGCCCATTGCAGACACAGCCTTGCTGTCCATGGCCTTTTTGCCCATTGCTAAAGACCTCTCCTCTCAGCAGCCTTTGTAGAGAGGCCTTGAAAATTGAGGCAAATTCATGACATCTTCCCCCCCATCATCCAATCTGCACTAATCTTTCTCTGGCACAGCACTTATAATCAGCATGTGACACAAAATTGGTGTTGTTCTTCATGGAGTCTCTTTTGGGGAAAAAAACTCCCATGCTCGGGGGAGTCGTACAAATCTCTCACTTTACAACCAAGGCCACGGAAGCCCAAATACCTTGGGGCCAAATACCTTGCCTTGAGCACACTAAAGACGAGAGCAGAAGTCAGATTCCCAAACTCCCTGCCCAGGACCTACACACACTCGCCTTGAAGAAGTGGGTGAGTAGGGACAGGCTGTGCTTTGCTTCCTCTGACCTTCCAGCAGATGAGCACATGGAAGATGAGCACATGGCCACCCTCAGTAAGCATCTGTGGCTGGCAGGATGGCCAGGTCATGGGTCCTGTGGCAAGGTCTATAGCTCCCAGGAGGCCATAATGCTTTGTGGTTCAGAGGCAGCCTGGCCGACCAGCTGTGTGACATTGGGTGAGTGACTTGACCTCTCTCTGCATCAGATTTTTACCAGCAAACGGGGCATAATAATGCTACCTGCATCCTATTTCACAAGGTTGAAGCAAGAATTAAATAAAGAGAACAAGGAGAAACACTTGGTGCAGGACCTCAGCCGGGGCCAGCAAGGCTGGCTTTTCTCTGGGAGGTGAGTTCCATGGTGGCAGGTGGAGGACACTGAGCACTGTGCTTATTGCTCAGTCCTCAGTGCCTTTCATGGGGCAGACACAAAAATGATAGCTGACTGCATTCCTGGAGAAAGTAATTCTGGGGCTAGTGGGAGCCCAGTGACTGGTGAGAAGGAAGCCTGGTGCATTGAGCTTTCACAGCAGGTGGGCCAGCCTTAGTCCTGAGAGGCCTGGAGGTTGTTCAGCTGAGAGTCTGCAGTGACAGGGAGGCAGTAGCTGCTCCTCCCAGGATCCTTCAGAGGCTATGTTTGATGGGTTGCAATTTGATTTATCTCCAATATTAAAATCAACCACCCTGGGAATGCAAAATGGTACAGCGACCAAGGAAGACAGTCTGGCAGTTGTATACAAAGCTAAACACAGGCTTACCATAGACTCCAGCAATCACACTCTCAGGTATTTACCAAACGATTTGAAAACTTAGATCCCCACAAAAACCTGCACACAAATGTTTATAGCAGCTTTATTCATAATTGCCAACAACCAGAAGCAACCAGGCTGTCCTTCACTAGCTGAGTGGATAAATAAACTGTGGAACATCCAGACAACAGAACATAATTCAGCGACAAAAAGAAATAAGCGATCAAGCTACAGAAACATATAGAGGAAACTTAAATTCATATTTCTAAAAAAACATGAAAGCAGGTGAAAGAAGGCAATTGGAAAAGGCTACATACTGTCTGATTCCAACTATATGACATTCTGGAAAAGATACAACTATGGAAACAGTAAAAAGATCAGTGGTTGCCAGGGGCTGGGGGAGGAAGGGATGAATAGACAGAGTACAGAGGATTTTTAAGGCAGTGGAACTATTCTGCATGATACTGTAAAGGTGGATAGATGACATTAGGCATTTGTCAAAACCCATAAAATGGTACAACACAGACAGTGAACTCCAGTGTAAATGGCTGATGATTGACTTTATTTTATTTTTTATTTTTTGAGGTGGAGTCTTGCTTTGTCACCCAGGCTGGAGTGCAATGGTGCGATCTTCGCTCACTGCAACCACCATCTCCTGGGTTCAAGAGATTTTCCTGCCTCAGCCTCCCAAGTAGCTGGGGCTACAGGCCCGCGGCACCACACCTGGCTAATTTTTGTATTTTTAGTAGAGACGGGGTTTCACCATGTTGGCCAGGCTGGTCATGAACTCCTGATCTCAGGTGATCTGCCTGCCTCAGCCTCCCAAAGTGCTGGGATTACAGGCATGAGCCACTGCACCCAGTGGATGATGGACTTCAGTTAACAACAATGTGTCAGTATTGCATCATCGATTATAACAAATGTGCCACACTAATGACAGATGGTAATAATAGGAGAAACAGGGCGAGGGAGGGTATAGAAAAGGGATATGTTGTAAGGACTCTCTGTAGTTTCTGCTCAATTTCTCTATAAACTTAAAACTGCTCTAAATAATAAAGTTTCTTAATTTAAAAAAATCAACTATTTCAAAACACAACGCTCTGGGCCAGTAAGTACGGGGCATCACTGAGTCTCCACTGGACTCCCAGGCCCCATGCTGGGGACTTGGAGGACTGTAAGACCTGCACAATCCTCCCAACTTGAAGTGCAATGATGTCTGGCCGAAATGTTAGAGACAGTGTGAGAAAGTCAAGTGGGGAGGCCAGCAGGGCCTCCAGCTGGTGATGCAAACAGGGCTGTGCACCCCAGCAACCTGGGCACCTCTGGCTATTAGGCAGTGATTCTAGTCTTAATTCACTCTTTCTGAGAATACACCCTGGGCCAGGTACACACTCCCTGACTTCCAGAGGAAGGATCTATAATAGACTTAGCCACCTCCTCGCAGGTCTAGAGGCTAGACTCTGCCCAGCCTTTTCCTATTCCCCACACTCCCAACACCAGATATAGTAGGTGTTCAATAAACAAGTATTGAATTAAATAGTAATTATTTATTACTATTTAGTAATTAAATAGTAATTATTTATTACTATTTAGTAATTACATAGTAATTATTTATTACTATTTAGTAATTACATAGTAATTATTTATTACTATTTAGTAATTACATAGTAACTATTTGCGTGCCTCTTGTTCCCCCATCCAAAAAAAAAATCTGATTATAAGCCCCTTACCCAACCTCCCAACAGAGTACTTGCTGAACAAAATGGATAGCAGAATTTAGGTGGAAGGAACAGGCCATAGGAGAAATCTTGTGTTTGTTAATGGGGGCACTTGCCGCAGCGCTGAGAGCATATCTCAGAAGTGACTCTCCTGGCTGCACCTGCTCTGCTTCGCTCCCTTCCCCAGCAGGATGGACACTCACCAGCTCCTGCAGGGAAGGGCGGAGAGGCCAGGATCCATTGAAACAGGTGGCAGGTGCATGGAGTCATCTCTGAGCATCCTGCCTTGCCAGTGTGGAGACAGAAGCAGAATGAAGCCCCTTGGTCCAGGGACCCACCGTGGGGGTGCCTCTGGGAAGCCCAGCAAGCATTTACAGAGGGTCAGCTGGGGTCTACTCCCAGCCACCTAGCCAGCAGGGCATGAAGTCATGGTGTGATTCAGAGAGAGTGGGGGAGGTTGTGTCTGTGTGTGACTGAGAGCATGGAATCCTCCTTCAGTCATTGCTCTGGAGTGACAGCCCCTTAGAAGTCCACATTTCTGTGACCTTGGCCTGGAATCTTAAAATAGCCCTGAGAAAGAGGGAGGGCTGAGCCCAGAGCCAAGGCCAACAGTGGGGCCTGGGCCAGGGGAGGGGAGGGGAGATGAGCCTGTCCAAGGAACAAAGACTTCATCTCCCTAGTCTGGCTGCCCAATCTGGGCCCCCTGCTCAGTCATGTACACTTTATTTCTTCTAGACTCAGAGAACTACTCCTGGAGCTAGGCAAATCTCAGCAAGGGCTGCCAGCAGGGAGCTACTGAGAAGGCAAAGAGACCCAGCTCCATCTCCCATCCCCCACTTCCTTCTCCTTTCCCACCCCACCCCCTGCCCAGATAGCCAGGGGAGGAGGGGTCTCTCATCTCAGCTTGTAAGTCATCCTGCAGCTCTCTGTCCATTGCAGGAGCATCCATGGTGAAATATGTACATTCATGCAGAGTGGTGATATTGGGTGAGGTTGTCTGAACTAAAATTTAGAAAGGGGCTAAAGAAGGACTCCACTTTCATAGCTGGGGGGAGGTGTGGTTAGGCCAGTGAACCTTGGTGAGAACTATGTACAGCAAGGTGATCATGCCCAGTAAGCTCAGGAGATAATCTGAGAGGGCTCCCAGGGGCAGCAGAGTAAGCAGAGGCTTGCGGGATGGGGAGGATTTGGAGAGAGAGGGGTGAAGGACAGTCTAGAAAGGGGAGATTCTTAGCAATGCTGCAGAGGCAGGGACAGGTCCAGCATCACCAGGGCAGTGAGTTACCAGGTCTGGCTGGAGCGGATGGCATGTACAGAGGGGACCAGGAAACACAGCCAGGAGTGCAGCTGAGGAACCCCAGATGCCTGCCAGCTGACTCTGGGCTTGAGTCTTTGGATAGCTGTGGGGAAGGGAGAACAGAAGAGGAGGAGTGGGGGCTGGAGTGCAGCATTTTGTTCAGGCCCTGCAGAGACACATCTGTGAGGGGGTAGAGGGACTGGCTCAGGCTGAAGTCATCCCCATCCCTGCTTCCCCTTGGCTACTCCCAATTTTGCCAGCTCTGGGAAACTCAGCCAACTAAGCATCTGTGGCCCAAAAATGTAATCTCTGCACACCAGCCTCTGATTCAGAGAAGTGAGAGTGAGTTTCTAGGAGCTAAAGCCCTGGCAAATATACTATGGCAGAGGCCTTCTTAGCTGACTGGAATAGTTAGCTATCTGAAAGATTTTAACCTGTAATATATACTTGTACATTCATTCAAGTATACTTGTACCAAATTTTTGATGTAACATTAAGGTCTTTTAACTTTCCATTTTTTGGTAAATTGTTTCTATTATTTCTTACATAAATCATACTCACATGGGTGATATGGTTTGACTGTGTCCCCTTCCAAATCTCATATTGAATTGCAGCTCCCACAATCCCCACGTGTTGTGGGAGGGATCTGGTGGGAGGTAATTGAATCATGGGGGTGGGTTTTCCCCTGCTATTCTCGTGATAGGATGTCTCATGAGATCTGATGGTTTTATAAATGGGAGTTCCCCTGCACATGTTCCCTTGCCTGCTGCCATGTAAGACGTGACTTTGCTCCTCCTTCGCCTTCCGCCATGATTGTGAGGCCTCACCAGGCATGTGGAACTGTGAGTCCATTAAACCTCTTTTTCTTTATAAATTACCAAGGCTCAGATATGTCTTTATTAGCAGTGTGAGAACAGACTCATACATACGGCATTGCCTACAATTTCCAGTTTCAGGGTTTTTTTTTTTTTTTTTCCAGTTGAATGAGAAATTAAATACATTGGCAAAATAATCTGAGTATAAAAAGTCTCTCTAAATTTTTTTGATATTTCCCCAACCTTCCACAGTTGTTTCACCCATACCTAACTCAACAGCATTTTTAAAAAATGACTCAAAATGACTCAAAAATGTTTTTGTGTCTTTCCAAAGCTTCAACTTAGTTTTCATAGAAATATTTTCTTCTTTTTTTTTTTTGCAACAGTATTTAATTGGCTTGTATAATATTTAATTAAATTGCATAATTACAATAGCAAGTTCCACTGGCATAAACAGGGTTGGGAACGAAGCCCAGCTGCCTCCAGGAAAGCATTTGGCTCAGCTGGTGGGAGCAGACATGGTGGACATCTTGGACAGCAGCCTTCCTGTCCCAAGTGTTCCTCCAGCTGTGGGTATCAGTCAGGGGGAATGGAGAAAGCTGGTAAATTTGGCAAGTCAGTAATTGCAGTTTAGAGGGCATCTAGTGTCCCCCTTATCCAGACCTAGGAAGGTTACTTCTCCAGAGACTAAGGACCTGATGCTGGCGTGCCCACCTTGGTCCAGTCCTCCCCTGGGGCTGCTGCTTTCCTACTCCACCCTGTGGGGAGTGGGCTGTACCTCTCCCAATACCTTTCCCCTCCCTGCATCTCCACCCAAGACTTCCTCCCATTGCAGCTTTCTAGGAAGGATTTGACAAACTTTACAGCTTTAGTAACAGACAACAGCCAAATGCACCACTCTCCCAGAGGTGACAGGAACTTCTTACAGAGGTGAGTTTCTAATATGTAATTTCAGGCATCTGCAGTAGGTTGCTTGGGGAAGGATTTGGGGGTCAGAGGGATGTCTAGGAGTCTCTCAATCACACCATCTTCCTGAGGCTACATTTATGTCCAGTTGCGTCACAGCTGTGCACATGTCCCCCCAAGAAGATGTGGTCATGGACTCATCTCTCATTCTTCACGTTCCGAAATCCTTTATGGTGTACGGGATGCGCTCCTCTTTTAAATTTCCTTCGGAAAGTCTTTTTTTCTATACCCAGCTTTATGGGTCACATATAGCAAAAGTCAATATTTAACCCAAATGCCACCAAATCGACGAACCACCCACCCAACCAACCAACCAACCAATCTCAAGTACAGTGTTAGCAGGCACCTGCAACTCATGAAAAGTAGAAGGAAAATGCCCTTCTGAAGAACATATCAGTAGTGAACATTTGCTATTGTGAACCATCCACCTTTCATTCTGCCTTCTTTTTGGTAACAGAAAGCTAATTTCCTCCAGATTACCACCTGGCCCCCACAGCCAATGTGTTTCAAGGGTGGGTCATGGTTGGCTTAAGCCAATCAGCTCAGCTCTGTTCCCTGGCCATGGTGACCAGACCAAATTCTGTCACAAAAGATATAAGGAGATGTTTGCTGGGGACTTCCGGGGAAGATGCTCCACTAGGGGAAGATGCTCCACTATTGGAGATATGGAAGGTGCATGCAAGGCCTGGGGCTGCTACAGCCATTTTGTTACCATAAGAAGTCCAGTGAGCAATGCTGAGCTAGTCACAGAAAAATGGAACTAAGGACCAGATCAAACTGCTCCTGAAGATCATCCTGCCTCCAAACTTTTCATTTACCTAAGTCAATAAATTACTTTTATTGTTTTGAATTGGCTAACTTTTAAAAATCAAACGGATACATATACATGGTTTTACAAAATCAAAAATAATAAAAGCCCAGCAATGAAAAATAGCAGCCCCTGCTCCAGCCCTCTCCACACTGAGCCCCAATTCCCAGAGATAACACCTCTCAATTTTTAAAAAGCAATTTCTGTTCTTCACTTACATATTTTTAAATAAATGCTGTATTGGTCAGCTAGGACTGCTGTCACAAAAATGTCATAAACTGTGTGACTTTAACAACAGAAATCTGTCATAGTTCTGGAGGTTGGGAGGGTTCAAGGTCAAGGTGCCAGCCAGTTGAGCTTCTGCCGAGGGCTCTGCTCTTGGTTTCAGATACCACCTTCTCACTGTGCCCTCACATGCCAGAGAGAATACACTCTCTGGTGTCTCTTGTTAGAAGGACACTCATCCCATGGGATCAGGGCTCCACCTTTATGACCTTGCTTAATCTTAATTACTTCCTTACTCCAAATACAGCCATATTGGGAGCTAGGGCTTCAATATATGAATTATAGAGGGATGCAATTCAGTTCATAGCACGTTTCTAGACTTCCTACTTTAGATATTATCTATTAGTGTCTTATAATGAAAATGAGGTTTTATCTCCCTCTAAACACACGTTTCTGTTCCCTGTATCTTCCTGATACCATCATTTTTAGTGAAATCAATTGTCAGTGTTTGCAGTATTGTGATGAGGTAGATACGATTCATGGATGAGCCCAAGATACAATTTCCCTTCTTGCATAACGTTGTACCTTTTCCTTTTCATTGTTAAAAACAATGGCTTTATATGCACTTAACTCTTATTTACACATAAACTGAATTCCAGGTCTGTTAAAATCCCTTCCTTAGTATCCCACTGTGCTCTGCTCAGATCCTCAGTGGGGGTGGGTGTGTGGGGGAAGCTTTTTGTGACTGCTTCCTCCCCCACCCCACCCCCACTGCACACAGGCCATGGGAGGACACAGAAGGCCGGTGCTGTTGACATTGGCACAGCCTGAGCAGAGGCAGAACATGAGGCACTGGGTGCCCTCTCCCCTGCAGCTTTACCCCAGGAGATAAAGAGTGTCCATGCAGCCAGGAGTCCCATGGTGGCTGGAACCCACAACCCTGGGCAGAGGAATGGCTCAAGAGTTGGGCATGGCCTTCCCCTGCCTCCCTCCACAGGAGTCTCCAGGCTGGAGAGCACCTCCTACCTCCCCACCCACGCCCCTGGCCTTGCCCTCTTTCCCTGCTTGCCATTCATCCAGCAGCCTCAAGACCCCCTCTTCTCACCCTCACCCAGCCACAGCCCCTCCAAGGTGTCCACACCTCCCAGCATGGAATGTCAGGCCCTCTGTTCAGCAAGAAGATGGAGGCCCAGATGCCTAGCCTTGGTGCCTCTGCCATGAGAGTCTTCCCCCTTTTCTGCCCAGGGCCTCACTCACTGCCTCCATCTTCCCACACTTTCCCAGCAGAGCTCATACTTCAGGACTTCATGCACCAAGGCCTAAGGGCTCACAACAACACACAGCGTGGCTCCAAGCACAGTCCTAAGTCAACAGAGCCACAGCTTCAGGTGGCTGCAGATGTGGGAGGTGGCATCATTGGACTCATGTGGCCGGGGACACAGCTGGCCCAGGCTGAAAGCTGGCAGGCTCCGCTATGTGGATCTTTCCTTAACTCACCCTATGTGGAGAAACCTTAAAGCTACTGAGAAGGACAAAACAGCTTGGGTCTACTGTAGGAATGTTCTGCAGTGTGGAAGAATTGACTTCCTTTTTTGCTTCTGATTCTAGATCCATATTCCAGAAATGTCAACAACAGGGACAGCGGCCCCATGGAGCTGCCTTCGGTCTGCTTCTTTGTGACCTTTTCAGGGCTAAATCTTTTGGTGCCACCTTCCCTCAGAAGTGAGACCATGGGCCCCCACTGCCCCACCCCCTGGGTTGGGTGTTCCTGTGGTTACCCTGAGCTCTGTCCCGCCACTCTTTAAATGATTCCTGAAGCAGGAGCTGTGTCCCCCTCATCTTTACAACCCCAGCACCCAGCCCAGAGCCTGGCACAAGGGAGTTGCTTGAGAAGCGCAAGGTGTAGGCAGTCCCCTACCCCACCAAGTAGTCTTTGCAGTACACGGTAGAGAGGAGGAGAGGCTCTGAAGAGGGGGTGTCTCCTCTACCCGTAATTTCCCTAAGGATTTTTCAGTGACAGCTGTAAGTCATCCTTAACCATTCTGCATGAGTCCCTGATCCTGAACCAGGTGACTCACATATCAGCCACAGTGTGAAGCTGCTTTTGCACACATGGGAGATGTGCCCCACCCCCGCCCACCTCCCCACCCCACCACCTCAGGCCCTCACCCCTTCTCTCTGCAGTGCCTTCCTCCTTTTTGCATTCCTTCTACCTCTGATTTATACCTTGGACACTCCATCAGGTCACACTGCCTATGGTGGTGGGAGATGGATAGAATGTGCCTGGAGATGGTCCTCACAAAGACAGCAGACACACTGGGAGGAGCTGGCCTCCTCCTCTCCACCCACCCAACTCTGTGCATGCCCAATCTCTCACTCCAGCCTCCTTTGTGAACCTACCCACCCCATTCTACACGAATCTTTTTACCTAGATACTCACTGCACTTATCATCTCCTCCTCTTGCTTGGCCTTCTGGGCTGCTTCTAAGGGAGAGCCTCAGAGCCAGGTGGAACTGGAGAGGATGACTAATGCCCTTTTATAACCTCGCTGGGAGACAAGGCCCATGCAGGAAGGGAAGGTACAGGTTGGAATGCTTGATAGCTTTCCTTGCTGATTGAGCCAGAACCTAAACCCAGGCCTCCGGACTCCTGAGACATTCCTTCCCTTCATGTAGCTTAAGCTTTGCCTCCTTATCTACAGCAACATTCCTAAGGACAAGACCATGCCTCTTGAGGACCAAGCAAAAGAGTCACCCAGACTAGGACCTTGGCAAATACTTGACAAATGGTTGTGTTCTGTGTTTCACAGCCTAAGGTTACTTCCACAGACCCACTCCTCAGTACCAGTTCCACCCTCTCTCCCAACACATCCCAGCTATACCCCTGCAGCCTATGCCAGAGGCTCCCATTGAAACTCAGCCAGGAGCTCTCAGAGGAGAGAAGAAGTGTGTACATTTAGCCCCCTTTGGGGTCACTGGCAGTTCTTATTTGGCTGCTGACTTCTCTTGGCCACTGAGCAAAGAGGTAAGTACTCATTTTAATGGTGGCAAGGGACAGTGAGCAATTAAAAAGCAGCCCAGCTTAGGGGTGGGGACCAACCTTGAGGGGGGTTATACCTGCCTAGGGACCAATGACCAGGGATCCCCAGGGCCCTGGGGACACTCTTCTTTCCCCTCTCTTCACTGTAGGAAGATTTTCAGTGTAGCCAGGAGTATTTATTGAGGTCTAGCACTCTGCAGAAGGGGTTAGAGGGCATCTAACCCCTTAGTTTACAGTTTGGTTCAGGTAAGACTAGAAAAAATAAATGAATCTAGCAAGGTTGCTAGACACAAGGTCAATAATCAAAAATCAATTATATTTTCTATAGACTAGTGACAATATGTAGAAGACAAAATTTTTAAATACAACTTACAATAGTATTAACAAATTAAATACCTAAGAAATAAAACCAGTGAAATATGGGCACAACCTCTACACTGAGAAGTACAATGCCAAGAGAAATCAAAGGCTTAAAGAAATGGAAGTACCATGTTCATGAGTTGAAAGAATCAGTAGTGTTAAGATGTCTATTTTCTGTAGGAAGGAAATAGACAGTATTAACAATGAAGTCGATTTCCTGTAGGAAGGAAATTGACATCTTAACACTATTGATTCTTTCAATTAATGAACATAGTACTTCCATTTCTTTAAGTCTTATATGTTTATTCAACTATGGTGAGTAAACATAAAAGATCATGCAAATGCAAAATAAAGAGATCATATTCTGCACCAACCAGAATGGCTGAAATAAAACATCAAGGGTTGGCGAGGATGTATAACAACTGGGACTCTCTGAAATGACTACTAGATCAATACAATTACTTAGCAAGGGAGGGGAAAGAAGAATGTCCCCAGGGCCCTGGGGATCCCTGGTTATTGGTCCCTAGGCAGGTATAACCTCTCTCAAGGTTGCTCCCCACCCCACCCCCAAGCTGGGCTGCTTTTTTATTGCTACTGTTGCTTGCCACAATTAAAATGAGTGCTTACCTCTTTACTTAGTGGCCAAGAGAAGTCAGGCAGCAGCCAAATGAGAATTGCCAGTGGGCCCAAAGGAGACTCTAGATTCAATGCAGGTCCAGTCAAAATCCCAGCAGTTTTGTTCCCTTGTGTTTGTGTATACATATGTGGAAACTGAGAAGTGATTCCAAAATTATATGGAAATGCAAATGACCTATAATACCCAAGTCAATTATGAAGAGGAACAAAGAGAAATTATGCTATGTGATATCAAAACTTCTACTGTAAAGCTACTGTAGTAAGCAGAGTGGTATGGTGTATAGGTTCAAGTACACACAAAGAAGCCAATGGAACAGAATAGAATCCAGAGATAGACATATTCACATATGGTCACTATGACCAAGGGTCCACTGCATTTCAGCTGGGAAAGAATCGTGCTTACAATACATGGTGCTGAGTCAACTGGATAGCTATATTAAAATAAATGTTTCCCAGCACTTTGGGAGGCTGAAGTAGGAGGATCGCTTGAGCCCAGGAGTTAGAGACCAGTCTGGGCAACATGGTGAAACCCTGTCTCTACAAAAAATAAAACATTAGCTGGGCATGGTGGTGGGCGCCTGTGGACCCAGCTACTCCAGAGGCTGAGGTGAGAGGATTGCTTCAGTCCAGGAGGCTGAGGCTGCAGTGAGCTGTGATCTCACCACTGCATTCCAGCCTGGGTGACAGAGCAAGATAATAAACAAGCAAACAAACAAATAAAGTTGACCACTGCTTCCCATTGAAGTAATTTCGAAGGGATCATAGACCTAAACATGAAAGCTAAATCAAAGTTGCTGAACAAAACCCCTGTAGAATATATGTTCATGATCTCGGGTAGGCAAAGAAGTTCCTTAAACAGGACAGAAAAAGCACTGACCAGAAAGGAAAAGATTGATAAATGGAAATTTGTTAAAATTTAAAACTTCTCTTCATCAAAAGATACAATTAAGAGAGTAAAAAGGCAAGCTGTAGAATGAGAGAAGATATGTGATACAGAACTTGCATCCAAAACATACAAAGACAACAAATAAGAAAAACACAGACTTACCAATTAAAAAATAGGAAAATATTTGAATAGGCACTTCGCAAAAGAGGATATCAAAATGGTGAATAAACATATAAGATCATGCAAACACAATATAAAAAGACCACAGGGACGCAGCACTGCAGCAATCAGAATGGCTGAAGTGGGACATCAAGTGCTGGTGAGGATGTATAACAACTGAAGAGGGGGGCTCCCTTCAATGACAGTCAAGAATGTAAATCAATACAATTACTTCAAAAGAGTGTTCAGCAATATCTCTTAGAGCTAAGCATGCATATACCATTCAACCCAGCAAGTTCACTGTTAGGTATGTACCCAGAAAAGGTATTTATGTACATCACAAAAACCTCAATGAGAATATTCATAGCATCATTTAAAAAGACAGTCTCAAACTAGAAATGATCAAAATATCAATCAACAATAAAATGGGTAAAAAAGTGTGGTATAGTTACTGCATGAATACTATATAGCTACAAAAAAGAATAAACTTCTGAATATTCTACAACATGAATAAATCTCACAGATTATCTATCAATCATCTATGATCTATCCACTGTCTATTATCTATCAATCAATCAATCAATCATCTAACTACTATCTATCTATCTATCTATCTATCTATCTATCTATCTATCTATCTAAACTATATTGTATAGACTGGATTTCCCTGTGTTGCCCAGGCTGGTCTTGAACTCCTGACCTCAAGCGATCCTTCTGCCTCGGCCTCCCAAAGTGTTGGGATTACAGGTGTGGGCCACCACACCAGACCACAGATATATTGTTAAGTGAAATATAAAATGAGTGAATATGGCATGATTCCATTTATATAAAGCTCAAAACAGCAAAACTGCTGTACAATGATACAAGTTAGGATAGTGGTTACCTTTGAGGGAGTTCCGACTGAAAGAAGGTTTAAAAGGGAACTATCCAGAGTGCTGGGAATGTTCTAGAACATGATCATGGTATGATTACAAGAGTGCTTACCTATGCAAAAATTCATCAAACTGTGCATTTAAGATTTGGACACTTTACTGAAAAGGTAGGAGGGTGTGCTGGGGGGCAGTGGTGGAAGACAGGACTGCAGTCAGAAGACAAGAAGCCAATAAAGCATAGCCAGGCAAGGTATAATGAGGGTTGAGAGCTGGCCTTGGTGGCCTTTCCCGTGCCCAAGAGCCTTGGGGGACAGGGCAACTGTTCCAGTAAAAAGGTTAATGCATCAAGGGTCAGCACTGAAGATAAAAAGGCACCTTTTACCAGCACCTAGTCCACTTTGAAAGGACAAATAAACAAGAGTGGTTCCTCTACTTTTGGAGTGTGAGTCAGGAAGTTAAGCTGCCACCTGGGGACTGTCCACCAATGCCATCCCTAGAGACCACAGAGACCTCTGTCCCCACCCTGATTTGCATCAAGAAGAAATTAATAAAATTGGCTGTTCTAGAAGAAATTAATAAAATTGGTTTTCTTTTCTTTCTTTTTAAAAACTTAGATCTTCGAACTCACGTCTCTCTAACTTCTACTTATGCCCAGGAGACAAAGCGGGTGGGAGAATATCTTAGTTGGCAAAGAGCCTGGGGTCTTACCCAGATATGAGAGGTGTTGCTTTACATATCATTTAACTCCTGCAGGCTCCTTAAGATTTCCACCCACTAAATGTGTTGCCTGCCCCAGGAGGGCTTTGTCAGCCTTTCTTCTCATCTCCACCACTGATCCTGCTCCTTCGTCTAGATCGGAAGCCCCTGTCAACTTCAGCTCACTCACCTTCCCAACATCTCAGACTCTGTGTGGCAGAAGGATGGCTGAGGTGTGCCACTTCCTTACTTGCTCTCCCTTTCCTGACTTAACTTGTGATTTATTGATATTTGTTTGCTTTTAGCAATCCAGCAATCTGGTTTTATTCTCCCACCCTACCCCAGTCACTTATATTAGGGTGGCTCTGGAAGTCTGTTATTTGGATTTGTTCTCCATCTGTCCCGTGCTCACTGTTGCTGTACTCCATGTTATACTGTTTAAAAATAAAGTCGAAAAAGTAACAACTAAATAGATGACAGCCTGGCAAAAACAGCAGCTGTTGCCCATAAGGCAAAATAGAGAATATTCCCTGGATATATTTATAGAGAAATAGTATTACAGAGTGAGAGAGAAAAGAGGAGAGAAAAGGGGTCTCAGCTAATGCAGTATCATTTAACCCACTCTGATGCTGAGGAGGCAATGGATGCTCCAAGTTGGGACCTATTATTCAGCCCTCGGGTTCCAAATGGAAATGTGCAGGTCAAAGGAGTCCAAAGAGGAAGCTGGCATCTGGAAACTTCCATGAGATGAGTGTCTGCATCCCAACCCAGGTACAGGTCAGATCCAAATCAAGCTAACAAGTCCAGACATTGGAGCAGATATAACAATGAATTTCACATTAATTCTGCTTTTAACAAGCTTAAAATCTAGTTGTGCTAGGAAGACACAAAATTCCCAAAAGTCAATAATAAAATTTATTTTAAAATGCAAGTCACTGGCTGAGAATAGTGGCTCACCCGTAATCCCAGCACTTTGGGAGGCCGAGGTAGGAGGACTGCTTGAGGCCCAGAGTTCAAGATCAGCCCAGGCAACATAGCGAGACCCATCTCTACAAAAAATAAAAAACAATTAACCAGGCGTGGTGGGTCACACTTGTAGTCCCAGCTACTCTAGAGGCTGAAGTGGGAGGATTGCTTGAGCCCAGGAGATCAAGGCTGTAGTAAGTCATGAATGTGCCACTAAACTCCCACCTGGGCAACAGAACAAGACCCTGTCTCTTAAAAAAAAAAAAAGTCCAAGTCATATGATACCAAAAGGACAAATGACAAAATAAAACATAAATGGGACTTTATCAAAGTTTAAAACTTTTGGGTTTTAATGGACACCATCAATAAAGTGAAAAGCAACCCACATTTGGGAGAAGATATTTGCAAATCCAAGAGACTTATGTCTAGACTATTTAAAGAACTCTCAGAACTCAAAAATATTTTAAAAGATAACCCAATATTTAAAACATAGTCAAAGGATCTGAATAGACATATCTTCAAAGAAGATATGCAAACAGCCAATAAATACATGAGAAGCTGAATAATCATTAGCCACTAGGGAAATGCAAATGAAAACCATAATAAGATATCACTATCCTCTCAACAGAATGGCTAGAATCAAAAAGTCAGCTAAGAACAAGTGTGGGCAAGGATGTGGAGAAATTGTAGCTTTCACACACTGCTGGTAGGAATGTAAAATGGCACAACCACTTTGGAAAACAGCCTGGCAGTTACTCAAAAGGTTAAATATAGAGTTACCATATGATCCAGAAATTTCACTCCTAAATATATACCCCAAAGAAATAAAAGCATATATCCACATATAAGCTTATACACGAACATTTACTGCAGAATTATTCAAAATAGCCAAAAGTGGAAACAAATGTCCATCAATTGATGAATGAATGAATGAATGAATGAACAAAAGGCAGTATATCCACACAATGAAATATAATCCAGTCTTAAAAAGGAATGAAGTTCTGATAAATGCTACAACATGGATGAACCTTGAAAATATCACGCAAAGCAAAAGAAGCCAGCCACAAAAGACCACATATTATATAATTCCATTTAAATTACACGTCCAGCATAGGCAAATCATTAGAGACAAAAAGCAGACTAAGTGGTTGTCATGGGGTGAGGGAAGAGAGAATTGGGAGTGACTACTAATGGGTATGGGGTATCTCTGGGGGTGGAGAAAATATTCTGGAATTAGAAGAGATGGTTGCACAACTCCATGAATGTCCCCAAAACTATTAAACAATATACTTTAAATAGGTGAATTCTATGATATGTAAATTATATATCAATTAAACTTTTAAAAAAAAATTCCATAAAGTTTATATGGAGAGACAAATGACTCAGAATAGCCAACTCTATTGAAGAACAAAGTATCCAAAGGACTGACTTCAAGAACTACTTATACAATTATGCTAATGAAGACAGCATAGCATTGGTGAAATAATAGACAGATCAATGGAACAAAGACAGTTTAGGAATGAACTCACATAAATATAGTCAACTGATCTTTGACAAAGGAGCAAAGGCAGTGAATGGAGCAAAGATAATCTTTTCAATAAATGGTGTTAAAACAACTGTATATCCATACACAAAAAATTAATATAGACATAGACCTCACATTCTTCACAAAAATAACTCAAATGAATGAATCATAGACCTAAATGTAAAATGTGAAACTATAAAACTCCTAGAAGATAACAGAGGAGAAAACCTAGATGACCTACTATATGATGGTGACTTTTTAGATATAACATCAAAAGCACGACCCATAAAAGAAAGAATTGGTAAGCTGAACCTTATTAAAATGAAAATGAAAATCTTCTGCTCTGCAAAAAACATGTCACGAGAATGAGAAGACAAGCCACAGAGTAGAAGAAATATTTGCAAGCAATAAATCTGATAAAGAACTGGTATCCAAAATACACAAAGAACTCTTAAAACTCAAAATAAGAAACAATTTGATTAAAAAGTAGACAATTTGAACAGACACCTCACCAAAGAAGACAGCAATTAAGCATATGAAAAGATGTTCAATATCATATGTCATTAAGGAGACACTACTGCACACCTATTAGAATGCCCAAATCCAAATCACTGACGACACCAAGTGCTAGTGAGGATGTGGAGCAATAGGAACTCTCATTCAATGTTGGTGGGGGTGCAAAATGATACAGCCACTTTGGAAGACAATTTGGCAGTTTCTTACAAGCTTAACATAATCTTGCAATATGATCCAGCCACCACATTCCTTGACATTTACCTAAATGAATTAAAAACTTATATCTACACAAAAACCTGTACACGAATGTTTATAGCAACTTTAGTCATAATCGTCAAAACTTGGAAGCGACCAAGGTGTCCTTCAGTGGGTGAATGGCTAAATAAACCATGGTACATAGAGACATGCTAAAAAGACATGAGCTACTAAGCTATGAAGAGATATGGATGGAACATAAATGCATATTACCAAGTAAAAGAAACCAGTCTGGCTAGGCGCAGTGGCTCATGCCTATAATCTCAGCACTTTGGGAGGCCAAAGCAGGAGGACCACTTGAGCCCAGGTGTCTGAGACCAGCCTGGGCAACACAGCAAGACCCCATCTCTACAAATAATTAAACACATATATATGTTTTTAAAAAACCAGTCTGGAAAAGGTTACATACTATATGATCCTTACTATATGACACTCTGGAAAAGATAAAACTAGGAGACAGTAAAATGATTAGTGGTTTCCAGAGGTTTGGGGGAGGAATGAATAGGTGAAGCACAGAGTATGCTGAAGGTGGTGAAACTGCTCTGTATGTTACTGTCATGATGGACACATGTCATTATATATGTGTCCAAACCTATAGAATATACCACACTAAGAGTGAACCCTAATGTAAACTACAGTCCCTGGGTGATAATGATGTGTCACTGTAGGTTCATTGATTGTGACAAATGTACCGCTCTCAGGGGCCGGGGGGATGTCAATAATGTGGGAGGTTGTGCATGAATGGGGGCAGGGGGTATAAGGGAACTCTCCATACTTTCCGCTCAATTTTGCTGTGAACCTAAAACTGCTGTGAAAAGTAAATTTTGTTAATAAAAAATATCTAAGCCAAGAGAAGAGACCTCTTCTTGTGAGACCTTTAAAAGGTGCTGGTCTCTCAGCTCCTCTCTTCAGGATCAGAAAAAGACCTGGAAAGCGAAAGGGACTCTCTACAGAACGTAAATTTCCCCTATAGTAAACAGATTTTCAGGGCATATTTTCAGACTTTTTTGACATATTTCAAAAATATGTCAAAGAAATATATTTTGGGGTAAAATACTTTGATTTTCCTTCAGGGCCTGCTGTCATGTGATGCTATACTAAAGTCAGATTGGTATTTTAATGCTACAAAGAGTTTGTCTTGTCAGTCTTAACATCTCTGTTTTATTGTCAATGCTGGTCAGTCGTGCCTGAATTCCAAAAGGAGGAGAGTATAATAAGGCATGTCCAACCCTCTCTTCCCTTCATGGCTTGAACTAGTTTTTCAGGTTTCTATGGAATCCCCTTGGCTGAGAGGAGGAGTCCATTCAGTCAGTGGGGGACTTAGAATTTTATTTTTGGTTTACACCAGCCACAGGGCACTCACTACCACAGCAGGCAGCTGATTTCATGGTGGGCAGCTTTTCTTGTTTTCAAGTTCTTTATTGTTCTGAAGAGAAATTTGTTTTCTCCAGCTCACCAGTAAGGAGGAAGAGCTGTGCGGACTTGCTGGGCATCAGAGAAGCCTGAGGGGGTAGAAAATGCCATCCCTGATCTCTGAGGCTCACAGACTGGTGGAGAGAGTGCTGCAGACACAATGGAAGCAGTTGCATAACCGTGTAGAATCACGAGGCAAAATGGGCAGCGAGGGCAACCCAGTTGCTAGGAGTTGAGGGAAGAGACATCTAGATGGCTGGCTTCTGGGCGCTCACTCCCTGGGGGGTGAAGGGTGTAAGTCGGAAAGAAGGTGGCATACACTGACGAGCTCCAAACCTAGGTCTCCAGGCCAGATGCGTCTCAAGCTCCTCGCCAATTTTCCAACGCAAATAGAAATCCTTTCCTGCTTCCTCCCCCTGATGGCTTCTCATCAGAAGCCAGGGGTCATCCTAAAATCCCCCTCCGTCAGCCCACACTCCATGCATCCCGAGCCCACTCAGTCCACCTCCCGAGTGCCTGTGGATCCATCCCTCCTTTCCATCCTATGGTCCCCACAGCCACTAGATCCTCATCACTTGTTGTGGGTTGATCTGTATCCACCCCGAATTCATATGGTGAGGTCCTATCCTCAAGTACCTTATTTGGCAATAAGAACACTGCAGATGTAATTACTTAGGATGAGGTCATACCGGATGAGGGTAGGTCTCTAATCTAGTCTGACTGGTGTCCTTCTAAAAAGGGGAGGTTTGGACACCAGCAAGTGCAGGAAGGCCGTGTGATGGCAAGGCAGAGCTCAGGGTGACACAGTTGAAGCCAAGGAGCACCACAGGCTGCCAGCAGCCCTCCAGAAGCTGGCAGAGGCCTGCAGCAGGTTCCCCTCACAGTTTCAGGAGGAATCAACTCTGCCGATACCTTGATCTCAGACACCTGGCCTGCAGAGCCATGAGACAGTCAATTCCTGTGACCTCAGCCACTCAGTATGCGTGCTTTACTACGGCAGTCTGAGCAAATGAAAACACCATTTCTCCCCAACCTTCTTTGGTAGACCTGAACTCTCTGCCTTGAAGCCCTCCTCTCTTTCCTGTCCCAAAGTAGCCCCCACCCAACCATCAGAAATATTACTAAGACACAGATCTGATCCTGTCACTCCCAGGCTTAAAACCCATGGAGGCCTCTCCTGCAGCATGAGCACAGGGGATTTTAAAGTTGGCCAACCAGATGTAAGCCAGCCACCACCTGACCACTGAGGCCCTTTGAGTCCCCTTCCTTCTCCTCTTCTCCCTCCTCTGCTCTACACACCCCTAGCCAGCCACCCTGAAGTCTCTGCAGTCTCCTGTGGGGCCTGCTGTCCTCACTCACCTTTGGATCTCTGTGAAGATCTTCTTGTCCACCTGAGAAGCCCCATTTCTTCCTGGAAGACGAAAGCCCCCAGAGAGCCACACTCCTCGTATAATCCCATCCGTCACAGCACTAACCCCACTGCCCCGTCTCACAGGGCCCTGTCACTAGGCCATGTCTCATTATCTCAAGGCCCCTGCCTCCCAGCCAGCACTGTCGGCCTGACTAGAGGGTGGTGGCCTTGGGTGGCCAGGGAACACTGGCTTGTCTACTTGTGGTTCCTCAAAGAGCATCTGTTCATGGCAGTCCTTCTAGAATACAGAACAATGTGCTCACAACATCACTGTCCCAGAGGGGGCCCTGGGATGAGCCACACTGCCACCAACTCAGTGTACCACAGTAGACAGAACTCAGCAAAGGCCAAGGTGACACTGGGTCTCCTGCTGCCTCATTCAGGGAGACTGGCACACCAGCACCATGGAAAAGGTCATGGAGCCCCACCTGCACCTGCACGTCCAGGGTGCCTGATTCAAAGTCAACACCGAACACCAGGGTTCCGGGGTGGCTCACTAGAGCTGGCAGCATCCACGTTCAGCTTCCCCTGGGGCCTTGGGTACATGTGGTAGTCTTCCGCCACCCTCACCCCAGGCCTGCACAGTCAGGGTGACAGCCCATTCCCCATAGCATCCCAGTGCCCTGCAGATGATGGTGCTGCAAAGGGCCGCTGAATCAAAAGGAATGCGACTGTGGCCCAGCTGGCTCGAGAGGCCTTGGCTGGTCACCCTGCTTTCTCTCAGGAGGTGCTGCCTCTGCCCCCAGGTATTCCCTCCTAGAATGAAAGCTTCCCCAGGACAGATGACCCAGTACAGGGTGAGGCCAAAGGCAGGCCGTCTATATACGCTTGTGGAAAGAGTAAAGGCACGTGCATGCAAGGGACAGCTTGGGATTTGTTTGGTCTAGCCCTCTCTCTACATGGCACACACAGGGCCCTGCCTGGTGAGATGCTTGAAAGCAGGGGCCTGGTTTCAGTGGATCTGTGGTGGTGTTTGTTGATTTTTAAACCACAAGTACATTTTCCCTTTATTTCCTTCAAACAGGTTGTTGTAGCCTCTGCATCCTGGACTCTGCTCTCCTTGGCCTAAGAACCTTCCTTTCATTCACCTCAAGCCTTCTGCACCACTGCCGACTCTGGCTGACATCCACGCTCTGCATGTGGGGCTCCCCACCTATAGGCCCGCCCTGCTACAGCTCCATCCACCACCAGCCCTCAGGGCTGCCTAGGCAGTAACAGCCTACACTTGGAAGACAGCCACCTCAGGGCCAAGAGTGAAGTTCCCTCTCTCCCAAGCAGCTCTCAGCAAAAGGCATGTGGCAGAGAAACCCTTGGAGGCTCTCCCTAGAGCCTCTGCAGGCCCCAAGCCACCGCACACAGGGCCCTCACCCCATTTGTGTGTGTTCACCGCAGCTTGTCTGACAACCAGCCCCTTCTCCAACTTTATAATAACGGCAACTCCCTGTCGCAAGCCCCTTCCCATCTATTGTCCCATTTGACCTTCAGGTCTGGGACTGGACTGAGGCATGCTGGGTAAAGCTTCCTGTTGTCTCTGTCTTATAGCTGCAGCAGCAGAGCATGAGGGGGAGCCACCTGCCCATGGCAGCAGAAGTATATCAGGACCCACTCCTGAGCTGCAGTGCCAATCCCTCCTCCCACATTGCATACGCTGCCGGCCCCTGCCCTCCTAGGCACTGCCCTGGGCTCTTCCTCCTAGCAAAATCTGGTCTCCGCTAGTTGGGTAAAATAACAATAATGATGACAACACTAACATCTAATGAGAACTGACCTCATGCAGGGCCTTGTTCTAAGCATCTGCACACATTAATTCATTTACTCCCCACTGTATCCCAATGAGGCGAGTACCATATTCCCACATTCCAGGTGGGGACATTGAGGTGCACAGCTTAAGCACCTTCCCAGGTCATACAGCCTATAAATAGTGGGGAAAGGATTCAGGCCTAGGCAGTAGGTGGCAGAGTTCTATGCACAAAGCCACCCTCAGGCATTGACAACCCACAGAGGCTTAGAGGGTCTGCATTTCAACAGGGGGCAATGCCTTCATTGGCAAAGAGTCACATGGTGGCAAGGTGGGCAGGTGGCAGGAGGGAGGAAGAGAGATCTCTGAGCAAGGAGTCTTGCATGCTGCATCTCGCATCCTTGGCCAGAGGGGATCAGAGTGTTGGAGCAGAGGAGTGAGTTGGTCAGGTAGGTCCCTATTTGGGTAACTGGTGTCAGAGCAAAGGGTGGGACGGATGGAGAGGGATGGAGGCAGAGAGACAGGTTGGGAGGCAATTGCAACAGAGCCAGACCAAAGCTAAGGCACTGGATAAAGAGGAGGTCCCCATGTGTCCTGTTATGGCCCCTCCCAGAAGATGGCCTCACACTGGAGTGCTGGCCAACATTTGTCCCAACGACTTCTGTCATCCATAGATGTGGCACACAGCCCACTGGCCTGCTTAGCAGACCCATCCTCTGCTGCTAAGGGGCCTGGTGAACTCAACATCTGCTCTGGGACCAGAGATCCCAGGCCCCAAGTTCACACACTCAGAAACTTGAAGGTGCCAGCCCCAGCTCCCTCTGAAGGCAGAGCACAGTCCAGTTTGGCCCAGAGAGCAGTTGAGATCCTATTCAAATCAGGCACAGACCCAGGATGGAGAGGGGATGAATGAGTGCTGCTCAGTCAAGCGCCACTTTGTTGGGGCTGCAGTGCCAGCGCTGGTAGCCTTGGAGCTCCTCAGAGATGCTGGGCTAAGGCTCAAACAGCAAACAGGCCTTACTTTCCCCAACAGATGCCAGGGGAGTAAGGCTGCCTCCAGGGAACAAATACTTATTAAGCACCTAAGTGCCAGGCATAGTGCTGGGTGGGGATGTAACTCAGAATCAAAATCGCCAACGCCACAGCCCATGGAGCTCAAATTTTCTCCTACATGGGGGCCTGACATACCAAGTGCCCAGAATAGCAACATTTGGCTTTTACAGACGGTCCAGGATGGAACCAGATAAGCACGGTCTCTGCCCAACCCTGTGAGAAATCAATAAATCAACCCACAGGTGGCAATAAAGACAGTTAAAACTTCTTCCATGCCAAGTACTTTGTAAGTGCTTTACACATGTCGACTCACTCTATAACAGAAAGAGTCCAATGAAGCAAATATCATCAACTCCAGTGTTCAGCAGCGAAAACAGAGGCACAGAGGGGTCAAGTCACTCTCCCTTGCACACTCCCTACTGTCCTAGTCTCCTCTACATTGTCCCCAGACTTGCCTATATAGTATCCCTCTACACTCTCTCCCTCTATACTGTCCTAGACTCCTCTATACTGTTCCCAGTCTCCTCTACACTGTCCTAGTCTCCCTCTATACTGTCCTTCTCCTCTATACTGTTCCCAGTCTCCCTCTATACTGTCCTAGCCTCCTCTATACTGTTCTAGTCTCCTCTATATTGTCTTTGTCTCCTCTATACTGTCCTAGTCTCCCTCTATACTGTCCTAGTCTCCTTCTATACTGTCCAAGTCTCCTCTATACTGTCCTAGCCTCCTCCATACTGTTCCTAGTCTCCTCTATACTGTCCAATTCTTCCTCTATGGTGTCCTAGTTTTCCCTCTATACTGTTCCCAGAGTTCCTCTATACTATCCTAGTCTCCTCCACACTGTCTTAATCTCCCCTCTAGTGTCCTAGTCTCCTCTATACTGTCCTAATCTCTATACTGCCCTAGTCTTCTCCTTCTATACTGTTCCTAGACTCCTTCTATACTATCCTAGTCTCCTCTGTACTGTCCTAATCTCCCCTCTATTCTGTCCTAGTCTCCTGTCTTTATTGTCTCTAGCCTCCCATCTATCCTGTCCCTAGTCTCTCTGCTGTACCATCCCTAGCCTCACCCTACAAGCCCCCAGCCTCCACCCTCTTGCCTCTAGGAAAGCATCCTGTGAACCCGGATGCTGGGAAAGCTGCCTATGAAACTGACACAGCTAAGGTGTGTTCCCTGCTCTCCACCAGTTGCATCCTGCATGATCTTGGAGCTCAGCCAACACACATGACATATAAGATGCCTGCCCATTGAGCAACTGTGGCCAAGGAGAGGAGAGTGCGGGGGGAACCACAGCCTTGTGTTGAGAGCAGGACCATATTTGTACAATAGTCCTTCATATTTCGAAAGCATTTCAAATCTCTCCCTCTACACTGTCCAGTTTTTTAAGTAGTGGTTTCATCCACATTCATCAATTGCAAAAATTAAGCTCATGGAAGCTGGGGACTTGCCTGCTGCCTCCCAAATCTGCCCTGGATACCAGCCCCAGGACAAATCCCATCACATCATGTTTCTGGAAAGAAGGTGAGAGGCTTTCCACACAGACACAGGGCAGGAGACTCTTCTTGCCTTAAAATGTGTATGTATGACTGATATGGGACCATGGGACCATTATCACAATTTACAAATTTACAAACAGGTCCCCTTCTCCATGAGGGCATGAGAACGAGTGTCCAGCTTTCTCATCACTCCACCAGACCCGCAGCCACCAGCTCTGGAAGCCTTGCCTCCTATGCTCTGTCCCCAATGAAAGTCTAAGGAAGCAGCAAGAAACCTGCAGTGGGGAGGGGAAGAGGCAGAGGGGGAGCTAAATCCTGTAGGTCCAGGAAGTCCCTGCCCCTGGAGCTGTGCGGTCCTGAGCTGCGTTCTAAGACAGCAAACCCCAGGCCCAGGCTCTGGGCCAGCAACCTTTTCTAACAAACACATCAATAAATCCCAAAGACTAAATTAACAGCACGATTCCAGCCCAGTAACTGCATGTGATTACACAGTGTGCCCCCGACACAGAGTTTCTCAGCATCCTTAGGGAAGAGCTGGGGATGGATTTACACTGGGGTTTGCAGAGGCAGCGGGAGATGGGCAAGGTGCAGGAACAGGCAGTCTGGAGACCCAGGAATCTGGAGACCTGGTTACTGACCTGAGGGAGACAGGTTTGTCACAGTAAAGGGCCCCAGATAAAGGTGGAGGTGTCAGGATAGAGGTGAGAATTCCCCCCATACCACTTATTCTAATCGTCATATTCTAGAAACGTATCCTAGAAACCTGAGGGCTTTAGCCCCTTAACCAACCCCCTACCCCATCTTTCTCAGCAGGCTAACAGACCACACATGTTTAACAGAGACATCTAATTAACTGGCCTTCACAAGAAGCAGGGTTGCAAAGGGGGAAGCTTACGGGATCCAGAATATTTCTTCTACTTGAGCATCTTACAATGGGCTTTTTGGCTAACAGACCCTAGACACGTGTGCACACATAGGAGGGGAGTGTGTCTAGGAGGGGTGAGGATGGTGTCCCACCTTACTTCTTCAGTGGATTGGCTGTACAAAGAGGTGGCCAGGAGTCCCAGGTCTCAGTTCCAGTTCTGCTACTATGACTTTGAGCAAGTCACTTAAGGTCCTTTAACCTGATGTTCTGTATGTATGAAATGGGAGAACTGCCAGCCCATCCAAACAAGCAGGTCTCAGGAAAAGGATCTGTTTAAGAGTCTGCTGTTTTCTTACCCAATAGCCATTCTCCCCTTGTGATTTAGAAACCTAAGTGACTTACTTAACTGAAAAATTACATGTCCCAGACAACCTTGGAGACAGAAGTGGCTCGCAGGATGTATGTGGCAGTTTTGGGCAGGACCTTTGAAAGGCCTTATAAAAGTTGTGATAGCTGGACCTTCAGCAGCCGTCTTGGACTACAAAGATGTTAAGATGATGGAACAGAGTGACGGAAGTCCCAGATGACTGTAGATATTTCATACTGGCTTTGAACTGTCTACCTACAGGCTTCCTGTACATAAGAAAAAGAAGAACTTTGAAATTATTTAAGTCACAGTTGTCTGTGGTCTCTGTTACCAGCAGCTGAACCCAGTTTCTAAGTGGTTCAGGGCCTGCATGCATTTATACCAATAACCTATGCATCCACACTCATAGGTTCAGTACGCTCAGCCATCAACTCCAGAGAAGTCCATGAAGGTCCCAAATCTAGAACCAGTGAAGAAACTTTAAAGCACAAGATCTGATTCATAACACCAAACAGAGCTAAAAGCATGGGAGAAAAGAGCTGCCATGAACACAAGGAGCAGAGGAAGGTTCGTGGGACACAAGAAGGCACAGAGTAGAGGCTCTTGAGGGGAAAGAGGTCCCTCCACTGAGGGAAGGGAAGCCAGTGAGGACAGCAGACATGCAGGGGCCTCAGCCTTGGCTCTACACACCATCTCAGAGCCCAGGGCATCCCTGTCTTTCATTAACAGCAAACCATGGTAAGAACAGAGTTTTCCAGAACTCTGTTCCAGTATTGGGTGCTGATATGAGGGGCTCTGTCTGACAGATGTACTTTCAAACACCAACACTACCACTTACTAGCCATGGGCAAGCCAATTAACCCCATTAGGTCTCTTTCCCAATTCCATGAATTGGGAAGAATCACAGTTATCTTTCAGAGTTGCTGGGCAGAGGATGTATACAAAACTATACATTTTGCACAGCTCTCAATAAGCAGCTTAAACAGACTCTACAGAGTAAAGGCAATTATAATGAAATCATTAAACTGTGTTCTATATACTCTGTTAAGCAACTACTTTTATTTTATATCTCTCTCTAGGTATAATACACATTTCCATCCAAACTGCTAGATTATTTTGGTGACTTAAATTTATCCATCAGTAAATGATCAGTTAAATATCAATGTATCCATTGGTTGCAGAATTCTCTTTGTAATATTTCTGATTGCCCTCTTCCCAGTCCAAGTAATCCAGGTGGCTTGGCGTCTACTGTATGAAACTATGTCTTTGCTCTATAACACACAGGTGTATGAGTATAAATACTCCCCATCTACAACTGGCTTCCACCACTCTACCCCACTACACTTACCACCTACCTCATCTGATGGGCTAACCCAACATTATTGGAGTTTTAGAAATGGGAGGGAGAAGAGGTAGAAGAGGAAGAGAAAAGGGAGAGGAAGAGTGGAAGGGGAAGGATAGGGGGACAGAATGTAAAGAAAGAGGAAAGGGAAAGGAAGAGGAAAGAGGAAGAGAATGAACAAGCACAGTGACCCAAGACCCATGGAAACTGCCTACTGCATTACAGACAATAAGGAAAGCAGCTCTGCTTTGGGTAGCATGGCTGGTTATTTCAATTGTGCTTTCAATAATTCCTTCCATCCATATACACAAGACCCCTTTTAATGTGATTTTGCTGAATCCCTCATGAGATGGTAATACTTATTTTTTCAGCACGTGAATAAAGACTGGCCTTGCGACTTGCTTTGGCCAGCAGAATGTGGAGGAAGTGACTCTGTAATTTCTGAGCCTGGGGCTCCAGAGGTCTTGAAGCTTCTGTTCTTTCCCTCTTAGAATGTCACCATCATGTAAGGAAACACTTCCTTTTTTTTTTTTTTTTTTTTTTTAGACAGAGTCTCACTCTGTCACCAGGCTGGAGAGCAGTGGCACGATCTCGGCACACTGTAACCTCCACCTCCCGGGTTCAAGTGATTCTCCTGCCTTGGTTGGCCTCCTGAGTAGCTGGGACTACAGGTGGACACCACCACGCCCAGCTAATTTTTGTATTTTTAGTAGAGACAGGGTTTCACCATGTTGGCCAGGATGGTCTCGATCTCTTGACCTTGTGATCCAACCGCTTTGGCCTTCCAAAGTGCTGGGATTACAGGCGTGAGCCACTGTGCCCAGCCTGAGGAAACACTTCCTTAAGGATGGGAGAGACCTGAAAAGAGAAGGCTGGTCATCTCAGACTGTTGCAGCTGAACAGAGGCATGAGAGCAAGCCCAACCAACACCACATGGAGCCCAGCCCCAGCCGCTGACCACAGTAGTAAACATACAAATGAGCATTGTTTTCAGCCACTAAGTTTGGGGGCTATTTATTACACAGCAATAGGTAACTGACACAGGTAGATTCCTTCATCCAGGAAACATCTCCAGGTGTCCTTTAAGCTGTCTCGTGCTGGCATGCAATGACAACCTCAAATGGCTACCTTCTTGCCCCATTCTAGTTTTTACTTCCTCCCAAATCTTAATCCTTAAACAATCAATCACAATCCACCATACACACTAAGTAAGGTACTATGTTGAGGAGCTGAGCCCTTTAAACAATGGTAGGGCTGGAAGGAATGGACTGTAGAGGTATTTAAGGTCAATTCCCTCCTTTAAAAAAGAGAAAACTGAGGGCCAGGCATTTTAGATTGCATGTGCATGATCGCTCTGCAAGCACCTGGGGGTAAAATATGCATGACACACACCTTTGCAACCTCCAGGTGTCACATGAGGCGTCACCCATGGTGGGGAGCAGTACATGTTCACTGACAGCGTGACTCTCTGGCCAGCTGGCCACAAGATTGAGTTTGAGCATCATACTCTTAAGAGTTAGGCACTCGACTGGGCTCAGTGGCTTACGCCTGTAATCCCAGCACTTTGGGAGGCCGAGGCAGGCGGATCATGAAGTCAGGAGAGTGAGATCATCCTGGTTAACACAGTGAAACCCCGTCTCTACTAAAAATACAAAAAATTAGCCAGGTATGGTGGCACACGCCTGTAGCCCCAGCTACTCGGGAGGCTGAGGCAGGAGAATCGCTTGAACCCGGGAGGTTGCAGTGAGCCGAGATCACACCACTGCACTCCAGCCTGGGCAACAGAGCGAGACTCAATCTCAAAAAAAAAAGAGTTAGATACTCTTTAGCCCTAAAGCACAGTTGCAGCCTCTCCTACCAACCTGCCTCTTCTCGAGCCCCAAGGAGAGCCAGCCATGCCCTGACAAGGCTGTCTGGGCCAGGAGGGCTTGGACAAGATCCCCGAACTGAAAGGCCACTGTACTCTGTTTACAGTGAGCAATAAAAAATATGTCACTGTGTCCACCAAGAATGCCGCTGCTGCTGCGGCTGATTTGCATTTGTACGGCTTGGCAGTTCAGAGGGCACCTTCACAAGCCTCCTCCCACTGGCCAGTTCCTTCTGGCCAGGTACATTTCTGGGGGTTTGTGGCTGAGCAAGCTGCTCCACCCTCTTCCTTTCGGCCGTTCTCTAGTCACTAAGGAGAAGGATGTGTCATTGTCTTACTTGGAACGGCCTCCGCCCAACACTGTGGGTTACTTCAAGTCTCATCCTTCTGTTTGCTCTTAGTCTCCCTTTGCCACAGGAATTTAAAATGATCCTAAAAGTGTCAATGATTGTTTACACTGTCATTACTGTAATGGCCTGAAGCCTATAGTGAATAGGAAATAAACTGACCACCTTTTCGAGTTTTGCTAATTCTTTCAGGTCCTAAACAGGAGGCCTGTTTTACCAAACCCTGCCTTACCACAAAAATTTTCATTGGAGATTGCTGGACTAGTCTTTGCCTTCTAGCAATGAAAGAGGAAACACTGAGAAATTAAGAAAAGAAAAATCATAGGCTGCCTGGAAGGTATTATAATTTTTGCAGACATGGAGGATTCCCCTGTCCTCTCCTTCTCTCCCTCTCAGAGTGAGAGGGCAGGAGTCCAGGTGACACATCGTGACAAGGAGTACATTAAAGAGTATAACTTCTCGTTCCATATGAAAAGTCCAATGCAGGTTTTTCTGCAAGGTAGCAATAGGAGGAAAGGGATGGGCACCAAAGAGAGGTGAGTGGGGCAAAAAGGTGATGGCAAGGCCGCCCCACCTGGAAGATGCTTCCAGCGTCTCCCTGAATGAACAGGTTGCCATTAAGCAAGGCAGATTGGGCAGGAAGCGCGCTCAAAGGTGTGGCTCCTGCGCTGGGGAGACAGGACCTGGCTGGAAAGTACGACTGCAGGCAATAAACAGCAGCCCCAGGAGTGATAAGCAACAGGTCCTCCACTCACATCCTCACATTTCACCTGTGCGGGCCTCAGTTCCTTGTGGGAGTGGGAGAGGCAGACTACAAGATTTCCAAGACTGATTGCTGGTTCTGACCACCGATGATTTTGTTAAGGGTGAGCCCTGAGAGCAAATCCCTTCCCAAGCTGCCTCTGGCCAGGAGGATGTTGCAATCTGCCTGGCACAGACAGCACTGCACTGGGTCCTTGCTATGAGAGAAGTTATGGCACTGCCGGCCTTGCTGCTGATGGGTGGGGCACATCCTCTTGGGCCTGTCTGTCTCTCACCCCTGCATCCTCCTCCCCAGTGGGACCCCTCCTCAGTGCTCCACCCACCAGCCTGAGAGTGGCTGCCAAGGGTGGAGGCTGCAGCAGGAAGAAGGGCAGTAGCCCTTGCCCACTGTGGTTGCCGCCCCCCTGCCTGCCCACAACCCTTCCCTGCATGCCAGGAGTCAGGAGGCTCTGAGTAGAAGCAAAAACCAGAGCCTTTCATCTCAGAGGGCATCTCACACACACACACACTCTCACACACACTCACACTCACACACACACACACACACACACTCTCACACTCACACACACACTCACACACACTCACTCACACACACACTCACACACACTCACACACACTCTCACACTCACACACACACTCTCACACACACTCACACACTCACACACACACACACACACACACTCTCACACTCACACACACACTCACACACACTCACTCACACACACACACTCACACACACTCACACACACTCTCACACTCACACACACACACACACTCACACACTCACACACACACACACACACTCACACACTCACACACACACACTCACACACACTCGTGCTCATACACACTCGTACATGAACACACCCCCACGCACCCCTACAGCCCCACTTGTGCAGGTGTGCACACCCTCTCATACACACACACACTCTCTCACTCTAGATTTTAACATCAAGGATATTCCTGTTCCCTTCCCTCTTCCCCTTCCCCCACAAAAGGACTCCAGCTGGCTCTCCAGTGGCAGCCACAGAGTCTCAAACCATCTGGAAACACAAGCACGGCAGGATTGTGTGAGGCTGGAGGTGAAGACAGTCGGGGTCACGGGAAGGGAGGAGGAAAAACAAGACAGTGCCAGATTCCAGTCAAAACAGCATGTTCGTCCTGCTCAAATCTCATCAAAATGCCAAGATTCCCCCCGCCATGTGCCCGTCCAGGCAGCTTGCTCCAGACCCCTACGTTCTGCCTGAGCTGTGCACCACTAGCCTTCCTGCCCAATTCCACCACCAGCACCCACTCTGGTAACTTCAAAAAACAGCCACACAAAGTCTAATTTTAGCTCTAATCTTCCCTGGCCATGGTCGTATGGTTTCTAATTATTTTATTCCCAAGATTTACCTTGATGGATAGTTATACATTTTTCAATTTACTGTACAATATCTTGTAAAGTGCCCTTTAAAAAAAATGTGTGGATAAGTCCATGTTGTTAATTTTCCCAGCTCTAAGGAGAAATCTGCAGATAATCACCTACCCTAGAAGCTCTGATTCAATCCCCATTTCCTTTAATACTAATAAAATGGACAGTTCATTTATAAGAAGTTCCCTAAAAGAGGGTATTGCAAAACATTATATTTCTTTTAAAGTTGTTAAAGGGCATAAATCCATTACTCAGATAGAGATCGCTTAATAATTTAATGCCTTTGGCTTGGCATTGTTCCCGGAATATTTTCACTTTATCTGTCTTTATTTTCAGGTTGGAACAAATTGAGGAATAATCAGCTCTGTTGGCGGGAACCGCGGAAGAGTCTGCAGGGAGGCCCGGGGAAGACGTGGGGGAGTTGGGCAGCCTTCCCGACTGTCCAGCTCCCTCATAGGCCTTCAGTTCAAGGAGCGGGGCAGGTGTGGGGCACTGAGGGGGTGGCCAAGGGGGAACCAGGCTTTCCTTTTGGCCTCCACATGGTGAGGAATGTGCCCTGCAGGTTGTCTGGCAGGCTCTGCCTTCCAGGAAGCAGGGGGCTGCCTGGGAGGCAGCCATCCCCACCTCCCTTCGTTCTGCCCAGGGAGGCAAGCAGGTGGGAGGGCCTCGAGGCAGAGTCTTTCTGCAAAGGGGATTAGTTTGCATTTTCTAAATAAAATCATTTACATGATATATTAACCCAACCCCATAATTAAAATCATTAACGTTTCTTTGTGCAGATTAGCCATAAAGAGAAACTAAGTGCAGGAATCTACATTCCTTCTTACAGGCTCATCAAACAACACTCCCCTGAAGAAGGCTTGAAAGCTTCATCCACCAGCCCTCTCCCCAACACAGTGAGGTTGATCCCCTGGTCAGGGATTCTTGCTGACTAGTTTCAGCAGTGTTTGCAGGATGTCTGCCTCAACCTAGCTGAAAGTAACCCAGTGGGAAGCTGATTGGGATCTGGAACCAAGGACTGAACAGGACAGTGGGGCTTAAACACAGCTCTCAGACAGAATCCCTGTGTATTCCTTTTCCTTGCTCCTCAGTTTCCCCCAAAAAATAAAGCCACTGAACTAAAATGATGCCTAAGGGCTCTTCCTAGTTTCCCAGCACCATGACAAGTGTGCTGCGCCCATGCCTGGGACAGATTTTTGGCCATAATTGGTACTCAGTTCATGTTTGTTGAAGAGAATGGAATTCAACATGCCGGAAGGGGATGGACATAGGATGGGAAGAGGTGAAGACATCATCACATCTGGTGCAAGGATACGAGCTGCCAGTGGGTGGGGCTGTGCAGCTACTGATAGTCCAAGGGGAAGGGGCAGCCTGAGGCCAGCAGCATGGCATCATAGAGGAAGAGTTAACAAACGCCACTAGGGGAAGGTGCAGAGCAAGAGTGCAGACCCGAGCATCTCTGCACAGAAAGCCCCCTGCCCCTACAGGCCCAAAAGTGCCTGCTCCCGCTGCCTGGCCTCTCCGTGCTCCTGTGCCCACTCTGATTTTGGAGCAAAGTTGTGGCCAAGCCTGGGAGCTGTCACAACCCAACTGGGTATGTGCCTGCCCAGGCCAGAACCGACACACCAGACCCCTGCTGCTTTGGCCCCCTCTGGACTTTGGGTGCCGAGTAGAATGGGAGGGAGTCTGAAGGGGTGCTAAGGATGGCTTGGTGTGGGCTTGCAGACACCCTTGGCACTAATAGCCTGGGTTGTTGGCACTGTGGATGGCAGGTTAATGACAGCAGGAGACAGACAGACTCCTGGGTGGAAAGGTGCAGGTCCCCAGTGAAACCCCACCTTCAGGCCAGGGACAGCCTGAGGCCTGGGGGCCAGGCTGCCGTTTCCACAGACCAGAGTGAGAACTTACGGTGCTTTTTCTGGACCCTCCCATGGCCACCCATAGACCAATCAGAATGCACTTTCTCCCCTCTGAAGCCCATAAAAATCCTAGTTTCAGCCAGACTTGGACAGACAACAGGACAACCTGCCTGCGGAGAGGATCTACCCACTGTGGGTCTCCTCTCTGCTGAGAGCTGAGAAGGTAATAGGATGAACTGCCTGTAGAATGCAGTTACCCACTGTGGGTCTTCTCTCTGTCACTGTCATGAGAGCTGAGCAGACAATGGGATGGCCTACCTGCAGAGAGGAGTTAGCCACTGTGGGTCTCCTCTCTGCTGAGAGCTGAGCAGACAACAGGCCAACCTGCCTGTGGGGAGGGACTACCCACTGTGGGTCTCCTCTGAGCTGCTCTATCGTTCAATAGAGCACCTCTTTGCCTTGCTCACCCTCCACTTGTCCATGTACCTCATTCTTCCTGGATGCAGGACAAGAACTCAGGACCCACCGATGGTGGGGCTGAAAGCTGTAACACAAACAGGGCTGAAGCATGCCCCTTGCTCACTACATTGCAGGCAACAAAAAGGAGAGAAGAGAGAAGGAGAGAAGAGCTGCAGCCCTTTGGGAAGCCCAGACCTAGGAGCTCCCTGAGCCAGTGCTATGACACCCTCTTTAGTGCTCTGCAGTTCCTGGGATCTCCAAACTTCCAGGCACCACCAAGTTCCCCAGTGCCAGCCATGGAAGTTGCTTGTGGTACACCTGGTCCCGGCACAGCCTTGCAGGGAGCTGGTACCTGTGCCAGTGCCTGGTGCTGTCCACCCTGCTGCAGCCAGCGTGCCTAGCTGTGCACAGTGGCTGGACCCCATGCTCATTTGCTCACATACCCTTTGCTGCTCCACACCTGGCTCATCCTTGGCAGGCATGGGATCCAGGCCAGTAGTGCCAGCTTAGCACAGCCTGCCAGGCTGAATGGGTGGAACGAGCCCAGGAGGCCTGAGCAAAACTCAGGCAAAGGCACTACTGGCCACAGACGTTTCCAGCCAGAAAAGTAACACCCCAAGGATCCTGAGACAATGTGAAGATAGAGGCAAAGATTGGAGTAGTGCATTCATCAGCCAAAGAACACAGATGACTGATGGTAATCACCGGAAGCTAGAAGAGGCAAGGAAAGATTCTTCCCAATAACCTTAAGAGGCAGCCCAGCTAATACCTTAATTTCAGACTAGAACTGTCAGAAAATACATTTCTGTTGTTTTAAGCCACCTAGTGTGTCATACTTTGTTATGACAGCCCCGAGAAACTAACACATCTGCCAAGATGCCAGATTTGTGAGTGACACTATTCTGGACCCTCTAGACCAGCCCATCTGCCAGCTAAGTACCACCATATGACCTCAGTTAAGGTCACCTGGAACAGAATAATCATCAGCTAAGGTCTGTCCAAATTCCTGATCCACAAAATCATGATATATAATAAAATGGATTGTTATTTTAGCCCATGAAGTTTTGGGGTAATTAGTTTTGCAGTAATTGAAAGAGACACACAATAAGTCCGTGGCTAAACTGGAACTAAAATTTAGGTCTCCTGTCTCCTAGTTAATTCAGTAGGGCTTTCCATTCTCCCATGGTTTCTCCTGCTCATAAGCCAGTTATTATTCTTGGCAGTTTCATTTGCATATATCTCATAAGTTTTATCCCAGTACCCCAGTTAAGATGTACAATTCATTGAGAACAGATAAATAGCATGCCATCTTGATGCCACCATCAACATCAACCCCCTGGTTGAGTGTTGGAGGTGAAGGCTATAAGCAACAGCAAAATAACAGAAACAAGCAGGGCATGTAGGTGAAAGGGTATATAAGAGTACAGGTTTTGAGGTGGCAGGGGTAGGGATGTTGAATGGGAGAGGCATGTCATGGCTTGAATGTGTCCCCTCCAAAAGCATACATTAGAAATTTAATTCCCAATGCAGCATTGGCAGGTGGGGATTAACAAGAGGTGGTTAGACCATAAGGGCCACTCTCACGAACAGACTAATGCCATGATTGTGGGAGTGGGTTCATTATAAAATGACGTTTGCACTCCCTCTCGTGCGTGCTCTCTCTCTCTCTCCCCTCACCCCCCACCTTCCTCCATGAGATGACACAGCAAGAAGGCCCTTGCCAGATGCCAGCACCTTGATATTGGACTTGCCAGCCTTCAGAATTGTAAGAAATGAAGTTTTCTTTATAATGTATCCAGTCTCTAATATTCTCTTATAGAAGGACAAAATGGACTAAGATGAGACGAATTCAGATTGTAAAAAGCTTTGAATGTCAGGCTGGAAAGCCAGAATACAAAGAGCATACATAACAGTGGATATCCTAACAGGAAGACCAGTGAGCTGGAATCAGTCAGTGCTATCTTACTGCCTACATTACTGCCCCTGTTCTAACTGACTGGATGCCACCTGCTTTCCCCAGCTTCCTAGCAGTTAAGGACACTTGTGAAACACCTGTACTCAGAAACGCAGCTATAACATAAGCCAAATTGATAGCACTTTTGAAAATCAAGGTCTGTGTGTTGACAGCCATGTTGTTTTTAAATGGGTGTTCTGAGTTTCTGGGATAGGTCCCTTATTCATCTGCTTTTTTAATAAAGGGAAATGTTTAGGTAAATTATGTCAGCTGCTGCCAGGGGGTGGAAGGTTGCTTGTGGCAAAGCCCAAAGGCCGAGAAATTCTAGAAATGCATTTATGAGATTTCAACCTTCCCACCTCAGAGCTTCTCCAGGTGGCAATGGCCTCTCCTTTGAGGGTGGTTGGATCAGTTCCATCCCCATCAGTCATTAACTCCGCTCAGTTCCTTCCAATACTAAACTTTCAAGTGAGAGTCCTTTCCCATGTATCAACCTCCAGGGCCACTGATCACAACCCAAGAGCCTCAGTGGAATTGCTCCCAGAGGTTTAAGCACCTAGAATGCCCTCCGCTTTTATCCCAATCTCAATCCTATGTGACTCTCAAGCCCCAGCAAAAAAAAAAATATCCCTTCTTCCTGAAGTCTTCTGCAACTCTATAGTCCACAAGCGGACTGCTTTCTCTCTGAGTTTACAATGGGTTATTATACATCATATCATATTCATAGTAAGGTGTTTTATAATATCTATTGTCTTAAACTATTTTATAGCCACCTAAATACATTTTTAATTTATAATTTTAATAAAAAATAAGACACACTGATGGCAGAAAAAAATTGAAAAACAAACATGTCTGATGAAAAATAGATTTCTGTCTAACCCAACCCCTGGTCTTTTCCCCAGAAGAAGAAACTTGTGTTACTGGTTTCTTGTTTAGTTTTCCAGAAATACTTCATGCCTATATCAGTACATGTGTGCATGCGTGCATGCATGCGTGTATGTGTGTATGTGTGTATTTACCTGCTAAGGTGCAATACAACTCACAGCATACTATGAACTCTTTCCACATCTTGCTTTCTAATGATTAAGCCTTGCTTTGTCACCTCATACTAAGTTGGTTTTGGGAAGTGCTCATGTGTGCTTGAGAAGAATACGTATTCTCAATTGGACATATAGCCACTACTTTAAACATCTTCATTGACTTTTTGAAATCTTCTGTTTGCTTACTAGTTTTGGGGAATAGTTTATCAATTACTGAGAAAGATGTATTTAAATCTCCTGCTCATGAGGGTGGATTTGTCCATTTTTCTCTGTAGTTTTGTCTTTGCTTTGTATATTTTGAAACTAAGTACATATAAATTTAGAAGTGATACCTTCCTAGAGAATTGAAAATTTATTATTATGCTATGAACCTTGTTAGTGCTAATAATGCTTCTTGCTTTAAAAATTTATTTTTGTGATATTACTATAACAATACTAGCTTTCTTTCGGCCACTGTTTGACCAGTGTATCTTTTTCCACTCATTCACTTTCCATTTTTTTTGTCTCTTAAAACTGCAGATAGGAGGACTGAACTTGAGATTTTGTTAATCCAATCTGACCAATCTCTCGATTAACTAGTAGATTAAATCTCTCTATTAACTGGTAGATTAAACCTATTTATATTTATAGTAATTACTAATAGATAAATTTATTTTACCATTTTATATGGTGCTTTTTTCTCTACCATTTTTCCTCTCATTTATAACCTTCTTTAGAAAAAAACTGAGGTTTTAAAACTATAGTTTCCTCTTCTGTTTTAGAAATTACACACTCCATTTCTATGTTTTAGTGCTTACTCTTAAATTTTTTAACATGAATACTTAACCTGAAGTCCAAAATTAATACCACTACATTTTCTTCACCAAATCAAGGACTGTAGAGCACTTTGTGCTCATTTCATTCTATGTTATATCTTTAAATTTTAGATCTATCTAATTTTTTCATCCCATAATTCATCATTATTGGTGTTTTTGTAAAATTAGCATTTGTTTATATTTAGCCATCTGTTCACCAAGGTTTTTGTTCTCCATTGAATCTTAGATCCTCCTTCTGCAATGAGTTTCCTTCTTTCTTAAATACATATTTTAGGAGTTCCTTTGGTGACTCTCCTTTACTGTCAACTCTCTGAGTTTTTGTTTGTCCAAATGTTTTTTTATTGTTTATAAACACATAAAATCCTCATTTGATACATTTTCTCCCCTCTCAGCATTTTGAAGATGTCTTCTAGCTGTCATAGTTGCTACTGAGAAGTCAGCTGTTTTTCCAGTTTTGTCGTCCTTTGTAGGACATCCATCTTTCCTCCCTGGTTGATTTAATATCTCTCATTAATATCATATACTTTCACTCAAGTTTCTAAATGTGTGTTTCTTTTCATTTATCTTTATGCGATCAACTTTACTCCCCTAATTTGAGAATTTAAATTTTCATCAATTCTGAAAAATCCTCAGCCATTTTCTTTGAAAATATTGCCTCTTTCTCATTCTCACTACTCTTTTACCTTTAAGAATTAGACATGTGTTAGACTTTCCTATTCAGCCTTCTGTGTCTCTTCGCATCTCTGGCATTTTCTTAATTTTTTGTTTCTCTATTCTGTATTCTGAATAATTTTTTCATATCTACTCATTAGTTCACTAAATCTCTCTACAACAAAATCTACATTTTCCCATACTTACCATCTAACTCTCATTCCCTGTGTCCAAGTTTATCTAAATTCTAGTAGAAAATCAATCTAAGTTAACCCATACTTCGGTGTAAGGCCAATGTCACCTCTTCTAGAAGCCTTTTAAGTTCATAAACGGATACCTATTCTCACAAACTTGGAACAGGGTTTTGCCCATGAGAAGTGTTTGATACATCTCTGTTGAACAGGTGAATGAACCCTAGGGAAAGAGATAAACTTATAGTTCAAGAAGTCAACAAAGGCACCACCTAAAACCCACTCTAGCCTTAGGGAAGAGAAGTTCAGGATTTTGTCTGAGCTGGAGGAAGACTTCATAGAAGAAATAACACTTAAATTGCACCTTGAAATATGAACAGAATGTTACTGTGGGAGGAGGAGGATTTCAACTGGCAGACCCTCCTAGAGCAAAAGATTGAGGTGGGAAGGAAAAGACAAGTCTAATAAGAACAGTAGGTGGGATGTGTGAATAGTGAGGGTTAACTGTGGAAATTTAAGGTGAGAACAGACTATGAAGGTGTTAAATAAGAGGATTTCAACTTTATCCTATTTTCTGACAGTTTCTTGATTGAAAAGTTTGGCCCAAAGAAGCTGTTTCAGTCAGGGTCCATGCAGAAAAACAAAGTCCATGCCAGGTAGCTTTGCAGAGGAAATTTAATATGGGAATTAGTCATAAAAGTGTTAGAAGGACTGAAAAACCAAACAGGGGATGATGGAGCAATCCACAGATTAGCAACAGCAACCATCCTGAGAAATGGGAGGGGAAAGGGCAAGGGTGGTGTTACTGGCACTCAGAGGCTGGAAGTGTTGTTGGAGCTAGGACTGAGGATGTGGAAAAACCACAGTCATTGCTGGAAATGCTGTCCTAAGCAGACAGGGGGGGAGCAATATTCTGGCTTCTCCCCTCCTAAAACTCCAGTGTCCTGTTAATGTCTTCCATTAGCCAAACTTAGCCAAAATCCAGTTAATCAGGAAAACTTGGGGATGAAATTTGAAAGGATAATTCCTCTACAATACAGCACAGAGCAGAGATCACAGGAAATGGTGCAAAGAGCAAATAAGCACATTACAAGTAAGGGCCCCATCAAGGAAGAACCATTGTGAGGAGAAGAATGGAGGCTGGGAGCAAAGAGAACAGTTCAGGAATCCAGGAAACAGTTCAAATGTGGGGAGCTGAGACTCCCAACCATAGAAGCATCCAAAGGGAAGGAACAGCTGGGAGGGTACAAAAATCCAAAAGGCCAATAAATATAAGAAAAGATGCTCAACCTTGGCTGTCAGGGAAATGAAAATTAAAACCATACATATACACATTAGAATGGCAAAAATTGAAAGTTCTGACAATACTAAGTGTTGACAAGAAGATGAGAGAATGGGTAATATAATTTGGTATATTCTTTGCTTCCTTGTGGGAGCATAGTTTGATATGACCACTTTGCAAAACAAAACAAAACAACAAAACAATTTCATGTTATCCAGTAAAAAGAAAGGTAGGCATACCCTTTGATAGATAACTGCATCCCAGCTATATAGTCTATCAAGATGTGCACATGGTTACCATGAAATATACCAAGAGGATTTAACAGCATTGTTTATATTTGCCCCAAACTGGAAATAACCAAATATCCAATCAATAATGGAAATACTTAAATTAGTATATATTCTCACTTATTCATACAGTGGAATATAGTAATAAAAATGAACTACAACTGCATACAACCAAATGAATGATTCTTACAAACACAATGTTGAGTAAAACATACGACCTAAAAGAATACATATATAATGATTCTATTTTTATTAGGTTCAAAACTAGGAAAGTCCAAAATTTAAAATAATGAAAACACACCTGGTAAGAGAAAAAGCAAGGAGATTATTATCATAAAAATAAGGACAATGGTTATATCTGAAAGGGGAGTTTCCAGCAATTCTGATATTGTCCCTTTACTTAAAGTAGGTGGCTATTACTTGGGTGTTTGCATTATGACTATTAATATTTGTTAAACTGTGCATATAAGCGTTATCCACTTTTCTGAAAAAATGGCAGATAGGAGGTAGGACTAACTTGCAGCTCCCACTCGGATGGACAGAACAGCATGTGAAGACTCACACTGTGAACTTTTGCCTCAAGAACTACCACAGGAACATACCAGGAAAACCAAAAGAATTCAAAGGCCCTTTGAAGGAAGCGGCTTGCCACTGCAAACTCTGTGAGATAGCCCAAAAACTGTGAGTGCCCAAAGTGTGTGAGGGGGAAAGTCTGCCTCTGAACACACATCCTAACTGGGGAACCCGAAAATCCAGATCATGGGAGAAGGAGTTAACCTTACCTAGAGCTGAAATAAATTGAGAGAGCCAAATGAAATATAAAAGTAGAAGCAGCAGGAAGATCTCTGTAGACGCTCCTGGTCCCCAGGGAAGCCATTTCTGACTTTATCTCACAGGGGTCCTTGGGGAAGGCTGCCAGTGGAATTGGGGAAGGATCACGGGAAGAAGGAAACTTCCAGCTGAAGTTTTTAATAATTTCAACTGAATGCAAAGTTTTCCTGGGCAGAATGGGGGTGAGGTGTGAACAGGAAGTGCAGATACCAGCATAGAAGCTGTGGCAGGAGGGGAGGGGTGGGGCCTGAAAGCCCTGCCTGCTTTCTCAGCAGGAGGCTTGTAGCCTGGGGCAAGATCTCAGCCCCACTCACCTGCTGCCTGGATACCAGTTTGGTGCTGTTGCTGGGGCATGGTGGGAGTGAGATTGGCCTTGCTGGCTGTGTGGGAGCTTGGTGAAGCCTGTCACTGATGGCTTTCCCCCACTTCCCTGGTGACCTGTATGACATAGGAGCAGCGGCAGCCATAATCCCCCTGAAAAAATAACTCCATTGGCCTGAGAACCACCCCTCATCCCCCACAGTGGCTGCAGCAAGCCCCACTCAAGAAGAGTCTGAGCTCAGAAACACCTAATTCCTCCCCCACTTGATAGTCTTTCTATACCCTCCCTGGTAACTGAAGACAAAAGAAATAATCTCTTGGGTACTCTATAACCCTGTGCATCACCTAAGAAACTCGAATACATATCCAGGAGACCTTAGGCAAGCTTGTATCAGCTGATGCTCCCTTGAAAGCACCACCTCCCGGCTAGAGGCCAACAAACTGCTAGCACAATCAGTATTCGAGAAAGCCAGTGCACTAAACAAAACTACAACCAAGGACCCTAACAAAGTCCATTTCACTCCCCTGCTACCTCCACTGGAGTAGGTGCTTGTATCCATGACTGACAGACCTGGAGATGAATCATACCACAGGACTCTTTGCAGACACTCTCTAGTACCAGCTCAGAACCTGGTAGGTCTGCTGGATGGCTAGACCCAAAAGAGCAATAACAATCACTGTAGTCTGGCTCTCAGGAGGCCCCATCCCTAGGGGAAGAGGAAGAGCACCACATTAAGGGATCACTCTATGGGACAAACAAATCTGAACAGCAGCCCTTGCACCCCAGATCTTTCCTCTGACATTTGTCTACCCAAATGATAAGAAACCAGAAAAACAATTCTGGTAATATGACAAAACAAGGTTGTTGAACATCCCTAAAATATCACACCAGCTCACCAGCAATGGATCCAAACCAAGAAGAAATCTCTGAATTTCCAAAAAAAAAAAAAGAATAGAGAAGGTAGATTATTAAGCTACTCAAGGAGGCACCAGAGAAAGGTGAAAACCAATTTAAAGAAATTTTAAAAATAATATAAGATATAGACAAAAACATTTCCAGCAATACAGATAGCATAAATAAAAACAATCACAACTTCTGGAAATGAAAGACACACTCAGAGAAATGCAAAATACACTGGAAACTTTCAACAATAGAATCAAACAAGTAGAAGAAAGAACTTCAGAGCTCAAAGGCAACACTTTTGAATTAACCCAGTCCAACAAAGAAAAAAAATTTAAATGAACAAAGCTTCCTACAATTTTGGAATTATGTTAAATTACAGAACCTAAGGATAATTGGTGTTCCTGAGGAAGAAGAGAAGTCTAAAAGTTTGGAAAGCTTATTTGAAGGAATAATCAAGTGAAACATTCCTGGCCTTACATACAAATACAAGAAGCTCAAAGAACACCCAGACAATTCATCACAAAAAGATCATCACCTAGGCACATAGTCATCAGGTTATCTAAAGTCAGGATGAAAAAAATAATCTTAATAGCTGTGAGGCAAAAGCATCAGGTAACCTATAAAAGAAAATCTATCAGATTAACCATAGATTTCTCAGCAGAAAGCCTACAGGCTAGAAGGGATTGAGGTCCTATCTTTAGATTCCTTAACAAAACAATGATCAGCCAAGAATTTTGTATTCAGAAAAACTAAGCTTCATAAATGAAGGAAAAAATAAAGTCTTTTTCAGACAAACAAATGCTGAGAGAATTCACCACTCCAAGTCAGCACTACAAGAACTGCTCAAAGGAGTTCTAAATCTTGAAACAAAAACCTTGAAATACACCAAAATAGAACCTCCTTAAAGCATAAATCTTAGGGTCTATAAAACAATAACACAATGAAATAAAAAAACAAGATATTCAGACTGCAACTAGTACGATGAATAGAGTAGCACCTCACTTCTTAACATAACGTTGAATGTAACCGGTCTAAATGCTCCATTTAAAAGATACAGAATAGCCTGTAATCCCAGCACTTTGGGAGGCCGAGACGGGCAGATCACGAGGTCAGGAGATCGAGACCATCCTGGCTAACATGGTGAAACCCCGTCTCTACTAAAAATACAAAAAACTAGCCGGGCGAGGTGGCGGGCGCCTGTAGTCCCAGCTACTCAGGAGGCTGAGGCAGGAGAATGGCGTAAACCCGGGAGGTGGAGCTTGCAGTGAGCTGAGATCTGGCCACTGCACTCCAGTCCGGGCAACAGAGCGAGACTCCGCCTCAAAAAAAAAAAAAAAAAAAAAAAAAAAAAAAAAAAGAAAAAGATACAGAATGGCAGAATGGATAAGAATTCACCAGCCAAGTATCTGCTGTCTTCAAGAGACTCACCTAACACATAAGGACTCACATAAACTCAAGGTAAAGGGGTGGAAAAAGATACTCCATGCAAGTGGACACCAAAAATGAGCAGGAGTAGCTACTCTCGTATCAGACAAGACAGCCTTTAAAGCAACAACAGTTAAAAAAAGACAAAGAAGGACAAGATACAATGACAAAAGGACTAGTTAAACAGGAAAAGATCACAGTCCTAAATATATATGCACCTAACACTGCAACTCCCAAATTTATAAAACAATTACTACTAGATCTAAGAAATGAAATAGATGGCAACACAATAATAGTGGGGGACTTCAATACTCCACTGACAGCATTAGACAGGTCTTCAAGACAGAAAGTCAACAAAGAAACAATGCACTTAAACTGTACCCTAGAACAAATGGACTTAACAGATATTTATAGAACGTTCTACCCAACAACTGCAGAATATGCATTGTATTCATCAGCACATGGAACATTCTCCAAGATAGACCATATAATAGGCCATAAAACACATCTCAATAAATTTAAGAAAACAGAAATTATATAAAGTACTCTCTCAGACCACAGTGGAATAAAATTGGCAATCAACTCCAAAAGGAACCCTCAAAACTATACACAGACATGGAAATTAAATAATCTGCTCCTGAATGATCGTTGGTTCAACAACGAAATCAAGATAGAAATTTAAAAATTCTTTGAACTGAACAATAATAGTGACACAACCTATCAAAACCTCTGGGATACAGCAAAAGCAGTGCTAAGAGGAAAGTTCATTGCATTAAATGCCTACATCAAAAAGTCTGAAAGACTATCGACAATCTAAGGTCACATCTCAAGGAACTAGAAAAACAAGAAGAAACCAAACCCAAACCCAGCAGAAGAAAAGAAATAACCAAGATTAGAGCAGAACTAAATGACATTAAGAAAATACAAAAGATAAATGAAACTAAAAGCTTGCTCTTTGAAAAGATAAACAAAATTGATAGATCATTAGCAAGATCAACCAAGAAAAGAAGAGAGAAAATCCAAATAAGCTCAATTAGAAATGAAACAGGAGATATTACAACCGATACCACAGAAATACAAAAGATCATTCGAGGCTACTATGAACATGTTTGTGTGCACAAACTAGAAAACCTAGAGGAAATGGATAAAATCCTGGAAGTATACAATCCTCCTAAGTTAAACCAGGAAGAAATAGAAACTCTGAACAGACCAATAACAAGCAGTGAGATTGAAATGGTAATAAAAAATTGTTAACAAAAAAGTCCAGGCCGGGCGCGGTGGCTCAAGCCTGTAATCCCAGCACTTTGGGAGGCCGAGACGGGCGGATCACGAGGTCAGGAGATCAAGACCATCCTGGCTAACATGGTGAAACCCCGTCTCTACTAAAAATACAAAAAACTAGCCAGGCGACCTGGCGGGCGCCTGTAGTCCCAGCTACTAGGGAGGCTGAGGCAGGAGAATGGCGTGAACCCGGGAGGCGGAGCTTGCATTGAGCTGAGATCCGGCCACTGCACTCCAGCCTGGGCGACAGAGCGAGACTCCGTCTCAAAAAAAAAAAAAAAAAAAAAAAAAAAAAAAAAAAAAAGTCCAGCACCAGATGGATTCACAGCTGAATTCTCTCAGACATTAAAAGAAGAATTGGTACCAATCCTATTGAAACTATTGCAAGAGAAAAAGGGAATCCTCTGTAAATCATCCTGTGAAGCCAGTATCACCCTAAAACCAAAACCAGGAAAGGATGTGACAAAAGAAGAAAACTACAGAACAATATCTTGGATTAATATAGATGCAAAAGTCCTGAACAAAATAGCAGCTAACCAATTCCAACAGCAGAATATAAAAAAGATAGTACACCATGATTTAGTGGGTTTCACACCTGGGATGCAGGGATGGTTTAATATACACAAATCAATAAATGTGATACACCACATAAACAGAATCAAAAATGACAATTGCATGATCAATAGTCGCAGAAAAAGTATTTGACAATATCTAGCATCCCTTTATGACTAAAACCCTCAGCAAAATCACCATAGAAGGACATAGCTTAAGGTAATAAAAGCCATCTATGACATCTATCTAATACTTGAAACCATAAAAATTCTAGAAGATAACATCACAAAAACTCTTCCGGACATTGGCTTAGGCAAAGAATTCATGACCAAAACCCCAAAAGCAAACACAACAAAAACAAATAGATGGAGGCCGAGGCAGGTGGATCACAAGGTCAGGAGATCGAGACCATCCTAGCTAACACAGTGAAACCTCGTCTCTACTAAAAATACAAAAAATTAGCTAGGCGTGGTAGCGGGTGCCTGTAGTCCCAGCTACTCGGGAGGCTGAGGCAGGAGAATGGCGCGAACCCAGTAGCTGGAGCTTGCAGTGAGCAGAGATCGTGCCACTGCACTCCAGCATGGGCGACAGAGTGAGACTCTGTCTCAAATAAATAAATAAATATATGTATATATATATATATATTTATCATATATATATATATGGGATATATATAATTAAGTCCCATATATATATATGGGACTTAATTAAACTAAGAAGCATCTGTACAACAAAAGAAATAATCAGAAGAGTAAACAGACAACCCACAGAGTGGGAGAAAATATCTGCAAACTATGCATCCAACAAAGGACTACTATGCAGAATCTACAAGGAATTTAAATAAATCAGCAGGAAAAATCAGCAAGAAAAAACAATCCCATCGAAAAGCGGGCTAAGGACATGAATAGACAATTCGCAAAAGAAGGTATACAAACAGCAAACAAACATGAAAAAATACTCAACATCACTAATTACAGGGAAATGCAAATCAAAACGATGATGCAATACCACCTTACTCCTACAAGAAGGGCCATAATTTTAAAAAGTCCAAAAACAATAGATGTTGATGTGGATGTGGTGAAAATGAACATCTTTACACTGCTGGTGGGAATGTAAACCATTAATAGTACAACCACTATGGAAAACAGTGTGGAGATTCCTTAAAAAACTAAAAGTAGATCTACCATCTGATCCAGCAATCCCACTACTGAGTCATTATATGAAAAAGACACTTGCACATGCATGTTTATAGCAGCACAATTCACAATTGCAAAAATATGGAACCAGCCCAAATGCCCATTAATCAACAAGTGGAAAAAAAAAGTAGTATATATATAGCATGGAATCCTATTCAGCCAAAAAAAGGAATTGAAAAATGGCATTCACAGCAACCCGGATGGAGTTGGAGACCATTATTGTAAGTGAAGTAACTCAGGAATGGAAAACAAAACATTGTATATCCTCACTTATAAGTGGAAGCTAAGCCATGAAGATGCAAAGGCGTAAGAATGATACAATGGACTTTGGGGACTTGGGAAGGGTGGTAGGGGAGTGAGGGATAAAAGACTACACATTGGGTACACTGTACACTGCTCAGGTGATGGGTGCACCAAAATCTCAGAAATCACCACTAAAGATCTTATCCATGTATCCAAACACCACCTGTTCCCCTAAAAACCTATTGGAATAAAAAAAATAGATCAAGACACCAAAAAATAAGAAAAAAGGAATGTTATATACTTTCCTATGGTATATATGTTCAAGAGTAAAAACATAATTTTTTAAGGAATAGAGGAAAAGAAGAAGAAAGTATCTCAAGCATCTTTTTTCATAAAGTTATTGGAGGATGCACTCCATCAAAACAAGGGGACAATCCAAGAAAGGAACAGATTTTAGATTCAGGAAACAGGATATCCAAACAGAAGAGAGGAAGGGGGAATTCCTAGAATGCTAGAGCCGGTTGAACCCAGGCTGAGAGCTGTGCTCCAGAAAGCAATCAGACAAAAATGGTCAGAGATATCCAGAGAGACTTCAACAAGGAGATGAAACTGACAGATTGTCTGATGTATTTGAAAGGATTGGGATGGTATTTATTGAATTAAAGAATGTTGGGGATGGAATTATTAATAAATACATAGAAAACTAAGCATCAGACATACAAACAAAAACAATTATTAATTCCAGAAAACAAAAATTGTGCCTAAACGGAATCATATAGCTCAGGTGTAACCAAAGTACATTTTCACAATAATATACTGTAAATACTAAATTTGGATCTAATCACAATTATGGTATAAAGAGGGAGTGTTGGGAGTGTGTTTCTAGTGTGAATATGGGGTAAAGGGAGCTAAACTGTCATCTTCCATAGTAGGAAGTCAGTTAATAATAAAGCTTAAAATAGAAAAATGGCAAATAATTGTATAAGCCTGTTACTTAGAGTTAAAGCAAACAGAAATTTAAAAACACACACACACACACACACACACATACACAGCTAGAAAAGAAAAAAGGTAGTTGTCTCTCACAAATGGAAAATGAAGTAGGATGGGAAAAGGGCTGCTATTTTTTGTAATAACTTTAATTAAACTCTCTGATTCTTTAAATTATAGGCATACATATCTTGATAAAAACTAAAACTTAAAAGGATGAGACATCATATCATACTTGAGACTGCGATGCTGGCGAAATCACCATCAGGTACTTTGACACCCCCCCATCCCACCTCCTTAACAACCACCACATGCACACACACCCTGGCCTCTGCCTGGTCACCTATGCCCCCACAGCTCTCTGAACCACAGTCAGGGGAGGACGAAGTCAGGGATAGAGGGGGCTAAACTGAGTGGATCATGAGCACAGATAGTTCATAAAAGAATAGCAACGTATTCAATGATATATACACGAAAATTATACCATGACAAAGTGGGATTACCCCAGGGCTGCAAACAAATATTGCCTCATATAAGGGGTTCTATTAATATGCTACACCACATCAAGACACTAAGCAGAAAAAGTGTCTTATAATTTTAATGCATACTTGACAGGTATTTTATAGAAATCAACAACCATTCTAATAAAAATTTAAGAACTAGAATTAAAAAGAATTCCTGTTAACAGCATAGAGCATCCATATTTAAATTAGCAATAATTCCTCTATATTCAGAATATACAAAGATGTCTACTATTATTGTTGTCATTGAAATCATTAATAAAAATATTATTTAACATTGTCTGGAAAGTTTTTAAAAACAACAACAAAAAAGATAAAGACAGCACAAGGGAAATAAATACTGAAAAAGAAGACACAAAAATATCTCCTGTATGTGATGTGATTACATACCTGGAGAGCTAAATCTGCCAAAATGATTCAAATATAAAAATATCCAGTGATCCTGTTAAACTGTAAATCAGATGTCTGTTTCATGCCCTCTCAACTTAGTGGCTTGCCATCTCCCTCAGATTAAATCCAGTGTCCTTGGCCCCATACCATCTGGTAACAACCTTGTTTTCTCCAATTCTCCACCTCTTCTGCTTCACTTCAAACACATGGCTTTCCCTGTTTCTCAGTGATATGGTTAGGCTTTGTGTCCCCACCCAAATCTCATCTTGAATTTAATCCCCATAATCTGCACAAGTCAAGGGAGAGACCAGGCAGAAGTAACTGGATCATGGGGATAGTTTCCCCCACGTTGTTCTCATGACAGTGAGTTCTCATGAGATCTGAGGTCTGCTGGTTTTATACGTGTTTGATAGATCTTCCTGCATTCATTCTCTCACCTGCTGCCCTGTGAAGAGGTGTTGACATGGTTTGGCTCTGTCCTCACCCAAATCTCACCTTGAATTGTAACAATCCCCATGTGTCAAGGGTGGGGCCAGGTGGAGATAACTGAATCATGGAGGAGGTTCCCTTGGACCGTTCTTGTGGTAGTGAAGAAGTCTCAGGAAATCTTATGGTTTTATACGTAGGAGCTCCCCTGCACAAGCTCTCTTGCCTGCCACCATGTAAGACGTGACTTTGCTCCTCCTTCACCTTCTGCCATGATTCTGAGACTTCCCCAGCCATGTGGAACTGTGAGTCCATTAAACCTCTTCCTTTATAAATTACCCAGTCTCAGGTATATCTTTATTTGCAGCCATGCAAACTCTGAGTCAATTAAACCTCTCTTCTCTACAAATTACCCAGTCTCAGGCAGTTCTTTATAGCAGTGTGAGAACAAACTAATACACTCGGCATGCCACATATGTTCCCATCTCAGGGCCTTTGCACTTTCTGTTCCCTCTGTCATCTCGTCCAGGTCTGCTCGAATGATACCTTTTGATATTGGCCCTCCCTGTCTTCCCTATCGCAAATGTCACTTTGTCAGTGGCCTTTCCTGAACACTAAATCTTTCCCTGGTCATTGTTTGTCCTCTGCTATGCTTTATCTTTTTCTTTATATGATTTATTGCTACCTTGTATATTAGTTATATTTTTGCTTATTGTCTTTCTTCTCATTAAAATGTAACCTCCAAGAAGATGAAAATTTTAGATTCTCAGAACCTAGAAGACTATCTGCCCCACAAAAGGTACCTGGTAACTCGATGTTGAATAAATGATTAAATGAAAGGCATTTAAAACACTCAAAAGATACATAAAAGAATTACTCTCTCTTCTTCAGAAAAATAAGAAGTACTCACAGATTGAGATTGACAATTTCCATACATAATAACATAATTTATATTATGTATGGAAATTAAAATTAAAATTAAAATTAAAAAGGACAACAAAGTATTTGAATAAACAAAACAAAAGTGATTAATAGTTATCACCTACAAAGAGTGCATTTAAATTTATAAGAACACCAAGACCATAACAGATAAACAGATAATTCATAGAAAATTATATACAATATAAACAAATACATGGAGAAATAGTAATCTTCACTAGTAAACAAAGGAACGTAAATTAAAGCCAGTTGAAATACTGTTTTATCTGTCAAATTAGAAAAAAAAGTTTTTGCTAACTGCTGTTGAAGTGCAGAAAAAGCTAGCAGATTCATTCCAGAGTGATGGCACTGTATTAAATAATATTTTTGCAAAGCAATTCAGCAATATAGAGAAAGAGCCATATACATGTCTGTGTCCTTTACTAGTAATGCCTCTATTAGGAATTATTCCTATGGAAATTCAACAGCAGCAAAAAGCTATTTGCAAGAAGATGCTCACTGCAGTGTTATCTATAAAAGCCCCAAACTGAAAACACATAAATGGCTAACATTAAGGGGAATGGTTTAATAAATTACAGTACCTCTGCACAATGGAATATTATGTGGCCATTAAAATGATAATTATGCAGAAACATGAAAAATGTTTATGATCCACTGGTCATTGAAAACAAACAGAACACAAAATAGTAGGCATACACCACAGATAACACTCCCAGCATGTATTACATTTAGAAGAGATAATATGTAAAAATAATATAATAGTTGTATTGGGGTTAGTGGAATTTTTATAGGTGACATAAGAAATATTATTTTTTAAACGTTCTCTTTAAATTTTCACACAGAAACTCTTGTAATTTCTAACAGGTTAGATTCTGAAAGGCTCTTCCTGTGCCTGAAGTAATACTGCACCAACTATCAATCTGTACATAGCCCTGTAAAACTTTAGCATCTTTACTTTTATTTACACTACAATAGCAAGACTCTTCTTAACACCACTTTCAACACTCCCTCTGTGGAGTTTAAAGGCAATGCAGAAACACGCTGAACAAAGGAGGAAGCAAACAAAATAAGATGGAACACTAAGGCTGGAGGGAAAACGACCCTGGAAACCACTCCAGTCACCTGTCCATGGCCAGCAGAGCTAATGTGTTTTTGCCTTGGCAGGAAGTTTTGCTTATATGTCTGAAAGCTGTTAGGTGAAGAGGAGTCTTCACTTTGTCCATACCAGAACACATGGTCTAGAAACACAGCTGGGACTTGAGTCAGCCACCCTCTAAAACCCAGGCATAAGCCCAAATGGATTTCCCCAGTGACGTGTGGGGTTCAAGTGGTTCCACTGATCCAGAATCCCCCACATCTCTGAAAACAAGCACAGCTTCACAGCATAGAATGGGGTTGGGGGTCCAGTCTTCCCAGAATATTTTCCTCCCTATCATCCCCTTGGGGAACAGATTCACCCATCTTCCTTGTGATACCTTCCTGATCTTTCTGCTACATTCTAGCTGAGAGGCCTTGAACAAGTTAAACTCTCTGTGCCTTACGTTCCTCCACTGTAGAAAAGGGGATAAGAAAAGCCCCTACCTCACAGCACTATGTGAGCATTAGTGAGTTAATATCTCTCAAGTGAAGGGAACAGTGCCTGCCATATAACACTCAAATGATGCTAGTTATCACTAACTGTTGTCCTCATGGTGGAACTGACCTGATTTCTCTTTTGCTCCACTGTGGTATATGGCCATACTTAATAAAAAAAAACACAGTCCCAAACTTGGAATGGGACAGAACCTTTTTGCATGATGTAATTTCCAACCTCTTTCTGGGAAGAAATTAGCGTTGATAAAATGCTTAAGCAATTTTCTGATAAACTTTAATGAGATTAAGACCTCTTCTGGGAAGCCAGATACCCACCCACTCAGCTGACTGTCAGTCAGGATCTAATGATCTTGAAACAATGCTTTATTTTTTTTTATTGTATCCAGTCTAACAGTGATTATTTAATCATCCTGTTTTTCTATAAAATTTTTATATAGGAGACAATCTCTGAATTAACCCACTAACGCTTCTTTTCTTGTGATTTGCTTGAACTTAAACTTTGGCATATGTTTAAAAGTAAAATATCTGACCAGGCATAGTGTCTCATGCCTATAATCCCAGCACTTTGGGAGGGTGAGGTGGGAAGATCACTTGAGCCCAGGAGTTCAAGATCAGCCTGAGCAACATAGCAAGACCTTGTTTCTACTAAAAATACAAATAAAAATAAATTAGCTGACCATGGTTGTGTAGTCCTGGCTACTCAGGAGAATGGGGCGTGACAATCACTTGAGCTCACGAGGCTGCGGCTATAGTGAGCCATGATTACACCACTGCACTCCAGCCTGGGTGACAGAGCAGGAACCTGTCCCCCCAGAAATAAACATAAAATAAAATGTTTGAAAAAACAAACAAACCTATTATAGCATATAAAATAGCTGATAGCATTTATTTGTATTCTTAGTTCTAACATTCGTACTAGGAGAGGGACCCTGGAAAGTAAGGACCACACCTGTGATGCAGGATCTAAAAAGAAATGATTTAGGCAGATAGTGAGGGTAAAAGAGTCTTCGGTAAGACTTTCCTTTTAACAAAAAGCAGCCCCCAAATCATTTCCAACAAAGAGCAGCCTGAAAAATCAAGCTACAGCCTGAAAAAGCAAGCTAGAATCTTGCACAGGTGAATGCCAGCAGCTGTGCCAATAGGAAAAGGCTACCTGGGGCTAGGCATGTTCAACATGGCGGCTCCATCTTCCCTTTTCTTTGCCAACCATGTGTACAGTAAGGAACAGACAATATGGTGCTGGCCAGGTAGAGAACCCATCTGCATACTAAAAGATCAGGGTTGGATGGCCAGCTTCTTCATGGACTATGCAAATGTCACACATGCTCTGACCAATCTCTCGGGCCCTATGTAAATCAGACACCACCTCCTGAAGCTTGTCCACAAAACCTCATGCATTTCACCAGGGAACTGGAGGACCCATTCAGGTGCCCCTCTCTCTCTCTGCAGGATAGAGAGCTATTCTCTTTTCTCTTTCTTTTGCCTATTAAACCTCTGCTCTTAAACTCACTTCTTGTGTGTCCGCGCCCTCAATTTCTCTGGTGTGAGATGACAAACCTTGGGTATTTACCCCAGACAATGACACCACTTCATTTGTTTTTACCCATATTTTCATCTAGCACTTAATATTGTGACTGATAGAGAAAAGGTAATCAATAAATGTTTGTTAAGAGAATAAATTAATGAAAGAACAAATAAACTTTTTAAAAGAATTGAAAAAAGCAGCACTTACTATTAGCACTTACTGGGAGGCTGCGTTATAAAGCACTACTGGCTTCGGACTCAACCCAGGGATTGAAACATGTTTTTACCTGTGTGGCTTGGGGAAAGTTTATCCACCTTGCTGCAGGTTCCATTTCTTCATAGCACTATGGAGAGAACAGTGCATTGTGAAGGTATTGTGAGTTGGGACAACTTGTGCAGAGTAAAACACAATGGCAAGTACATTTGGGCCTAAAGATATCTTAGTTCTCCCTCTTGCCACTGACTCTTTTTTTGTGATTGGAAAAGTTACTTCCTCTCCCTGGGCCTCAGTTTCCTCATTCTTAAATAATAATAATAATAAAAATCCCTCATGGGGCATGGCTCCTCTCTCACTGCCTTCACTCTCTGCAGGCACTAGTGGCATGCGCCCAGATGTACCTGCCACTTCCCGCCAGGTCCTTGCTTTGTATTTGCACCTGCCTCCCTTTTGTTTGTAGTCTAAGTGACACGGGTCTCCCTCTCTTTCCTCCAGCTGCATCGCTCAATCCTGTAATGTGTCACTGTGGTGTGGAGCTGGCATTCTGGACGATGTGGCATGACCTCACACTGATGCCATTCCTCTCCCACCAAGCCAACCTGGCTTCCTCCTCCACCCATGGAATAAGCCAGAAAGTGGGAGGGAAATAGAGCACCAAGGTTAAGGAGGCAGTCCCTGACATTTATTAATGGAATTTCTGTTTCTATGATGAATGTAGAGATTTGAGGTGACTGCCTCTTAAGGTGATACGTAGGGAGATGATGAACCCCAGTGTTTTCCTTAACGATCCATCAGTTTAGAGGAAAACATACATATACAAAGTCAATACTGAAAAGACTGCATAGACCTATAGAGTAGAGAGGAGGGGAAACAGATGTGCTTGGACTTACAGCAGTGCAAAGGTTGCTGGAGCAGTGCCCTGAGCTGGCCCTTTAGGGATGGATAGGATTCACTCAGATTTGTGTGGGTGAACAGACAGAGCCTTCCAGGGCTCCAAAACTGATGGGGTTATGGTAGAATAGGGGTTGAAAACAAGAGAGAAAAAGAAAAAAAATCCCTCATGTGCCAGGGATCTAGTCAAGGTAAAATAAATACCTTTAAAAATACTTAAAAAAATAAAGATCCGGGGCAGACCCTGGCTTTCAGCCAAGGTAGAGAAACAAAGACTGGATTTACTCTCACGCCTGGAAAAATTAAAATACTAGACAATATAGGTGAAACAACAGTTTTCAAGACACCAGACATGAGGCACTGAAAGACAGTGATGCCTGAGAGATGAGAAAAAATAATGTGAGCCCAATTGCCCAAACTAGAGCCTTCAGAGAGTGTGTAGGCCATAGAGCAGGAAGGGGGAACTGAGGCACTAGCATTCTTCCTGAGTTGAAGAGACAGAGTTGAGCGTCCAGGGAGATCAAAGCAGTTAAAGTTCATAGGACAGAGCACCAGAGAGAAGAGAGAGAAAGAACCTCAAAGATCTGTAGAGGGCTCCCCTCAAGTAATCATCAGAGTACTGATTAGTGCAAACATGTCAGGAAAATACCCAAGGCCAGGAAAAGAACCACCCAAAAAGGGGTAAAAGAAATAGTACTGAAGTAACCCTCATAGGGTTAACAAGAATTCTGGACAGAAATACAGTTATAGTTAAGCATTAGTCAGGCTGTGCTTTGACCTACTTCCTTGTAACTGAAAGTCACAGTAGCACTAGATACTGACCACTTGCATCCCCACTATTCCAATAAGTAGGATCTCAGAAATTGTTTAAGTTGTTTTTTAGATCCTAAATTCCAGCAAAACAGCTAATGCCAACCAGCTTGAAGACCCCCATAGAAGAAGTGAATCTCATGAGAATACAGTTTCTTCATCACCTTGTCCCATGACTCTGATATAGGAGTTAAGAAGAAATTACTTAGGCAGATAGTAAGGGTATGGGAATTCTTGGTAAGGTTTTGCTTTTTAATGAAAAGCAGCCCCCAAACCATTTTCTAACAAATAGCAGCCTGTAAAATCAAGTCGCAGACATAGACAAGAAAGCTGGAAGCTTACATGCATGATTGCCGGCAGCAAAATACTACTCGGGAATAGGCAAGTTCTAAATGGCGGTTCCATCTTCCCTTCTCCCTTTGCCAGCCATGTGTACAGTAAGGAGCAGACAAGATGGCCCTGGCCAAGTGGAAAGCCTATTTGCATAATAAGATCAGAGTGGGGTGATCAGCCTTCTCCCACCCCCTCTGCGCTACGAAAACATCACACATGGTTGAACCAATCTGTGGGCCCTATGTAAATCAGGCTCTGCCTCCTCAAGCCTGCCTATAAAATCTGCTGCGGTCCGCCACTCTTCCCTTTTTCGGACACCTCTCTCACAAGAGAGAGGGAACTACCCTCCTCTCTCCTTTCTTCTGCTTATTAAACGTTCCGCTCCTTAACCCACTCCATGTGTGTGTGTGTCCATGTCGTTAATCTTCTCGATGCAAGACAACGAACCCTGTGTATTTACGCCAGACAACGATACCGCTTCAACTTCACCCAGCGTTCTTTGACCAATCAACAATCTCCACACTTCAGCCCATTCCAAAGCCCTTAAAAACCCTAGTCCTAAACTTCTTGGGGAGGTAGATTTGAGGTTTCCGCCCATCTCCTCATTCAGCAGCCCTATGATTAAACCTTTCCCTGCTGCAATCTGGTATCTCAGTGTACTGACTTGCTATGCACATCAGGCAATGAACCTATTACGGTTTGTTCATGATGCTCACTTGGATCAAGAATAATGCTGTTCCCACTGGCCAGACTTGAAAATCTCACAATTCACAGGGCTAAAGTACTGAGAAAGATCTTAATACTGTCCTAGACTAAATATGAATCTAGTCTCACCTAACAATCTTATGAACAAGGTTCAACAGGGTCAAACTATTTCAAATATCTTAATTGAGCCCTTTAATAAAGCTCGAGAAAATTTAAAGGAATACAAGCATGTCCAGCACACAGGATATAATTCACAATGTCTGACATTCAATACAAAATTACCAGATATGCAAAGGAGCTGTAAAATATGGCCCTATTAAGGAGAGAAAGCCAATCAATCCAAACTGACCCAGAACTTAGAATTAGCAGAGAAAGACAATGAAAAAGTTCTTACAATTGTATTTCATAGTTCAAAAAGTTAAGACATAAAAAGTAAGATATAAAAAGACTAAATAAAACTTCTAGAGATGAAAACTACAATATTTAGAATGTGTTAAATAAAATTTCTAAGAGGCCATTGGTTTGGACTGAGCTCCTGCAGTAGGCCCAACAGACCAAACCAAAATGGAGTCACTGACACTGAAGTTCCACAGCACCAAGCTGAAACAAAGTTGTTTATCTGACCTTCCAAGAAATTAAGAGAGAAAGAGAGAGAGATAATAGTCAAATCTCCAAATAGGGAAGTTTTAGCCAGCATGATAAGAAAGTCCTCTCTGCTTTAACCTTTACAAGAAAAGTAACTTTGAAATGACTAATCTACTTTTGTTATTTGGTTCTCTTTCCTGGGCCCTTCTGTCTATAAAGCCAACCACCCCTGCTCAGCTCATCAGAATACTCATTCTATTCTGTAGAATGAAGTGTTGCCCAATTCTAGATGGAAAATAAAAGCCAATTAACATCTTTAAATCAGATGTGTTGTAATTTTGTCTTTTTCAGATGAAAAATACACTGGATAGAATCCAATAACAGCAGATAAGATTTTGTTCCCTCCACCCTCCCCTATTTTCCAAAAGAGAATAAGGAATTTGAATACATAGTAATAGAGGTTATCCAAAAAGAAACACATAGAGAAAAAAAGAATTTTAAAAATGTACAGAGCAAAAGTGCACTGTGGGGACAACTTCAAGCAGCTTGTTCTATGTGTAATTAAAGTCTCCAGAGGAAAGGAGAGAGTTGGAGGACAGGAAAAAAGTATTTGAAAAGAGAATAGCCAAAATGTTACTAAACTTGATTTTTTAAAAAAAACTATAAACCCACAGTTCCAAGAAGCTCAAGAAACCGGAAACATAAGAAATATGAAGAAAGTATACCAAGACATGTCATAATCAAATTGTTCGAAACCAATAATAAAGACATAATCTTAAAAGCAACCAGGGTGAGTGAAGGGGAAGACACATTACATGCAGAAAAAAGTATAGGGATTACAGCAGATTTCTCATACAAAATAATGTAGGCAAAAAGACAGTGGAGCAATATCTTTAAAATACTGAAAGAAAAAATTATCAACCTGGAATTTTCTACACAGTGAAAATGCCTTTCTAAAGCAAAGGTAAAATAAAGACTTTTTCGTACATACAAAAGCTAAAAAGAAAATAATAGCCAGAAGGTCCATATTATAAGAGGTGCTAAAGGGCATTCTTCAAGCACAATGAAAATGATGCCAGGTGGAAATACGGATCTAGACAAAGCAATTATAGCTTTAGAAATGGTATTTGCATTTATATCTGTATTTTAAAAGATAATTATACAAAAATAATAACAATATAATGTGGGATTTATAACATATGCAAATGTAAAATGTATGACGACATTATCATTAAGGTCAAAAGGAAAGAAATGAAAATGTACTATTGTAAGGTTTGTATACTATTCATGAAGTGGTATAATATCATTTGAAAGTAGACTTTGACATTACAGATACATATTATAAACCTGAGAGCAACCTGAGGTAATACTGGTAATACAAATGCAGGAAATACAGGTAGTTAACAAAGGAGATAAAAGGGAATCACAAAAATATTCAGTCCAAAAGAAGGCAGAAAAAGAGGAAAAACTGAACAAATAAGAGATGAGATGAATAGAAAACAAATAGAAAGATGATAGATCTAAACCTAAACATCAATAATCACATTAAACATAAGTGGCCTAAACATTATAATCAAAAGGCACAGGTTGTTAGATTGTATATAAAGGAAGACCCAACTATAAACTGAAACCCACTTTAAATATAAAAAATATGAAAATAAAAGGATCAAAAATATATACCAAGCTAATACTAATGAAAAGAAAGCTAGACTAGTTATATTAGTGTCAGACAAAGTAGATTTCAGAGTAAAAATATTACCAGGAATAAAGAGAAAATTTCATAATGATAAAAGGATCAATTCATCAGGAGGAGGACATAACAACTGGAAACTACTATATACCCAATAACAGAGCTTTGAAAAACTGGAACCAAAAACTAAACAATAAAGAGATAGCCTTTAAAGCCATATATCTATTAAGGTAATTAAATATGTAGTTAAAAACTTTTCCATAAAGAAAATTTTAGACCCAGCTGGCTTCACTAGTCTAAATGGTAAATTCTACCATTTAAAGAAGAAATTATATACTAATTCTACATGAACTCTTCTGGAAAACTGAAGGGAAGGGAATATTTCCCAACTCACTCCATGAGGCAGCACTACCCTGATACCAAAACCAGACAAGAAAAGAAAACTACAGACTAATATCCTTCGTGAACAAGATAAGAAACTGTAAATGAAATTTCAGCAAATAGAATTTGACAATATTTTAAAAGGATAAAATATCATGACTAAGTGGTATTTATCTCAGGATTGAAAGGTTGGTTTAACATTTGAAAATCAGTGTAAGGCACCATATTAACAAGTTGAAAAAAAAAAAAAAAAAAAAAAAAAAACTAGGATCATCCAAAAAGCATTTGACAAAATCAAACATCCATTTCTGATTACGAAAAAAAAAGTATCAATAAATATCAGCTGGACATGGTAGCTTGCACCTATAATCCCACCTACGTAAGAGGCTGAGGCAGGAGGATCACTTGAGCCCAGGAGTTCAAGGCTGCAGTGAGCTATGATTGCACCACTGTACTCCAGCCTGAGTGACAGAGCAAGACCCCATCTCGAGGAAAAAATAAAAACAGAAAACAAAAGTAAGCTTGGAATAGAAAGAAACTTCTTCAACCTACTAACATGTACAAACAAACCTATAGCTAACATCATATTTAATGATGAACAACTGAATGTTTTTCTTCTAAGATCAGAAAAAAAGTCAAGGCTATCCACTCTAACTACTCCTATTCGACATTGTCCTGAATTAGTTCTAGCAACTGCAATAAGAAAAGAAGTAAAAAGCATCTAGATTGGAGCAGAAGTAAGACTGCCCTTATTCACAGACACCATGGTTATCTATGTAGAAAATACAGTGAAATCCCCCCAAAGCTACTAGAACTAGTAAGAGAATTGTACCACGTTTGCGATGTGTAAGATCAATATATAAATATTAATTGTATTCCTACTTACTAGCAACAACAGGAAATTGAAATAAGAAAGCTACTGACAATAACACCAAAATATATGAAATGCTCAGTAATAAATATAATAGATGTGCAAAATCTGTTTTGAGAACTATAAATAGTGCCAGAAAATTAAAGATCTAAATAAATGGAGAGATATCATGTTCATAGGTTGGAAGACTGTTGATATGTCAATTATCCCCCAAATTGATCTGCAGATTCAATGCAATCCCAATCAAAATCCCAGCACACTTTTTTTTTTTCTTCTTTTTTTTGAGACGGAGTCTCACTCTGTCACTCAGGCTGGAGTGTAATGGCATGATCTTGGCTCACGGAAACCTCCGCCTCCCAGGTTCAAGCAATTCTCCCTGCCTCAGCCTTCTAAGTAACTGGGACTACAGGTGCACACTACCACGCTCCACTAATTTGGTATGTTTAGTAGAGATGGGTTTTGCTATGTTCGCCAGGCTGGTCTCGAATTCCTGACCTCAGGTGATCCACCCGCCTCAGCCTCCCAAAGTGCTGGGATTACAGGTGTAAGTCACCGTGCCTGGCCTGTTTTTTTTGTTTGTTTGTTTGTTTGTTTTTGGACACTGAGTCTTGCTCTGTTGCCCAGGGTGGAGTGCAGTGGCACGATCTCAGCTCACTGCAACCTCTACCTCCCAGGTTCAAGTGATTCTCAGGCCTCAGCCTCCCAAGTAGCTGGGACTACAGGCGCATGCCACCACACCTGGCTAATTTTTGTATTTTTAGTAGAGACGAGGTTTCACCATGTTGCCCAGGCTGGCTTTGAACTACTGAGCAAAATAATCTGCTCACCTCAGCCTCTCAAAGTGCTGGGATTACAGGCGTGAGCCACCGTGCCCAGCTGCAAACAACTGATTTTCGACAAGAGTGTAAAAGCAATTCAATGGGAAAAGGATAGTCTTTTCAACAAATTTTGATGAAACAATGAGATATTCTTTTGCAAAAAAGCTAAATATATACTTTGTACCATACACAAAATAAACTCAAACTTAATTAAAACCTAAAACTATAGAATTTTTGTACAAAAACAAGAGAAAAATCTTTCTGACCTTCAGTTAGGCAATAATGTCTTAGATATGACACAAAACGCACTGTACATAAAAGAGAAAAAAACTGAAAAATTGGACTTCATAAAAATTTAGAACTTTGGTCCTTGTAAGACACCATGAAGAGAATGAAAAGATAAACTGCAGAAGGTGAGAAATACTCAACCCACATATCTGGAGTATACAACTCCCAAAGCTCAACAATAAGAAATCAAACAACTGTCCCTCAAATGGGCAGAAGATTTGAACAGAACTTTACCAAAAAAAAAAAAAAAAAAAAAAAAAAAGAATGGCAAATAAGCACATGAAAAATGTTCTGTGTCATTAGTTATAAAGGACATGAAAATTAGAATGGTGAAAATAAGAAGACTGCAAATACCAAATGTCGAGGATGATACAGAACAACTAGAACTCTCCTATATCACTGATACAGATGGAAAATGGCACAACTATTTTGGTAAGCAGTTTGGCAGTTTCTTAACGAGTTAAAGATATACTACCACACGGTCCAATCATTCCCTTCCTAGGTAGGTGTCCAAGAGAAACGAAAACGTATCCACACAGACTCGTACGTGAATGTTCATAGAAACTTTATTTGTAATAGCCCAAAACTGGAAATAGCCCAAATGTCTATCAACAGGCAAATGGATAAACAACCATGGAATATAGCTCAGTAATAAAAATGAATGAACTATTGATACATGCAACAACTTGTATTAATCTCAAAATAACTACGTTGAGTGAGATAAACAGCATAAAAGATTACATGCTGTGTAAGCCTATTTATACAAAATTCCAGAAAATGCAAATAATCTGTAATGACAGAGAAGATCTGTCACTGAGCATCCCCTTCCACCTGGGTACTAAGAGTGGGAGGGTATGATCACAAGGGGACACAGGAAACTTTTGGGGTGAAGGATATGTCTATTATTTTGATGTGGTGATGATGTCATAGGTGTATGCATAAGTCTAAACTTATCAAATTGTCCACTTTAACCATGTGCAATTTACTGTAATTCAGTTATATCCTAGTAAAGCTGTTGAAAACAACATGTGCTACACCAAGGAGTGGCTGTGATCAGCCTGGGTAACCTCCTGGAGATGCAGCAGATCAAGGCAGACTGCAACAACCATCACTCAAGAGCCCCCTTCCGGTCAGGGAGATGGTCTATGCATCCCACCTACTAGCTCTGTGACTCATATCTGGTGCAAGAACTGTAGTAAAGTTTTCGAGCTGACAAAACCAAACCACAAGACACCAGTGAAGGCCATGTTCACTGTAAGACCTTATCTGAAAAGCCATTTTGACGCCCTCGCTCCTTCTAGCCCGCCCACTTCCTCCCAGCAGATGGTGGCAAAGCCTTCCCTAGGCCTGGTGATCTGGCCTCCCTGTCTACTCTGAGTGTCTTGCCTTCTCCTTCACTGAAAACCATTCTCCAGAAAATAAAACACAACAAAATCAAGATAAAAGGCATCAGCATGGCCCCCCACCAGGCTTTAATGGGCAAATTTGTATGAGCAAGGGCAAAATGAAGGGTAGCAAGGAAAACACTGAATTAAAAGCCACTTGAATTAAGAATTCAATAGCAGCCACTTAACTAATAAATAGTATTCCTCTCTGCCATTGATTGACTCAGGATTGTAATGAAGAGTTCCAGGGGCAACAGCAGAATGTTTTAATTCATGGGATAAATGTCACCAACTCTTGGGTTCCTAAGATTGAATGTGTTGGAGAAAAGCGGAATGGAGAGCCCACAGGAATTAATTCTTGGAACATCCCTGCGGGGTCAGCATTATTATACTCTGCTTCTAGGTGGATTTAATATCTCGAGTGCTGGGCAGGGCGCCGTGTGCATACAGGGGCTCCGTGATCGTTATTAAGTGATGATGGGGCAGATAGACTAGAGCTGGAGCTCACACTGGATCAGCTGTCTTATTTATTTCCAAGTTAAGAGACTGAACAAATAGACTGTTGTTATTATCATGGTGATGATTATTGCCATGGTGCATAATAATGGCTTGGCGCTGCCAGAACTATGTGGCAAAGATGGCACTAAGTCACTGGCTCCAGAGAGAGTTGTTCATATAGGATGATGGTGTACAAAATAAGAGTTCATCTGAAGGATACCTCAGATTCCCACCCTAGACCCCTACCCAACAGCTCTGCCTGGAATACTCTCCTCTGAGTCACTCCGTGCATCACAGAACATCTTCACGGCATGGACACTAGGCTCCCAAATAGACCCTAAGCTCTCACTGTCCCTGCTTCTTACGAAGCAAGTGCCAGGTGGCATCAGCTCAGGCTCTGCGGGCTCCCCAAATACCCCATTAAGCAGGACATGGTGGTCACGGAAAGGCATTTTGGGTATGTGAGCACTCTGAATCTTCCACATCATCAAGATCTATTTTCTGTACCAAATGGGAGAGGCAGGTCTGGCCTGGGCATTCCTTGCACAGAATACCTTGAACTGGTGCCATCTTAGCATCTGTGGATGCAGGCAGAGCAGAAGGGCCAGAAGGAAGGTGCACAGGGGACAAAGGTCCTCTTCCCTATCCTCTGGGATATTCCAATGTATCTAGTCACAGGGCTAGGATTCACATCCCTAGAAAGTCACAGGAGTATGTGAAGAAAGCATGAACATGGAAAAGAATCTGAAATATCCTTACCTCCATTTTCAATGGCTGTCTCATTGTACAGCCGGGGAAACTGAGGCACAGGAGAGTAAAATGACCGGCTCAAGGCTGCACAGTGAGAGGACGGCAGAGCTGGATGTGAACCCAAGCTCCCTGGCTCACGGTCCACCCTAGCACTTCATGCTTCCAGCCTCAGGGGAGTTCAGTGAAGTTGAAGGATGAAATACTTGGAAGGTGGCTCATAACCAAGCAACAGGGGTATCCTGACCACTTACGGTGTCCACACCCTGTGGTCCTGCCCTGCTGGGATTCTGGGAAGAAGCCTGCTACTTCCCTATCCTCAGAGAGCTTGCTGTCTCACTAAGGAGATGAGACCTACCCACAAGAAACCCTCCAAGACAAACACCAGGCAGTATATGAAATTAAGGCTCATACAGATGATGCGGAAATGCTCAGAAAACAGCAACAGTGTAGAGTGGTCTCATCTTAGACTAAGCCCTACAGTCTTACTTTATAAATAAGGAAATGATCAACACACAGAGAAATGTTACCCAGCCTTTTTTTCCTGTGTGACATACCCAACAGACAGGAATCCATTAACACACAATCACTAACCCAATTTAAGTTCGAGAAGACTGCACATCCCTGTCACTCCATGTTGCTAGGTGTTGTCTTTAGGGCTATGTAGCCAGATGGGGCAGTTTCAGGCTCTACCAAGACCAGCCTACAGAGCATGACCCAGACCAGTTATACAGCCTGACAGTGCCCAGCAGCCAGTATCACTGGATGCAGAATCTGCAAGCCAAGAGCACCAGCTGGGCCTTGCTGCAGAGCTGTCCACCTTGTATCCACTCTGTCTTCTCATGCTCCCACCACCAGAATGCCTTCTGTGCCCACTCAGGGTAACCTGCACCTGGCCTGGCCCAGGTTGCTCATAGCATGAGCCACTGTTCCTCCCTGGCCTAGAGTGGCCCCAGCTCCCATGGGAACCACGTGCTCCAGCCTGATTCAACTCCTCATTGTCCCACACCTGTCCCCAGTGCTTGGCGGACACTTTCCCCCACCTAGCAAGGCCTTCAGGTCTCTCCTTCTGGCTAAATCTTACCCATTCTTCAGGACCATCCCCCACACCCTGACTGCCTCAGCCCACATGGATCTTTCTGTCCTCTGGGCCCCCAATATACTTGCAAGTAGCACCACTCATGTGGCACCAGCACGAGCAGCTCATGTCGGCAGGGAGACGGTGGTGCAGCCTCCTTGCGATCATCAGCAACCTGAGGGCAGCATCACACTGTGCTCATCTCTGCATCCACTCTGCAGCCACTCGTCCAGACACCAGAGTTAAGGATTAGAGAAAATGGAACTGTCTCTTCTTTTTCTCAAACAAAGGAATAGATGGCCGGGTGCGGTGGCTCACGCCTGTAATCCCAGCACTTTGGGAGGCTGAGGCAGGAGGATCAGGAGGTCAGGAGATCGAGACCATCCTGGTTAATACGGTGAAACCCCATCTCTACTATAAATACAAAAAATTAGCCAGGCGTGGTGGCGGGTGCCTGTAGTCTCAGCTACTCAGGAGGCTGAGGCAGGAGAATGGTGTGAACCCAGGAGGCGGAGGTTGCAGTGAGCTGAGGCCGTGCCACTGCACTCCAGCCTGGGCGACAGAGTGAGACTCTGTCTCAAAAAAAATAAAAAAAGGACTTAATGAATGCATGCAGCTGAGCTCTCAAAAATGACCTTCCTGACTTCCTTCCTGGCCTCGCTCTTGACTGGGAACTGTGTCTATTCATGTCCCTGTGTCCCTGTGGCTCCTTGGTGACAATAAAGCTGCTAAAAAAAAAAAAAAAAAAAAAAAACCTCAGCAGAAAGGAGCCAAGGATATAAACAGACAATACATAGGAGGAAAAACAAATAATAAACCAACATATTAAATAGTTAGTAATAGATTAGTAATCAAAGATATGCAAATTAAACCATTCAAACCCCCCAAATGCAATGTAAGGCAATAGTACACCATTTTATAGTTATAAATTAGCCCCCCAAAATGGAGTTAATAAACCAAATGCTAGTAGGACAGTAGGCAAGTGAGAACATTCGTAAATGGCTAGTGACATTAAAATCTGGTACAACATTTGGGTAAAATATTTAGTAAAATACATCAAGACCCATAAAGATATCTGTACCCTATAACCTAGTGATCCCACTGTTGGGACTTCATCCTAACAGAAGGAACAGAAATCTGCAGTCCCGCCATTGCTGAGTCAGCACTACCTAAGGCCTGTGACTGTTAATACCTCCAGTGTGTGGGTGACATCTCTACAGTCAATTAATGAGCCAATCTTCATAAGATATTACATCAGCCAGCCTGGCTAACATCAATTACAGTCAGAAGCTGAGCTGTAATCATGGGGCGAATAAGACTGAACTGCTCATTGTTTAAAATGACCACAAAATCAAATCACCTTTATGAGCACAACTGGAATAAATCAGAGAGAAACAAAGAAAGGAGCACTCGCCGCATGTCACTCCCCACAGCTGGCTCTGTGTCACTACACATCCTCACATATGCAGCCAGGCTTGCCTGTCTGCTCTGGGAAGCCAGAGTCTCACTCCCCAGGCTTGGCTTGATGAAGGACCTTCTGGGGTCTTCTGAGAGGCTGGGTTTCAGCTGTCAGACACGATCCAGGTTTCACAGAGGTGGAAATAGCTTTCCAATGTGCTGGAAAGCAGTGCTTTGGAAACCTGGCTGCAAGGGTTCAGTTAAGGGAGGTTGGGAAGGGCTACCACCAAGTCACCATGGTAATAGCCTCCTTGGCCTCACCCTCCTCCTAACCCGGCCAGCTCCCACCAACTGGTCTGCTCACCCGGGGAATGGTAACTAACTACATCTTCATGTAGCGGGCACTCCCCAACGGACTGTGCCTGGGAGCCAGCCAAAAGGGCAGCCTGTAGAATCTTCTACCTTCACGGGGCACTTTGCAAAGCTCTTTTCCATCTGTTGTCTCAATCAACCCCCACCACCACAAGTGAAGTGGAAGGACAGGGGTCCCAAGTCCGTGGTTGCAGGTGAGAAAGTAAAAAACAGAACAGTTACGCCACTTGGGAAGCTCACGGTGAAGTGAGACCCACCTCTCTGGGAGAGAGACAATGGGTGGAGATGGGGTAAGAGGAGGGATCTGCCATCTAGTCCTGGCAGTGCCAGGGAGGTCTCTAATGGAACTGAAAAGTCTAGTTTTAGCAAGAATCAACCCCATCCTTGTATCTAATCACCTGGCCTATCTTTGGCAAGAATCCTGTTAGGTTTGTTTGGCAAGAGTCCCTCAACCCTTGATGTCTCCATTAGTAATTTTCTAACTCTGCTCCTGCAACTCTGCTCTTTGACTGTAAGTCCCCAATTGTCCTTGTTATGTTTAGGATTGAGCTTAGTTCTATCCTGAAGTCTCTTTTCTCTTATTGCAATAGTTTCTGATTAAAATCTGTCTTTACCTCTTTAGTGTCTGGCTATGGTTTTCTTTGACAATAGTCAATATGTTCAGCAATTGTGAAGCTAGAACACAGGAGTTCAAGTCTTGGTTCATCTCAGAATTTTATTTAAGCTGGGCAAGTTATTTATGCTGCCTGAGCCAGTTTGCTCATCTCTAGAACAGAGATTGTAACGGAACATACCCCAGAGGAGAACTAAATGAAATCATGCAGGTAAAGCACTGAGCCCAGTGCTGGCCTGTGGGGAGGGTGCAATAAAGGAGCCCAGTTTTTCTTATGAAAATAAAACTGACAATGGGAAGGACATGGCATTGTTCCTGTGGCCATCCTGTCAAAGAGGTACCTCTTGAATATAATCATGTCAACATCAGACAAACAAACCCTCAATGAGGGGCACTTACAAAATAACTGGCCTGTATTCAACAAAATAGCGTTCAGGCCATGGGAGTCAGGGAAAGACTGAGAAACTGCCCACAGAGTGTAGGAGACTAAAGACATGTGTCAACTCACTGCACCGTGTGATTCCCCCCTGGGCCCTTTTGCTAAAATGACATCAAGACACTTGCACAACTTAATGAGGGTCTGAGGATTATGAAGCAGCAGCAAATCAGTGTGAATTTCTTGGTTTTAGTGGCTGCGGTGTGGTTGTACAGGAGAAAGTTCTCGTTTATAGGAAATGCACACTAAATAATATTCTGGGATGATGGAGCATCAGGCTGGCAATTTACTCGCAAATGGTTCAGAGGGGAGAGAAGGCTCCTTGTATTGCATTTGTGCCTTTTCCGTACATCTGAGATTGCTTTAAAATTTTAAAACTACAAATGTAATTTTAAAATGAAATAAAGCTGATGCTCAGAGAGGTTTAAGTGGTCGACGGAGCTAGGACCCACCAACACCCAGGCCTCCCATCCCACAGCTTGTGCTCTTCCCACTGACTCCTTGGCAGGGAGGAAGGCATCCAGGAGGCAACTGGGAAGTACTATTGCAAGGGTCTTGGTTTCTGGTCCCTATTAGGCCTTTAACCCCAGACTCTTCAGTCTCTTCAACCATAGAACAAGCAGGTGGCAGGAGCCTGAGGTTCTTAACACAGGCAGTACCACACCCTAGATGCTGGAAATGCGGGTGCCAAATAACCTGCAATGCCTCCACAATCCCACTCAGCCAAGACTTGACCTGCATTCTAGCACTGTAGAGAAACGGACTTTGTTTTGTTCATAAGTTTAGCAGGGCCGGGCGCGGTGGCTCAAGCCTGTAATCCCAGCACTTTGGGAGGCTGAGACGGGCGGATCACGAGGTCAGGAGATCGAGACCACCCTGGCTAATACGGTGAAACCCCGTCTCTACTAAAAAATACAAAAAACTAGCCGGGTGACGAGGCGGGCGCCTGTAGTCCCAGCTACTCAGGAGGCTGAGACAGGAGAATGGCGTGAACCCGGGAGGCGGAGCTTGCAGTGAGCTGAGAGCCGGCCACTGCACTCCAGCCTGGGCGGCAGAGCAAGACTCCGTCTCAAAAAAAAAAAAACAAAAAAAACAAAAAAAACCATAATTTTAGCAGGAGTTACTCATCATTTTAAAAGAAATCTCATTGCAATAACAGTGCTGCTCTCAGCAACTAAGCTGTCCACACAACCCCCCTAGCATCCATACCAAAGCAGTGGCTCCAGGCACAGGGGTAAGCTTCTGGCCACTTCATTATGTCTCCTAGTCTACTCCTGCCTAAGCACTGATAGAGTTTCCTTTTATTTCTGTTTAATGTTACAGGTAGCTACACAGAATGGATTTTTTTTTTAGTTTTATGTGAAGGTAGGTTTACATGTATTTATGAGTCTCATTTCAGGCTAGTAAAAAGGAGTATTACATGATAAGTGTTATGAAAAAAGGACATTGGGTCTTCAATGGGACATACATCCTAATAGGCTCCACCCCACTCTTTTAAAGGATTACATAGCACTCTGTAGCTCAACCATTCCTAGCACTCTGTAGCTCAACCATTCCTAGCACTCTGTAGCTCAACCATTCCTAGCACTCTATAGCTCAACCATTCCTCTACTAATAGAACTGAGGTCATCTGATGTTTGTTTCCATTTTCACTGCTGCAAATATGGCTGCAGTGAACACCCTGGTACCTGCCTCTTTGACTCATGATTAGCTTCTGCTGTAGGTCAAGTTAGATCAAAGCACAAGGTCATCTTCTTCTAGCCCAGCCTCCTCCACTGTTCATCAGATACCCCCTCAGCACCACAGAAACCACATGACAGGAAGAGTTTTCTTTTCCGTTTCTTGTCCAGGCCTTTCCATTGTCAACAATGACCGATCCCTGGCAACAATTTCTCCAGCATCAGATAAGGCATGTGCTCACTGCTTGACAGCAAGGCCCCCCAACAGTTCTATTCAACTAAAACTGATTGGCAGGGATAAAAAGTAGCCTGGTATCACACTCTCAGCTGGAGTTTGTACAAAGTGAAATGCATTTTAGTCTGGAAGCAAAGTCTTTTCACGACTGGGTCTTCATTGCTGTCAATATGGTAACCAAGGCCAGAGGAATAAAGGAAACCCAAATTCTCCTTCCCACTCTTACTCACCATGGCTTCTCCCCAAGGGCTCCTCTCAGCACATCACGTTCTGGTTTGCAGGTTGAAAGACACAATATGTGTCTCTATCAGACATACATGTTGATATCCTAACTCCCAAGGAGATGGTGTTAGAAGGTGGTGGAGCCTTTGGGAGGTGATTAGGTCATGAAGGTGGAGCCCTCCTGAATGGGATTAGAACTTTCATAAAAGAGACCCCTGGAGAACTCCCTCGACCCTTACACCACGTGAAAACAGCAAAAAATAGCTGTTTGTAAACCAGGATGCAGCCCCTCACCAGACACCAAATCTACTGGCACCTTGATCTTGGACTTCCCAGCCTCTAGAACTGTGAGAAATGAATGTCTTTTGTTGGTAAGTCACCCAGTTTATGGTATTCTGTGATAGCAGCCCAAACGGACTAAGACAAAAGGCCTTTTAGATTTCTAGCTTCTAAATGTCTCTATGTCACAGATGTGAATTGCAAGCACTCTCCATAGGCCAGCATTCAAGATATATCAGCCATTTCAGCAACTGGGCACAATATTTAGCAAAGATACTTTCCATAGGCAAATGAGAACAAGTTTGAGGTGAAGTCTTTGGGAACAGCAAGCCATACACTTGTTTAAGCATTGAGTTTCAAAGTACAACAGCACACTTTTCACAATTACAAGCACTTCTCCAGCCCCATGTCATTCATTTATTAATTTATTCACTATATAGACATAGAAGACTACGAAAGAAAATTTTGCATGAGACACTTGTTTAAAATGGCAAGACAAATTTTATTCAAGCTGTCACATTAGGGGAGAGAGAGACTTCAGCACAGAACTGAGCTCCACTTTGAATACAGCAGAGACAGCTGGGGATTTACAGCCAAGGAGCAAAGTGAGGGACCAGTGGGTGGAAACAACTAAGAAGAAATTGATTAGACATCAAGGGCAGGGTATTCTTGCTAAACTGGCTTAACAGGATTCTTGCTAAAGGCAAGCTGAAGGCTTAGATATCAAGGGTGAGGGATGAGGAACTTGATTAGATATCAAGGGTAATCAGATATCAAGGGTTGGGGGGATTCTCAACAAACTGGCTTAGCAGGATTCTTTGCTAAAACTGGGCTCAGCTGGCCAAGGTCAAGGGCTAGGCTAGAAGATGGCTTGGAGGAGCCTGACTAAAGTTTGTCAAGGAAAGTATCCTTGTCAAGACATATACATGTAAATGTGGGTGTAGATAAAAACACAGATGTAGATATATATATATCTATGCATCTATATACATATGCATATTGTACTAGTCCATTGTGATGTGATAACAAAATATCTTAGACTGGGTAATTTGTAAGCAACTGAAATTTATTGCTCACAGTTCTAGTAGCTGGAAAGTCCAAGATCAAGCCACCAGCAGACTTGGTGCCTAGCAAGGGCCTGCTCTGTTTCTTTTTTTTTTTTTTTTTGAGACAGGGTCTTGCTCCGCCACCCAGGTTGGAGTGCAGTGGTACAATCTTGGCTCACTGCAACCTCTGCCTCCCAGGTTCAAGTGATTCTCATGCCTCAGCCTCCTGAGTAGCTGGGACCACAGGCATGTGCCACTACCCCCAGCAAACTTTTTTTGTTTTTTTAGTATTGGCAGTGTTTTGTCTTGTTGGCCAGGCTGGTCTCAAACTACTGGCCTCAAGCGATCCACCCATCTCAGCCTCCCAAAGTGCTGGGATTACACGTGTGAGCTGCCATGCCCGGCCTGCTCTGTTTCAAAGATGGTGCCTTCTCACTGTGTCCTCACATCACTGAAGGAGGGACCAGGCTCCCTCAGACCTTTGATATATGAGCATTAATCGCATTCCTAAGGGTTCTACCCTCATGACGTAATAACCGTCCAAAAGCCACACCTCCTAATACTATCACCTTGGAGGTTAGGCTTCAACACATGATTTTGTGGGGGACATCAACAGTCAGACCATAGCACATATAATCAGGCACCATACTGGAAGCTGGGGATGAAGTGGTGGAGAAGAAAAAGCCCCTGTTTAGAAAGTTCAGCATGAGGAGCTTCTCTCCCTCATGTGCTGATATAGCGTAGGCAGACGAAAGCACCATGCTCAAAGTGACATCTACCACTGTAAGGAAGGTTAAACTCTCAAATTACAAGAATACCTGAGATTATAGGGACACTTGGGTCCACATTTAAAGATTTTCAGGAGACTGCTGGGAGCTGAGGGAGGAAGCCCACAGCTCAAAGGTAGAAGTCACTTTGATGGGCAAATGGTTCCGACAATGTTTTATTCCTTGGTGATCTCCTTCTGAGCCACTTTCTTAGAGGTCTCTAGTCCACACTGGAGGTTCATTAGCTTGGTCCAGAACAGGATTAAAATAACCTATTAAATGACAAATTCTCAGATTAAATAAAAGGGAAGAAAAGCCAGCTATGTGTTGTTACAAAGACATAAAAAACAGAATAATCTAAAGAGGTTGAAACCAAAGTAATGGAAAAAGACATTCCAGACAAATAATAATGACAAGATAACAGATGTAACACTATTAGTGTCAGACAAGGGAGAGAGAGAGAAGGAATAAATATAAATCAGTTTAATGTTCACCTCAAGGAGTTAGTAAAACAACAATAAACACAAAGAAAGTAGAAGAGATAAGATATTAAATATGAGAGTATACATCAATGAAAGAGGAAACTAATTACCAAAACCTAAACCTAGTCTTTTTCTTTCTTTTTTTTTTCTTTGAGATGGAGTCTCACTCTGTCGCAAGGCTGGAGTACAATGGCGCAGTCTTAGCTCACTGCAACCTCTGCCTCCCTGGTTCAAGTGATTCTCCTGCCTCAGCCTCCCAAGTAGCTGGGACTAAAGGCGTGCACCACCACACCAATTTTTGTATTTTTAGTAGAGGTGGGGTTTCAGCATGTCGGCCAGGATGGTCTTGATCTCTTGACCTTGTGATCCGCCCACCTTAGCCTCTCAAAGTGCTGTGATTACAGGCATGCCCGGCCCTAAACCTCGTTCTTTAGAACACAAATCTGTAGCAAGATAGCACAAAAGGAAAAGTAATATGGGACCAAAATATATATATATATAGCAATAGGATTTAAATGGGAATTTCATGACAAAACAGTAGATATTTCTTACATCAAAAAAGAAACTATGAACCAAGACAGAAAAACACAATTTTCTTTAAAACCACATATATATGTATAAATGATCATAACTTTCTCAAGAAGAAATAAAAACCTGCATACATTAGTAACCACAAACAAAATCAAGCCGATAAAAATCTGTACCTCCCTCCTCAAAGGCACTAGACCAAGAAGGCTTCATATGCAAGTTTTGCCAAAACTTTATGGAGTGGTTAATCTCTACCCAAAGCAAACTGTTTCAGAGAATAGAATAAGAAGGAAAACTGGAAAAATAATTTCATGAGATTAGTATAACCTTAATAATGTCCCATAGAGAGTACAATTAAAGAAAGTTGTTGACTAGGCTCACTTATGACAATAGAGGCAAAAATCCTATTTTTAAAAGTCTCAAATGAAATTTAGCAATGCATCAAAATTACATCATGATCAACTACAATTTGTCACTTATACATATATCAAATACATATTTATTTGATACATATATCAATAGTATGTATATGATACATATATCAAATAAATATTTATAATATTTATATTATATATAATTTTATATATAGTATGTAATATTTATATTATATATTTCTGTTGAGTATATTATAGAATTATATTTATATTATAATATAAAATATTATATTTCTTTAAAATATGTATCAAATACATAATTGATACAATTTATCAACTATAATTTTCCATTTATACTAAAAATATAAAATGTTCTTCATCAGAAAATGTATTAATATAATGTGTCACATTATCAGATTAAGAAGAACAAATAAATATGATCAGCTTCGTAAATGCTGAAGAAAAAGCATTTGACAAAATTCCATACTCAGTCACAATAACTTGGTAAATTACGAATAGAAAATAACTTTAATTTGATGAAGATATTTATTAAAAACTAATGACAAACATCAAATGTAATAATGAAAATTTAGATATATTTTCATTCAATACAGGACACTAAATTATGTCACTATCACCTAAATTATTCATGACTGAATTCAAAGTCCTTTCCAATGCAATAAGACAATATAAAAATATAAACAAAGTGTAATAATTGGAAAGAAAGAAACAACATTCTCATTAGTTGCAAATGATATCATTGTTCATGATGCACCTTGTGATGGTTAATTTTATTATGTGTCAACTTGACTGGGCTCAGTGATGCCCAGATAGCTGGTAAAATACTTCTGGGTGTGTTGAGGGTGTCTGTAAGGATGCTTCCAGAAGAGATTAGCATTTGAATCAGTAGACTGAGTAAAGAAGATCACCCTCACTAATGTGGGTAGGCATTATCCAATGCTTTGATGGCCAAAGTAGGACAAAAGGGTGCAGGAAGGGTGAATTTGTTCTCTGCTTGAGCTAGGACATATATCTTCTCCTGTTCTTAGACACTGGAGCTCCTGGTTCTTTGGCCTTTGGCCTCTGAGACTTACACCCTTCGCTCCCCTGGTTCTCCGGCCTTCATGCTTGAACTGGGACTACACCACTAGCTTTCCTGGGCCTCCAGTTTGCAAATGACAGAATTAGGGATTCTTAGCCTCCATAATAACATAAGGCAATCCCTCATAACAAATCTCTTTCCATACATGTATGTATATTCTGTTGGTTCTATTTATCTGCTTCTTTAGAACCCGAGAACACACCTAAAGCTAAAATAATAAAGGAATCCAGCAAGATGACAGGAAGGGAATAAAAGATCTGATCAAGGGGAAAGATGTATTCCAGATGGAGAGAAGACTCAATACTGAGGGGCTAATCTCCCAAAACCAATCTGGAAGCCAATTCAGTTTCAATAAAAATGCATGCAGGTTGTCACTTCACATTTACTAGAATGCAAAATGGTGCAGTCACTTTGGGAAAGAATCAAGAGTTTCTCAAAGTTTAAATGTGCATTTTCCAAAAGACCTAGCAATTTCACTCCTAGGTATAGACCCAAGAGAATGAGAACATCTGCCCTCACAAAAACTTGTGCACACATGTTCATAGCAGCATTCTTGATAATAACCAAAAAGTGGAAACATCCAAATGTCCATCAACAGATAGGTAAACAAAATACATTAACAACAGATAGGTAAAACAAAATATATCCAAACAATGGAATGTCATTTAGCCATAAAAAATGAATGAGGTACTAATTTATGCTAGGACATGGATGAATCTTGAAAACATTATGCTAAGTGAAATAAGCCAGACACAAAAGGCTACATATTGTATGATTCTATTTACATGAAACATAGAGGACGGGCAAATCCATGGAAACAAAAGTAGATTAATGGCTTCCAGGGGCTGGGAAACGCAGGGAATGGGAACTGACTGTTAATGGGTGTAGGTTTTCTTTTGGAGATGACGAAAATGTTCTGGAACTAGTATTAATGGTTGCAGAACTGTGTGAATATATTAAAAATCACTGAATTATACACTTTAAAAGTGTGAAATTTATGGTATGTAAATTGTATGTCAGTTTTTAAAAATTTCCATCAAGGTTTTTTGTCAAGTACTTGACACTGATCATAAAGCTCATATGGAAGTATAAAGGGCCAAGAATTGCTAAGATCATTCCTGAAAAAAAATGCTGGAGAGACTTGCTCTATTATAGATCAAGATTTATTAGAAAACTCAGTAAGACTTATATGTTATTATCATGGAGATAGATAATTAAGCAAAAAATAAATAAATAAATAAATAGCAATCCTAGAGAGAAACTCATAGATAAACATAAACTTGGCATATGGAAAACTTGGCATTATAAATCAGTAGGGAAAGAGTAGATTAATAAATGCATACAAAAATGAAAAAAAATTAGTTACCTCAATGAAGTTTAAAACAACAATGAAATATAATTTTACATTCAGATTAGTAAAAACTACATAATAGTTATTATATTTTAGAAGAAAGGGAAGATAATTGAAAGGGAAGAGGAAGGGTGGAGGGAGAGTCAATGGTGTCTACTTTCAATTCTAAAAAAGGAAAGGATAAGAATAAAATAAGGCAGAAACATTAAGATTGATTAATTATGACTCACGGTATATGGATAATAGTTACATACATAATTTCTCTGTACACTTCTACGTTTGAAAGAAATTCTAATTTTTAAACTTCCACAAAAATATTGCCCACAAGAGATATGCCAAAATATTAAGTAGTTTTCTCAGAGTAGTGAAAATATGAGTGATTTTTAATTTTTTCTATATTTTTATTTTTTAAAAAAACAATAAGCAGATGTTATTTTGCTAACAAAAGGGAACATGGAAACTATCACAAGAGAAAGAACTTACCCCTTTCTCACTGCTTTCCCACTGAGAAACTCACATTGCAATGCGAATAAAATAATTTTTGTAAACTTCATAGCATGTATAATTTCCATAACACTTCTACCCATCTTTTTCATGATACATGTGTAAAGGAGGTAAGCAAAGTATCAGATGCTTTTTCCTCTAGTTACACAAGATTATTAGTGATGAAACTGGGCCAAGCACTAGTCTTTTAGGACTCTTAATCTCATGCATTTTCTGCTACTCCAGACTACCTCTCAGTACCAGGTAGGTCTTCAGTATAAACGTATACAGTTGCTTCCCATCTTCCAAACAATTGAGCTGCATGGTTTATTTGTTAAGTCAGATGTTTTGAAGTTGAATCTTGTTTTTGTTTTATTTTGTTTTGTTTTAATAGGGATAGCATTATGACAGCAAGTTAGGGTCAAAAGTTCACAAAAGCACTATATCCACCCTAACCTGTCTTAGAAGAGTGGCACTCAGCTGCTGGTTTCCACCATCTCTACCAGGATGACTCAGCAGGTGTCTCAAACTCAGCACTCCCAAAGCTAAGCTGTTTATATTTCTCCCAAACTCGCTCCTCCCAGTTTCCCCTACTTTCATAAATGCTGTGTTGATCCACACAGGAGCTCAATCCAGAAACATGTGGGAGTCACACCTGACTCATCTCCTTCCTCTCCAGCCTCCATCCACTCTATTCTGTTGGAACTAAATTCTGCTGAGTTTGGCTGTAAAATACATCTCAGTTCCATCACCTGTCTCCATTCTCCTATCAGCGTATGGTCCAGGCCACTGTCCCTCTCCCACAATCATTGAACCTTTGACAAAAAGGCAAAGGGCAGGAGGCTGATCTGCAGGCCAGGGCCCTGGCTCTCATGTTAGGGGTGTCTGCTAAGTCAATGAGCACCTGCTCTTGGCCTGGCTGAGGTGTCCTCGATACTCCTCCTCCCTCCCGCTATATCACAAGCTGCTAATCACTGGCCTTTCCTTTCATAGGGACTTACTCTGGGGGCCTTGTCATCTCCAACTTGAAGCCAAAGTTATTTTTGCTAATTATATGAAGTACTTATTACTGGAAAAGAGTCACAAGTGAGCAAAACAACAACTTAATTAAAAGAAAGGTCTGATCATTAGCAATGGAAAATTAATTGATGAATTACTTAATAGACACCAAACTCAGCTTAGCTGAACTGGCAGACTGCTTGCCTAAATAAACCTTAAGAAAACATATATGCCTCCTAATGACTGGCCCCAGATTCTTCGTCTACCTATGGTTTACTAGAAGGCAGCAGACTATCATCGAAGCGGTTTTTCCTTCTGCAGGAGCCAGCGCTGCTGCGTTCCTATGCCTAGGATTGGGACATGCATCTGTCAGGGAATTTCAATTACCATAGAACCTCAGAGATCATTTGTTACACTGAGTTCCTTGTGGGCAGGACACAGCCTAGCCCAGTCTTTAATCCCAGTGCCCAGTACAGTGCCCGGCCCAGAGTCTGATAGACTGAATTGAGTCCAGATCCCCAACTGAGAGATGCAGATGCCACAGCCCAGAGAGTGACTTGCCCTAAATCACAGGGTTCACTTTTGGCGGAGCTGGATTACCATACTCAGGTCTCCTGACCCTCAATCCACACTAATTTAAGTACGCAAAGAGAAACAATGTGCACCTGATACTTTTCCCTGCACTTGCATGTGTGTAGCATTAAGGGACCTGAAACCGCTGCTTCACATCAGCTTCCAGGAAGAGGGTAAATGGCACAGAGCAGTTCTGAAGTGCACCTTGGTGAGCCTCATCTTTCTTCTCTCAGCTCTTAATGATACCCCATTTAAAACCAATGAAAAACAGAAGCTCTTTAAACTCCAATCATCTGCTAAGCCAGCATTACAGTGAGGGCATTAAGCAACAGGAACCGATCAACTACAGGCTTGTTTTCTTCCCAAAGGCAAATTTGATTTTGGAAATTTGCTTTTGGAAACATCAGAGGCATGGGATCCTGGAAATGGACTCAGGATACAGAGGAAGGAGGAGAGAAAGGCTGATGGGATTTGAGGAGCTGGAGGAGGACAGGGCAGATGACAAAGACAGCAGCAACCACAATGGGGTAAAAGATTTCGAGACAGTAAAAAGGCCTCAGATTTTATTTACAACCTGAGGTGGCCTCCAGGATCTCCTATTGTAAAATTTCTTCCTGTACCTCATGAAAAACAACCCTCTTTATTCCTGTTCTCATTTTCTGGTTTTCCAGCTCTGTAAATAGCTGTAACTGGGCTGCAGGTGTGTTCCTAAGCTTACTCCAAGATTTTCTGTCCCAAATAAAAGTGCAAAATAAATAGCTATTTCACTTAGAGTTTGACGATTTAAACTTCACGTCTATTCTAAGGAAAGCTAGAACAACTAATAAGCTGCTTAACCATGTGTGAGGTGCACATTTTATGGTTGCATCATGAAGGGCAACCCCGGCTGGTGAGGACACACCAAAATGTGGGAAACAGGCACTTGGGTTCAGCCGGCTTCACAGTCATGCTGGAGGCTCCCGCAACAGAAATCACAAAGCATTCTCTCAAGTGCTAAATTTGTAGACAAACATAGCAGGTTTATAAGGAACAACAGAGTTCTAGGATTCATCATCTATAGCCACAAAAATATCACATGAGCTTTTTCTTTCTTTTTTTTTAATTGACCTCCTTCCTTTGTGCCAGGTAACAACCCCTCTGTTTCATGATGCAAGGGGGAGGGGTTGCAGTGGGAGTAGGGTGAGGTAAAGAGGGACAGGCTTAGAGGTGACAATGGTGAGAGGAAAATCAGCAATGGAGGTGACGTATTATTTCCTGTGATAGACTATTTCCAAAGACGGCCACAACAATCACCTATCAAGAGGTGGGCTGTGTTTCCCTCCCCCTGAATCTGGACTGGCCATGGGGTTTGTTCTGACCAACAGAATGCGGCACCAAGGACCTTCTGGGCTTGACATGATCTTGCAGCTTCTTCTTTGCAGAGGCAGGTTCCTGCCACATGCAAAGAAATCAGGTTGTTCTGCTACAGAGAGAAGCCACAGGAGAAAGAGGCCCCAGAGAATGAGAGGCCACGGAGAGAGGACTAGGCAATGTTCAGAAGGACTGAGGTTCCCAGCCAAGAGTAGCTGCAAGGCCCCAGACATAGGAGTGGCGCCATCTTGGATCCTCTATCCCCAGTTGAGTAACCCAAGTGGAAGAGAGAAATGCTGTCTCCACAGAATCCTCCCCAAATTATTTTATTTATTTATTTATTTATTTATTTATTTTTTGAGACAGAGTCTTGCCCTGTCACCCAGGCTGGAATGCAATGGTGTGATCTTGGTTCACTGCAACCTCCGCCTACCGGGTTCAAATGATTCTCCAGCCTCCTGAGTAGCTGGGATTACAGGCACCCACCACCATGCCCAGCTAATTTTTGTATTTTTAGTAGACACAGGGTTTCACCATGTTGGCCAGGCTGGTCTCAAACTCCTGACCTCATGATCCGCCTGCCTCAGCCTCCCAAAGTGCTGGGATTACAGGTGTGAGCCACCATGCCCAACCATCCTCCCCAAATTCTGACCCATATGATCATGAGCAAATAGTTGCTTTAAGCCACTATATTTAGGGCTGGTTTGCTATGTGGCAATAAACAACTGAAACACTGCCTGCCTGCTCTCTGCTGTCAACCAGCTTCTCACAGGCTGTCCCCTCAGGGGCTGCAATGGGTTTGTGTTTTGATTTTGTTTTTGGATTTTTCTGTGTTGTTTTGCTTTCTTGTTATTTTTTAATTCATCAATTGGAGAATCTTGCTGGAGACAGTGAAAACTGATTTGAGACTAACAAAGCCCTTAAACATGCCTGGCAGGAAAATTGGTATGCTGGGCACACTGTCACACCTGTGTCACACACACTTGGAAGGAAAAAGTCCATGGAACCAGCCCACCCCAGGAACTAGAGGGCAGCACCATGGAGATGGTCCCCCCGGCACCCCCGCTTCTCAGAACACAGACCCCTGACTGTTCCGTGAGAAAGCTGCTCCTGCTCCACTGTTAAAACAGAATGCCCTGGAAGGAAATCCAGTACATCCAGTACTTACAGGCCTTGGTCTCTCTCCAGTCAGAAGTGACAGGCTGGCAGATCCACCTGCCTGGATGCTCCAGGCTCCCTGTCTCCCTGCAGTCATTTCATGGTCAACCTGGCAAAAAAAAAAAAGGGGGGAGGCAAAAGAGGACAGGCTTATTCCACAAAAAGCTTCAGGCAGGGCTGGCGTCCCCTCACATTTGGCTTCAGGTAGATCCAGCAAGATGTGGTAGCCTTTATTACTATGAATCATGTCCAAACTCCAGTGGGGAAATAACCACCCAAACAAAATGAACACAAAGGACTGCACGGGGCCTGGTGTGGTGGTTCGTCTTCTGATATTAGCACTGCCTGCCTTTTGCAGGGTAGGAGTCAGACAAAGGACAACCTCCCCAAAATGGCCTGCACTTGGCTGATACTAAAATGAAGGCACCTCCAGTCTTGAGCCTCAGGCAGCTTCCCCACTGAAGCCTCACTTGCGGGAGCTGCCCAAGGCAGGCTTCTTGGGCCCCGGGCTGTCCAGGCTACACATCAGCCCCACATACACAGAAGCAGAGAGCAGGGGAAGCACTGAACCTGCCTCTGCACTGAGTTTGCCTTGACATCTTCACCTGTATGCAGGATTTAAGAGCCTTGAAGAAAGGGGATGAAGGAAATCACAAGGCAGTGGGTAAGAGCCAAGATGAGCAGATGGGAGTCATTCAAACGGGGTTGGCAGGGAGAGGAAATAGGTATGATGCAAAATAATATTCATCATTCCACAAATTTTTATTGAGCATCTACTATGTGCCAGGCACTGTGCTAGGTGCTGGAGACAGGATGATAAATAAGACACACCTGGTTCTTGCCCCAAGGAACTCACTCCACAACTAGAATATGGTGTGGTCAGTGCTGTAGGCAGGACCACAGCCAAGGAGCATGTATTGGAGAGCGCTGTGTGGAGCCAGTTTGTCAGAGAAGGAGGGGTGGGCACGAAAGGCACCATGGAGGCTGCAGAAAGTGGCAGCACACTGCAGCACGAGGGTTTCACCGACTCCTGAGACTTCACCCATAACTGAGGGCACTCCTTGGCCCCTCCCTGGACTTCCAAGTTCTTATGTCAGGGCCACTGCATCCAGCATTAGTTGGATTTGGGCTACATTCCCATTGGTGTTTCTAAAAACACTGCTTCCCCAAGGCACTAACCTGCAAAAAAGCCTTCAATGACAATCCACCACCAACAGAATAAACTCCCCAACATCCTGGCTTGGCTTCTCAAGCCCTACACAATCTGCCCCAACCCATATCAACACACCCAGAACAAAAGGTGCCCACAGAAGAACCCCCTAATCCCTGCTCACAGTCATCTGCACAAGCCGGTGACTAGCCCCACCCCCAACTCTGACCACATTTACATATATATTTGAGAATGTCTCCATTTCTACACATAAATCCCAGACACAAGGGTCTGTATATTCTCATGGTTACACACCTATGGAGACAGAGTCCCCAACAAGGCATGACTTGAGAAATCTAGGGAAAGGCCCCAGGTCCCAACTAACACTCAGTAGCCAACTGGTCCAAAATCCTCATTAGCTATTATTCCGTGATTTAAGCACCAGCTTGTCTTTTTTTTTTGGAGACAGAGTCTTGCTCTGTCACCCAGGCTGGAGTGCAGTGGCATGATCTTCACTCACTGCAACCTCCACCTTCCGGTTCAAGCCATTCTCCTGGCTCAGCCTCCTGAGTAGCTGGAACTACAGGTGCCCACCACCACACTCAGCTAATTTTTGTATTTTTAATAGAGACGGGGTTTTGCCATGTTGGCCAGGCTGGTCTCGAACTCCTGACCTCAGGTGATCCACCCACCTCGGCCTCCCAAAGTGCTGGGATTACAGGCGTGAGCCATCGCGCCCAGCTGTAATTTTTTTTTTTTTAATTAAAAATATTGAGTGTTATGACCTGGCAATTTCAGTTGTATGTATATATAGCTAACACAAATGTTTACAATAATCTACCAGGAGGCAGCACTGGTTTTAATAGTCCCAACCTAGAAATTATCTACATGCCCTCCTACAAAAAGATGTAGACATTGTGGTATAGTCACACAATAAAATGCAATACAAATATGAGAATGTACAAACTACAACTACACATAGCAAAATGAAAGATTCCCAGACCTAAAGTTGAGTAAAATAAGGCAGACATTGAAGGGTAATACTATGTGATTTATGTAAAGTCAATAAAGTTCAAACACAGGCAAGATTGAGCTATGATGTTAAAAGTCAGGACAACGGTTACCCTTGGAACGTGCCAATGCCTGAAACGGGGCCTGAGGGTGGCTTATGGGGTGCTGAGAATCTTCTATATCATGATCTAGATGCTAGGCTCATGAGTATATTCAATGTGTGAAAATTCATTGAGCCATACGCCTATGATGTGTACATTTTCTATGTAGCTAATATTTCAATAAAACATTTAAAAAGGGAAAAGGGAAAAAACTGATGAGGGTGCAGAGAAATTAATACTTTCTTACAATGGGCAAGGCAAATTAGTAAAGCTTTAAGAAAGGGAATTTGGCAATATTTATCAAAACCTTAAAAAATTTCATATTCTTTGACCTAGTAATTCCAGTTCCAGAAACTTATCTTCAGGAAATAATGAGGGTGCAGTGGTACTTGTCACAGAATTATTTATAACAGGGAAAATTTGGAAATAGCCTAAATGTTGAGCACATGTACACCTATTGTGCAGCCACTAAATGCATTTTATAAAATGTTTAATGAGAGGATTATGTGAAATTTAAATTTCTTCTTTCTACTTTGTTTTTTCAAAATTCCCTGCAATGAACAGGCATCACTTTTACTATGAGAAAAGAGTTATTAAGAAATAAATAAATGCAAACACCCAAGCAGAAATTAAAAACTTGACTTGGCATTCATTCAACAAACATGTAGTAAAATCTTCCATTGCCAGGCAGTGAGGGTAGTAATGGACATGGCTTAGGGCCTCCTCTCAGAACCATAATTTAAACAGATGTGAAGTTGTTAATTATTCCCACTGTTGATGCAATAGGACAAGCAACCAATGAGAGGTCAAAATACACGAATTTGAGTCCTAGTTGTACCAGTGAAACTTTTTCAGCACCTTGGCAGGTGAGCTCCTCTATTCATCAGTTCCTTCATCTGTAAAGTAAGTATAAGACTTCTGCCTACCTCACTCTGCTGTAGTCAGCTGCAAAGGAGACTCAGCTGAGCATGCTCTGAAGCTGTATAAATATCACGATCATGTTATCACTCATGCCAAGAACAAAACGGGGCCAGGCACAGTGGCTCACGCTTGTAATCCCAGAACTTTGGGAGGCAAAGGCGGGAAGATTACCTGAGGTCAGGAGTTCAAGACCAGCCTGGGCAACATGACAAAACCCCATCTCTACTAAAAATACAGAAATTAGCCAGGCATAGTGGTACACGCCTGTAGTTCCAGGTACTCAGGAGGCTGAGACATGAGAATCACTTGAACCTGGGAGGCAGAGGTTGCAATAAGCCAAGATTGCACCACTGCACTCTAGCCTGGGCAACAAAGAGAGACTGTCTCAGAAAAAAAAAAAAAAAAAAAAAGGAAGAACAAAAGGGGACTGGGCACAGTGGCTCATGCCTGTAATCCCAGCACTTTGGGAGGCCAAGGCAGGAGGACTGCTGAGTTCGAGACCAGCTTGGGCAATATAGATCTTGTCTCTACAAAAATAAAAATTAGCCTAACGGTAGTGCATGCCTGTAATCCCAGCTACTTGGGAGGCCGAGATGGAAGGATCACTTGAGCCCAGGAGGTCAAGGCTTCAGTGAGTCATGATCATGCCACTGTACTCCAGCCTGAGTAACAGAGTGAGACCCTGTTGAGAAAGAGAGGGAAAGGAAGGGACAGAGGGAGGGGCACATAACATGCACTCAAGTTCTGTCAAGAAACATCATCCCATTGGGCGTAGTGGCTCATACCTGTAATCCCAGCACTTTGGGAGGCTGAGGTGGGTGGATCACTTGAGGACAGGAGTTCAAGACCAACCTGGCCAACATAGCGGAACCGTGTCTCTACTTAAAATACAAAAAGCTGGGTATGGTGTTACACGCCTGTAATCCCAACTACTCAGGAGGCTGAGGCACAAGAATTGCTTGAACCCAGGAGGCAGAGGTTGTAGTGAGCCAAGATCTTACCATTACACTCCAGCCTAGGAGACAGAATGAGACTCAGTACCCCCCCCCCAAAAAAAAGAAGAAAGAAACATCAGAAATATCATCCCCAGTCTCCTTCTGTTTTATAGTTCTCTCACCCTCTCCTGAGCCTTGCTCTTGTCCAGCATGGATAAGACTGCCTTTATCTTATAAGACTGGACTAATGGATACAGGCAGAGGAAGTTCTTTTTATCATTGAATTCTGGTTGCATGATGGTAGATAATGTGGGCTGCATGATGTTGTTTCTTTGATACTTGCTGAGATTTTCTTAATGGTCTTGTTCATGGTTAGTTTCTATAAATGTATGCCACAGAAGAAGGTGTAGTTTCCATTTGCAGGGTGCAGGGTAATATATAGATCCATTGGCTCATGCTTGTTACTTGTCTTGTTTGAACCTTTTATAGTCTTACTAGTTTGTATCTCCTTGACCTGTCTGTTTACAAAAGGTATGTTTAAAATCTCTTACAGTAATTGTGGATTTGTCTTTTGTGCCTTTCAATTCTTTCAATTTCTGCTTCCCTTATTTTGAGGCTATGTTGTTAGGTACATAAAGATTCATGATTACTATATGTCCTAGCACACTGTACCTTTTATCACTAAGCAATGATCCTGTTTATTTATGCTTTCCTCCTTACATTCTACACTGTTAATTAGTATTGCAAGACCAGCTTTGCTTTGGTATCTGTATAGTATATTCTCTTCCAACCCTTGGCTTTCATCTTTTTCTTCTTTATTTTATTTAGTAATTTTTTTTGGAGAGATGAGGTCTCCCTATGTTGCTCAGGCTAGTCTTGAGCTCTTGGGCTCAAGCAATCTTCCTTCCCCGTCCTCTCAAAGTGCTGGGATTACAGGCACAAGCCATCACGCCAAGCTAGCTTTCATCTTTTTCTGTCTATAATTAAATTGTGTATGTGATTCTTACAAATGGCATATACTTGGATCTTGTGCCCTAAAACATTTTTTTTCAACAAAAGTTTCAGTCTTTAATGGAGAGTTTTATCTGTTTTGGTTATGACATCAGCTTGGGGTTCCATTTTCTCATGGGCAATTTTTTTATTTTTGTTTTTGTTTGTTTGTTGCTCCTGGTCCTTGGAAGATGGCGCTTCCTTGTGAATTCCCTGGGCTAATAACTAGGGGGTCTATGGTTCTCATTTTATACAAGAAAGTGCCCTTCATGACTCCTAGAATAATGCCATTGGCTTCCCAAACACAGGAAACCCATACATGAGCTCCCTTCCTCTTGAGGGGTTTAGAACCTCAGCCTACATTCATGTTTTCAGGTCTCCATACATGTGAGACCTTTGGCCTAAGCTCCCACTATGCTCAGACTTTTAGTCCCTCTTCTTTTCAGGCAACTGACAATATCCTTCTCTTGGTTTGAAGTCCAGCCTCAAAATACCATTTTATCAGGGTGTAATTGTTGTTATCCTAGTCATCTTTGTCAGAGAAGGGGTGTGTGTGTGTGCGTGTGTGTATTAATTCTTTGTCACCTGGAATCATCATGGTAACTAGAAATAAAACAATGTAATAAAGACAGAAAATATTTTGAAAGTATAGAAATAATTGACAACTCAGAAAAATCATCTTTTAAGAATGAGAGTAAAAGAAAACATTATCAGTTCAATTGAAAGTGAGAGACAGACCACTCATAAGGATATCATTGAAAGTATTTCTAAAATATGGACAGATTACTACTTAATGACGAAATACTTAACTCACCAGGAAAATACAGTAATAATTCTAAATACATTCATAATAAAATAGCCTCAAAATATGTTAAGAAAAAGTTGATAAAAATACAAAGAGAAATGAGCCAACACAATATTAGGGTGGAAAATTTAGAAACTCTTGTCAAACAGATACAATAAGCAACGATATATGTTTTAAACTTTGAGCTTCAAATAATTAGTGTGTTTAATACCAGCCTTGCACCTCAAATTAGAGAACAGATAGAACAAGTTTTAAAACTGACCAGAAGAGGCCAGGCACGGTGACTCGTGCCTGTAATCCCAGTACTTTGGGAGTCTAAGGCAGGTGGATCACTTGAGCTCAGGAGCTTGAGACCAGCCTGGGCAACATGGCAAACCCCCCTCTCGACAAAAAATACAAAATTAGCCGGGCATGGTGGTGCACACCTATAGTCCCAACTACTTAGGAGGCTGAGGTAGGAGATTGCTTGAGCCCGGAAGGCAGAGGTTGCAGGAAAAAAAAAAAAAAAAAAAATGACCAGAAGATACAGAGCAGTTTCAGATAACTTCAAAGGGTAAAACAGTCCATGTTCTCTGATCTTAGCGTAATTAAATTTGAAATCAGTATCAAATGGTAACTAAGAAAACAAAGAGAAACAAGTTATATTTGTAAAATTAAAAACACCAGAGACAAAAATCATAATAGATGTTTAAAAATACTTAGTACTGAATGATAATGAAAATAATTTCTATCAAACTTCATGCCAAAATATTTTTATATGCTTTATTAACTTTATGCCAATTTGTTAGAAAACTTAAATAAAATGGACAAATTCCTGGAAGAATATAATTCGTAAAAGTGAACTCTAAGACAAATAGAAAATCTGAAGAGTCTTGAAATCACTAAATACATTGAATCAGTAATTTAAAAATCATTCCACAGTGAAAACAAGAGTCCCAAATGGTTTCACAGGAAAGTTCTATCAGACATGCAATGAGTAAACCATTTCATCTTATACATAATCTTCCTAGAGCATAAGAAATGAAAGACTATTTGGTAACCCATTTTGTAAGGTGAATAAAGACTTCAGGCCAGTGAAGTCTCAAGAAGGAAAATTACAGGCCAATCTCACTCATGAATCAAGATGCAAAAATGGCTGATAATTGATAAACCAAACACAAAAAAATTTTTAAAATATATATCATTATCAAGTTGAATTTTTCTAAGGAATTGGAAGGAAATGGCTTAACACTAGAAAATCTGCCAGTGTAATTCACCACCATAATGAATTAAAAGAGACTAATCATATAGCCATCTCATAAGAGGGTAAGGGAGACACCTGATAAAACTTGTAACTGTTATTCCTGATTAAGCTCCTAGCAAACTAAGAACTGAATGGAACTTCCCTAACCTGATAAGGCCATCTACCACTGCAGCTACTATGAAACTTAACAGTGATGCACTGGAAGCATTCTCTTTAATATCAGGAATGGCACAAGGCTGTCCACCATCTCTGCTACTCTACTCTGTACTGGATATCCTTAGCCAGTATATCAAGGCAAAAAGAAATAAAGAATATAAAAATTGGAAAGGAAGAAACGAAACTGACATTATTCGAATATGATATAATCTACATAGATCTAAAAGAATATATAGCAATGTGTTAGAATTTATAAGAATACAAAGATTACTAGTTATAATATTACAATGGACTAAATGTTTATGTCCCTTCACAATTCATCTGGTGAAATCCTGGGCCCCAAGCTAATTGTGTTAGAAGGTGGGGCCTTTGGGAAGTGATTAGGTCATGAGGCACAACCCTCATGAATGAGATGAATTCCCTTATAAAACTGATCAGAGGGCTGGGCACCATGGCTCATGCCTGTAATCCCAGCAGTTTGGGAGGCTGAGCCGGGTGGATCACTTAAGGTCAGGAGTTTGAGACCAGACTGGCCAACATGGTGAAATCCCATCTTTACTGAAAGTACGAAAAAAAAAAAAAAAAAAAAAAAAAACTAGCTGGTCATGGTGGCAGACGCTTGTAATCCCAGCTACTCAGGAGGCGGGGCAGGAGAATCGCTTGAACCTGGGAGGCGGAGGATGCAGTGAGCCAAGATCACGCCATTATACTCCAGCCTAGGCAACAAGAGCCAAACTCCATCTCTAAACAAATAAATAAATACGAATTAAAAAATAAAAGAGGCCAGAGGGGGTTTAGTGACTTCTTCCACTCTGAGAACAAAGTGAGAAGGAGCTGTCTCTGAACCAGAAAGCCCTCACCAGACACAGAATCTGCTGGGACCTTGATCTTAAACTTCCCAGCCTCCAGAAGTATGAGAAATAAATTTTTGTTGTTTACAAACTACCTAGTTTATGGTACTTTGTTACAGCAGCCTGAATAAGACAAAGATCAGTATAAAAAACAATTATATTGTTATACACCTGCAAAAACCCTAATAAAGTACTTTCAAAAATAGATATTTAGAACTAGAGGATATTTAGAACTAGAAGAATATACATTTACTGAAATCAAAAAGTAAAAATTGTTGACTGAACTTCAGTGACCAGTCAGGGAAATGCAAGGCCATGCACAACGCAAAACAACTTCCCATCGCCAGACAGGATCAGGCATTGATTGGCTAAATGGGGCTGCTCACACACTCCTTCCAGTAGAGTAAATGAGCCTTTTAAATCTTTGGAGAGCAATTGGGCAATATCAAACTAAATAATAATAAGAATAATAATAGCACGTTTTCTAAGACCTAGCAAATTCACTTTTAGGCATGTTATTCACATCTAGTCTCTCACATTTATGCTCCAGGACACAAGTTCAAGGACATTAATCTCAGAGTTGTAACAGCAAAAGAAGTAGACACAATCTAAATGCCCATCAGCAAGAGAATAGTTGGATGATCTGTGGAATATTATGCAGCAATGACAAATAATGAGGCAGATCTATATGTACTGACATGGAAAGGAATTAGGTTAAGCAAAGAAAACTAAACATCTAACAAAAATAAACATTATATGATTTTTTAATGCCACAAAACATAATTGTGTACTTACATATATTCATTCAATATATATTATTATGTATTGAATGAATATATGTGTCTGTATATTATATATACATATATGTAATATATGTACATATATATTTACATATATTAATATGTATTGCATATATTTATATATTATATATACACATATGTATATATTATATATTTATATACAATATATATTCATATACATACATAATGTGTACATATATTATGTACATATTATATATGTGTGTACATATATACATATTATATGTATATATGTACATATTATATGTACGTGTTATGTACATATAATATGTACACATAATAAATCTATATTGAATGAATATATGTAAATACACAATTATGTATTTATTTATTATGAATATATATGTAAATACACAATTACGTATTTATTATTTATTATGTGCCGGGTATGCTTCAGTGCTGGGGATACAACAGGGGTCGAAAGATAAAAATAATTTTTACCCCCATGGATCTTACAATCTAGGGCACATACAACCACACATAGACATGGAACTTTGTATGGACCCAGGTACATGCCTGAGCATAGAAAAGTCCTAGAAGGTGATGGTTCCATGGTGTAATGGTTAGCACTCTACACTCTGAAAAGTCCTCGAAGGGTACATGTTAGTCATCATAGCAGTTACCATCCGAGACAGATACAATGTGGATTCTCACACAATGAAATACAATATAGCAGTGAAAATAAAAGAATTTGATATCTATGTAGCAATATGGATAGGTGCTTTAAGTGCTTTGGTCCCACTTAAATGGTCCCACTTAATTTCAGCCTCCTAAATGCTGGGATTATAGGCGTGAGCCACGGTGCCCAGACCTCTGACCAGTTTTATAAGGGAATTCATGTCATTCATGAGGTGGGACCAAAATGGTAACCCATTTTGTAAGGTGAATAAAGACTTCAGGCCAGTGAAATCTCAAGAAGGAAAATTACAGGCCAATCTCACTCATGAATCAAGATGCAAAAATGGCTGATAAATAATTGATAAACCAAACACAGAAATATTTTTAAAATATATATCATTATCAAGTTGAATTTTTCTAAGGAATTGGAAGAAAATGGCTTAACATTAGAAAATCTGCCAGTGTAATTCACCACCATAATGAATTAAAAGAGACTAATCATATAGTCATCTCATAAGAGGGTAAGGGAGACACCTGATAAAACTTGTAACTGTTATTCCTGATTAATCTTGCTAAGGCTCAGTTTCCACACTTGTTAAAATGGAGATTACAATAGTTATGCTAGCACCTTCTTGATAGGGTTTGTGTGTACTTTCAAAGAGATAATTCATGCAGAGCATTTAGCACCTAGTGCATGTTCAATAAATGATAGCTACTAATATTTTTTACAAAGGGAAGGAAGGAGACTTAAACCACCCACAGGACCACGGATGGCTCCTGTTACTCCAGGCCATGCCTGTAGGTTCTGATGGGGCTGTTAGCTCCAAGGTCCAAAAGCCAAAGTGCCCCACCCTCAGTCCAACCTCCTTCCCAGTCCCAGTCCCAGTCGTACTAGGAGGGCTCCCTTTCAGGGCTGCCCAAGCTCCTGAGGGGTAGCAGGACTCTGTGAGGGAAGAGGTGGGCAATGGTTTCTGTAAGGTGAAGAGGTTTGCAGCTTTCCAGCCAGGTAGCTGCAGTGCCAGGGGCAGACATGCCCTGCTCTTTCATTTGCTTGCTGCAGGGCAGACCCTAATTATCCTGGGGAGCTGAGCAGAACTGCTCCCCTGTGGTGTTTTTGAGGGTCATTAAGAGTGTGGGGGTTGGGACAGACTGTGCTCCCTTCCCTGAGCAGGCAACAGGATCTATTGTTGGAGCTGGACCATTAGTCAGCTCTGTGCCACAGGCGCCCGTCCCCTGGGCCTGCATCCTCTTCCCGGCAAAGCCTCGCCATCTCACTTTGGGGGAATTTGGCTGACCAGACACCCTCCCACTATGCTTAGGTGGCTGTAGCCAGGACACCCCAGGCAAAACCACCCGTCCTTCCCCCTCCCTAGTACAAGAGTGCCCTCCTCCTCTTCCACCTAGGTGCTATGTGCTCTGGAGACAGTGACTGAAAGTCAATTCCTGGCCCCAAGCCAATATATCAAGTAGTAATCTCTTACTAGGATTTGTGGAAAGAACATTCTCTAGACCCTGTAAGATCAGAGGCTCCTCAAATCATATTTAAAAGTTTGGAAAGTGAAGAGTTGGGTGCCTGGTATCATCACCCTAGCCCCAACGCCACCTTAGGCACCACAGAACTTTCTGCTTTGGGAACATCATCCTTCAAATGCACTGTCATCTTGGTAAGAATGCACCGCCACTGTAAGCAGAGGGCTGGCTGCAGAGCATCTCACTTGTGAGCAGCTTCTCAGTAGCCTTTATCCATGAAGCAGCCAAATGTTTATGGCGATGGACTTCCCATCCCAGGCCTCTCATCTTGAGTTTGTGGTTCCACAAACTCAGGGAGGGTGGTGGTGAAGGGGGATGTTTGGGAACCACCTCTGGGGATAGAAAAGGAATGACAGCCGGATCTTCCTCGACCTAGCTGGCCTGGATTCAATGAAGCAGCAACAAAAACTATTCCCATAAAGGTGTTTCCTCCCCTGGCGGATTAAAATCCAAGGGAAACTCCAAGGTGGTAAGGTGGCAGCAGCAAAGGAGCAAAGCAGCCAAGGAGAAACCTATCTGAGAGCCACACTCTTGAAACCCACAGGGAGCCCAGGCCTGCGTAACCACCGGGACAGGCAGCCCTGGACTCGGTTGTTACAAAAACCATCTTAGTGTTGATGTGGCACTGCCAATTTGGAAAGCGCTTTAAAATCATTCATATTCCTAGACCTGTAATTAGTCAAAATATTGCACCAATACATAGCCACAGCCATTATGGTCACTGCAGTCATTTTCCAGTGCTCTTGACCAAGGAGTGCTGTCACCATGGTGGTGGTGGCAGGGGTTGGGTGGGAAGTGAACACAGCAGTTAGGGGGATTGGCCAAGCTTTCTGGAGTTTGGAGGCAGGGTTAACTCATACTATGTAGAACACCAGACCTCTGCTAGGAGAGACTCCAATAGGGGACTCAGCCTCTTAAAAATTGCTAGCATTGGCTGGGCGTGGTGGCTCGCGCCTATAATCCCAGCACTTCGGGAGGCAGAGGCAGGCAGATCACCTGAGGTCAGGAGTTCGAGGCTAGCCTGGCCAACATGGTGAAACCCTATCTCTACTATAAATACAAAAATTAGCTGGGTATGGTGGTGGGTGCCTGTAATCCCAGCTACTCGGGAGGCTGAGGCAGGAGAATCACTTGAATCCGGGAGGTGGAGGTTGCAGTGAGCTGAGATCGCACCACTGCACTCCAGCCTCAGTGACAGAGGGAGACTGCATCTCAAAAAAAAAAAAACAGATTGCTACCATCTCTTAAGTACTTACATCTTGGCACTGTGCATACATGATCAAGAATGTCCATAATTTCTCATTAAAGCAAGTGCAATCATTCCATTCCATTCTATAATGGGGACAATTGAGGAACCAAGAGGTTAAGCCACTTGCCCAAAGTCCTACCACTACTAAGGATAGAGTGAGGTTCGAGCTTAGGCCTGTGTGACTCCAGAGGTTTTCACTATGACTCATGGCCTCTCTGACCTCCAAGGTGCCCAGAACCACTAAAGCACCGGATCACTAACTCCCTGCTCCTGCACCTGTCCCTGGAGAGGCCAGAAGCAACAGCTGGCAAGAGAGAAGGACGGGGCAAGCAGAGAGAAGAGATGCCATCTATGCCCCATGCTTGTCTGCTGCAGGTAGCAAACCTGAGCAGGGCCCTGGGGTGGAGAAGGAGGCAGAAACTGAAAGCTGGGTGAAAGACTGAGGATCAAGCTTTAAACTGGGCTAGACTTTCAATACCTAAAAACAAAGCCACTCCTCAATACCTGGGTATGACAAGAAAAGCTAGATTTGATTCAGGAGCTGGAAAGTAGTCCATGAAGTGGTGTGGAAAAGAGCAAGGTGAGAAAAAGAAAGCTCCTTCATGCTCTCACCCATTGAGCCCAGTTCCCAGCATAAAGCATTGAAATCTACTACTATTACTGCTGTTGCTATTCACTGAGCCCTTACTTGGTGGCAAGCACTATGGTGACACCCTGACACCCCCGTCCCTGCCACGGTCAGCTTTGCTTGTCTCTCACTCCCTTAGAAGATCAGCTCCTTGAGACAGGAACTGTGTCTCACTCAGCATTACAGCTTCTGCATTGGCACAATGTCCAGCCCACCGGAAATACTCAATAAACGTTTGATAAACGAGTGCTCTAAACCACTGTCTTAGTCCGTGTGGGCTGCCATAACAAAAATACCATAGACTGGGTGGCTTCAAAAATAGAAATGTATTGCTCCCAGTTCTGAAGGCCGGGAAGCCCAGGATCAAGGTGCTGGCTGATTTCTGTTCCTGCTCATGTCCTCACTTGGCCTTCCTAACTGCATGCACACAAAGAGGTGTCTCCAGTCCGTTCCTCTTTTTACAAGGACATTCACGAGGACCCCACCCTAATGACCTCATCTGACTCTATTCACCTCTCAAAGACTCCACCCCCAAATACCATCACATTAGGAATTAGGGTTTCAACGTAGGAATTTTGAGGGGACACAAACATTCAAACATTCAGACCATGGCACCCATAAATCATCATCTGGCATTTAGTATTGTTTGCAGCATCTCCTACCCAATTCCCTTCTCTTTTTGACACAGTTTAAATCTGGGGAAGATACTAATAAACTTCAAAATGGCCCCCCAAATAGGCGAGATGGTAATTAGAAAAAAAGCAGTCCAAAGATTGAACAGACCAAGTATGAATCATCAAAGGAGAAGAGTGAAGAATTGGACCAAAAATGGGGGTAAGAGAATCCTCTCCCCTCATCCCTATGAGGCTCAGGATTAAAGTCTAGTAGTCTCAGTCACTTCAGTCCAGAACATTAGCACACCTTTCAACCTTTAAGAAAAAAAATTATAAATAAAGACATGATCTTGCTATATTGGCCAGGTTGGTCTCAAATTCCTGGCCTCTAGCAATCCTCCAGCCTCAGCCTCTCAAAGTGCAGGTATTACCAGCATGAGCCACCATGCCCGGCCTTTCAACCTTTTGTTTAAACTTCACCTAGAACAATGAAATGAAACGAGCTGGAGATCAGGCCCGCTGTGGCCGTGTTTCCTGGATGAGGTGTTGGAGATTGGGCCTGGGCCTGCTATGGCCACCATGGGAGTCATTAGCACGAACGCAGTGTATACCTCCCTGGGGAAGGGCAAGCAAGCTGCTGGCATGGTTCAGCATGCACCTTCCCCTGGGAGCCTGGAGAGCACATTAGCAGAGGCTTGAAGAGGGGACTAGGCAATCAGCAGGTGTGTGTGCACATGCCAGCCTGGAATTTGAAATTAATCACCTGCGGAAGGCACAATGGGCAGATGGGAGGGAGTTGTGGGAAAGGCATTGAACCAGCAGCCGAAGCAGCTGCTAAATTTAGCCTGGTCCCCAAAGCAGGGCTTAATTAAATTAATCCTGCACATCCCCACCCCCACTCCCAGGCCCTGTTCCTAGGTGAGTTTTGTTCTGTTTCTAGCTTGGCTCCCATTATAACACAAGCCTCCAAATGTTGATCCCCTTGACAGGTGCCCCAGGCCAGCTCCTCTGGTGCCAGTGCTGGCAAGGAAGTGCAATTCCCAGCTGTCCCTGCCGCTCCTGCAATGCTGGGTACAGCCCAGAGTGAGACCATTTGTGAGGATTTGCCAGGCTCTCTAGCAGCTGAGATGGACCTGGCGCTCAGCTGCCTTCCACTCACACGGTAAGGTCCCCACATCAGGGCATGCCTGCTGTTGACCTGCCCCTCCCTTCCTGGTCACTGCTTGTCCCTACGCAGAGGGCTTCACCCCTCCCCCAGCACCAGCAGGACAGTTATTACAGCTGGTCTCATGCAGCCCCAAGGCTGTGACAGAGAAGGCTATCTTGGCTCCACGAGTCAGCTAAGTGAGTTATTAGTTCCCAAACTTTCAATCTGTACTTTCCCTGCATCTGCTGCCCTGCCACTTGGCCTCCTCTTTTTCATTTATACAACTTCAGCAACTGAATAGGAATTAGGAACCATGAGCCCTGATTTCTGCCTACTGCAAGCTGGCTACAGTACACTGGAGACAGTATTTCCCTGCTTGGGGCATCCTGCTTCTGCTTGAAAAATAGGAGATGAGAGGGCACACACCAGGCCTGGGCATGAAAGTCAGTGCCACTCAGGAAGCTCTCTGACTACACTTGCCTGTCTCTTTCTCCTCCACAGGGGAGAACCCCAGGCCTCAATTTCTGTACACATCACCATCGCCTGCAAGTAACATCTTATTAAACAGCCATGCCCCAGAGTCTTCAGTAGGTCCACGGTGGGCCTGGGAATATGCATTCTGACGAGTCCCCAGGTAATGCTGCTGTGGCCCAGGGGCCACATTTCAGAACTGAGGCTCCAGATATCTCTAACACCGTTCCCTGTGGCTTACACAGATGATGTTTCTAGCTTATTCAGCATGATTTTGTGGAGGTGGAGGCAGCAGTCTCTGGCGGCCTCTTCATCAGGTGCACCTTCCAGAATGTTTCCTCTGGGTCATGTGAGGAAGATGGGATCCAATGGTGTTGGGCGCTAGAAGCCCCTCCCTTCCCTGGCAGCCCCAGAGCGAATGGCCTTCCAGGACCCAAGCCCAAGAGGACTCAGGCTAAGATATTTTTTAGCTGAGGAAGTCAGGCACAATCGACCCACCCGCTGCCACACACAAGCAGCTCTCGGTGGTCAAATTCAACTCAACAAACCTTTACAAAGCTCATTCTACCAGCCTGGCTCACTTTGGAGCTGGAATGGTTTCAGAGGCCTAGAGCAGCTAGAAATTCACAAGGAGCTGAAACTCTAGGTGGCAGGCCTGAGCCAACACAGCTGAAAGAGCCCCTCACTGTCCGCATTGGCTTCTCCTCCTCCCTCAGCCCAGCAGCAGCAGGAGTGGGGCAGTCGCAGGTGGGTGGGTGGGAGGGTAGGGGTGAAGATAGGGATCACGTGGGGGACCCATCCCAAAGTCACAAAGACATGTTTTCCAAGTATCTGAACAATCCTAGGACAGAGTTTTACGTTGGCCCAATTATAGACTGGCTGGGATCCCAGGCTCGGTCATCTCCATAGCATAAATCCCTCCCTTCCACTGGTACCTCACAGTCAGTGTCCAACAGGGGAGCTACCTCCAGGCCAGAGAGTTCCCTCCTGGGGCTGCACTTCCCCCTGAAGACGGCCTGTGGCCTGGGCCTCGCCAACCACCTGCCATTCCCATGCGCCTTGGTCACAGCACCTGCCCAACCTCTCACCACCCCCACGACCTGCTCAGGCCCCCTGGATGGCTGCCAGGCAGGCCTGTGCTGCTCCCCATGCAAGATGGGGAGGGGGCTTCCCATGGAACCCTGTGTCAGGCAGGGTGGCAGCCTCCTCCTCTAGGCTCCCTTTCTGTGCCCTCAGAAAGCTGCTCTCGGAAAGGGCTCCTCACTCGGGAGCCTCTAGTGGTCCCTGCTAACCCTCAGCACCAAGCCCAAGGCCGAGTCCTAGCATTTCAAGAGGCTCTGCTCTCCTCGTCTCCTTTTTTATTTTCCTTTAAGGTGTCTCCTTTTGTTTTCCTCTCCCATCTCTATTCGTCTTTTTTGAAGTCTTGGAAACTAATTACATTATTTTTAAAAATTAGGTAATACAGGCACACAGTGGAGCATCCCAAAAGCCTTCAAGGCCATAGAGTGAAAAGAAGCTTCTCTCCTGCAGCACATTCCCGAGTCTCAGGTGCTCTCCCAATGCCGTGTCCTATGACACACATGTCCTATGAGTCTGTCTAGAGCAGGGGTTCCCAGTCTCTGGAGCCACAATCTGGTAGTGGCCTGTGGCCTGTTAGGTACCAGGCCACACAGCAAGAGGTGAGCGGAGGGTGGAGCCAGCATTACTGCCTGAGTTCCACCTCCTTTCAGATCAGCAGAGCCACGAGAGTCTCACAGGAGCACGAACTCTATTGTGAACCATGCATGTGAACCTGCTTGAGTCCAGGAGTTCAAGACCAGCCTGGGCAACATGGCCAAGCCTTGTCTCTACTAAAATTACAAAAATTAACTGGGCATGGTGACACACACCTGCAGTCCCAGCTGAGAATCTAACTAATGCCTGTTGATCTGAGGTGGAACAGTTTCCCCCACCCCACCGCATCTGTGGAAAATTTGTCTTCCATGAAACCAGTCCTTGGTGCCAAAAAGGTTAGGGGCCGCTGGTCTAGAGACACACAGCATGTATGAACGCGTGTTCAAGAGTGCTCTCTCTCCTACGCAAAGAGTGGCTTACTACCCAAGATGCCCTGGACCTTGGATTTTTTTTTTTTTACATTGTTGTTTAATTATGAAATATTTCAAAAGTATTGACATGTAGTGACTAATATAACAAACATCCTCGAACCCCACCCAGCATCATCATATCTTAGTATTATGCTGTTTGCCTTTGGATTTTGTTTGTATAAATAGACTCTTACAGACATGGTAGAGGTCCCTGAGGGTCCCTTTCTGGTCCCACTCCCCACTGCCCTTCCCTGGAGAAAGGCAGGGAATTGCCTTGGCTGTTCATTGCCTCTGACTTTTCTACTTGTCCCTCTCTCTCCCCCATTCTACTTCCACCCAAAGGGAAGCAGTGCTGGGTGGGATGTGCTGCCTTGTTCGTCTGGAATATGGCAGGCAATCACAGTCACTTCCCTGTTACCCTAACAAATTAGGTGCTATTAGAGCAGAACTTGGCAGCGCTGCAGTGCTGGGCAACTGCAGAATGTCTTAAACCTCACAGACTCCCAAATGGCATTGTCCCCTTCAGTCAGAAGTGCCATACATCATGGTTAAAAATCAATGCCTGCTAATGTCCCTGCAGGAAGGCAGAAACATGAACTTCATGAATTCTCCTTCTGTTTACATGCTCATTAAGAGGATAAAATGTTGCTTGGGTTGGGTCAGGCTTTTTGCTGCCTCTGAGGTGGTCCTCTATGAAAATGTGTGCCTTCATTTGGGTATGGCCTGTGTCACACATTATATGCCTACGATAGCTCTGAAATGCAAACTCCACCTCTCCTCTGTGCAGTCACTGAGTGTCCTAATATCAAGGTAAAACTGTGAGTTGAGGCCAGGCATGGTGGCTCACGCCTGCAATCCCAGCATTTTGGGAGGCTGAGGTGGGTGGATCACAAGGTCAGGAGTTTGAGACCAACCTAGACAACATGGCGAAACCCCGTCTCTACTAAAAATACAAAAAAATGAGCCGGGCATGGTGACACATGCCTGTAGTCCCAGCTACTCAGGAGGCTGCAGCAGGAGAATAATTACTTGAACCCTGCAAGTGGAGGTTGCAGTGAGCCAAGATCGAGCCACTGTACTCCAGCCTGGGCAACAGAGTGAGACTCTGTCTCAAAAAAAAAAAAAAAAAGTGTGAGTTGATGGCTGCCTTATCCATCCTCCTGGACACAAACTTGTCCCCTGTCCTTCCCTTTGAGGGCACAGGCCTTTTCTGGTCAGAGGAGATGACTGTGGGCACCCATGGGGTGGGCTGGGCTCTGGAGACCATCCAGTGCTATAGCTGGCTGTTTAAGGCTGCCCCATCTTGACACCCACCTCCACACAGGGACACATCCAGCCATGCTTCTTGGCATTCTACCTAGGTGCTCTGTCCCCACAGTATCCCCTCCCTATTGATGCCCCAGACCAATGCCACATCCTTACCACTCAGGCACTTTGGCGATAGTCCCAGCCCCACATTCAACATTTCTAACCAAGGCAACTGAGACAGGAGCCCGGTGGCCAGTGGCTCAGGGTGCCCAGCAGGCTGACCCCACCGGAGCCCTCTGGGGTATAGTCTCCCTCAGCAGGGTAGGCCAATGTCTGGCCCTGCTCTGGCCCCCTTCTCTGCTTGTAACCTGGTCCGCAGTCTCCTCTGGGCTCTGCAGATCCATCCTGGAGCACTTGGGCTCTCATCAGAAGCTACCTATGGAATGAAGAACAGCAGAGCACAGCAGCAATCCAGGGCACATGTGCATCACATCTGTCTTTGTCACCTGTCCAGGGAGTTCAGAATTAGGCAGTGGTTGGCTGCACAGAGGTCTTCCAGGCCCCCCTACATAGCCTCACCATATTCTCCTCTAAGGCACAGACACGAACGCCCAGTCCTGTCCTACCTCAAAGAGGCACTCCCAGAGGTCCCAACCCTAATGGGGTAGAAGCTAGGGACCCAGGGCAGCATCAGGAGCAGAAAATAGTGAGATGGGAGGGTGTCACTTGGTAATGGGAATCAGAGGGAGCGGCCTGGAGGAGAGGGAAAGGTACTCCCGGGTCTGAGAGCTGTGACTCTTTCTACACATTTAATGCTCAGCACTCATGCAGGGGAAAAAACCTATCTCCACAGTTACTGGGCAAGTGGGCCACGCTGTCCTCATACCCATGACATCCTTGCAGCTCCCTCTCCTGCCTCCAGAACCATCATGACATTCTGCGGATTCTTCATACTGTAGAAGGCGTCTGTCTCTCCATTTGATCACAACATCCACCGAGGGGCGGACAGAAAAGGTATACTCTTGGCCTCTTCTTGCATAAACTTGAGGAAAATGAAGGGAAGTAACGAAGGAAGTGAAGAGAGAAAGTGAACTTTGCAGTCGGATCTCCTCATAACTCAACCTGGTTCTTGCCCCCACCTCACCTGGGCCAAGGAATGGGAGACACAGGGAGTCGTGGATGGGAGATGAGAGTGGCAAAGGATGCAGACTGGACAAAAACCAGTTCCTAGAGGCCAATCCAGCTGTGGGTGAGTAGGAAACAGCCAGGGGAAAGGGAGGATGAGGAGGTTGAAGGAGGATGGGAATATGCCAGGCAGAGCGCAGCACGTGCAAAGGCCCTGTGGGGAGAGAGAGCTCACAGAAGTGAAGTGAAATGGCTCCTGCGTAGATGTGATGTCTATTTTCCTGCATGTTAACATCATCTGACATTGGATACAATTTTTTATGCCACATTTATACCCAAAATGGATTTGTGGTTGCTTATGAAAAACAGATAGTATAGGCTAAGGGAATCCTCAAAGACCACTTACAGGGTGAAAGCAGTGCTCGCCAAATGTTAGACGGCATAGGAATCTCCTGGGGCCTTGTTAGTATGCACACTTTAGTTGAGAGGACTGGGGTGAAGCCTAAGATTCTGCATTTCTGCTGTTACCGCATTGAGAACCACACTTCAAGTAGCAAAGCTAGTGGTCCTGGAGCAGAGGTTCTAACTTCACTCTGTATCAGTGTCATAAAGATGCCTGAGCCCCACCCAGATCCACCGGAATCAGACTCCCTCGGAGGGGGGTGCAAGCATGAGTATATTTGCAAAGCTCCCTAAGTGATCTGAAGGTGAAGCCAGAGGTAGGAACACTGGACTAGGTTTCTCATGAGTTCCAGGGTGCATCAGTCATCTCCCCCAGGCAGATGAGTTGTGAATGCAGTCTCCCTTGTGAAACAGAGCTTTACTAGCAGGAGTCTGCAGTCTCTGGAATAGCAAAACAGAAGTTTCTGTCCAAAGTAGAAACCATATGCTGACGGAGCTGGGCATCCGATTCCACCCTCATTTTGCAGCTAAGGAAACAGGTCCTGAGCCCACACAGCTGGCGAAGTCCCTTGGCTCCAGTCAGGTGGTTTTTTTATTCTTACTACAGATACCAAGCAGGGAGTCTCCCTAGAAGAGGAAGGGCTAAAGGGGCGGGGCCACGAGGAGGTGCAAATGACAAAAGACACACAGACAGGAAATGGGTGGCAAAAAAATGCTGGGAAGAAAGGCAGAAGAGGCCAGCCCCTGTTCCTTTCAAACCTCCACAAGTAGGCAGTGGCTGCCCTGCCCACAAACAGACATGCCTGGAAGATGGCTGTGAGGTAGCCGACAAGCAGGGCTGTCCAGGAGCACAGCAAGGGGATGAGAGGGACACTGCCAGGGCAGAGTGCATCAGGAGCCCACAGGACAGCTTCGCTGCAAAGCAAGGGCCTTCCTGGGCTGAGAATGCACCTCCAAGAGGATATGGGAAGCACAGCTGTGCCTGGCTTTTAGGTTTTCAGAAAATAAAAGACACTGCCTATTTGACCACCCACTGAAAACGCCCTCTGAGGACTCAGTAAGGTTGAGTCAGGAGTGAGGAATGCCATTACCAGTCTGTCGCTGGGCACCCAGGTACCCATGACAGATGAGAAGATGTGAGATGGACAGGAGATATTCAGCCAGAAGAGAGCTCAAAGGATAAGAAAAGTGGCCACAGGCACTCCAGGAGGGCTATTTGTTGTTCAGGAAAAAGGAGCCAGAGTGAAAAAGCATGGTTTGTAATCCCAGCACTTTGGGAGGCTGAGGCGGGGGGATCATCTGAGGTCAGGAGTTCGAGACCAGGCTGGTCAACATGGTGAAACCCTGTCTCTACAAAAAATACAAAAAATGAGCCAGGTGTGGTGGCACATGACTGTAATCCCAGCTTCTTGGGAGGCTGAGGCAGGAGAATTGCTTGAATCCAGGAGGCAGAGGATGCAGTGAGCCAAGATCGCACCAGTGCACTCCAGCCTGGGCGACACAGTGAGACTCCATCTCAAAAACATAAATAAGTAAAAATAAAAAATAAATAAAAAGCCACGGTAAGTAGCTGAGCAGGGGGCTCGGGGGCAATGGGGGAGTGGGTGCAGACTGTGGCTCCATCTCACAAACAACCTCCCAGCTGAGTTATGTGAGAGTGGCATTGTCACTAGCCAACACAGTGAGCCTATGGACACTGGGAATATTTAAGCAAGGCTAGTGGCTGTCTGTCATGGATACTACCGAAAATGACTAAAGAGAAGCATAGCTGGATGAGAGGCATTGGGGGTTCTCTGCAGATATCAGATTGTGTTGACTTTTCTTGGTGCGTCTCTACTTTTAATTGCAAATTCTTTGCTGCCTTGAAGGAATTGGGGATGAGGCAGCAAGCAGAGGTTCTCATCATAGCTCCCCAGAGCAAGGAAGGCCACAGCCCAGCCTGGAGACCAGCCAGCAGGCTGGGTCAGCTAGAGCAGCGCTCTGATGGACAGACCTCAGGGGCATAAAGGTGAGAGTCTTCAGGAAGGGTCTGGAAACCAGCTCCTTTCCCACCTAGAAGATGGGTAACAACTGCCACCCCCCGGCTTTTAGGAAAGCCCACACCCAGCCCCACAATGTCTGCGAATTCTCGGTGGAGTGTATTTCTCATTACCTCTGGCTTCTGCAGGATTCCCCTTCCCTTCTCCAGGAGTTGACGCTGCCCTTTTAACTCTGTCCTGTAATCCCCTGTGCAGAAGCCCCAATCCCTTCTCCTAGGTTCCTCCTCATCCCCCAGCAAGGGGCACACAGGCCAGTGAGGAGAGTGGACGCCCCTGGAGTCCAGCTTCAGGAGAGGATAGGGCTGTCAGGAACTTTAAACTGAAGAGCTGACGGCTCCTGATCCTTGACTTCCTTTGGCCATTTCCACTAATTCAATCCCAGCCTTCAACCGAGTCCACCTCTCCCTTTTTACCGCAATTTCTGCACAGATTTACACAGAAGAGCTCTCTCTATATATAAATATTTTTTTCTCTTTCTACTCATGCCCTCAAGGCCTCATTTCTCACCCAAATGACCTATCAAGGTAGTTCTTAAACGAAAGCAGTTCCTCCCCTCAGAGAACACTAACACCAGCAGGCAAAATAATTTTTCTCATTGCACAGCATGTCCGATAGAGAGTTAGCTAAGTCAGGCCAGATCGATGTCCACGCTCTATGTGGTGAACCAGCACAGATTGGCTGGAGTTAGATATTCCAGTCTGAACCTGAACCTCTCATGTGGGTTCTCACAACATCCCTCCACAAAGGCCTTTCCCTCAAAAACCATAGTCCATAGTTGACTCCAGTCTTGCCGGTAGCTAAGCAAGTCTTGGGAAAACCAGGAGCTGGCAGGTGTCTAGAAACCATTTCTTTGCAGTTCTGTGCTGCTGCATCCTCTGGCTCAAGGTCATCAGGAACCAGCCCCATTTTGCAACCCCAGGGCCCACAATCCAACTGCAGTCTCTGGTTTTTGAAGCTTTTAGTCCCATCAGTGTTCACAGTGCTAGGAATGATGCAAGACAGGGGAGGATGGAGGCAGCATTGGACCAGCAGTTCCAGCAGGTCAGGCTGCCAAAGCTCTGTCTCCCCTCCTTCTCTTCCCTATTACTGGGAGTGCTTAATGTGCACCCGTGCAAGAAGATCAATTTGCACCTGCTGTGGAGGACACAGCTTGGAATTTCTTGACTTCTGTGCACCTCAATAGCCAATGACTTCACTGTTTCAGTCTCGCCCCTTGACTTGATCTCTCATAAGTGTGGAGGAGCAGAAGGTAAGCCAGTCATAACAGTCAAAGGTTCCCAAAACAAAAGGCAAAGAGCCAAAGCAGGTAGTGGTCCCCAAGAATCATCAAGGCTCCCCAACCTCCCTCTGAGAATCAGGGGCTCCTTTTTATCTCCAGAATCTACAAGACAGGGTCAGTGGGAAGTAGGCCAAATGCTACATGGTATGACCGCAAGGCCCTAGGATTTTCTCTGCCTCCACAGATACCTCCCCAACTTGTGAGCAGGTTCCTGACACTACAAGTTCATTCCTTTAGCATAAGGTGTTAACACTGTCAAATACAAACTACTCCACAAAAGATGAGGCTTTGAGTTTATCATGGCCATAAAAATAGAGGTGGGGTGGAAGACGCCCGGGCAAAGCTTAGAAGGTTGGAACCTGCCTGGGTGGAGGGGAGCAATAAGCTGGGCAGAGGCCAGGTAGGCCAAGGATAAGCTCCACAACTCAGATAGCAGTTGGTCCAAGCAGTGATGGGGCCTTGACTCCAGGCTTGGCCCCGCTTCCACTTTGCTCTGTGAACTTAGGTTAACTCACCCCTCTGGGTCTCCATATCCCCTTTTCGAGGTGAAACCAAAAATAAACTTATCTCACTTCTTGCAAAGTCAAGGACAGTTTTACCAGTTCCCTTGTTAGGGAAATTGTTCTGTGATAAGAGTAGCAAGGCTTTACTCTGTGCCAGGTGCTGTTCTAAGCCTTTAACAAGTGCTAACTCATGTAATCTTCCAAAGATTCCAGAGGTGGGAGCTATGATCACCCCCACCTTGCAGATGAAGACCTTGCAGCGACCAGCCCAGGGTCCCCTGGCAAGTGGGTGACAAAGCCAGGAATGAACCCAAGGGGTCTGGGCCAGAGTCCACACCTCAACCATCACTCTCCATGGCCTCTCTACGTGCAGGGGCCCCACGCACAGAGCATAAGCCCAGCTGCCTGCTTCTAATGTTCTGATCCAGTTTATGAGGGGTACCTTGGGCCTAGTGTACCCCCAATCACAAAACAGGAGTAGTCTCAAGTGCTTTTTCCAGTCATATTACTCTACTGAGACCAGAGTAACCGTCTAAATCCATTTCAAGACTGCTCCTAGAAAGGCGTTCCTCACACCAGTGTGGGGTACACATCTGTTTAAAAAGATGGCCTTGGCCGGGAGTGGTGGCTCATGCCTGTAATCCCAGCACTTTGGGAGGCCGAGGTGGGGGGATCACCTGTGGTCAGGAGTTCGAGACGAGCCTGGACAACATGGCAAAACCCCGTCTCTACTAAAAATACAAAAATTAGCCAGGCATGGTGGTGGGTACCTGTAATCCCAGCTACTCGGGACGCTGATGCAGGAGAATCGCTTGAACCCAGGAGGCGGAGGTTGCAGTAAGCCAAGACCGCACCATTGCACTCCAGCCTGGGTGACACAGCAAGACTCCGTCTCAAAAAAACAAAACAAAACAAAACTTAGCTGTCCATGGTGGCACATGCCTGTAATCCCAGCTGCTCAGGAGGCTGAGGAAGGAGAATCTCTTGAACCCAGGAGGTGGAGGTTGCAGTGAGCCGAGATCACGCCACTGCACTCCAGCTTGTACAACGGGAGCGAGACTCCATCTCAAAAAAAAAAAAAAAAAGTCTTGCTAGATTTGATTTCTGACACCTTGACTTCATTTTAATTCTGTTTGAGACAAGCCTGGTTTTCCTACTACTGCTGTACAGGCCTGACTCTGCAGGGAGAGCTGAGGTGCCTACAGCCTTTGTTACCTTTAATTAGCTGTGCTCTCATTGATTGATTGATTGATTTTCTTCGTGAGTTGCAAGAGAGGACAGCGCCCCTGCTCCCCAGGTGCGCGGGGCCTGCCACTGGAATTATAACGAGCGTTAAGCAGGCTCAGCACGCCATCCCAGGCCTGCGAGACCTCCACTGTTCCCTGTCAAACCTCAAATTGATTCTGAAATTGCTTTGAGGACATAAAGTGGGGAACAATTTGAAACCCGTGTAATTATCTGCGCAGCTGTTGCTGGGTGACCTGGCCATCCATACCTGAGACCACCTGAAGAGGCCAGAGCTATGGTTCCAAAACAAAAGGTTAAATAGGGAGTAGGAATCTGTGATTTACACGGGACTGTCAGGTCCCCATGATGGTTCCACTCAGGGACCTGGAACTGGGCTTTGCTGCAAGCAAGCTAAAGGTCTATCCTGGGAAATACTGCCCAGACCGTAGCTTTATGAACAAACTATGCATAATCACTGAATATCTGCTGAGCATCTACCAAGTGCCCAGCACTGCGTGGGACACATCAGACATACCAGGAGGTGATACCCCTCCTGGGTATTACAGAATCCAAGCGGAGAGAATAGTAACATGGGAAGATGTTAGGTAATAATGCATTATTACTTGTAAGACATGATGTGCTATTGCCCACATAAGTGGAAATACTCCAAGCTGACAGTTAGGGAGAGTGGATGAACATCAGACCCGGGGCTAAATACTTCCCGTGCCCTCCATCATGTGTGCTCAGACCTCCTAAGGATTTGGTATGGACAGAGAAACTAAGGCTCAGGGAGATAAGTCACTTGCCCAGAGGCTCAGGGAGCTCAGGTCACTTGCCTACTCCCCTCAGCCCCAAGGGTGGCATGTGCACTAGTGACCAGCCCACAGGAAACATGAAGGAAGCCAAGGATGATGCTATGTAGCCCCAGCTCACTGAAGTTTTTGCAAAAGAAATGCTCAGAAACATCCTGGAAAGAAAAAATACAAACAAACAGAGCCTGAGCTCAGGGTGTCACCACGATGGCAACTGCCAAGGTTTTCACACCTGCAAATGTCTGTGAACAAACATTAGTTCCAAACAGAAATTCAAACCTGAGCACACTCCCTATGTGGGCAACATCTCAAAATCACATTTTAGCAAGAAATTTGACGGTCAGCACCCTCTGCTGTGTAGACATCTCCTTTAATGGGCGGAGGGTGGGTGATCTCTCCTCAGCCTGCTCTGGGTAAGATTTCCCCGTGACTCCCACTGTGATCATTAACACCCACCATGGTCCAGGCTCAGCCACAGTTAGGGAGAGTTTGCAGAACACCAGCTACTTCCTGGAAGCAGGGACCCGATTCTGTTTTGCTACCTTTTGTGTGTGTCTGTGGTAAATATACACAACATCAAATTTACCACTTTAAACATATGTAAGGTTTAGTGACATTAAGTACATTCTCAGTGCTGTGCAACCTTCATCACCACAAGTCTCTGAAACTTTTTGTATTTCCAGTTAGCACAGTGAGAAATATTAGGTGCTCAATAAATGTTTGTTGAGTTAATGAATAGTCCAGTATTCAGGTGCCTGGAAGTTACTTGACTCTGACTTCCATATAGAATTCCATATAGCTATCAACCATCTGTCTGATGTGCTTATCTTCTTATCACAACCCAAATCTTCTCTCCTCTCCTCCTACAAGGGAATATGTAGCAGAGCTTAGCAACTGTCCCCAGCTATGGGGTCAGAGCCCAGCCATCCCCCTCTAGAACGATGCCTACCTTTTACGTGCTGCTGACAGCAAAACAAAACAAAAAGGCAGGTTCTTTACAGCCTCGCATTAAACCCAACAAGAATTATCCCCAAAGAAAAAATAGGTGGGTACTTCAAACAGATACGCCCTTTGCATCAGAATTCTCTGAGGCATACAGTATAAAAATGTGAGCCAGTGTTCCACGGAGCAGGCCGGGCAAGAGATGATCTGCCAACTATCTGCCACTTCCTTACCACCTTCCCTCCACTCTCCCACTCCACCCTCCTAAGGAATCTCATGCCTGGCACGAGAAACAAATGAGGGGCTTTACTGTCCCTGTAATTGCTCCAAATCTCATTAATTACATGGTAAGCCTCCAACAATAGGCCAGGCTGCCTGCCTTAATACAAGCTTGACTTGGGGCAGATTCCAGGACCTCCAGAGACTCAGTTTCTACTACCATAAAACGAGGGGCTGATGAATGCTATGTCCCCTTCGAGGCTCCACATTCTATGACTCTAGCTTGAAGAGCCAGTAGCCTCCTCATATGCCCAAAGGCACAAGACAACTAATTACTTCTCACACTGTCACCATAAACTGTCAAAACTAATCTACAAAGATGGCAGGTTGGAATCACAGAACTTTCTTTCCTAGCTGAAAAGGATTTGCCCAGGCCAGGGGCTGGTCAGGGCCCATGCCAAGATGGGCTACCAAGTCCCAGACTCTTAGGCCAGAGCGCTTCCAGCTAGACGAATTACGATCATGGTATTTACTGCTGTCAGAGCCTTCTAAAGCAATGTATAGTGTTGTTTAAAACCCACCTCTGGCCGGGTGTGGTGGTTCACGCCTATAATTCTAGCACTTTGGGAGGCCAAGGAGGGCGGATGACGAGGTCAAGAGATCAAGACCATCGTGGCCAACATGGTGAAACTCCGTCTCTACTAAAAATACAAAAATTAGCTGGGCGTAGTGTCGGGCACCTGTAATCCCAGCTACTCAGGAGGCTGAGGAAGGAGAATAGCTTGAACCCGGGAGGTGGAGATTGCAGTGAGCCAAAATCACGTGACAGCACTCCAGCCTAGTGACAAAGCGAAACTCTGTCTCATCAATAAATAAATAAATAAATAAATAAATAAATAAATAAATAAATAAAATTGCACTTTTCTGTTGCCTTCTTCTGTAAGAACAGGTATCTCTTTATGCAATGGCTGTCCTGGAAGCCATGCATAGACTACATTTTTGGTACATTTTTTACGCAGCAGGGACTCCAACAATTAATGCTTTTTAAAATGAGTTAACCTCACAAGACCATGCCAATCTATCCCTTTTCTAAGTTGGGCTTTTGTATACTCATTTTGCATAAAGGAAGAGGCACCCAAAAGACACCAGCCATGTATGGCCATGCAAGTTCCCCTGTCAGCCATGCAAGGCCATCCACCACCACACACACACACACACACACACACACACACACACACACACGGTTAGGTGTGTACAGACAAGGCCACTTTGGTTGAGCCAGTCTGACCAGTGCTCCTTCCACTCCCTGTCCCCAGATTCCCCATATCAGAGGAAAGGAAGGGGTTTTGGAGTTAGGCCAGCTTCTTAGCTCTGCGCTTCCCCAGCTATTGTTTCTCAAAGGGCGATTCTATTGGCATTTACGGTAGGATGACCTCTTGCTCTTGCCTCTCCCTCCCACTTTTCCACTTTTGGGGTTCAGTCCACCCCATGCCCAGGTTGGTCAGAGTCCTTCTGCCTTGGTTTCTCAGTGAGCATCCTGAGTCTCCTGCCAGCCTGGGGGCTGCCCTGAACCCTGCCCATTACTAGGCTGGGTCCCCTCAGCCAGAGTTTCCAATTGGACCAATATGTTTGTAAAACACAATAAAAATGAACTGATAGAAAAATAGTCATGTGTTTAGATGTCGCAGCAATGCCAAACTTCAATAAGAGTTTCTAAGCTTTACTGTCAGTGTCTGTACATGTGTCACAGACTGGAAACAAATAGTATCAGTGGACCATACCTCAAGTAGTTCTGTTTGTTCTAGGCCAGTGGTTCTTAAATTATGGTCTCAGGACCAGCAGCATCAGCATCACCTGGGAACTTGATGGGTACATTCTCGAGCCCCACCCCAGACCTCCTGAATCTAAAACTCTGGGGTGCAACCCAGTAAACTGTGTTTTACCAAGCCCTCTGTGTGAGTCTGATGCATGCTTAAGTCAGAGAATCAATGCTTTAAGCAGACCCTCCTCTCAGGGTGAGGCTGGGCTGGGACCCCAGGAGCCCTACAGAAGGTGAGGTCTAACTGAAGATTCTAGAACATTCCAGGCCAGGTCTCTGGCCATGGGCCTTACCCCTGGAATGAGAAGACCCCTCTCCGGCTTGGCCACAGGCCTGCGGAGATGAGGGAGAGAAAGAGAGGGTGTAAAAATAAAAATCACTGGAGTCCCACACTGCTGGAAAAATACTCTTTAATTAGGGCCAGAGTCCTGGAGATCACCAAGGGAGGCTTGCCGGAGACCACTAGTCTCCATTAGCATTTTCCCAAGGGCTACATCCAGGTTATGAAATAGGAGGGCTAGGTGTGATTTGCATATAATTTGCATATGCCTACTTGGACTGCACAGTCTTCTCCAGCAATTTTCAACAGAATTACAATCTTTTCTTTAAAACCTACTGCTGCCCTAAGGGTTGTCACTTATCATTTTTCCTGCTCTCTCCTCCTCCTCCTCATTCTCCCTCTCTGGCAAATCCACAACCCTAAGCAGGAAGTGTAAAAAATGCTGAAGAGCACAGAAGTGGGGATAGTGGCAGCAGGAGCTGCTCTTGACGAGGCTGTCACATGAGCATCTTATTTGTGAGGGAATTTCACGGACCTATATGATATGTTTTTAAAAGGAAACAGGGTACCAAATTGTTATGTTACCCATGTCTACTATCTCCATAGCTATCATAAAAGAGAGCACATCTTATTGCCAAAAATGTTGGAAGAATGTAAATCTCAGAATAAAGGACAACCCCTTTAAGAGAGATAAACTGAATCTTATAAAAAATGTACTACATTACCTTATTTTTCTCATTTGTTTTCGGACCCAAGATCTGAATCCTGGCTGCACCAAACACTCTACTTGGGCAACTTTAAGCTTCAGTAGTTTCTCCCCTAGGAAACGGTACTATGAGTTCTAATTGCGGAGATCTGGTAAGAGTTGCAAATGTCGAGTGCCTGGCACATAGTGAGCCCTCAAAAATGTGGTTCCTGGCTGGGCGCGGTGGCTCACGCCTGTAATCCCAGCACTTTGGGAGGCCGAGACGGGCAGATCACGAGGTCAGGAGATCGAGACCATCCTGGCTAACATGGTGAAACCTTGTCTCTACTAAAAATACAAAAAAAAAAATTAGCCGGGCGTCGTGGCGGACGCCTGTAGTCCCAGCTACTTGGGAGGCTGAGGCAGGAGAATGGCGTGAACCTGGGAGGCAGAGCTTGCAGTGAGCCAAGATCACACCACTGAACTCCAGCCTGGGCGACAGTAAGACTCCGTCTCAAAAAAATAAATAAATACAAATAAAAAAAAAAAATTGGTTCCTATTTTTCATTATCGAATTTTAGAAATCACTGTTATTATTATTAGGCTATTGAGGAGCTTTCCTTTCTCGCCTCTCCTGTGTAAGTGAAAACAACCCTTTCCACTTTCTATTTTCCAGGCTGTGTGTGCAAGTCTGGATTTTAAAACCAGAAATATAAGTAGTGGATTCAGGTTAAAAAAAAAAAAACAAAAAAAAACAGCTACATCCAAGACTTCCAAAGAAAGTCTACTATTAGAACAAATAGCCTTTCTGTCTTTCCTCGTGCTTAAAAGGACCAGTGAAAGACTTTTTTCTTTGTGTCTGTGTGTGTGTGTGTGTGTGTGTGTCCCCTGAGGATGTTGAACAGCCTTATTTCAGAATGCCAAGGGAAGGGGCCGTAACCCAAGCGTACAGGCCTGGAAAGGCAAACTGCTTCGCTGGATTTTGTCCAGAACACATTTGGGAGTGCATCTGCCTCAAAGCCCAGGGGTTTCTTGTCCCCTGGTCTCCCCTAGCTCAGCTCTCCCATGCTCTGGGGAGTCTGAGATGGGAGCACATTTCACTTGGCAACTCAGGCTGGCAGCAATAACATTCTCTTTGTGGGGAGACCTATCAACTCACTTGTCCTCTACATTTTGGCCTTCCAAGGAGACACATCAGCAGGCCCCTGGCTGCCTGGCTCCAAATGGCAACACAAAGTAACTGTCCCTCTATGTGACAGATGTGTGCACATCTTTTCAGCCGATTTGGGCAGTAAATTACGCCACGTGCAGTCTTTGCTCACCATTCCCAGATTTATTCAATTGACAACAGAAATGGAGGGATTCCTGCCCCCTGCCAGTCAGTACTCTGTGATACCTCTGATCCAGATTCCCCACCCCTCCAACAAAACCCAGGGGCAGGCATCTCTTTCTTATGTTCCCATAGCACCATCTGTTTCCTAAGGCAGCAGATCCCAAGATGCAGTAGAAGTCTGTTCTCTTGTCTTTCTTACCCCATGCCTGCCCATGGTAGGAGCTGCTTGAGGGCACATGGCTCGTCTTGCTCAGCACCAAATCTCCCAGCGCCCAGCACACAGTGCCATAGAAGGTGCTTAGTAAATATCTGCTGAATGAAGAAATTTAAAAATGAATGAAAGAAAGTTAGCCTTTTCTGCCTAAGAAGCAGCCAGGGTCTGTTACAGTCACTCTCAATTATGGGTAATATGCTACCCTGGGGACATTTGACAATGTCTGGAGACATTTTTGGTTGTCACTAACTCGGTAAGAGGGGTTGCTACTGTCATCTAATGGGTAAGAGGCCAGGGATGCTGCTCAATATCCTACAATGGACAGGGAGTCTTGATACAACAGATGAGAAAACTGAGGTTCAGAGAGGTAAAGCAATGTGCCCAATAATATGGCTATTCAGTGACTCGGATGGGACTCACATTAAGATACATCTCACAGCAAATCTGTGGTCTTACCTGACACCTTGAAGGGAAGTCCTAGGACCACTGGGGTTCCCAAGGGCATGTATGGCTGACAGTAAAGATATCAAAGTTAGTCCACTAAAATTTTGCTTTTATTTGGATTTTTCTTCATCAAGAAGACAAAAACAAGTAGAAAAAGCAGCCATTTTAGACCAAATATTTCTCCCCAACAAGCCTGCTTTGATTCCAGAAATTTCTCAGTTAGATACTCTTCCAAGGCAAGAACCTCTGTACTTCTGCTATTCTCCCATCTACTTTAGACATCTTTGACCTGCCATCTGCTTATCCAGTTTCTGTCCATCTCTCAGGGATAGAGAGGAGGGTTCCCTCCTCTGTGAAGTTAGGTCTGACCCCCTTAGAAGGGAGCCAATATCTAACCTTCATCTACACGTGCAGCCTGTCCCTGCTCAGGGCACACGAAAGGAGGTCTCAGGCAGTGCCCACGTGCTGGGCTCACATGCCTGGGCTTTGGTCACATCTTGGAGATCCAGTCCCCTCCTGGGTCTTGCTACCAGCCGGCCGACTTCCCATGGTTCCCAGCCCACAGGGGTCTTCTTGAGGCCATCCAGGCAGCTGGCATTCTTGTTAATCCTGCCTGCTCAGCACTACCTACCCCAAACCCCACAAGGCTTGTCAAGCTCCCCTCCTGACCTTTGCTGGCCACCCCACAGCACTACAATGAGTCATATCATCCCTTGTGTCAGGACTGTATTTTACCCCTCCAGCAAGTATCCAAGAAAAGACTCTTCCATCATGGTTTAATGCTCATTGGCTCTTAATTTCTAAGAGGCCATAAAGGGCAATGTTCACCAGCATGACTTCTAGAGTCAGATTGCCTGGGTTCAAATCCCGGCTCTGCTGCTTTCCAGCTATGGGACCTTGGACAAGCTACTTAAATTCTCTGTGCCTCATGTGAAGAACAGAGATAGTAATAGTGCCTACCTCACAGCAATGTTGTGAGAATTAACAAGCCTAGCAGAGTCCCTGGCATAGGTCCTGTCACGCTGTGTCCCTAGGAGCCTAGCTGTCCCAGGCTTCTGAAACAGTGTCTCAATCGTTGGTTCAACAGTGTGTTTTGAACATCTACTGTGTGTCAGCTGTAATGTGAGAACAGAGTTATATCTTGGGCTGTGGTGAACAGGACAAGCTCTTCCACAATGCTAGGGGGCAGGGATGTCAATACATAGTAACTGATTCCATGTGAACCTTCTTGACCACAGAGGCCGATGCTAAATGTAATAGTTCTTCATTAAATTCCTATTATCATCATCTCATCTGATATTCCCATGCCTGATGATGGACCCAAGAAGCTCTTGCATCAGGTCCTGTTCATCTGATCCTCCTTTTGTTATAACTATCACTCCTCTCGTCTCTTTGTAAGTGTGGACCTAAGGCTCAGAGAGATTAAGTGACTTATCCAAGATGACACAGTATTCAATGAATGGACTCAAAGCTAGGATTTCTGCTTTCCAGGCCAGTTGTGGCTGTCATGCTCAGCTCCAGGGGGATCATTCATAGGAAATGGAACCCCTGGAGTTGGGAGTGAACCTAAGCAGTATCTAGCAAAACCCAGAGGCCTCTCAGGCCAGCAAGTGCAGACAGAAGTTGCTAAGAGTGTGCCTAGGGCAGCGGTTCTCAAGCCTGCCTGGGAATTAGATCACCTTGGTGCTTAGGCCCTGTCCAGGCAAATTAGATCCGAATTGTGGGGGTCAGGCAGGAGCGTTTTTAAACCCCTCTCCCCTACTCCCCAACAGTCCTGATGTTCAGCCTGCAATCACTGCTCTAGTTCCTTGTCACTCCAAGTATGGTCCCTGGATCAGCAGCATAGGCCTTGTTAAGAGCTCATTAGCACTGGCCTGGGAGATTGCTAGAAATGTAGAGTCTCTGCCCTGCCCCATGTCAACTCAGTCACAACCTGCGTGTTTTAACTGCAATCTCCAGGGCATGAGTAAGTAGAGCTGGTCTTGCGGAGGACAGAAGCCACAGAATACAGATTTCATCCCACTTGGACTCAGCCCTAATGTGGGGAGATTTCTCTGTGGGTGAGTAACATGGTTTGGATGTGCATCCCCTCCAAATTTCATGTTGAAATGTGATTCTCAATGTTGGAGGTGGGGCCCGGTGGGAGGTACTGGATCATGGGCAGAATACGAATGGCTTAGCACCATCCCCTTGGTGTGAGATCCGGTTGTTTAAGAGTCTAGGACCACCCCCTTCTCGTCTTGCTCCAGCTTTGGCATGTGACATGATGGCTCCCTGTTGCCTTCTGCCTCACCAGAACCAGATGCCAGCACCGTGCCTCCTGTACAGGCTGCAAAATGGTAAGACAATTAAACCTCTTTTCTTTATAAATTACCCTGTCTCAGGTATTCCTTTGTAGCAACGTGAGAATGAACTAACACAATAAGGTTACCAAATTTAGTAAACAAAAGTACAGGATGCTCAGTTACATTTGAATTTCAGATAAACAAGTAACTTTTTAGTGTAAATATGTTCTGCGCAATATGCGGGATATACATTTACTAAACTTCTCATTGCTTATCTGAAATTCAAATGTCCAGTGAAGGAGGAAAAGGGCAGGAGAGCCCAGAGAGAAGACAAAAGGGTGGGGTCACTGCACATAGTGGCCAAGAGCTGCTGGGACTAGTGCACAGGGTGATGGGAGGTGGCAGGTATGGGCAGTACTGTATCCCCAATCAGGCACAAGACACAGCAGCCTCTTCCAGAAATCCCCTTCAGCAAGGGCTCTCCAGCTGAGCTTCCTTGGAGACCAGGGGAGGAAGAGCCCACTGTTGCCCCCACCTCTCCAGGCCAGCCCATCCCCTAGAGACTGCTGACAGCTGGGAGAAGGGTGCAGGCTGCAGGCCACCCGAGGTGCCTGCCCCCACCCTGGCTTTCATTTTTAATGAGCCATTTTCCAAGTGCTTCACAAGCAGGCAGGAAGGCATTGTTTGCAGCCAGCAGGGGAGTCCTGAGCCGGCTGTTAATGGGTTTCCCTCAGCTCCCCCTCCTTGCCTGGGGTCTGCACAGCCCCTTTGGATGAAAGGAGCCCTCTGCAGAGGGCATAGTGACCATGGGCATGGCAGCCTCTGTCCTCTGTTCAGGCTGTCAAAGCCTACCCCAATCTGCCTGGGGAATGCCTTCATGAGTGCCAATTAGAGTTGGGACATTATGTGTGTGATTTCAGAAGCCAGTGGAGTTGAGACACTCAGAACGCAGCAACTTCTGCATAAAGCAGGTACCTAGAGAGCTGACCCTGAGAGGAGCACCAATTGAGAGGAGCTCAGCAACAGCTGGAGTTTGCTGGGGGTAAACTGGCAAAACCAACGCTGGATGAGGCTCACAGGACTTGGGGATTTTTGAAAATTCAAAACCCCAACAGGACACAGGGAAATGGCAGAAGGTTTTCTGTGATCTAGTGAGGAAAGCAAACCTGAGGGATCGTGTATTTGGATCCACATGGAGCGAAGGTCCTCCTCACAGGGACTCATGATGTCCAAGGTCGTCAGTTTCTCTTCCTGCTCTCTGCAACCTGCCTGGTTTGAGTGCAAAGAGCACTGGCCTGGTACTCAGGAGGCGCCAGCTTTGCCACATACTAGCCTCAGGACCCCCAAGAAGCACCTCCCACATTGGGCCTCAGTTTCCTCATTTTGGGCAAAGTGGGAGGTAAGGAGATAGACCGGACGGAGCCTGTGTTCAGCCCCAAATCCCACACTCCCGGTAGGAAGGCTGGCTCCTCGTGGGCATGGAGAGATCAGCCTCTCCAGGGAGCTGCACAATTGTGCTCCACCCCCATTCCCACCCCATCCAACTGTTCAGAGAACCTCCAGGCTGGTGAACTCAATGGACCTGTCCAGCTCTGATACTTAGGGATCTCAATTAGCTTCTTGCCCCCTTCCCCTAAAGCATAACTCAACTGGAAAGATTTATAATCAAGGCCTTGGAGAGACCCTGTGGATGGAGGATAGCCCTTCAGGTCTACCTAAGCACAGGAAGCGCCCAGCCCCCGTAAAAAAGGATCAGCAATTTTCACTGTCCTCACTCCTCTTTTATTCAAGGAGCTGCAACATCAACTCTCCAGCCCTAGAGACCTGGCAACAGGCTTCCCACTCTCCCGCCCGCACCCTGGCTCACACCATCAATCAACCACCTGGACACCCGGCTCCTGCTGGGCTCAAAAGAACACTCCCTTGCTCATGTTTTCCCTTCCTTACAGACAAAATAGAATTGGAATTTCCAAAAGAATGTTACTAAAAATCTTCATGGAAAATAGAAGGGATTTGTTTTCGTTTTTGTTTTAAAGGACTTTGAAAAGAATGATCCTTCCATGTATGGGTAGAGGAGTAGAAGCTGCCTGAAATGGGGTCACGGGTATCTGAAGAGCCCAGACCCCATCTCCCCACCACTCCTTCTCCACCCCCAACCCCCAGCCTGAGCAGGCAAACACAGGCTGTGATGTTAGCAGGAAGGCTGCTGCAGCATGGGGGTGATATAGTTTGGATGTTTATCCCCTTCAAACCTTACGCTGAAATGTGACCCCCAGTGTTGGAAGTGGGGTCTAGTGGGAGGTGCTGGATCATGGGAGTAGATTTCTCGTGAATGGCTTTGTGCCATTCCCTTGGCAATAAGTGACTTCTTACTCTATAGTTCACAGAAGGGCTGGTTGTTTTGAAGAGCCTGGCATCTCTTGCTCCGTCTCTTGCCATCTGATATGCCAGCTCCCCTTGCCTGCCGTAAGTAAAAGCTTCCTGAGGCCTCACCATAAGCCAAGCAGATCCTGGTGCCATGCTTGCACAGCCTGAGAACTGTGAGCCAAATAAGTCTCTTTGTAAATTGCCCAGCCTCAGGTATTCCTTTATAGGACTAACACAGGAGGCAATGAAGATACCTCGTTCTACATGATGATGAGCAAGTTGCCACACCTCCCTGGGCCTCAGTTTCTGACCCTGTAAAATGGGGATATGTGTATCCATCACACATGGTTGCTGTGAGAATTGTGTGAAACAATACATGCAAACTTGTCTTGCACATAAAAGACACTCAACAAGGCAGGTGCAGTGGCTCATGCCTGTAATCCCAACATTTTGGGAGGCTGAGGCAGGGGATCACTTGAGGTCAGGAGTTCAGTACCAGCCTGGCCAACATGGCAAAACCCTGTCTCTACTAAAAATACAAAAATTAGCCAGGTGTGATGGTGGGCGCCTGTAATCCCACCTACTCGGGAGGCTGAGGCAGGAGAATCACTTGAACCCAGTGAGCCGAGATCACGCCACTGCAATCCAGCCTGGGTGACAAGAGTGAAACTCTGTCTCAAAAACAAAAAAGACACTAAAAAAATATGGGCCTTTCAGCAGTTTGGCTAAAAACTGCTCCTAGCCAGACATCACAGCCAAAACTAAAGCCTTTAGTGGAACAGGATCTTCAACTTGTGCCTCAGCTCAGCCCTGACCTCAGTCTCTGGCACGAGGCAGTGCCTACCGTTTTGACCCAGCTCCCCAGCCCAGCCTCACCCCAATCTGATTCCAGAAACCAAACGTCTCCCCAAATGTCCTGTGTCCCCGATGCCGTCGCTCTGAGGATGCTAGGTCGAGAGCTTGTTTGCAAAGTACAGGGAGGCACCGGTGTTTTCGGCTGATTGGATAGGTTCCTCCTAGGTGGGTGCCACGTGCCAAGCTTTACACACGGCATCTCAGTGAATCCTCACAGCAGCCTCGATGTGACATATACTATTCCCATCTCCAGCTTATACGCAATACAAGTCAACGCCCCAGGTCCTGCAGCTACTGAGGGCAGAGCCAGTGGTTCTCAATGCTGGCTGACAAAAAGGATCACCTGGAGAGGTTTTGAAACATACAGATCCCAGGTCTGTCCCCAGATATTCTGACCCTGTAGGTCTGGGGTGAGCCAGGGCATCAGAATCAGAAGCTCCCAGGGAGCTTCTGAAACATGCAGCCTGGGTTGAGACAGCTCGCATTCTCACATGCAGCCTGGGTTGAGACAGCTCGTCTGACATTCAGCAGACCTTTCCCCTCTGCTAGAGGACCCCTGCCTCCTTCCTCACGCCCTGCCCATCCCAAGGGCCCTACTGAAGCACATGCGCACCAGCTATAGCTCCAGCCCTTCAGTCGCCACACGCGCCCTCAGCTCCAAACGCTTCCAGGTCCTCTAGATGGGGAAACTGAGGGCTGAGGTGGACTTGTGACCTGCGGAGGCCCAGCTGTTTGTCTTCTGCTCTCTGCCACCCCCTACAGATACCAGCAGAACATGTCACTTGCAAAATAAAAATAAAAATAAAAAACAAAAATCAAACAAACCAAAACTCACTTGTTTTCTTCCTCTCTTCCTCCCATGGGACTGATTGGGAACCAGCCCCCCTCACAAGTCCTCCCCTACCCCCATCCCTCCAGATGAAGCCTCTGGGCTAGAGGCTCACCTACTTGGTTCTTGGGCTTCTGGCTTCCTGGAGAGGCCCTTTCTGCCTTCTCGGCTGGTCAGGGAGGCAAGTTCCACACAGCTCCTTGCAGACCCAGGCTGCCCCAGGCTTTGAATCAGTGCTGGCATGACGACAGGCTGTTCCTCACACTAGGAGGGTCGCATCTGCGGCCCATGTCCTCCCTCTGGTCCAGCCTAGCTCACAGGAGCCCAACACTGGGCTTGGGCCCAAAGCCTTGACAGTGTTCACTTATTTGCCTGAACTTGGCCCTGCTGCATACACCCCCTGGGGCAGGGGCGATTGTTCTCAATAGCATCTATTGTTTGCTGAATCCTGTGCCCAGTCTTCAGGCTCCTCACCACTTTCATTGGTTCCTAATATCCAAAGAGTCTCTCCCCAAGAAGGGCACTCCTGAGTGAGGCCCCTGCCGTCTTCTGGGGCCCTGGTGTGGAGGGGGCCCAAGAAGTCCCCTTCTTCCCAGAGCCAACATGTCACAGGTTCCAGCCTGTTCCCCTCCACTGGCAACCAAGCCCAAGGGCTCAGCCTGCTGGAGTAGGTTCTGAGCCCTCATCCCTGTAAGCACAAGGTCCAGCTGCATTTTATTTTAATAGAGAGATGGAGAGAGGACGTTGGGAGACAGAAAGATCTTAGCAAGCATCAGAGAGTAAGGTCGCTTTCTCCTACCATAAATTTTGTGTCAATTAACGAGTATTCATGAACAATGCCAGAATGCCTCTGTGTGTGTGTGTGTGTGTGTGTGTGTGTGTAACCTTGATTTGTAACCAAATCAGTGGGGCTTCCTCTGGTATTGGCAGTCTGGGTAAGTGTGCGTGTGAGCTCATTCAGGTGTTCATTTAGAGAGACAGCACAGTACAGGGTTGGAAGCAAGTTTTCTGGAGCCACACACACTATGTGGGTTCAAATCCTGCCTCTGACCCTTTAAGCCATATGGGTGTGATCCTGGGCCAACTGCTTACCTTTTGTGTCTCAGTTTTCCCATCTGCTAAATGGGGTTAATAAAAACACTTAGCAGAGTGCCTCACACAGAGAAAGTACTTAATCGATGTTAGCTATGATTATGACCTTGGCACTGGGGGGGACGTAATGCTAAATATTCACTCCCCACATGTTTTTTGTGGTCAAAAGGAAAGCACCATGGCACATGCAACAGTGTAGGTGGATCTGAATACATTATTAAGTGAAAAAGGCTGCAGTGATTACATATAGCATAACAGGCTTTGAATAAGGCTAAAAGTAATTATAATAAAATGTATATTTTTAGTAATACATGTAAGTGGAATAAAATGGTTGCCTTGGGAGGCCTGGGAATGTTTGGATGTAGGCTTCTGTCCAATCCTACCTTTGTTTTGGGCAATGGGCTCTTGGGTGCTTATTACATTATAAAAACAACCAAGTAAATACATAATTAAATAAAGGCAGCCCACGCACAGACCAATAAAGAGATTGTCACATGCCAAATATTGTGGTTAAATACGGATAGTTCAAAAGCAGGGAAAACAGAAACAAATACACAGAGTGACCGTTGCAGGCTAGAAACTGTCTGGGCCCTGGGTTTACATCAGTGAATAGAATAGAAAAAAAAAAATCTCAGCCTCTGGGAGCTCACATTCCAGTGCAGGGAGACAAGAGTAAGCAAAAGATAAGATGTTGATATCCAAGTGTGTTAGGAAGAGAAATGAGGAAGATTCAGGCGACAGGAAGTAGACAGGCAGAGAAAGCTTCACCGACAAAGGGACATGCAAGCAAAGTGGAGAAGAAGGAGAAGGAGGGGTCATGAGGGTTCTGGAGTCCGAGCTTCCAGGCAAACGGCATATCCCAGGCCAAGGCCCTGAGGCAAGAATGTGCTAGCACAGGGGGTTCAGTGTGGCAGGAGTGGAGTGAGGGGGAAGTGGGTAGACGGGTAGGTGGGAAGATGGAGCAGGTCGTTTGGTTCTTGCAGGCTGCTGTGGGGACTTGGCATTGACGGAGTGACATGGTGGAGAGGGGGCACTGGAAGGCTCTCAGCAAGGTAGGAAACATCTGACACATGTTAGAGGATCCTGCTGGCCGCTCCACCTAGGAGAGCTGGGGGTGGAGGCTAGGAGACCAATCAGGAGGCTATTGTACTAATCCAGGTGAGAGGTGACGGCTGCCAGCACCTGAGAGATGACAGTGGAAGAGGTAAGAAGTGGCCAAACCCCGGATATCATGAGGACACAGCTGCTGCTCTCCTGGGGGCTCCCAAGCTGACAGCCAAGGCCAGATATGCAATACAAAATCTCCCCTAAATGCTACATCAGAGGTCAAGCTCAGTGGGCACTTCCTGTCTCCTTCCCTCCCTTGCAGCTCTCAAGGGCACTTGTCAGCTGCAGGAAGTGCACTAGCAGCCGCGGCCCTGCTCCTCAGACCCTGGCTCAGGTGGCCACCACCTCTGATTCCACATGCTCCTTCCCAAGTCCTCCTACAGCCAGCCTGACCAGAAACCCTGACCATCTGTGCGGCCAGGGGACTGACTGTCCTTCCCCACCCAGGGTCTGCCAGCCCCATGACTGCCCCCCTGAGCTCCAACCAAGGTCCCATTGTGTACTCATTATAGGCCTCAATGTGGCCAGACTGTTGGAGCCCAGGAAGGTTTAGGTTTTACGTCAGTGGTTCACTATCTTGGCTGCCCATTGAAATCACCTAGAGGAATTCATAAACTATTGGTGCCTGAGTCTCACCCCCGAGACTGTTATAATAGATCTGGCATACAGCCTCGGCACTAGAATTTTCTCAAAGCTTCCAGGTGATTCTAACATGCAATCCAGGGCAGGGAACCACTGCTCAGGTGGCTTGGTTTAGCTCCCCGTCCCTCTCCCTGGTGGGCGCATCATGCCACAAACCTCCCTTCATCTGCTTGCTCTCCTAGACAAAGCCCTGGCTGGTGCATCCTCTACAGACATGAGGCACCACTGGAGGGCTTGCTCGGCCCAGAGATAAGCTGACTATACCCATGCTGGCAGGCACTGTGCTGGGTAGAGCATGTACCCACCTACCTTACATGATGGGCTGGAAACTGGGGACTTTTTGCAGGGCCACCTCGCAGCCTGGAGAGTTGAGTGGATACCCAAGACCACCAGCTTCCCCAGGCTGCTTCTAAGGCCAGAAAAGCCCTGCAGCTCCGATACATGTAATCAAAGCTGCATTGGATTGCTTCCCCTCCCCCACTCCTCCCCATCCCCATCCTTGCTCCTTTAGGACTAGGACTTGGAATGCATTTTTATTAGACTTTCCCTAGGTGAAAATGGTGCTGGGCTAGGGGTGGGGAAACTGGATGGAGTGTGATTTACACTTCCCCTGCATCCTCACACCTCCCAAGGGCGGCCAGCCTCGGCAGCCTGCTCACACAGCCACTGCAGATGGGCTGCACGGTGCAGGCTGCATGCTGATCTGCCCCAGCCGAGAGCAGGATCTCTGCATGAGCACCCCCATCTCAATCCCCAATGAGCTGGAGGCCCTTTGGTAAATGGCATGGAGGGAGGGGTGGATGCTGATGTCTGTAAGGTTCTGGCAAAGCCAACACTCAGAGAAATTACTCTTATTCCCTAGATTCCATTCACATCGGATCAGGCTGCCCCTATTATATTTTCTCTTTGCTCCAAACAGCTCCTTTGATTCACACCTGCCTCTAAGTTCTATCTCCAGGCCTCCATCCCTGCATAGCCCCAAACAAGAGAGGCCATTTTCCCTAGATAGAGGCTTCCTAGCTGCCTCCTGCCCTCCTTAGAGACGATGGCCTTTATCGGATTAGTTTCCAGTGGACTTGGCTTGCCCACAGCCCTCCTATCAACCCTAAGCAGGATTTCTCAGTCTCAGCACTGACACTCTGGCCTGCTGTGTCAGGTGGGGAGAGGAAGGGAGGCTGTCCCAGGCATTGCAGGATGTCTAGCAGCATCCCTGACCTCCACCTACTCAATGCCAGGAGCACTCCCCTCTCAAGTCTGGGACAATCCCAGAGCTCACCACCAAATGTTCCCTGGAAGAGGGTGGGCAAAATTACCCTTGCTAAGCAACACTGTGCTATTGCAATGTGACAGGAAACCTCTGAAGGGCAAGGACCATGTCAGCACTTCTGAGAGCTCAGCCGGTGGCCAGTTCAGAAAACCAAGCTCTGATAAACAAAACATAATAGATGTTGTCGTGGATGTGGTAAAAAGGGAACACTTCTATACTGTTGGTGGGAAGGTAAACTAGCACAACCACTATGGAAACAGTGTGGAGATTCCTTAAAGAACTAACAGTAGATCTACCATTTGATCCAGCAATCCAACTACTGGGTATCTACTCCGAGGAAAAGAAGTCATTATACAAAAAAGATGCTTGCACTCGCATGTTTATAGCAGCACAATTCGCAATTGCAAAAATGTGGAACCAACCCAAATACCCATCAATCAACGAGTAGACAGAGAAACTGTGGTATATATATATATAACGGAATACTACTCAGCCATAAAAAGGAATGAATTAATGGCATTCATAGCAACCTGGATGGGACTGGAGACTATTATTCTAAGTGAAGTAACTTAGAAATGGAAAACCAAACATCGTATGTTCTCTTTCATAAGTGGAAACTAAGCTGTGAGCTTGCAAAGGCATAAGAATAATCCAATGGACGCTGGGGACTCAGGGGAAAGGGTGGGAGGGGTGAGGGATAGAACACTACAAACTGGGTTCAGTGTATACTGCTCGAGTGCACCAACATTTCACAAATCACCACTAAGGAACTTAATATTTAACCAAACACCACCTGTTCCCCAAAAACCTATGGAAATAAAAAAGTAAAACAAAATATCAATTAAAAGAAAAAGAAAGCCAGGCTCTGCATTAAGGAATGGTATGATCTTGTGAGGAAGTCTCACTGGGCTTCAGTGTCACCTTCTGGCCAATATTTGTACAGGGCTGGTACTATGCTAAGTGTCTTCTGCGGATTTTCTTATATAATCCTCACAACATTCCTCTGGGGAAGGCTTGGTCCCTATTTTACAGCTGGAGAAATTGAGCCTGGGGGAAGTTAGGCAACTTGCTCAGGAGCACACAACAAGACAATGCAGTTTGACTCCAGACCCCATGGTCTCACCCACGTGGGTCTTATCCATGGTCTGTACTACCTCCCTAAAAGCAGGGAGTAGGCCTCAGATGACCACCAAGGTCCTTTGCAGTTCTATGACTTTGCCATCCTTTTGATTTTGCTGCTACAAAATGAGAGTTCACTGGGGGTCCTGTATTCTTTGTATTTCCCTGCCCCTTTAGGACACAGCTTGCTCACACCTTCCTTCATCCAGTGATTTAACATGCTCCTACTGTGGGCTGTGCAGTCAGCCAGGATTCAGCAATTCAGTTGTCAATGAGGTGTGGAGTTTACCCTCCAGTGAAGAGGCAGATATTAAACATCTACTTATAACTGTAAATAAATGAGACATTTATTTACAACTGTGATGCTACGGTCTGAATGTGTGTATACCCCCAAAACTCATATGCTGAAACCCTAATCACAATGGTGATGGGATTAGGGCCTTTGGGAGGTGATAAGGTCAGAAGGGCAGAGCCTCATGAATAGAATTAGTGCCTTTTTAAAAGAGGCCCCAGAGAGCTGCCTTGACCCTTCCACCATGTGAAGACACTACGGGAAGGCACCATCTATGAGAAAGTGGGTCCTCTCCAGATATCAAATCTGCTGGCACCTTGATCTTGGACCTCCCAGCTTCCAGAATCACGAGCAGCAAATTTGTTGTTTGTGAACTCTCAGTCTATGCTATTGTTACCACAGTTCAAATGGACTAAGATGCTTGTAAACAGGGGCCCAACCCAGCCCAGAGGGCCAGGGAAGGGACCACCTAGCTGCTCTCTGATGGGTGAGCTGGAGTCAACCCGGAGAAGGCGAGGAAGGCCATCACCCCAAAAGAGCAGTGTGCACACCACCCTAACAGGGGAAAGAGTATGATGTGCTGAGCCAGGATCTGGGGTTCAGGTGTCAATGAGGCATGCAGTTTACCCTCCAGTGAGGAGGCAGATTAGGAATTAAACATCTATTTACAACTGTAAATAAATGAGACACTTGTTACAAATGTGTCTGAATGTGTGGATACCCCCAAAATTCACATGTGGAAACTCTAATCCCTGGGGTGATGGGATTAGGGCCTTTGGGAGGTGATGAGTTCATAAGGGCAGAGAAACTAAAAGAGAAGAGGATGCTAGAGGAGGCTGATGAGGTGAGCAGGACCTTGTGGGCCCTGATAAGAATTTCTTGCCTTTATCCTAAAAGCAAGAAGAGGCTATGAGAGAGTTTAAATAAGAGAATGACATGCTCAGATAAGCATACTTAGCGGAGCAATTCCTGTGTGCTGTGTGAAGACTGGGTTGGGCTGGGGATGGTGGCAGGAAATGCATGGGGCGCTGTCTGGGCTGGTCCAGGGGAGGTGTTGGTGAGCTGGACCACATGACGACTGAGGAGCAGAGAGAAGCGGCAGAGTCCAGAGGCATTAACACACAGAGCGGGGAGAGCCACTGTGGATGTGATGTGAGAGGGTGTGTGGAAGCAGGGTTGGTGAACAGGAGGACAATGGAGCTCTTTACAGGACAGAGTCAGTTCCCAGGGCTTGGGGACTATGTCAGGAGCTCCCTTTGGCCACACTGAGTTTGAAGGGTGCTGTGCATGGTAACATGGGATTGAATGACTGATTGGTCTACTAACTGATTAATTGATAAGTGATCCTGAGACCGCTTTCTAAGATGAAACTCACTTTGAGGACCCTGACTGACTCAGACACACCCCGGACAAGCACAGACAGAAAACAAAGAAGGCACATATGCAGCAGGAATGCCTTGGAGGGGAAGAGCCCACACAATGGAAATCTAAGTTGTTATTACTATTACCTTATCAGGTCTGACAAGATCACAGTCAAAGGTGGAACTGTAGCAGCCTGTAATACAATATAAATGGGATCGCTGGTGGCAGTTGGCCATTGCATTGATTCTTATTCACTCAGAAGCTAAATCACAGGGCTAATGTGAAACGTGTGTGAAATACCCCTTTTTCATGCACTAGCAATGAAAGGCCGTCACAAACCTGCAGCCAAGTGAATGCACTTACTGAGTAATAGGAATGTGCACATGGGCATCATTTTATTACCACATACAGGCCAGCTTCATCAGAGCTTTGATTTCACATTGAAGAAAGTGCTCCAGCTACCCAGGGAGGTAAAGAAATGCCAGCACAAGGCCCCAGGTTGGGAAAGTGACTTTTGTTTGATATCCAAGGCCTGAGGATTTAAACCATGGAATGTCAGCATGGGAAAGTATCTCAGGTCATGTAGCTCACCTGCATGACAGGTGAGGGAAGGGCTTGTGGAGGGTCACCCAGTTCACCAACAGCAGATCAGGGACTGGAATCCATCCTCTGACTAGGGCAGGCCATGACCACTCCTACCACTGGATTCAGGACCCATAAGTCTTCACCAAAACCACCATAGGAAATGACAGCAAAGACTATTTCTAACAGCCCAGGAAGGCAAGCAAAGGACACTGTACCTTGGCAAACATTTTGGTTAAAGTGCTGGGGGACAGAGCATAAGGATCTGGGGACAAAGTCTTGTTCGCTTATCTGTTTCCAGATAATGCATACCCTACCTACTTCTTTTTTTTTTTTTTTTTTTTTTTTGAGATAGAGTCTTGCTCTGTCACCCAGTCTGGAGTGCAGTGGCACAATCACGGCTCACTGCAACCATCACCTCCTGGGTTCAAGCAATTATCCTGCCTCAGCCTCTCAAGTAGCTGGGATTACAGGTGCATGCTACCACGGCCAGCTAATTTTTGTATTTTTAGTAGAGACAGGGTTTCACCATGTTGGCCAGGCTGGTCTCAAACTCCTGACCTCAAGTGATTTGCCCGCCTTGGCCTCTCAAAGGGCTGGGATTACAAGCATGAGTCACCGTACCCAGCCTCTACCTACTTCTAAAAATGATTTGGGGTGGTCTGTAATTAAAAACACACACACATACAACAAAATAGTTCAGACTGACATCGGATTGTAGAATTGTTCTTAACAGCAAAAAAACTGGAAATGACCCAAGTCGGTCCCTTCATAGGGAACTAGTTAAATAAACTTTGTTCATGCATATGATGGAATACTACAGAGTGATTAAAAAACAACAACAAAAAAAAGAAAGCTAAAGAAGTACTCTATACTAATATGGAGATATTTCCAGGATACATAGTTAAGGAAATAAAAAAGCAAGGTACAGTACAGAGTATACAATAGGCTATGTTTTATAGGGTAAAATGGAAAACTAAGACTACGTACTTGAATTTCTGTGTTTTAGCACAAATAAGCACTATGGGGACAACAGGGGCAGGAACGGAGTAGGAAAGGACAGAGGTGAGAGTGAGAAATCTTAGTGTATACTTCTGTAAAAGCATTTGATTTTAATGCTTTGCCTATTCAAAATTCTAATCCAACTAAACACAAGAGGAAATGCAATAATAACACAAAGTATTGCAGGTGCAAGAATCAAAAATTGCTCCCTTCTGCCTTCTCAGAAAAATGGATGCAGATGATGCCATGCCTGGGGTCTCACGCTCACATCAGCCCAGAAAGTGGAGGGTGAGTCACCAGCCTCTGGCCTGGAGGAGGAGGGAACAGAGCGCAGAGAAAGCCTGGTCTGCCGGGCAGCCTGCTCAGGCTGGTCACAGTGGCCTGGCCTCTCTCTCTCTTCGTGGAAAAGATCAGGAAGGCTGGATGGCCTGGGACCTGAATCAGGCCAGCTCCACTTGAGGCCTGCCCTTCTCTGGAGGGCTATGCCCACGTCTGCTCCATGACCCACCCTTGAATCACCATCATCCCAGTTCCTGATACCCTGTGGTTCCAGGAACAACCACACTGTACTAAGTGCAGTGTTCAAATTCTCAGGACCCCACCAGCACACTTGATCCACAAATATACTCTCATTTTAAGGCCACATGGTATATGGAAAGAGCACAAGGCTGTGAGTCAGGAGATAGGAGTTCCAGCCCACTTTGCCATGAACTCACTGATCCCCGACTCACAGCCGTGAGCACACCTGATCCACTGCTCATCCCACTCTCCCAGAGCCTTCCTCACTGTTCCCAGTCTCTATCCCAGCTTTGGCCCCAGTGCCAAAGTTCTGGGGGTGCAACGCCCCATGCCCTGGCATTGCTTAGCCACAGTACTCGGAGAAGAATCATGGGAGATGAGAGAGGACAGAGCCCTCAGCTTAGGATGGAGGCTTCAGCTGTGTGAGCATGTTCTTCCCCTCCCTGTCTCTTCTCTGACCCCTTCCTGGAGGGAAAGGGGGGCAGCCAAACAGCAAATCAATTAAAAGTTACTGCTACCACCCAGATATCCATAAATGAGGTTAATTCTGTCTGATTAATGAATTATATCCATATTACAGAAAACTATGTTATAAAGAATTACAGCCATATATATAAACAGTTTTTTTAAAGACATTAAGTGAAAACACAAGCTGAAGAATCTAATATTTAGTTGGATCCCATTTTTGTTTAATATGTATCTATTTTCCAGATCCATGGTAACAGTATAGATATAGACAGTGATATGGATTTGGATTCAGCTACAGATACAGCAATTCCCTAAATTGTAGACAGTGATAAGCTGTGGTGATGGGGGGTGGTTTCACAAGTTCCTTCACTCTCTCATAGAAGTTAAATACTTCTATGTTGTTATTTTTTTCTGATACAAAGCAGTGATTATTTTTGTAATTTGAACAAAGATGTTTCAAATTTACTGCATACCTACTATACACCTGGCTGGGCTGGCCCAAATGATGTCCAAAGTAAGTCAGAGGCTCAGTGGAGGAACCCCCTCCCAACCCTGCCCCATCCATCAGATGGGAACCTGGGGTCCAGGGAGGTCTCGTGGTTGGCAGCACACAGTGAGTTCATGGCAAAGCTGGGCTAGAATGTCTATCTCCTGACTCACAGCTTTATGCTCTTTCCATATACCACGTAGCCTTAAAATGAGTGTATTTTTAGGGGAGGGGGGTTCTTGATGTGCCTGGTAGGGAAAAAACAGTGGAAATACTGCCCCCACCCCCCCGACCACCAAAAAAAAAAAAAATAGATTTCACTTTCCAGGACTCACTACATGGCTGCCAGGTCAATATCACCACTTCCTAAAAGTCAGCCATTGACTGATGGAAGATTCCAGACAAGTGCTCATTTAAAGATGAACCATTAACTGTAAATCAAAGTCCAGAGTGAGTGCTGAGTTACAAAACTAATTAGAATAAGTGGGTAAATGGATGGCTGGTCTCAGTCCCAGTGGCCACCTGACTGTTATCCACCAGGGCTGGGAGAAGATATATTCTCTGAGTCATAAAAGCAACACAGGGTCAGAGACGGCTTCTTTAAGAAGTCTCTCTCTAATATAAAAATAATCACCACCATCTCCTCAAAAGGCAGCCAAAATGGCAGGGCACACATTGATCAATTAACAAGCGTTATTAAACCTTTCATTCCACTGAGCTTGGAAGGCCCAGCGGCCTCTTCCATTTGACCACCACTTTGCAACGTAGAAAGGCTTTAACTCGTCATCCTGTTGGATCCCCTGTGCCCTGTTGCTGGCATCTTTTAACCTTCATTTTTGTGTCTGCAGAAGTGGTTAGTGACATGTTCAGGGGCATGCAAAGCTGACAGGCAGAGCTAGGCGCTGCTGCTGCCCCAAGCCACACTCTGCTGAGGGGCTGCAGAAGGAAAAGAAACTAAACAACCTCTGAGAAAGTAAAACAACCAAAAGTACAACCCAAGCCAGTCCAGAGTTGGTGCTGACCTGTCGCCCTCCCAGACCACCTGCACTACAATGCAAACACATTTTTCCACCCTGAGATTTCCGTCTTCTGGGTGCAGTTTGTGTATGTGGGTTTGTACATATGAGTACACATGCATGCATCTTTAGTGTTTGACTCTTTGTACTCCTTGAAGTGTTTGTACCGACGCTGTCCATTAAACTCTCGCTTTAGTGTCAGTAGGACAGGCAATCTAACTATTTCCGTTTAATAGATAAGGAAGCTGAGGCTCAGCGTATCTTGCCCCATATCTTATTACTCCTCAGTGGCAGAGTGGGGAGGGACAAAAACTAACAGTTGTTGAGGGCTCACTGGATCAAGAACTGTCCACGCCATCTCATTTTGCACCTACAACAATCCCAGGAGGGAGATGTGCTTTCCCCATGTTACACTTGAGGACAGCGAGGCTCAGGGAGACTGCGTCACCTTCCCCAAGTGGCAGAGCCAGAACTCAACATCAGGGCTCTCTGAGCTCAAAGCTGAGGTTCTGTGGTTGCTGTGCAAGTCCACAGTGGGGGCCAACTCTGTGCCAGGCACTGAGTAAGTCCTTTCTCAAAATATCCGTAGGGGCAATAGCCTTCTCACAAGCTCAGAGGGAGCTAAGCTCTGTCTAGGGCTCCTGAGGACAAGGCATGCCTCGGCATGTCTTTAAATCCAGGCATGGCCCAGAGCAGGGCACCTGGGCATGGGATGCACCTTGTTGAGGTCTCTACCACAGTGACATCCTTTTCTAGGGCCTTCTCTTTCATTTCTGCTGTGCAAATTAAAGGGTGATGTGGACTTTTAGTTAGCAAGAGCTCATGCCTACTGTTCACATCCTGAATAACTCCATGCACACTCAGTGAGGCGAGTCAGTGGCCCCAAAGTGCTCTCTGCACCCAAGAAACTGGGCCAGCTTCATGGTGTGCCTCAGGTCCCTTCACCTCCGCTCAAGTAACCACTGCCAGCCTTTTCCAATGTTTCCATCAGAGTTTGTCATCTCTCACTGCCCTAAGGAGTGATACAATGATGATGATGATGATGATGATGATGATGATGATAAACATTTCCACATGAAGGCTTGGGTGTCTGAGTCATATTTTGTTGCTTTGTCCTCGTGGTTTCTATATTTTTATACATTTAAAAAAAAAAAAAACTGAAAAGAGAGGGCAGGACTGAGTGAGTGTGGGCAGGATGAGTAATCCCAGCCTTACTGGGTCCTGGTGGGAAGAAGAAAAGGGGGTGGAGACAGAATGGAAGAGAAGATGGGAGTGGCTGTGAGGGCTAGGCAGGGGGAGCATCTACCCCAGCTCTGGATAGGAAGGACTTGGGCCCCCAAGTCAGATAGCACCGAAATCCAAACAAGGTTTATGTGCTCAGCTGCAGAATGTGGGCGTGTGGAGGCGAGGGCAGTGTTCCAACCTAGTAATCCATAACCAACAAAGGGAGAGCCCATCTAAATCCGCCCCAGACTTCCAGGTCAAGGGTTACCTCCTCCAGGTGGCCTTTGCACACCACCCAAGCCAAAAGTGAGCCCCCTTTCCTCCGAACCTGAACCGCTCATTTGTCCCGCGGGCCAGATGGCTTTGCTAGCCCCCATCCCTGTGTATTTTCATTGCTTCCCCAGTTCCATCATGAGTTCCTGAAGGACAGGGAACTTGTCTTACCGCCTCTGTGTCTTAGACAGCACCCTGCAGACAGAGCCGTGCTGCATGCAAGAAATGTTTGTGGACCAAAGTCTCAGAAAATGGTACCAAATAATAATCACACAACTTATCCTTCAATCTTGGGCTTTATGCTATACAAAGTCATGCCACATTCTTGTGAAGTAGGTGGCAAGTGATATTAAGTTCATTTTACAGATAGAAAAACTGAGGCTCGTGCAGCATGGAGTCTGAGTGGCTACCCAAAGACTAATGAGTAACCAGAAACAGTTCTGGAACCCAGGTTTCTAACTTTACTCTGATTTTCCTTGGAGGGACTCAAAGTTTCTATTTCCTTTGAAGCACATAATAAATAATTTTGGGGCACACAGCATTATGATAGCCCATCCCCATCCAAGAGGCACAGTGTATATTAGCATCACCAAGGCTCTGAAGAAATCTCTTTGGCTTAGTTCAATGCAGCCTTCTCCAAACTTGCCTTACCCTGAAATCTTTTTGCATGTGACCCTACCATATTCTGTACTGAGGAAATGTTCTTCTCTACTGTCACTTTCCCGAAGGGTAAACCACGCTCCCAGGACAAGCTGTATACTACGGGCATAAAAAGGCTTAAGTTAGATAAACAAAGCTCTAATGGTGAAATTTCAGGGCTCAGCCAGCTAGTAGGAACATTTCCACTTCTTTTTTTAATCACTGAAATGTTCAAACAGACAGAAAATGTTTGTGTATGTTGTTCAGTAAAATCTTTTATTCTGAAATTTTTTTTCTGAAATATTTTAAAGAAAATTCTAGACATCATATCATGTTGTCTGAATTTACTTCAGTATATAACACTGTCACAGCATTACATATCCTAAAAAATTAACACTAATTCCTTAATATTTAACCCGATTCTCTCTAACATATCCTTCTGCAGTAGGTTGGCTTGAATCAGGATTCAAACAAGACTCATAGATTGCATTTGGTTCGTGCATCTATTAAGATTCTCTCAGTCTATAACAATTCCCTCTTCCCCATCCCCTTTTCCCACTGAACATCAGTCACGTTAGAGAAAGAAATAAGGTTACTGGTACTGCGAAGATCCCCCCTGGTCTGAACTTGGTGATGGCCTTCCACAAGTCCTTGGCTCTTGTATAAATTGGTGGTTAGAGCTATCGCTTCATCAGCATTAGCTTCAGTTTCCTGGTAAGACAACATTATGGTCAGTGCAGTGTCCTCCCTTTCACATGGCAGCTGGCTGTGCCACTTGCAGCAAAGCATAAATTGATTTGGGGGTTTGGATGGTGGGAGGCACATCTTTTTGAGCAACTAGTCTTCCCAGTGTCTCCAAAGTTATATTATAATCTAGAATTTGGTTTTAAATACATCTCTAACCCAGGATTTGCTAATTTTCTAGGATTTCATGGAAGATGCTCTCTTACCATTCAGCTCCAAAATTCTATCAGTCTACCCTTTCCTAGTCTGTTTTTTTTTTTTTTTTGTGACCTTTTACCTCTCCTTTGGTTTTTGTTTGTTTGTTTTTGCTTTGTTTGTTTGTTTGTTTTTTAAGAAAAGCCATTTTCCAATTACCAAGCAAGCCGGGGACCTCATATTCCCTCCAGGCCAGCCCCTACCAGTGACTCCATGGGCTCAACAGTCCATGGCTTCCTCCCCTCATCTCTTACGAGACAAGTCAGAATCTCAAGGAGAACAACAACACACAGTTGAACATGATAAATATGCATCCCAAATTTTTAAAAACCAAATTACACAAATCAAGCTTATTCTGAGAGGTTCGTTTTGCCAGGGGTCTCTAGTGCTCCAATCAGCATAATTAAATAGTAAGATCTCTCTAGAATTGATTGTGGTTTTCACATTTTTTTTCATCCAAGGACCATTTCAGCAAGATGATTTTAAGCTAATAAGAACCCCCAAATTAGAAACTAATTAAGGAGATGGAAAATACAAATGTATTTGTTTTTAGTTGGGTACTATTTTTATCAGAAGAATCATGAAAAATTAAAATTGTTAAATACTCATATGAAGGTTGTCAGTCAAGGGCAATGTGGCTTTCTTCCTCTCCCTGCTGCAAAACTTACAGTGATATAGCAGAAGCTGTTCCCTCTGGGCTCCCAGGAAGCAATAAAGAGACTAATTTTAAAGAAACAGAATTTACACACTGCTAGACTTGGAAAGGGTGTTGCCATAATTCTCTCAAATCTTTGGCAAGTAAGATCCACAGCGTCTTTCACTTTCAGAGTGTATGTACACCTGGAAACAGGATTAAATCATTGCAGTACAGGCTCTCATGCCCATTTAACAGAGGAGAACATTAAGGTCTGGTGAACTTAAAAGAACTGCACTGGGTCACATAGCAAACTAAGAAAAAGCCAGGTCGATAACCTTATCCAAATGTGCTTGAGTTTGTGACACCCCCCTCTGCATTGTCCCCCAAATGTGCCATAGATCATCTTTTGAAATAGATGTTAAGTCACAGTGACACTGGTTTGAAGGACTCTTTTAGGATTCGTGACAGCCTTGAGAGCTCGGGCCCCAGGAGAGCCAGCAGGAAGCGGCAGCCAGCTGCTAAAGGGGGCGGGGGCTCTCCAGTCTAGAGAGGCAGGCAGCAACACGAGTGACCCAAATACCACTGCGGTGAGCATCAAAGGCCCATTAACCCAACCACACATAGTCAAATGTGGACCCAACCTTGAAAATGCTGTCTCAATGCCCAGGCCCGGAGAATTTCCATTTATCCTGCAGACTTTGCCCTGATTCCAGCGCAGCTTAAGTCCAGTTACTCTTCATGTCACCCACCTGCACCTCCTGATCCTACTCCCTCCACGCCAGGCCCAGAGGACATGGGATTTGCCTGGAGCCCCCATTTCCTATCACAGAATCCTCACCAGACCCAAGCCAGGGAGGCAAGGAGGACCTACAGGACTTACTTAGATCCATGGCTTGCTCCCAAGTCCCAGGAAGGATGGATTATGAGCTTTCACAATAATCTAGGTGGATCCCAAACTCAGGAGGATTGGCTAGAGACCCCACGCACACAACAGGCTGAGGGAAAGTAAAGATGTCAGGGAAACCTACTGCTGCCACCAACACCCAGATCCTTCCCCTCTCCCAAAGGAGAACAGGAGGCAAGGGGTTAATTCAGAGGCGCTCACCCGGGGGATAGAGCACCTAGGGGGAGCATCTCATGGAAACACCTAGTTGAGTCCTACGGCAGCACCATCTGCCATCAGATGCCAAGAGAAGGGGCACCTTTTAAATCAAATGTGCAGCCTCAAACTCAGCTCCCAGACCAGAAAACACCCCCAGGGAGGGAATTAAGAGTCTCAATAACATTTGATAACTTTACAAAGGACCTTCACATACACTATCTCACTTGAGGCTCAGAAAAAACCCAGAAGGCAGGAACGATTTAACTCATTCTTCAGATGGGGCTGGGTATAGGGGAATCTGGCCTTGTGGCCACCGGCCAGGTGCCAGCTACATGTGTCAGGGTGCCAGGTCAGTAACTCTATGTAGCGATTACTGCTTTCTGCTGCTGTTGGGGGCCAGTGGCCAGAGTTGCCATTCGTAGGATCATAAAATGTGTACCCCCTCCAGTCCCAAAAAGAACAGCCATATTTTGTGACAGTAAGATCTGGACTCCCCACCCTAAGGGTAAGTTATCTGAATTTTTCTTTCTGGGAAAAGCAAGGGGACATGGTAAGGTAGTAACAGACCTTTGTTTCAAAGACTGAGGCTGGGAGGCAGGAGAGAGAGGGATGAAGGACATGGAACTTTCAGAGAAGGATCGCTGGGCTGGATCCCAAGAGAGGTGGGATGACTTGGGACCTGGAGTAGCTGGCAACCCTCACTCCACTGGAGTGCAGTGCCTGGGTGCTGTCCACCCCCTAGAGATGGTGGCCTGGGAACTCCAGTTCCCCTGTGGCAGAGCTGGCATAGATAGAGCACCAGCTGGCTGCAGGGGCCTGCCCCCTCCAGCTGACCACACAGGTCTGGATAAAGGGGCACCACAGGCAGCTGTCACCACCAGGGGCTAAGGCCCAGGCCTCACCCTCCCCATTTGTGCTGACCTGCAAAGCGGCCCGGTTCTCATGCAAAAGGAGAGTGGAGACAGAACTACAGAAATGCCAATTAGGAAACTTCCTGCCAAACTTAGCCAATAGGAAAACCCGAATTTGTTTTTATTTGATTTAGGAAAATAAAAAGAATTATTTCTTGAAATTGAGTGTCACAGAGCAATTATTCATTATTTTATTTAGTTACCTCATAGTTACACAGATAGAATTTATTAGTTCCAATTTCAGGGAAGCTTCTGAGGCTCAGAGACCTTCAGGAACCACCTGAAGGTCCCAGACCCAGCAAGTGGCAGAGTCCTGAACCCAGCTGCTGAGACCTGGAGTCAGGACTGGTTTGAGAACATAAGTTACCATCTAGAATAAGTGATTCAAGACATCTCTTATTATTCAAGAGAATGTCCCCAGGGATTCCTTATAGACATTTCATAAGAAGAGAACACAATAATAAATCCTGATGTCTAGCTCAGGATACCCCTGGCCCCTGGGTGCTCCTTGGTAAGATATTCTAGAGTCTAGATTGGTGCTATCCAACACAGTTGCCACTAGCCAACTTGAAATGTGGCTGGCCTAAACTGAGATGGTGCTGTAAGTACAAAATACACTGTAGACTTCAAAGACTTTGTATGAGAAGAATGTAAAACATCTCAGTCATAACTTTTATGCTGATTACATGTTAAAATGATAATATGTTAGACCTACTGAGTTAAATGAAATATATCATTAAAATTAATTTCCCTTGCTTGTTTTTACTTTTTTAAATGCTGCTACCACATTTAAAATGACACACGTGGCTTGCATCTGAAGCCCGCCCCCAGTGGCTATTGGGCCACCTCACTCCAGGTCACTAGTCTTGCCTTGGTTTCTTGCACACTCCTCCCCTTGAGTTGGAAGACAAGGAGTCAAGACTCTCCAAGCATTCGGAGAATGTCCTCTTTTCTCAACACTTCTCTAAATTCCTGGACCCACCCCTCCTGCCTCTAGTCTTTCTGTGTGCCTAGCAACTGCCAAAGCACATAAATGCAGTGACCATTTCCGAGTGGTAGGGTCCACCTAAATCACATTTTCTGTGGCCAGAGAAATTTTGATAACCGGTTTTCAAAGCACAGGCCTCCAACCCTGTTAGCAGTCAGAATCCCTGGAAGTCAGAAGGCACTTCTCCCAGCCTTCCTGGCTCTCACCCCCGCCAGACTCTGAGCTTCTCCAAAAGCAGAATCATGGAAACAAAACTAAATGTACTGATCACTTATTATGGTGCCAGCTGCTGTCCTAAGTGTGTTACATGTTTTATTTTATTTAATTCTCCCCACTAGTCTATGAGTGAGATAGTATCGTCCCTGTTTTTGAAGATAGAAGCTTGAAGCCTCCAGAGGTCTGGACCGGGCTCCACACTCCCTCCCCTGGAAGGAAACCGCAGCTCATTCTCTGTATTTCTGGCACCGAGCACAGTGCTTGGTGCACAACAGGTAATCAGTAAACATTGGTAACATAGGAGAAGAGCGTTTGACAGACCCAGTCCTTGGCTCTTTCTGGCCTTCATCAGGAGGCATGTTGCCCATTAGCCTCCTAAGACTACAAACTTGAAAGTCCTCACCCACATACCTCTAGGATTGGATATTTTCTGCTTCTACCCAGTACCCCATCACCTCCCACCATGCTGCTCCCCAGCTTCAGCCCTGCGCAGGTCCCCAGCCAAGTCCAAGAAATACAGACCACTTGTCCCACTGAGAGATGGGGTCTGGGGATAGCCCAGGGCCAGTCCATACAGGTCATATTTAGGCCAGCTCCCTAGCTCAGCCCCTCCAGTTATAGCTAGTCTCTGACTACCCCTTGCCAGAGACCCTGGAGCTCAATTCTTCCTCCATTTCCTTATATAGACAGGAGTCCAGTTCCAAGCCCACCTAGCGCCTTTGGTTGATCCACTTCCTAGAGCTGGGCTCAGCTTTCTAGATTCCTTCTTCAACTTATCCTTTCTGCCTAATTTAGAACAAGGCCACCCAGAAGTCCTAATGTTCTGCTCCTCCCCATCCCTTGGCTCTGACCCTGGGGACCCTGACACTGGCCTGCACTGAAAAGGAATTTACCGCACCCTCTTGGGCCTCCTGTCCCAGGCCACTGGCCCTTCTCCCCTTGCGCTGGTCAGTTTCCCAAGGCCCCAAGCTATTTTTGCCTCCACCCCAGCCTACCATTTTCCCCACGGTGGAAGTTGCCAGGGTGGTACCTCATATGACGCACACAGCAAAGACCAGAAAATCCATGGGAACGCGCTCTGCCATTGGATCAGAACCCACCTTTGGGGTCTCCAGCCTACTGGCTGGCCCCTGTCCTTCCAGTCTCAAGGCCCTGCCTTCTAGGCCCTAGAGACTTGCTTGATGCTTCCAGGCTTGGCTGACTTCCCTGAATCAACTGCTAGACCCAAAGTATCTGATAGGCCCCTACTGTCCCCTCCAGACCCCTACCCATTACCTCATCCACCTTTGATCATCTGCTAATTGCCTGGGCATTCTTGAAAGAATGGGAAGACATAAAGCCTTTTGTTTTTAACAAGCAGGACTCACCCATCACCACACCTGTCATTTGACATATCTGAACCAGACCTAAAGGCTTCCCAACCACTGAGGTCTCCAGGTCTATCCCTCACACGTCAGGGACACAATGAAAGAGCTTCTTCACTTGTCGTTGCCTCTGTTTCTCCACTGGCATGAACTCCCTGTTTCCCACAGAAGCTGATGGGGAATACTGACTTCTTGATTTGTTACTCTGAGTTCCTCAAATATGACATGCTACGTCCATAAAGGCATCAGGCCTTCCCATAAGGCATAGGAAGTGAACCCATCTGATGCTAAATCTTCCGGTGCTTGGCTCCAGCAAGCACATGGGGCAGAAACTAATAACTGTAAAGCATCCATCTATCATCTTATCAGGCCTTAGTGTGCTTTGTTTGCATAGTTATCTTCCCACGGGTTGACACTTTATGCTTACCGCAAGCTGATATATTCTCCTACCTGCCATATCATTCATAAAGGATAGATAAGCCTCAGGTTCATTACCTGTCATTACACCATGTACACGTCACCAGGGGCCAAAGCATTGATTCTTCTTGGATCTCCCCAGCAGTGGAGCCCCAAACGCCAAGGCTCCAGGTCTAATGGGCGTGGATTCTGCTCATGCCTCAGGTCCTGGGTGGACTCCACGCCATCACTTCTTGCTCTTGTGGCTGACCCACTCCTCAGGGTTGGAGAGAGCTTCTGAGCTCCCAGCTGCTCAGAGGGGATCTGCAGGAAGAACAGAGGCCTCCATCACCTACCAGGGCCAGAAACACATGTCCAGGTTTTAGCTGTTCTTGAAAATTCTAGCCATCCTCCTCTTTCTCTTTATTATTAGGGTCTGCAGTTCTTCATGATTATACCAACTCGCTCTCATCCAGGGTTTTCACCGACAGTGTCCTGCCCACCAACCCAGGCCCAGGCCTCAACACACACACCCACCGCACACACATGCACACACACGCCCTTCATTCCTTTCTTACCTCTGCATACTTCATTTCAACTGCCTGAAAGACTCACCTTCTAATCCTGCATCCAAACCCTGGCCATTGTTCAGAGTTTAGTCCAGACTGGCCAACAGAACCTCCCTCACGCTGTTCCATCACCCCAGGAAAGAGAAAGGAAACACATGTTCTCACTCCACCTGTGAGATGTACATAGAAGTGCAAGGACACATCTATGTGGAACATTCCTTAACTCTTCTAGCCCAGGTATCCCAAGCAAGGCTTCTGGTGTTCTGTAGTTTGTAGGGGGCTCCAGGTAAGACATCCCACCTATGGCTGATGAATATCTTTTCCTAGTTCTTCATCCCAGAGTGAGAGACAAAAGTGGAAACACAAACCTTGCTGGGATGAGGAACAGAGACACCGGCTCCACGGAGCCACCACATTTCGTAGCCAAGATTGTGGCTTACGCTCTGTCAAGAGGAGCCAAAGTGCTTCTGGCTGAAGCAGCCTGCCCCAGTCTGGAGGTTGCCTATCTCTGGACAAGTCCAAGCTGGCTACAGCCCTGCATCTCTGACCAGGCACAGCCTCCAGCTCTTGGGGGTGAAAGGGGTAGGCTCCTGGGGTGCCCATCTGGCTGTGACTCTCAGCTGCACCTCAAACATGGGCTCCTCCAGGCTTCAGTGGGCCATTGCTGAGAAGAGACTGTGGCAGACGAAGAACATCCATCAGGACACCCAGCATTGCAGACACGAGGAAGCCCCAGGGACAGGGGTGAGAGTGGCAAAAGAAGGAAGGGACACATATATAATGGTTACACTCTTCAAGCTGCTTTTGCATCCACTGGGGATCCATTTAGTTTCTCAGTAGCTCTGTGGAGGGGTGTTTGAAACACTAGGAAACAGATGCACAGAGAGGTTGAGAAGCTTGCTAAAGGTCACACAGTAGTAAGTGAAACAGCCAATTATCATTCTTTCCAGCAAGCTCCCTGGCCCTAGGTTAATTTCATCTTCCTTCCAAGTCACCTCAGGGGTGGGGGATGAGTGGGAATGGGAAGGAGAGGGACATTGGCCTGTTTGCCCTGCTGCGGGGGGATGGAGAGAAGAGGAAAACAGTCATGCCTTTGGTTTCTTTCCTCATAGGAGGGTCGAAGAGGAGAAAGCACAGAGATAACAGAATGATAAATAAGAAAGGCAAGAATGTGGATGCTCCTAGTTAACAGGAGCAGCTCAGGCACAAAGAAATTGGCCACGATAAACAGCCAGTGCTTTGGAAGAGGCTAGGCTGACCTTGAGCCTCCCAGCAACTTGGCCCTCTACAGCTCAGGCTCCAAGTCACTTCTGTGCAAAGCAACAGAGGTTAGAAGCCCCTTCGAAAGAGCAAAACAATTATTATTATCTCCAAAATGTGCATATACATTTCATATACTCTATGTGTGGAATATATTATTAAATAATAAAAATGAAAACAACCCATAGAAGTCAGCCCATTTGACGAAAGATCTCAGTTGCTCCTGGACAATAGAATTCTCTGCTTGATTCCAAAGCAGCTCTTCTCTTGACATAGAGAAACTCACAACCTAGGACATTCCTACTCAGCAAGGAAAGGCAGGGCCAACCTCCTTCTGGAACAAGTAGCATAGGCCAAAGGCCAGGAAACCCAGGGTACATAGCAGATCCACAGAGTTTGGCAGGAAAATAACTTCAAACCTTAATGGCAGGCATGTAGCTCAGTGCAGCCCCACGTGGCCACCTCTAGTCAACAGAGGACTAGATCTCCAGACTTCAGGCTCAGGGAAGAACAGAAAATCTGCCCCTTGGCATCATCGCTCTTTGTCCCAGGCTGTCTATGGATCCTCATTCAGCCTTGGGACTTGCAATGAGCCCTGCTATGTGCAGTAGATGCGATGGGGGAAGGAGAAGAAACTATACCCTTAATAAAATGGACACCATCCCACCCCCACTGGCTGCAGGTCACCTGGCAGCCGTGGCCCCAGAGGCAAACAGCTACAGCACATTCATTTTTGTTGGGGTGGGGAGGGTGAGGATAAGAGTACTTCCAAGCTCTCCTGCAAGGTGGGGTTGAAACATATTCACAGCAGATGGTGCTGTCGCCCTCACTCCAGGATTCTCATTCCTAATTATCTGTGCTGTCAGCAAAACAATTAACCCTCGAAGAAAAATTGCACCGTCCACTCCCAACCATATGAAAAGGCAATTTTTTCCAAGGACAAGGGACACTTAGGGCAGCCTTGCACTCGGTTCTGGATCTCACCACCCTGCATAAGCTCGCCATCCTCTGACCTCTGCACTCTGTCACCAGCACTGCAGCAGCCCCTCTCCTCTGAGCCTGCGGTTCCTTTCTCATAAAAGAAGGAGGTGAGTCTGTTCCCAAGGGCCCCCTTCAGTACCACGGTGCCACCACTCTACAAGCCATTTCTCTTCATCTGAATTTTCAGTTCCTTTCGAGCTGGAACTGAGTTTCTGCTTATTTCTTCATTCATTTGCAAACTCACTTATTTACCCATCCATCCATCCATTCTGTGATTCTGGATTTATCATGTTGTTCCCAGGAGATACAAAGAAAATATCTGTTCAGCCTTCTTGACTACTTCTTGGAGCCCTTTTTCCCCGGAGATGTGGGCAGAGGAAGGAAGGATAGGACAGGGAGAAGTGGAGCTGCCAGGGGCCTGAGGATGTAGCCCCGGCTCGGTCTCAGGCTGTAGGGGGCAAGGCCTGTGGCTGCATTTGGATTCTCTCTGAAGATTCAGCTGCAGAAAAGCAGCCTCCTCTCCAGAGAGTTGAATTTAGTGAGCAAGCCACTTCAGTCCCCAGGGAAGAGCTGCAGAGGTGTGATGTGAGGAGAGCGGACAGGCTCCCACCCCATCACCCATCAGTGAGATAGGTCTTATTCACCACTGTAGGGCTGGTGACAGCACAGGGCCTGCCCTTGGTAGGTGCTCATTAAATATCTGAGGCATGAGTGGACGACTCTCCTTAAAGGAACTGTTGTAAAAGAAAGGAGAGTTTTCACAGGGCTACGGCATGCCGCTTGTTACCTTAGAGGCCTACTATTTAAAGCCGGGATCAGTTGGTCTAATTCACCCATCATCATGCACTGTCATGGAAAAGAACACGGGATGAGCAAGAAACTGTGGAATGATTCACCATCAACGCTGAAAGGGCCCTCAGAGATGGTGACATCCAGGGCCACATTTTACAAGAGTGATCTGGAGATGTTGAGGGGAAGATGGAGCCAAACCCTGCCACAGTTGGGGGCGGGAGGCTCCCTCCAAAGTCTCACTCCTGTCCTACGGACTGGGGAATGCATGAGGTAGAAAGGAAAAGAAAGGTCTATCAGGGCCATTGTGGGGCTGCAGGCTCTGTACTCAGGCAGGGACAGTGCCCTGGGCACCCAGGAAAGAGTTGCAAAAAATGGATAGGGCTGGTGGGATCAGGGAGCTGGGACCCCTCCCCCAACACCGTATTTCCCAGTCTAAGCCTTGTGACATCTTTCTTCCCTCTCCCTACTGTCTACCAGAGCTTGCCCCCTCCCAGTGCCCAGGAGCACAGGTTCCCATGCCAGCTCGTCTGCATAAAGGGATTGTGTTTATAGTCAAAGAGGGCTGCTGCCCACTCAGAAGCTGCCCACTCGAAGGCAGCACATGTGACTGCACCCCCTACCCAGAGCCCAAGTGGGACCGATGCCAATGTCTGGCTGGAGACATTTCTAAATATGAGCTTGGCACAAAGAGTCAGGTTCCCAGGCCTTCTCTGCCACAGGAGACCCAGCCAGGATTTTCGAGGCTGCCAGGAGGGACAGGGCTGGGGCAGGCAGGATCGGGAGGCAGCCAGCTGAGACAGCCATCGTCCCTGGAAACATCACCCGAACCCCTCCCTGGCCCTCCAGCCTTGTTAGGGGAAGAGAAAGGATTACCCTGCACCTAGAGAGTCTAATCAATTCCCCACAACCCTTGGCAGGAGGGACGGGAAAGCCACTGCCTGCTCAAATGTGTATGGATTAAAAATATACAAATGGAATATTTTTTTTCTTCCCCTCTCCTCAACCCCCTGAAGCCTAGGATGCTTGTTAAAAATAGCCTTGCTGTGGCATGGATCCTACACAACCAAACGGCTGGCAGGAAAATTAAGGAGCCATTGGAGACAGCACTGTTAAGTGGCTACCCCTGGGGAGTAGAATGGGGAGGGCCGCCGGGAGGGAGGGAAGTGCTTTCAAGTGTTTCCGGACACACTTCTACACTGCCTGGATTTTTAACAGCAAGCAGATATAAAATAAGTTGATTGTTTTTTACTGGAGTTTCATCCTTTGCATCCTCCAGCCTACGCTTAAGGCTGAATTCATACTGACTGACTGACCCAACAGTACTTGCTGGCTGGCCTGGCAGTGCTCCAAGGAGACCCAGGATGCTCAGGCCACCAGGTACAAACACAGCCCAGCATTGAGCAAACAGCATTGAATCAGTCAGTCTTGGATCTGTAACCAGCTGGCTGTGTGACCTTAGGTAAGTTGCTTGAGCTCTCTGGACCTCAGTTTCCTTAACTGTAAAATGATGCAGTTAGATTAAATGTTAAGCCAGGTACCTTCTAGTAATAGAAGGTACTAGATCTAACTGCATCATTTTACAGTACCTTCTAGTATCCTCTAGAAGGTATTCTAGTCCTAGTATTTCCTAATTTTAAGGATTGAGGAAAAACATCTAAGATTTGCCCTGTGTTTGTCCCCACCATGGACAGTGAGAGGAATTCGTCCCTGAGCAAATTCCTTTCATGTGTTCACGGTGGGGACAAACACAGGGCAAATCTTGGAGGTAGGGTCTTAACATTAGGGGGCAGGTAGAAAGGAGAGAAGCTGTTCTGAGAGGCAGAGACCGACTCTACACCTTTTGCTAATGAAGTGTGCAAGTAGAAACAGGATCCATTCGGTACCTAAAATGTGCTGGGTTCAAGTCCTCACTTTGGCTGTTAGTAACTATGTGAACTCCAGTAATTTGCTTGTCACTGCCTCATCTATAACACAGAATAATAATACCCACACCCAAAGCCTGTTGTAAATAGTAAATGCAATAAAATTAAAAAGTACTTGCTCATTGCAGGAACTTAATATCCTTCTATTCCTTTCTTCCTCCTATATTTAGCTCACACTCTGGAGGCCACATTGCCAGCTGGTTAAGAAGTGTGGGCTCTGAAATCAGGTTTGTATCCCAGCTCCACCACCTATTAGCTGTGTGAGCTTGGGTAAGCAATTTAATTTCTCTGTGCCCTAGCTTCTTCGTCTATGAAACGGGAGTGAGTCGGGAGTGAGTTGGGAGTGGTGGTTGTGCTGCCCACGCCCACACTCCTTCCCCTAATAGCCTGTTGGGCTCCCAGTTTTCATTCTACATCATCTGCAGATCTGAATTTTGGAACTTCCTTAACAGGACCCCTCCCCTCTCCCAACCTCTCTAAAGTTCCTGGCCCACAGCTGCCTACCACCTGCAGATTGTCCCATTAGCCTAGCCCCTTCCCTCTGCACTCCCTCCCCCTGCCCGCTTTGGTCTCTACTCAGCAGGCTATGCACCTGGCTAGGAGTGGGGCCTCTACCCTGGAGCCATGGGGATGTGTGTTTTATTTATTTAAATTTATTTTTGAGATGGAGTCTGGCTCTGTCACCTAGACTGGAGTGGCACAATCTAGGCTCACTGCAACCTCCACCTCCCAGGTTCAAGCTATTCTCTGGCCTCAGCCTTCTGAGTCGCTGGATTATAGGCACACACTTCCACACCTGGCTAATTTTTGTATTTTTAGTAGAGACGGGGTTTCACCTTGTTGGCCAGACTGGTCTTGAACTCCTGACCTCAAGTGATCCACCCGCCTCAGCCTCCCAAAGTGCTGGGATTATAGGCCACCACATGTGGCTGGGAAGTGTGTTTTAGATCAGTGTTTGTCAAACTTCTACATGCTTATGAATCACCTGGGATCTTGTCACAATGCAGGTGCTGTCCAGTAGGTCCCAGGTGGAGTCAAGATCCTGCTAACAAGCTCCCAGGGGATGCCCATGTCACTGGTCTGGGATCACCTTCTGATTAGCCAGGCTGCAGAGTGGAAGATGTCCTAGCACATGTATGGGGAGGGGAAGGGGAAAGGGGGAAAGAGAAAGGGGACAGGGACAAGGTCGGCCAGTTATCCAAATCAGAGGAGGAGTAGAATTTAGACAGAGATGGTATAATGGAGACCAAGTGTGGATTCAAGAGACCAAGAGTAAAAGTAGGAGAATGCTTTATGAAATTATGACATTAGCCAATCAATAAAAATAATGCTTATTGAGATAATGCAGCAACACAGAAGAATGCTTGTAGCATATTAACTCAAAAAGCAGACTACCAATTATATGGATACTATGTCTTCAATGCTGCCAAATGCATATTTAGGAAAGCTGATAAATCATGAGGACCATGAAGGTTGTTCTATGGTAATGTAACAACATGTGTTTTTATTTACTTGTCATTTTCTGGATTTTCTGGATGAAGTTGTATCATTTTTATAATTTAAAATTTATCTTCTATATACTCTCTGATGTCCACTCCTCAAAATTGCCGGTTATTCTTTGTTATGGAGGTTTTCTGTATTTTAAGCACAAACCGCCATTGTTGCAAAGGCTAGAAAATGGTGCATTAAATCTTCTCAGTCAAACCCAAAAATAAAGCAACCCAGATTCTGTTTCTCCTCTAAGCCAAGGGTCCAGCGCTTTGGAAGTCTGGTGCTATCACCTCTCACTATAGCAACAGGAAGACCTTGGTAACCCCGAGCTTACAGTTATTAAAGGTAAAAATAGGAAGTCTGTGGATAGCTGTTCAGTAAGAAGCTGCCGTAGGTGTGCACTGGACAGGCTGCGTTTGGAGCCCTCTCTTGCAGGAAATAGAAAGCAAAAATCAGACTCCAGGAGCTGGTTCCTGCAGGATTACTAGGAGTGCTTGGCATTTTCTTCTTTGTTTCCTATTTCAGGGCTATAAGCTACCTTTCAAACTGGTTTCTGACATGCGTAGAGGTGGACTGTTCTAGAACAGCAGCCTCAGAGTTCACTTAGGAATTGGGCTTGTTCACCCCACTCCCAACTGCCCACCCCCCAAGGTGCCCTGTGCACTTCTGTTGTGCTTTCCTGGCATACCAGTACCGCCCCCTACAACCCCAGACCTCCATCCCATTCTGTCTCTTCAGCATGCTCCTGCCCAGGTATTTCAGGTCCCCTAGTGTCCCAACAAGGCCTTGGCTCTGACCTCTGGGAGGCTGAAGGGGGTCCCAGCCCAAGTCTGGCTGATCCTGCCTGAGGTGCAGTGTCTGGACCCAGGCCTCCTGCCCAGTTCCTGGATCCATTTTGCACTCTGGTGAACCAAGTGCAAGGCCCAGCTCTGCTGCCATCTGACTGTGGGACCTTGGGCAAATCACTTCTCATCTCTGAACCTCAATTACATGATCTATAAAAATGTTAAAATGGGTTTATGGGATCTCTTGGTCCTACCTGGCTCTCATACTCTATGATGCCCGTGGAAATAACCATTTATCTAGTAATACAGGTGAGATATTTCACACACAACAATTTTCTAGACAACTCAATATTGCCCCATTAAGCAACAAAATGCGTTTTATTTTTAACCCTACTGCATAAAGTATTTTTTTAATGTTTACATGCTTCTCTTCCTTTTGTGGCAAAGGATACAAACCCTAAAATGTGTGTACCTTCTGCTCCAACCTCACCCCGCAAAGCACTTGAAGGGCTGAGATGCTGAACATGACTGAACCTTGTCTTGCTGACCCTCTGCCACCAGCATGAGGCTCTTTGCCATGCTGAGCATTTGTCTCTGCCTCTCTGCTTTTCTTCTTCTATCCGCCCCTTCCTCATAGTCAGTCTCCCATAGGTCATGCCCTGGCTGAGAACACCTGCCTCAAACTGCTTCCCATACCTCTAATGTAGAACATGGGTTCCCCCAAGGCTGGGCAACCCTGGGGTTCTGAGTGAGGGTGGGGGCAGGGGTGTTCTTGGAAATAAGGTGCCAGACTTTAGCCATTTTTGCTAACCAGAGGCCCTTTTACCTGACTTTGCCACCTATGTCTATGTTCTGGATAGGAGAGGTTGCTTGCAGACTGGTCTCTGGATAGGTGGAGTGTTACTGGTCAGCTGCTTCCTTCTGTCTCAGTGGCTGGTTTCCCCAGTGCGGGGCTAACAGACCATCAGAGGAGCTGACCAAGCACGGAGGCCAGATGCGAAAGTGAGATCAGATTTAGAATTTCATTCCAACTCTACATCCCTAGCATCACCCTTTTCTTTTTTCCTTTTTTTTTTTTTTTTTTTTTTTTTTGAGATGGAGTCTCGCTCTGTTGCCAGGCTGGAGTGCAGTGGCATGATCTTGGCCCACTGTAACCTCTGCCTCCCAAGTTTAAGTGATTCTCCTGCCTCAGCCTCCTGAGTAGCTGGGATTACAGGCACACGCCACCACGCCCAGCTAATTTTTTTTGTATTTTTAGTAGAGACAGGTTTTCATCATGTTGGTCAGGCTGGTCTCAAACTCCTTACCTCGTGATCCACCCACCTCAGCCTCCCAAAGTGCTGGGATTACAGGCGTGAGCCACCATCCCCCTTTTCTATAGAGAGATTCCCCCCATATTTTTTTTTTTTTTTTTTGAGACAGAGTCTCGCTCTATCACCCAGTCTCACAGCAACTTCTGCTTCCTGGATTCAAGCCATTCTCCTGCCTCAGCTTCCCAAGTAGTTGGGACTACAGGCACACACCACCATGCCCTGCTAATTTTGTATTTTTAGTAGAGACAGTGTTTTACCATGTTGGCCAGGCTGGTCTCAAACTCCTGACTTCAAGTGATCGGCCTCCCAAAGTCCTGGGATTACAGGCGTGAGCCACCACTCCTGGCTGTGATCCCCAAATTTCAATATGCTCTTGCCTGTTGCTTTTTCCCATAAAAGATACCATAATTCCTCAGTTGAGGCTTTCTTTTCCCCGCTTCCCCTAGGAACCCCTCCAGAGGCAGGAGGTTAGAGGCAGGCTTCCTCAGACGCAGAACTGACTGGCAGAGCAACATGTGTGCACCCACTCCCTCCTCTCCCCGTCAAGCAGCATGAATCCTCACCCTGGTGCCTCTGCCTTGGCCCCCTGGGCACGCCAGCTTCCACCAAGGCTTCACATGCTATGAGGTGGGCAGCCTCTTCCCTTACCTGACCCAGCCAACCTCTGCTTTCTCACCAACCCTACCAAGATTCCACTGGAACATCTGAACTCCCTGCTCAGAGATGGAACCAGCAAAGAGCCTGGAGGTTGTGGTCACAAAAGAGAATTGGAGTTTTCAAGCAGGGAGGTAGGCCATTCTGAGAGATGTTAATACCTACGAAAAGGCCAGGCTCCAGCCACATGAAGGGGAAGGTTCTGGGGATGAAACACCAAAATCACTTTGAGACCAGGGTGGGAAATTGTTTGCAAGACACTGAGATCAACATGCAAAAAGGCAGGAATCAGGGCTGAGGAGGCCTGGAAGGCAGGTGCAGAGGCCTCTGTGAGCCCACAGCCCTGTTGGCCTGCCCCAGGGAGCAGCATGGTGGCAAAGACATAAGCCAAGACTGTAAAATAGCATGAGCCTTGCAAAATAATAACTACCAACAGCCAGGCATTTTCCAAGGCTAACTCACTGCAGTCATCACAACAACCTTGCCCGTGAATTGGTACCTATTTCCACTTTGCCAGTTGGGGGGTGGAGGGGTGGGGATGTTATATACCGTTAGGAGTTGACGCCATCATAGAAGCCAGACTAGAAGGCAAGCTCAGATTTAGAATTCAACGCCAGCTTTATACATCCCTGGTGTCATCCCAGGTCCGAGTCTAGCTCCCAATTTTACAAATAAGTAAACTGAGGCTTACAATGGGTAAGCAGCCAAGGTCACACAGTTTATAAAGGTGGAGTCTGGATTCAAATCCTCACCTACCTCATTCCAAAGTACATCCCCTTCACTGCCACACTTCCCTGCAGACCACAGTTCCCTATTAAGGCAAGGACCATGGCTGCCTGTTTTGTTCCAGAGGACCCTGCCATCTCACAAATAAAAATGCTGCTCCAGGTTGGGAGCGGTGGCTCACGAGCCGAGATCGTGCCACTGCACTCCAGCCTGGGTGATAAGGCTAGACTCTGTATGGAAAACAAACAAACAAAAAACACAGCTCCAGATCTGCCATAGAGGCTAAGACGGTGCCAGCGAGATCATTCCCCTGGGGAGGGTTGGTTTCCAAAAGTTCCTAAGTGGACATGCATCACCTGGCTGTGCCTGCTGCCCCTCTGCTCTCATACACACACATGCATCTGGCCAAGGTAAAAAGCCCTGAGGGACAGATGGGAGGCACAGAAGCTGGGGGAGGGGCAGGGAGGTGGCAGAAGAGCACAGCAGGGGCCACAGGGTCAAAGGGGCTTTAATGCAGGCCTAGGCATGGTGCTGGCTGGCTGGTGGCTGGCAGGACTTGAGGAGCACCTATTAGCAGTTCGCTTAGTGGCCCCTTCAAATCAAAGGGTCACAGCATCGTGGCCATACCTATCAGGGGAGGGAGGACTAAAGGAGGAAATCACTTTTTCCCCTCGGTATATTTTCCAATATGAAATGGGCATGGATGAAGAAAATGTCAGAGAAGAGCAATGATATGTTTTCTCTTTACATCAAGAGGACCAAGTTCAAGTCTGCGTCTTTTTTTATTAGTTTTTTGCATATTTCCTAATGCCCACCTAGCACCACCAGATGCAAACTATAGAGGTTGCATATGTGTTTGAGGGAGTCCCTATAATATGTTCTGTACTGTTGAAATGACCGGTTGACAAATGAATAAAGCAGATCCCTACATAAGGGGGTGTGTGGTCTTGTGAGAGGAGGCTGGGCACACAGCTCCAAAGGCAGAGACTCTGAGTCACCCTATCTTGGAGTGATGCTGAAATGAATGATGTCCGTGCTAAACACTGGAGGAGGAAAGTTTAAAGTAGAATCAAGCTTCTCCAGAGGTGGTAGGTCCTCCGGCCCTACCACCACTCAGACTAGTTGGCTGGTCACATGCAGAGGAATGAGCTAAAGTCTGGTCCATTAGGGCCCAAGATGGCAAAGGGCCTAGAAATTCCACATTTAACAGAGGCCACACAGTGGGGGTACAGAGTACTGGCATCCTGGAGGGTGGTTTTAAAGGGAGGGGGAGAGAGACTGCACAACTCAGCCCAGGATGGGGACTACATCTTTTTCATTTTGTGGCCCCTGCACCTAGCACAGTGCCTGGCCTGTAATGGGCACTCCTCCTGTCCTTCATAAACAGGGCGATGTCCCACAGTATTAAAAGTCTGCTGCACTGCACGGCACTACACTGAAAGTGAGTGCATTTCCTCAGTGCATGTGCTGAGTCCCACTCTAACTAGACTGGGACTCTTAAAAACTGTTTTCTTTATTTATTGTTTTGAGTAGAATATTAGCTTTCTATTACTGTTGTAACAAATGGCCACACACTTAGTGGTTTACACAACATGAATTCATTATCTTACAGTTCTGGAGGTTGAAGTCTGACAAGGGTCTCACTGGGCTAAAATCAAGGTGTCAGCTTAGCTGTGTTCCTTCCTGGAGGCTCTAGGGAGAAACATCTTGCCTTCTTAAGCCTCCAGGGGCCGCCTGCATTCCTTGGGTGGTGCACCTTCCTCCATCATCAAAGCTAGCAGCATAGCATCTCTCTGAAGGTTCTTCCGTAGTTATGTCTCCCTGTCTGACCACGGCCAGGCAAGGTTCCTACTTTTAAGGGCTTATACAATTAGATTGAACACATCTGGATAAACCAGATGTGTCCCCATCTCAATATCTATAACCTTAATCCCATCTGCAAACCCCTGTGTCACATAAGGCAACATACTCACAGGTTCTGGGGATTCGAGTGTGGACATTCTGGGGAGGCCGTTTCCTGCCAACCACAAATAACAAATACGTTCACATTGTTCAGAACCCAAATGGCATAAAAGGCTATAGAGTGAAAAGGTGCCCTTCCGCCCCTGTCGCCCACTACCCAGTTCCCCTCCCTGTTAACATTTCCTTGTGTTTCTATCTCAAGAGGTTTTATGCCTAGATAAAGCAACAGCAGTATGTATAATTTTTACACCCATGGTACAGTACCATAATATTGTTCTGCATCTTGTTTTTATCATAACGCCCTTGAGATTGTCCTGGATCTGTATATAAAATCATCCTTGCTCTTTTTAATGGCTGCATACCCTTTCAGTGTGTGGATGCACTATAGTTGATTAATTTAGTCTGCTGCTGATGGACACTTAAGTTGTTTATAATCTTTTGCTCTTACATACAACACTGCAGTGAACAATCTTGTATGTATACCATTTTCCATATGTGCCTGGATGTCTGTAGAATAAATTCATATAAGTGGAACTCATGGGTCAAAGGACACGTGCATTAAAATTCCCCAGCTACTGCTGAATGGCCCTCCATAGAGCTGAACTAATGTACACTCACACTCCCCACCCCAAGCCACGTGTGAGTGTGAGATGGAAGCCCTTTTTGGCAGAGAAGCCACAGCTCACACCTCTTCTTTACCCCTCCCTGCTGCCCCCATGTTAATTACAGGGACGAACCCAGGAAGCCCTTGAGGATTGCTGCCACTCACAATTCCCTGGACTCCTGTTGGTGACGGGGCAGGAGTGGAGAGGAGGACAAAGCCGGCAGCCAGCAAAGGAGGGCCCAAGTTCAAAGGTGTTAAAAGACCAGTGGCTTTGGGTGTCTCAACCAGCAAACTGCTCCTCCCTCATGGACATTCTACAGGCTTGCAAGCCAACTGGTTTCCCCAGTGGGGAAAGTGTACCACCACTGTCTAAAAGGAGGGCCTCTCACGGTGGATGTGCTGCTAGAAGAGATTACAAGTGCATTTGGGTTTCCAATGGCCCAGCTGCACCCATGTTAAGAAAGACGCCATTTTCCTGCTCTTAATCCATTCCTGGTGGAGATGTTCTTCAACCTGAAGGAGATTTTTATGTATTGACCTCAACTGCAATCTAAAAGATAAGTTAAATCACTTATTCAGGAAGACAGGAAGCCTTTGATGATGGTGACTGATAAAGATTTCACAGCAGCCAGAGCCAGGCTCTATTCCCTCACCAACCAGCACTGTTGGCCCCTCCTTGGCACCTAGGCAAGCTCAGAATCCTACCCTCGGGGAGATTTCTCTCTGACAGAGCATGGAGGGGCCTGGAGCAGACAGAAGGGAGTGCTAAGTCCCAGCAGGTGAGCCTGAGAACCCTGAGGACAGGAACTAGAGGTGCCCCACCCTCTGCCCAGTCCCCTTCCTTACCTCCATTTGGCCTTGGCCTGGTCTCTCCCATGGTCAGCTCAAGGGTCCCCTCTTTCAGGAAGCCTTCCCTGACCTTACAGGCCAGGACTTGCAGGTGCCTTTATACAACATGTTCCTAGAGCACTTGTACTTTACGCCATCCTCACACCTTTGACCCTGAAGACTTGCCTGTCACCTGGCATGGCAGCCACTTGACTGTGAGCACTCTGGGGGCAGCACATGGCACCATGCTTGACGCCCACTAAGCTCTTGGCATGTGTTTGGAAGGCAGAGGAACCTGAGCTCAAGGAACAGTCAGAGTGGCTACCTGCCTTGCCAGTGTTGCCTGTCAGCTTATCCAAGTACTCACAGCCCTGCTGGCTGCTAACCACTGGGCCAGGCCCTGGGTACATCCACAGTGTTCCAACAGGGCTTCTTGCCCTAAAATGCCACCCAGGCCCCAAAGACCCACTGCTAGAATCCACTCTTTTAGCAAAGCATCACCTCCAGAAAGTCCCCATCCCCAAGAGGAGGCACAGTCTCACCCTGTGGTCCTCTTCATCTGCTTGGCCAGCCAGGGATGGGGTTCAGGGGAAGGATTAATCTAGGGTCCAGGATGCTGAACAGGATAAGCAGGCTGGAGGAGGCACTGGGGTGGGCAGTCCATGGGCAGCCTGGGGGCACTGGGTCCAGAAGATGAAAATATGCCTCAAGGAGCATCAAGGTAAGATCCCAACTTTACACATGAACAAAACCCTCAGAAGAGCAGAACTGGGCAGGACAGAAGAGATGCGCAAGCAGGTGACCAAATGATGTCAAGGTTGGAGGTGAGCTGAAAGGTACAGAGGAGCAGCTCTACAGAAAGCACAGTGTTCACTGTGTTAAGAGCGCTGGGGCCCAAGTTACTCCACCCCTAGTCCCCCACCTCTGCACCAGTGGTAGCCTTGGGCAGGCCATCCACCTTAGATATCTGAATATGAGAATCATCATCTGCCCTGCCCGCCTTGCACAACTACTGCTCTATATTAAGTTAGAAAGGAGATGAGAAAATTCTCTAGACGCCTAAAAGCAATATAGAATAGAAACTGTGTAACAATCATCATTTGCTTTTTCATAGTGTCTTGCAGCCTGCATAGGGCTTTCCTATCCAGTACCTCCTAACCCTCAGAACAACTCTGGGAGATAGGTATGAATATGTATACTCAATTTACAGATGCGAAAACTGAGGAACAGATAGTTCCAGCCCACAATCATACCAATAACAAGGGGCTGAGCTGACAGCTGTGTCCAGGTCTTCTACTCCAAAGAGAGTGTTCTATTTACCACACCAAGATGTACCCTCCATTGTCTAAAATCGCAAGCTCTGGCTGTACAGAAAACCCTCCTTATTCTTCAGTCTTTCTATGGATTAGTTGATTCCTCCTCCTCCAATCCATCCATGGATTTGCTGATTGACAAATGAGCTTCCCCGGTCTCTTTGTCATTGCACTGTTTGAGGTCAGAGTTTTTATCCGAGGACAAGAAACCAGGCTGCAGCCTGGGCTCAGCCTCTTATCCATTGTGGGGCTAAGAAAGAGGCCCTGTCCCCCAATATTCTTCAATCCCATGTGATGTTAAAACCTCTTAATGACCCTGATCTAAGCATTTCCAGAAAAACGTTCTCAGGGCCTTTCTGGGAGTAGCAGGGGCAGTCCTTTGTGACAGCATGAAGAGCAGGATGGGGCTGGCCTGGTTACAATGGCACAACGCTAGGTTCCAGGCACTCCACGCATGTTTCTCATGATAACCTTGTGGTTAATACTCACACAGATGAGAAGCCAAAAGACTGCAGGAGCTGCCCACCATCCTCACACAGCCAGGAAGTGGTAGCACCAAGACTGAGGCCCAGGAGGTGGAGTCCAAAGAGCCATCCTGCATTTTCCATTGCAACAGGATGGGAAGGAGAGGGAGATGGAGGCTTTACCTCTACTCTAAATCACCTCCTGAGGTTGCTGTATTTTCCTTACTTCAGTGAATTATGTAGAACAAAATACACTCAACTGGTAGCAGAAATCAGCCTCCAGTTTCTCAGTTCCTCACTCAACAAAAGCATTTGCCGGTGCCATTGCTTGGGAGTACACCTGTAATTCATATCTGCACACAAAACTCCATCTTTCTTTCAGGCCTGAACAAACAGGTTTTTGTTTTTTCGTGTTTTTTGTTTGTTTGTTTGTTTGAGATGGGGTCTCACTATGTTGCCCAGGCTGGCCTCAAACTCCTGGGCTCAAGGGATCCTACTGCCTCAGCCTCCAGAGTAGCTGGGATGACAGGTGCACACCACTGTGTCCAGCCTTACAAATAGGTTTCTTAGGGTGACAACAATCTTAACATCAACATAACCAAGGAATTTGCTCACAATAGTCTCCTTCTGGAGTCTTTACATGCACGAACATCATTCTCACAGACCATCCAATATGGACAAACTTGACTTGGAAACAGGAAAATAGGGAGGTAATTAATCACCTGGTAAAAGGACTCACCCCAGATCTACTTTTCACATCACCATCCCCAAATATGCCTCAAGGGGCATCAAGGTAATATCCCAACTTTATACCACTATAAACTCTATAGAGTTTCTCTATTCATGTGGTTTTCAGAACATATCCATCTACTAGACTCAGGAACTTGACTTGAGAGACATGGCTATTTCCTGCTTCCTGGCAGCAAATCCAGCAGCAATTCTGGTCCCTGCATCCAATTAGGCAGGGAAGAGAGGGCTGGTGTGTCAGGGCTGGTCCAAGCACAGTGGTATACTTGAGTCAACATCTGCAGCAGAGGAAGGGAGACAGAGGGGACTAAATAAATGGGGCTGTGCTGCTGGGAGTCCACCAAGCGCACCAATGCCCTCCTACGTCCCTCAGCATCCTGGCCTCACACCACGCTAGAACATTCTTGTTGCCCAAACCTCAGAGGAGGGCTTTCCCTGAACCAACTCTGACTTTCTGCTTCCTCTCTGACCCCACATGGTGGTACTCAACCTCTGCCAGACATCCCTTCCCTCCTCTGCTTCCAGCTTCATCAAAGCCTACTGGCCCCTGGAGAAGACAGCCATGCCAATCCCCCCTGCAGTGAGCTAGCATAGTGCATTAAGTTAGGTACTTTCCTTCTCGGGCATCTCTGGTTTATGACATGAGCCTCTTGGAGAGGGTAGTATTTTGAACAAAAGCAACTAATCTCTCATTGTGAAATTTCAAGGACTGTGGGGAAAGAAATCCAGTGAGGCTGGAGGGCAGTAATGGGGGAACAGAGAGATCTCTGAGATGCAGCAATGTCACACGGACCGGCCATGAGCTACTACTGCAAATCTGTTTTTCAAAATTTAAAAGAGTCGATTTCCAGATGTCTGCTTAGGGGAGCCAAACTGCTGTTGATTTGTTCCCAGTTCACCACAGAATAAAGTCTGAACTCCTCACCCGAGCACTCCAGACCTTCCATGCTCTGGCTCCCAAAAAGCCCGCTCTCCTTCCTGCCCCTCCTAGGAACCCCACTTGGCCATTGGCTTCTGCACTATCCCACAGACCTGCTAGGGGCTTCCCAGCCCACACACTAGCCCAGGCCTAAGGACACTCCTTCACCAGCACCACTGCACTGCACAACTCCAAGGGATGCCGTGCTCATGCCAGGCTGTATGTGTGCAGTGCATGGCACGGCAATCCATGTGCTGCTTCATCCACAGCCTCCACGTCAGGAAGTCTCTCGTGCACCCCCACAACCTTCTTCTCCTCAACTTCCTTGGGCCTAGAACCTGTGGCTCACTTCAGGCACTGGACACTCCCTGCTTCAGAGTCTCTTGATCTGAGTGGGCGGGGGTAGGTCACCAATCAGAGCATGAGTGCCCAGGGGGCAGTGACTGAGTCCTAAGACCTCACACCCCAGGTCAGCGGGTTGAGAAGTTAGCATTGGCTTTCTACTGTGATCCTGGGCCAGCATCCACAGCAGCAACAGGGAACTTACTAGAAATGCACATTCTGGGGCCCCACTCCAGAAGTCTTGAATCAGGTGCTCTGGTGGTGGCGCCCAGCACCCTGTTTTAGCAAGCCCACCAGGCAACTCCCATGCGCATGAGGCTTGAGACCCACTGAGTGACAGGATCCTCAACATCCTTTCTGAGTTTGCTGAACAGGGTTCTCCAGCTAGGGAAGGGGCGGGCATCATCTTGTCGGACTGTTACAGAGACCCCATTCCCAGGTATTTCTCAGGCATCTCCAAGTGAACTCGCTCAGAAAGCCTCCATGCAGCCGGAAGTGCTACCATGCCAAGGTTGCCCGCGAACAGCGCAGAGCAGCCAGGATGCTTCAGCGCTCCTCCAAAGGGCTCTCCTGTTCAACAAGCCTTCCCTGGACCCTGCTAGCTGGGTGGTTACGTTATTCAACAACCAAGCAGAGTTTAACAGTGTCCCTGTCTCCCAACCAAGCGATTCACCCCAACTGCGGTACGGGCTTTTCCAACACAAAGCAGGGCAGTGTTCAGGAACTTGGCATCAGGAATACCCTCCTCCAGGTCCCTATACCTTTTCACAACCTGCCCAGGCTAAAGCCCCTGGCGTCCCATTTCCTAGCACAGAGGTGAGTAAGGAAGGCAGGTCAGACCAGATATAAAGAGCCAGATCCCAGGACTACTCTGGACTTACAGAATCAGTATTTCTAGGAGTACCTAGGGATCCAGATGTTGACCAAGTCTCTCTGGCATTCTTATCGGGCTATTAAAGAAATGATCAATGGGGCCACATGCATTATCTAACAGATGGGGGAACTGAGGCCTAAGGCAGTGAGTGACTGGCATTCCCTGACCATCCCAGGCCACAGAGCATTCTCTCCACCCTCTGGGCCCCCACAGCACCCACCACCTGGGTCCCCCTCACAGTTCCTAACACACATAATCCTACACTACACTTCTAAACACTGCCCTGTGTGGCCCTGCTTTCTCCCCCACTGAACTGGAAGGGACTAGGGACAGGACCAGGCCTGAGCCAGCACTCCCCCCCACAGTGCTGTGCTCAGTTCAGGGCACAGGGAAGGAATGAACCATCCCCTGAGGCAGCCTGCATCCTCCATGAGCATATGTGCTGAGATTAATCTATCAGATCACCAGATTGTCACCTTGAAACACACCGCAAGGTCCGTCCCAGAGGGGTGAGAGAACATATAGATTCTGATGGGAGGCAGACAGCCACCTGCAGAATAGGTCGGGGGTGGCCAGGAGGAGGAAGTTACAGCAAGAAGCCACTGCTCCTGTTGGAGGCTGGGAAGGGGGAGGGAGGAGTGCCACAAAGACAAACTGCACCTTCTTGTTGATTTTGCTCAGTCAGCCCCAGGAGAAACATAGCTGGGAACTGGGGCGCAGAGCTCACACTTCCTCACCTCTCCCTCTCAGGAGCCCTTCCCTGACAGGTAGAAAAGGTGACAATGAAACAGACACAAAGAGCTAGAGCTCTGAGGAGTAACAAGCCTGCTCAGCATCGTTTCAGGGCTGGAGGGCCCAGGAATTCTTCCCAGGTGCCCTGGGCAGTGTGGGACTCCTCAATTTGCCTTTCCCCAGCAGCACAGTAGGTGACTGCCAGGGTGAGGAGCTTTGGGGAACACGTGGAAGGTCTCACTGGTATTTGAACTTCGCCCTACCCAACACTGACCAGGCCCTCCCACCTCCCCCAGGCAGTCATGTAGACTGGTAATAACAAATACCCCAAAATTTCAGTGACCTGAGACAACAAAAGAGGATTTCATGAAAAAAAAATTTTTGGGAGGGGGCAGAGCAAGATGGCCGAATAGGAACACTTCCAGTCTCCAACTCCCAGCGCGAGTGACACAGAAGACCGGTGATTTCTGCATTTTCAACTGAGGTACTGGGGTGGGGTCATTTCACTAGGGAGTGCCGGACAATCGGTGCTGGTCAGCTGCTGCAGCACGACCAGCGAGAGCTGAAGCAGGGCGAGGCATCGCCTCACCTGGGAAGCGCAAGGGGGAAGGGAATCCCTTTTCCTAGCCAGGGGAACTGAGACACACAACACCTGGAAAATCGGGTAACTCCCACCCCAATACTGCGCTTTAAGCAAACGGGCACACCAGGAGAATATATCCCACACCTGGCCGGGAAGGTCCCACGCCCACGGAGCCTCCCTCATTGCTAACAGAGCAGTCTGCGGAGATCTAACCACAAGGCAGCAGCGAGGCTGGGGGAGGGGCGCCCGCCATTGCTGAGGCTTAAGTAGGTAAACAAAGCCACTGGGAAGCTCGAACTGGGTGGAGCTCACAGCAGCTCAAGGAAACCTGCCTGTCTCTGTAGACTCCACCTCTGGGGACAGGGCACAGATAAAAAACAACAACAAAAAAGCAGCAGAACCTCTGCAGACGCAAATGACTCTGTCTGACAGCTTTGAAGAGAGCAGTGGATCTCCCAACACGGAGGATGAGATCTGAGAATGGACAGACTGCCTGCTCAAGTGGGTCCCTGACCCCTGAGTAGCCTAACTGGGAGACATCCCCCACTAGGGGCAGTCTGACACCCCACACCTCACAGGGTGGAGTACACCCCTGAGAGGAAGCTTCCAAAGTAAGAATCAGACAGGTACACTCGCTGTTCAGCAATATTCTATCTTCTGCAACCTCTGCTGCTGATACCCAGGCAAACAGGGTCTGGAGTGGACCTCAAGCAATCTCCAACAGACCTACAGCTGAGGGTCCTGACTGTCAGAAGGAAAACTATCAAACAGGAAGGACACCTATACCAAAACCCCATCAGTACGTCACCATCATCAAAGACCAGAGACAGATAAAACCACAAAGATGGGGAAAAAGCAGGGCAGAAAAGCTGGAAATTCAAAAAATAAGAGCGCATCTCCCCCTGCAAAGGAGCGCAGCCCATCGCCAGCAACGGATCAAAGCTGGTCAGAGAATGACTTTGACGAGATGAGAGAAGAAGACTTCAGTCCATCAAACTTCTCAGAGCTAAAGGAGGAATTACGTACCCAGCGCAAAGAAACTAAAAATCTTGAAAAAAGAGTGGAAGAATTGACAGCTAGACTAATTAATGCAGAGAAGGTCATAAACGAAATGACAGAGATGAAAACCATGACACGAGAAATACGTGACAAATGCACAAGCTTCAGTAACCGACTCGATCAACTGGAAGAAAGAGTATCAGCGATTGAGGATCAAACGAATGAAATGAAGCGAGAAGAGAAACCAAAAGAAAAAAGAAGAAAAAGAAATGAACAAAGCCTGCAAGAAGTATGGGTTTATGTAAAAAGACCAAATCTATGTCTGATTGGGGTGCCTGAAAGTGAGGGGGAAAATGGAACCAAGTTGGAAAACACTCTTCAGGATATCATCCAGGAGAACTTCCCCAACCTAGTAGGGCAGGCCAACATTCAAATTCAGGAAATACAGAAAACACCACAAAGATACTCCTCCAGAAGAGCAACTCCAAGACACATAATTGCCAGATTCACCAAAGTTGAAATGAAGGAAAAAATCTTAAGGGCAGCCAGAGAGAAAGGTCGGGTTACTCACAAAGGGAAGCCCATCAGACTAACAGCAGATCTCTTGGCAGAAACTCTACAAGCCAGAAGAGAGTGGGGGCCAATATTCAACGTTCTTAAAGAAAAGAATTTTAAACCCAGAATTTCATATCCAGCCAAACTAAGCTTCATAAGTGAAGGAGAAATAAAATCCTTTACAGATAAGCAAATGCTTAGAGATTTTGTCACCACCAGGCCTGCCTTACAAGAGACCCTGAAGGAAGCCCTAAACATGGAAAGGAACAACCAGTACCAGCCATTGCAAAAACATGCCAAAATGTAAAGACCATCGATGCTAGGAAGAAACTGTATCAACTAATGAGCAAAAAAACCAGTTAATATCATAATGGCAGGATCAAGTTCACACATAACAATATTAACCTTAAATGTAAATGGACTAAATGCTCCAATTAAAAGACACAGACTGGCAAACTGGATAAAGAGTCAAGACCCATCAGTCTGCTATATTCAGGAGACCCAGCTCACATGCAGAGACATACATAGGCTCAAAATAAAGGGATGGAGGAAGATCTACCAAGCAAATGGAGAACAAAAAAAAGCAGGGGTTGCAATCCTAGTCTCTGATAAAACAGACTTTAAACCATCAAAGATCAAAAGAGACAAAGAAGGCCATTACATAATGGTAAAGGGATCAATTCAACAGGAAGAGCTAACTCTCCTAAATATATATGCACCCAATACAGGAGCACCCAGATTCATAAAGCAAGTCCTTAGAGACGTACAAAGAGACGTAGACTCCCATACAATAATAATGGGAGACTTCAACACTCCACTGTCAACATTAGACAGATCAACGAGACAGAAAGTTAACAAGGATATCCAGGAATTGAACTCATCTCTGCACCAAGCGGACCTAATAGACATCTATAGAACTCTCCACCCCAAATCAACAGAATATACATTCTTCTCAGCACCACATCACACTTATTCCAAAATTGACCACATAATTGGAAGTAAAGCACTCCTCAGCAAATGTAAAAGAACAGAAATTATAACAAACTGTCTCTCAGACCACAGTGCAATCAAACTAGAACTCAGGACTAAGAAACTCAATCAAAACCGCTCAACTACATGGAAACTGAACAACCTGCTCCTGAATGACTACTGGGTACATAACGAAATGAAAGCAGAAATAAAGATGTTCTTTGAAACCAATGAGAACAAAGATATAACATACCAGAATCTCTGGGACACATTTAAAGCAGTGTGTAGAGGGAAATTTATAGCACTAAATGCCCACAAGAGAAAGCTGGAAAGATCTAAAATTGACACTCTAACATCACAATTAAAAGAACTAGAGAGGCAAGAGCAAACACATTCAAAAGCTAGCAGAAGGCAAGAAATAACTAAGATCAGAGCAGAACTGAAGGAGATAGAGACACAAAAAACCCTCCAAAAAATCAATGAATCCAGGAGTTGGTTTTTTGAAAAGATCAACAAAATTGACAGACCGCTACCAAGACTAATAAAGAACAAAAGAGAGAGGGATCAAATAGACGCAATAAAAAATGATAAAGGGGATATCACCACCGACCCCACAGAAATACAAACTACCATCAGAGAATACTATAAACACCTCTACGCAAATCAACTAGAAAATCTAGAAAAAATGGATAATTTCCTGGACACTTACACTCTCCCAAGACTAAACCAGGAAGAAGTTGAATCCCTGAATAGACCAATAGCAGGCTCTGAAATTGAGGCAATAATTAATAGCCTACCCACCAAAAAAAGTCCAGGACCAGATGGATTCACAGCTGAATTCTACCAGAGGTACAAGGAGGAGCTGGTACCATTCCTTCTGAAACTATTCCAATCAATAGAAAAAGAGGGAATCCTCCCTAACTCATTTTATGAGGTCAACATCATCCTGATACCAAAGCCTGGCAGAGACACAACAAAAAAAGAGAATTTTAGACCAATATCCCTAATGAACATCGATGCAAAAATCCTCGATAAAATACTGGCAAACTGGATTCAGCAGCACATCAAAAAGCTTATCCACCATGATCAAGTGGGCTTCATCCCTGGGACGCAAGGCTGGTTCAACATTCACAAATCAATAAACGTAATCCAGCATATAAACAGAACCAAAAACAAGAACCACATGATTATCTCAATAGATGCAGAAAAGGCTTTTGACAAAATTCAACAGCCCTTCATGCTAAAAACGCTCAATAAATTCAGTACTGATGGAATGTACCTCAAAATAATAAGCACTATTTATGACAAACCCACAGCTAATATCATACTGAATGGGCAAAAACTGGAAAAATTCCCTTTGAAAACTGGCACAAGACAGGGATGCCCTCTCTCACCACTCCTATTCAACATAGTGTTGGAAGTTCTGGCTAGGGCAATCAGGCAAGAGAAAGAAATAAAGGGTATTCCGTTAGGAAAAGAAGAAGTCAAATTGTCCCTGTTTGCAGATGACATGACTGTATATTTAGAAAACCCATCATCTCAGCCCAAAATCTCCTTAAGCTGATAAGCAACTTCAGCAAAATCTCAGGATACAAAATTAATGTGCAAAAATCACAAGCATTCTTATACACCAGTAACAGAAAAACAGAGAGCCAAATCAGGAATGAACTTCCATTCACAATTGCTTCAAAGAGAATAAAATACCTAGGAATCCAGCTTACAAGGGATGTAAAGGACCTCTTCAAGGAGAACTACAAACCACTGCTCAGTGAAATAAAAGAGGACTCAAACAAATGGAAGAACATACCATGCTCATGGATAGGAAGAATCAATATCATGAAAATGGCCATACTGCCCAAGGTTATTTATAGATTCAATGCCATCCCCATCAAGCTACCAATGAGTTTCTTCACAGAATTGGAAAAAACTGCTTGAAAGTTCATATGGAACCAAAAAAGAGCCCGCATTGCCAAGATAATCCTAAGTCAAAAGGACAAAGCTGGAGGTGTCACGCTACCTGACTTCAAACTATACTACAAGGCTACAGTAACCAAAACAGCATGGTACTGGTACCAAAACAGAGATATAGAACAATGGAACAGAACAGAGTCCTCAGAAATAATACCACACATCTACAGCCATCTGATCTTTGACAAACCTGAGAGAAACAAGAAATGGGGAAAGGATTCCCTATTTAACAAATGGTGCTGGGAAAATTGGCTAGCCATAAGTAGAAAGCTGACACTGGATCCTTTCCTTACTCCTTATACGAAGATTAATTCAAGATGGATTAGAGACTTAAATGTTAGACCTAATACCATAAAAAACCTAGAAGAAAATCTAGGTAGTACCATTCAGGACATAGGCATGGGCAAGGACTTCATGTCTAAAACACCAAAAGCAACGGCAGCAAAAGCCAGAATAGGTCCACAGGGGCCTTGCTATTGGAAACACTCAAGATTTAGGCTGATGCAGTAGCCCCTGTCTCCAACGCTTCCTGCTGTCCTGTGAGCTCTGGAGGGCCTTGTACTGGCAACAAGATGCTCTGACCTGGAAGTGAAACCCATACTTCACTCACAACTTACTGCCCAGAGTGCATCCTGTGACCCTACCCCCCAACAAAGGGCACAGGAAGGATAATTATGCCAAGGGCCAGATGACAGAGAACTAGCTGATGGCCACCACCCTGATGAACTCACACACAGCCACCCAGAGCTGGAGCCTGGCCTTCCTCCATCCCCCATGAGAAGGCGAAATTTCTTCTCTGTGTCATTTTTCACCCTAGAGTGAAGGAAAGCTTTCAGAGCAGGGCTAGAAAGAGGAAACTATTAAGATGATCAAAACATGATTTTCAAAGAAAATGACAGGGAACACCATTATGATATGTAACATAGCAATCTTATAATACGTAACAACACTCTAATATAAAATGTAACAAAGTTTTTATGGCAATGGCAACATGACAGGTACAATGCCACCATGATAGTGAGACAGACAGGTCAGATGTACAAAAGAAAATTTCAAGAATGAGTTTAACAGCTGCTGGACCTTCCAACAGATCAAGCATATGAAAGGAGGCCAGAGAAGGCTGCCCTGCAAGAATGCCCCTTGAAAGCCTGTCAAAAGCTGGTGGTGTTAGTTCTGTGATGATGCTTTGTGACTGCAATAGACTGTCCTTTTCCTTTTGCCCAAAGAGAGAAGAGTGAGAGAGAACTTGGAAAGGAAGCCATGGATGGTGCAAAAGAGGAACAAGATGTCATCTGTGCTGAGGCCAGGGCTGGGGGAGGGCGGTGCAGAGGGGAGAAGGGGAAGTGAGAGGCTGGAGACCCCTGCCCTTCCAGGGGTGCTTAACATCTGTGGGGACTTGGGAGAATTTTGACTCAGGAAAAGGCTCCAGAAAAGCATACAGCACATTGGGTTTCTCTGTGGCTCAGAGCTGCAGTTGTTCTGGTTGCTTCCATAGACTCAGCTAAAGCATTCTTGGATGTGTGTGAATCTAGAATTGTTCATGAATAGACCCTTCAGGGAGGAAGCTCCCTGCTGTCTGCTGAGGTCAGTCTGGAAATGCTGACTCTCACTATCTGTGAATTAGCAGTAGATCCCGTGTGCGAGAATAACTACTTTGCATTTGTAGGCACTGGAATACCACAACAGTATGACACTAAATGGACCAATTCAACTCAATTCTATAAACATTTGCACCTTCTTGCACTTCAGACTTGAGAGCAATAGCATGGAAGAGAGAATGCGTAACCGCACTGGGGACAGAGCAGAGGAGTTAGAGGAGACTCCTGCAGAGAGTCAACAGTTGAGCTGGGATTTAGAAAATGAATATTTCTCCAGTATGAGGTTGGGGTGGTGGTAGGCACGGGGGGTTTTAGGGGAACGTTATGGCATGTGAAAAATCACAGAGCCATGACATGCCAGGACAGATCTGAGGAAAGAATGCAAGTGTGAGAAGAGCGTGGGAAGAGATGCACCTAGGCGGGCAGGCCAGGGCCAGAGTACTAGGGGCTTTGAATTGGACTTGACCCAGGAGGACAGAAGGAGCCAGGGGAGGGAGAGAACACGGTAAGGGGCTGATCAGTAGCCCAGGTGAGAGACGAGGGACTGAACCAAAATAGTGATGGGCACTGAGGGGAGCCTGCAGGTTTGAGTATTGAAGTGGAATCCCTAGACCAAGTGACCAGCCAAAGGCAGGGGTGAGGGTGAGGGGAAGGAAGAGTGTGGAGGAGGCCAAGGAAGGAGAGTGCCATGAAGGATGCATGTGGCAGAGACCCCAGGTAGATAAGAGCAGCAACTGGTGGTGGTGGGTCGCCGGTGGGGGGTGAGGAAAGGGAGGTCTCCTTGTGGGTTATGTGTCCCTGAAAGCTGGTTGTTAGGCAAAGGCAGAAAGATGAAAGCTAGGGCATCCAAGAGTCACAGGTGTGTTTTGTTTTTCCTGGGGGCTGATGAGCATGTTTCTGTTCTGAGGGGAAGATGCCAGTGGAGGGAGATGGAATTTGAAGATAGAGGCTAGGGAGGGAGGAAGGCTGGTTAGTGGTACCAGGATGGCCAAGGTCTGCAATGAGTATGGTGGGGTAGCCTGGGCAGGACATCCAGGACAACAAACATCGCATCTCCCTGCGTCAGGCCAAATTCATAAGGCTTGGTGTCCAGAGAATCACAGGTGACAGAATACAGAACACAACTGCTTTATGCAATATTTTCATTTGTGTGGAAATCTGGGCTTCTCAAAACGTTTTTATTCATGATCTCACTTCTTCCTCACAATGATCCTATAAGACAGGCACTAATATTCCAGTTTGACAGATGAGGAACCTGAGTTCAAAGAGGGTAGGTAGCAGCCCCAGAGTCACACAGCCCCATCACAGGGTCTCAGAGCCCAGAGGAGGCTCATGTTGACTCTTCCATATAGTCTTTTGCTAAACATAGACATCTAATGCACTCTTCTATTTGACATTGCAAAATATACCCAGGATCAGGCCTAAAACATATCATGGCATATAATAAACATGCTTCCTAAATGTCCTCCTAGGTACACATGCTGCTCTGGAAATTCTGATGGGCCTTCTCTCCTGTCTCCCCTGATGCCCTGTTGAGAGGACAGTGGGTCTCAACCCCTGGGCACACTGGAATCCCTTGGGAAACCTTTAAAGAAATATCAATCCCAGGCTGCACACCAGCCTATGGGACCAGAATCTCTGGGGCTGGGGCCCAAACATCAGAGGCATCCAGGGTATTCAGCAGCTCAGAGAGGACTCAGAAGCCTGAGGTGGAGGAAAAGACAATCCCAGAAGGCTCATGGGATAAGCCAGTGAAAGGAAGGAACAGAAGCTGTGCAGATTCAGCAAGTGTGGTCAGACACACAGCCCTCCAGCCAGCACAGCAGGAGGAGACAATGAGGGGAACTGCCTCCCCTCATGTAACTCCAGCATTACCTGCCAGGAGTGTGTGCCTCTCTCAGGTGAGCTCCCATTCCACCTTCCCAACAGCTCCATCACAGGGAAGGCAGGCTTGGGCACGTCTCCTAGCAGATGAAATGACTGAGGCTTGAAGACTTGAAACTCCAGCCCCAAGCCTGGCCATCTTTATAGGCAGTCAACTAGAGGACAAGACCTCACTGCCAGAGCACAGCCCCTGGGACAGAGCTATCTCAGGTCCCTCTCAGTTGCCAAGGCCTTCCTGCAGCTGGGCATCTGTCAGTGAGCTGACAGTCCCTTTTCTCCCCAACAGTCTCAAAGCAAACATGGTTTCATGCTTCCCATGGTCTGAATGTTTGTGTCTGTCTCCCCAGAATTCCTATGTTGAAACCTAATTTCCAATGTGATGGTGTGAGGAGGTGGGGCCTTTGGGAGGTGATTAGGTCATGAGGGTGGAGCTTTCATGAATGGGACTAGTGCCTTTATAATGGGCTGAAGAGACCAGAGTTATCCTTTTCCATGCATAAGGGCACAGCTAGAAGGTGCCATTGTCTGAACCAAAAAGCAGGCCCTCACCAGACACCCAATTTGCCTTGGTATTGGACGTCCCAGACTGCAGAACCATGAACCATCAGTTTCTGTTGTTTATAAGCTCCCTAGTTTACAGCATTTTATTATAGCAGCCTAAACTGACAAAGACAAAACCTCCCTGGGGAAGTCCTTGTCACTTGTATTGCCGTGGCCCTTTGTTGCTTTCTAAAACAAGATGCGTGGGTTAGTTCTAAGTTAACTCCACACACCCCCAAAACCAGGCTTTTGGCTCGAAGAAAGGTGCAGCAGTTCCTTACCTCCTACTCTAAACTAGCACCTTCTATGGTCTCTTGTAAGACAAGGGGCTTCAACTACCCACAAATATTTACCAGGACACAACAGAGACCCTAAGCTGTGCCAAGAAGGTGTGGCCACTGCACCTAAGGGCCCACTGTCCAGCTGGGAAATATGGCACACACACAGCAAACAGGTAAACTGGATGAAGCTAACCTTAGGTGCATTCCAGCTCTTGGCCAAGTTATTTAGTCTCTCTTTACCTCAACACCCTCATCAAAACAATGGGGACAGGAATACCAGAACCTTAGAGGGTAGTGTGGGATCCAATGAATTAATCCCTATAAAGTGCTTAGAATGCGCCTGCAAGATATTGAGGCTTACTAAGGCTAGCGCTATTGCTGTTGGGGTTTTTGTGTTCTTGCTGCTCTGGGAAGGAGGGACCCTCCTGCCTAGAGCAGTTTGGAGAGTGCTTCTATAGGAGGGAGGCCTTCTAAGAATGAATACAATTGAGAAGGGAGGCCACTATCCAGGAGGAAGACAGAAAATGAGAAGCCCCGGAATTGGAATGTGGACATTAATTTATTGTCAGAGAGCCATGAAGTGCAAGGCCCAAGCCCCAGCCCCCACCACCCTAGAATTCCTGCCGCTGCTGCAGGATAGACCATGTTATTAAAGAAAATACCCCACAGGAACCTAAACCAAACAACTCCTGGCAACATGAGTTCAGGGAACCTTTGGCTCTATCTCCAAGGCAATTGAAAAGAGCTCAAAACAGATTAAAATATGAGATGAATTTTGAAGCCCAGGAAAGAGATAAAATGAGTACTGTGACTGAGAAGCCAATATGATTATTTCATTATTTGGTTAGAAAGTTAAAATGTGCAGGAAATGTCAGATGCTTTCCCGAGATGGAGGGAGGTTAGGGACAGCGTGGCCATTGGGGGTATATTCTTTTTAATATTAAAAAACAGCTTCACCCCGACTTGCTTTTAATCAGAAAAACCTCATTGGTAGGGCAACCTGCCCTTCTGCCAGCCTATGTGATGTCTTTTTAAACATCCCACCCCTCAATCTTACCCCACCAACACAAAGCACATCTGTCTTTTTAAAAAAAACTCTCTCCCCCTTAATAAAACAAAATCCCACAGCCTCCCAGATGAAGGGTACCCTCCCATACCCACTCCAGCCCTCAGGGCACCAATGACGGCCCAAAACCAAACCCACCCAGGAGAAAGACCAGCTGCCAGCAGCTTCTCCTGCAGCCTTTCCCCACCTTGCCTGCCCGTTCATTCTCCTCTGGGGCAATGACCACTCTCACATTGGTTCCTGTCCAAGCTCCCTTGTGTCCTTGTATCCCTGTCTTTGTGCCCAATACTTGTCTGCTCGGTTACTTATTGAAAGATTCCTAGGTGCGAAATTGCAGGTTGCAGGGGGTGCTGGAGACACAAAGAATGGAAGGTCAAGTCCCTGCCCTCAGAGAGCTGACAGTCCAATAAAGAACACAGACGCACACCAAGCAAAGGAATGGTGGATCACAGCAGAGGGACAGGCTGCAGGAGCAAAGAAGGGCTGGTTCACCCATGCAGAGAGAGGATCAGGAAAATCTGCCCACAAGAGGCAGCATTTGGGCCTGACCTTTGAGGGTGAGTGGGCTTTGATTATGCAAAGAGTACAGGAAATTCCAGATGGGAGCACAGAATTAAGCAAAGGTTTGTGGCCGGGAAATGTGACCCAAATCCCAGAGACACTGAAGAGACCAGTTTGACTGGCATGAAGAGGCCATATAGGAGGTGAGGAAAAAAGCTAATGAGGAAGGCTGAGGTCAGATTGATAGGGCTTTTGCATTTTAATTTTTAAAATAAGTAATACATTAAATGGTTCAAATTCAAAAGATACAAAAGGATACAATGAAAAGTCATCCTGCCATCCCTGTCCCCCAGCTTTCCTATTTCCAATGTTACTCTTTTCGTGTATATCCTTCCAGAGGTATTGTATGCAAACACAAGTATGTATATACCTCTTCTACCTTTTGTGCACAAATGGTAGCATACCATATGTAATACATTGTTCTGCCTTTTTCCGTTTAATTATATAAATTATAAACTCAAAGTTTTCAAAATGGAGCATGCATCAGAATTACCTGGCCAGCTTACTACACACGGTTTGCTGGGCCCCACTCCAAAATCTCTGATTCAGCAGGGCTAGAGTGGGGCCTGAGAATGCACATTCTCAACAAGTTCCCATGTGATGCTGGTACTGCTGGTCCAGGAACCACACTTTGAGAACCCTGATATAGATCATGCTACATGGATTTACAAGGAGCTACAGTTATTCATCTTCACGGCTCTGTAGTAGTTCATCATTTGCGTATACAGTGATGTGTTTAATCCATCCCCACCATTTTGGTTGTTTTCAATCTTTTACTATTTCAAACAGTTCTGCAGGGATTACACTGGTGCATTCATTATTTCACTCATGTGGAAGTACAGATCTGGGATAAAGTCTGGGTCAAAGGGTATGTGCACTGGCAATTTTGACAGATACTGCCAAATAGCATCCTGGGGAACATACCTTTGAGAAATTCTGTCCTTTGAGTGTGAATGAGACCTGTGAATGACTTCCAATACAATATAGCAAAGGTAATGGGATGTCATGCTGTGATTATGTTATGTTATATAAGATAGCAGACAGGCACTACAGACTCTCTCTCTCCCTTTCTGGCTTTAAAGAAGCGAGCTACCATGCATCCTACAGCTATAGGAACTGAATGCCACCAATAACCATGAGAATAGAGAGGTGGATCTTTCCCCACTTGAGCCTCCAGATGAGAACACAGCCCAGGCTGACACCTGGATTGCAGTCTTATGAGGAACCCTAAATCATGAGACCCAATTATGCCATGCAGAGACTCCTAGCCCACAGAAAAAAATAACTATCTGAGATAACAAATGTATTAGTTTAAGCAGCTACATTTGTGGTGATTTGTTAGACAGCCATGGATAACAAAAACAAACATTTAGGAAGGTGCTCCAAAACTAGGCCATAATAGTGAAAGTCTGAAGTGAACAGGGGTGGAAGAAGGTAACAGGGATAAGGGAGAAGATGTAGGAGATATTTCAGTAGAGGGCAGGGCCTGCAGGTTCATGGAGGAGCAGTCAGAGGGGCTTCCTATTATCAGGGGGCAAGACTGTTGGCCAATGTCTCTGAAACAGGTTCAATACATTTTCATGAGATTATATCACACGGCAGTTTAAGAGGTGAAGAAACTGATATCCTTCCACCTTATTCCTCTTTAAAAGTGTACCATCCCTTGTAAATGGCTCTGAGATTACCTCAATGCAGCCTACCCAGGCCACCAGCTGCCATCTGCAATTTGCTGACAAGGCAGATTAGCACCCACACAGTGAAGACCCATAATAAATCAAGGTGACATTTCAAACCAGTGGGGGAAAGATAGACTTTTCAACTAATTGTGTTGAGACAACTCAGGAATTATCTGAAAAAAGTTTGGATGACATGTATGAAAGACCTAAACAAAAAATGAAACTATAGAAAGAACTAGAAGAAAAATTTGAGAGACTACCTGTAATATTCAGGTAAGAATGACTTTCAAAGCATGACCAAAGCCCAAATATCATTTTTTAATAAAGGGCTACATCTGAGTTCTATAATTTTAAAATATACAACACCAGAAAATAAGGTGAAGTCAAAAGATAAATGACAAAATAGGAAAAAATATTTGCAACATACATGGCACACAGTGGACTAATTTCCTTGCTATATAATTACTGTGCATGTACAAACACATACGAGTCTGTAAGAAAGGCCAGCAACCCGAAAGGGAAATGTAAAATAAAGAAGAAATTTTCCATCTACAAAACAGGAAACATAAATGAATTTTCAACATTTGAAATGGTGCTCGTGCTCAAACAATGCAAGAAATTAAGACTACAAGGAGATCCAGTTTTTCATATATCAGGTTGGCAAATATTAATAAGTTTAAGTGCTTTCTAAACCAGCGAGTGTATAACAATTCTTATCTATGGCTGGTAGAGTTTAAATCGGTGCCACTACCATATATGTGAAAGGGCACACATACACATACATGTACATGCTTACATACGTGAATATACACATGCACTCTCTTGAGAAGGACACATCGCACTGGTGACAGACTGCCTCTGCTAAAAGAACCATGTGACTACTGGCCCTGCACAGGAGTGGAAAGGACACTTTTCACTGCTATATCCCTTTTGTACTATATAAATTTTTCCCAGTATACTTATGACATATTTAGCAATTTTAAAAAAGAATTTAAAAAAAGGAAGTAGAGAGGGTTTCCCCTTCTGGGAAGATGAAGTAGACATGCTTTCCCCTGTTCTTCTCCCAACATTTATTAACCAGATGATCTGGATTTTAAGATAGCTTTGTCTTTCCCAATTTGTATTTTGAAAAATTCAAAACTACAGAAAAATTAAAAGGATAGTACAGTGAATATGTGTATACCCATTTCCTAGGTTTAACAGTTGTCAACATTTTGCCCCACTGGTCTTAACTATCTACATATCCACACTTTTTTCCCCTCTGATTAGACTTCAGAGCAAAGAAAGTTACCAGAGACAGAGATATTGTATAATGATAAAAAGGTCAATCCATCAAGAATATATAGCAATTGTAAATGTATATATACCAAACAATAGGGTTGTAAAATATCTGAGGCAAAACCCTAAAGAGCTAAAAAGAGAAATACACAAATCCACAATTATATGTTCAGATTTCAATACTACTCTCACAACAATAAAATAACTAGACAATCAGCAAGCATACAGAATAACCCAACACCACCATCAACCAGTAGAATCTAATCAACATTTATAGAACACTCAACCCAACTACAGCAGAATATGCATTATTCTCAGGTGGCCCCAGGCTGTATACCAAATTATTCTCAGGTGGCCCCAGGATGTATACCAAGACAGATCATATCCTGGGCCATAAAACAAACCTCAATGAATTGAAAAAAATTAAAATTATACAATGTGTTCTCGGGCTTCAGTGGAATGAATCAACTGGAAATCAGTAACAGCAAGATAATAGTAAAACTACCAAATACTTAGAACCAAAGCAACATAGCTCTGAACAATCCATGGGCCAAAGAGGAATCCAGATGCCCTTCAACAGGTGAATGGTTAAACAAACTGTGGCGCCTACACACCATGGAATGAATACTACTTAGCAATAAAAAAAGACAAACTACTGATACATGCATCAACCCAGACGAATCTTCAGGGAATTATACTGAGTGAAAAAAATCCAGTCTGAAAGGGTTACATAAGTATTACATGATTCCATTTATATAATATTCTTGAGATGATGAAATTATAGAAATGAAGAACAGGTTTCCAGGGTAAAGCAGGGAATGAGGGCAAGAGGGGAATAGGTAGCTATAAAATGGTAACAGCAGAGAATCCTTGTGGTGATGAAAATGTTCTCCATTTTGACTATATTTATGTCAATATGCTGGGTGTGATATTGTACTATAGTTTCACAAGATATTGCCAGTGGGGGAAACTGGGTTAAAAGTACACAGAATCCCTCTGTATTATTTTTTTACCACTACATGCAAATCTATAATTATTGCAAAATAATAATCTTAATGGAAAAAAAGTAAAGAATCCCTCCTAGATGATGTGTTGATCAAGGTAACACTCCCAACACACACACACATACAAACACATACACATAGTACCTACAAGGGCCTTCAGCAGTCATCATATAAATTTGCACTGATTTTTAAGTCTGATGTGATTTTCTGTCTCTCTTTGGAGAAGCCTCATTCAGTCTCCTGTAAGGTCAGAGAAAGCACTTTTGAGATCTTTCACTTGGCCTCTTCGGGATCTTCCACAGTGTGACTCAGAAACAATCACTGAATTTGTAAAAGAAATCCAGAACCCACTAAGGAGAGAAAAGCAGGCACGAGGCAGGAGGTGATTCAAGACACATTTGTGGAAGGACACGAAGCCCCTGAAAGTAAGTGTACAAAAGTGTAGGTGTGTGATACGTGGTTCTCTGCATGTCTCAAGTTTTCCTGGAGAGAGAGAATCTAGCTTTCACTCATCTCTCAAAGGGGTTCATTTCCTAAAGAGGCGAGAGGAGGAAGCCTACACTTGATACCCAAAACCTACAGTTTCTGTAGCCCCAGGAACAACTGATGAGCTCTATCAAGCTGCAGGTCACCTTCTAGAAACTCCTCAGAAGCCTCCTGGTGTTTCTGTCCCCAGCTGAAAAAACACTGCTCTGAAGACTGCTGGACCCTCATGATATTTTGTTCCCATCCTGTGGAACTGGAAATGTTAGGGCCGGGAATGAGCTTGAAGTTCATCTCATTTAAAATGCCTAGGCCCACACAACTTACAGAAAGGGAAACTGAGGCCCAGGGACACAGGATGACTTCCCATAATCATTCAGACAATTAGCAGCAAAATTTAAAACAGAGCTCAGGTCTCCTCCGGTTTTGGGACATTTGTCCCTTAGCCTGGCGTAAGAGCCTGTCAATGCGCAGGATAACCAGGAAGATGGCGGGAGCTGGGCAGGAGTACTTCCATGCCACATGATTGCCAGGGGAAGAGCTCAGTGAGAGCAGGGCCAGGCACCAGATTAAAACCAGCACAGATATGCAGACGTTAACGAGCAAAAGCTCCCCCTGAAACTGCCTAGCAGTACATCTGATGTGGCAGCTTTCATTATTCCTAAGAGACACAAATAGGTGGTAGCGAAGGTTAGGAACACTGCAGAGATTTCATTACCCTGGAAGATAGGCCATTAATCACCACTGTTTCCCAGAGAGGTTTCCATCCTGCCTCCAGCAACCATGGCTCCAATCGCCAGCTGATCACTCACTCCACACAAGTTAACTGAGGACCTACTGAGTGCCAGGGGCTTGGAGGCCAGGAGACATGGTTCTTTCTGAAATCTAAAGATGCCAATAACATCCACCAGCGGCTCTGCCCAGGTGCACCCACAACCCTGTGTCTGACCACCTAATGGCCCTTCACTGACCTCCCCTCACCCCAGGGCTGCTCCCCTCCCTCACTGCCATTGCCAGCTATGGCTTCTCCAAAGCCCCAGTGCTCACCTGGCTGCAGTCTGAAGAGAATTTTGGAGCAGGAAGACCCCTCACTGGACAATAGGAAGAATCTCTGCCTGGCCTCCCTGCCTCTATGCTTGAAGCCCTCTAATTCATTCTATACTCCACTGCCACAGGAACACCCCAAATCACACATCAGACTACTTATTTTTCTGACTAAAATCTAAAGTCAGTGCTCAGCAAGTGTGCATGTGCCTCCTGACGTTTCCCAGCCTCCTTTGCAGTTAAGCAGGGCCATGTGACCAGTTCTGGCCAATAGGCTACGAGTGGAACTGTATCACTTCCAGGCTGAGGGAATGAAAAGCTCATGTGCCTTCTCCATCTTTCTCTTCCCTGCCATTGTGACTCTAGAGGAATCATCAGACTTCACAGAAGTAAAATTAAACCTTGATAGGGGTTAAGCTATTAAAATGTTAGGAGTTGCTTACTGGACAGTTAGCACTGATTGACTACCAAAACTTCACAGTGACACCCCACTGCCCTCAAGATATGACAAGTGCCAAACTCCTCAACATGGCCATGGTCAAGGCCGTTAATGGTCTGCCCCAGTCTCCCTCTCTGGACTGTCTCCTGGCCCTTTCTCTTCCTTAAACACACCCTGTCAATAATCATGATTCAACCCTATATGCAGGTCCTGGAGGCACCACGCCCCCTCCCACCTGAGAGGTCCCCTCTACATGGAATGCCCTTACCTCTTCCTACTCCCATATCCTGTATGTGTTTGGCAAACTCCCAAACATTCCTCAATACCCAGGTTACATGTCTCCATCTCCAAGCCTCCCTGGACATGCTAGGGCCTTTCCTCCTGACCAGATGCACCAAGAGCTCCAAGAGATTCCTTCACACTGCATTGTGGCTTTTTTGTTTTACTTTTCTGTGTTACCCACTGAATTGTGAACGCTGCATAAGCAAGGACAGTGTTTTCCTCCTCTTTATCTCCCCAGATCCCATGATATAGTTTGGATATTTGTCCCCATCCAAATCTCATGTTGAATTGTAATCTCCAATGCTGGAGGTGGGGCCTGGTGGGAGGTTTTTGATCTTGGGAGAGGATCCCTCATGGCTTGGTACTGTCTTTGTGATAGTGAGTTCTCATGAGATCTGGTCATTTAAAAGGTGTGGCACCTCCCCGCCCCTCTTGCTCCTGCTTTTGCCATGTGATGTGCCTACTCCTCCTTTACCTTCCGCCATGATGGCAAACTTCCTGAGGCTTTGCTAGAAGCTGAGCAGATGCCAGCACCATACTTCCTGTAAAGCCTGAAAAACCATAAGCTAATTAAACCTCTTTTCTTTAAAAATTACCCAGTCTCAGGTATTTCAAGAGTTTAGAGAGGCCAGGGTTGAATGATATAGTTTGGATATTTGTCCTGCCCAAATCTCATGTTGAATTGTAATCTCCATGCTGGAGATTGGGCCTGGTGGAAGTTGTTTGGATCATGGGGGCGGATTTTTCATAAATGGCTTGGACCATCCCCTTGGTGATAAGTGAGCTCTCATTCTGAGTTCACATGAGATCTGGTCATTTAAAAGTATGTGGGCTGGGAGCGATGGCTCACGCCTGTAATCCCAGCACTTTGGGAGCCCGAGGTGGGTGGATCACAAGGTCAGGAGACTGAAACCATCCTGGCTAACACGGTGAAACCCTCTCTCTACTAAAAATACAAAAAATTAGGCGGTTGTGGTGGTGGGTGCCTGTAGTCCCAGCTACTCAGGAGGCTGAGGCAGGAGAATGGTGTGAGCCCAGGAGGCGGAGCTTGCAGTGAGCTGAGATTATGCTACTGCACTCCAGCCTGGGCAACAGAGCAAGACTCCATCTCAAAAAAAAAAAAGTGTGTGGCACCTCCTTCCTCCCACTCTCTCGCTCCTGTTCTCACCATGTGAAGTGTCTGCTCCCACTTTGCCTTCCACCAGGAGTAAAAGCTTCCTGAGGCCTTCCCAGAAGCAGATGCTGGTGCCATGCTTCCTGTACAGCCTGAAGAACTGTGAGCCAATTAAATCTCTTTTCTTATAACTTACCCAGTCTCAGGTATTTCTTTATAGCAATGCAAGCATGGCCTCATACAGCCCACCCCAGTGTCTAGTTCCTAGAAGTCATCAGAGGATGTTTATGATGACACAAATAGAGTCCACTTTAAAATCTTTCTGGAGAAGGCCACCTCTTCTGGAAGGAGAGAGGCATCAAGTTGCAGGAAAGGAGGAGGCTTGAGGTGAGGAACAAAATTACCCATCATCCCATTGGGCTCTAGGAAAAGCTCTATTCTGATCTGGCCGGCTCTGTCTGCCATGGGCTCCATGCCCCTGGGTGAGGCAGTCCCTTCTTCGTCATCCCTGGGGTCTCTCCCCAGAGACCAAGTGATACAGCTTTGAGCACTGGCAAGGCTGCCTCTGTTGTTCTCCCTGCTTTTCTTTTGGTCCCTCTCTTCCCCAGAAGCCTCCACTCAACGTTCTTGGCTCATTTCCACTGAGCCTTTTATCTGTTTAACCAAAATCTGATAAGGTGTTCTCCAGCCTGGTATTACCCTTCCTTGGGTATTTTACAGGGCCACTAAGACCCAATGGATGGGTGCTAATGGGGGGATTTTAGCCAAAAAACAGGCAGTGGGACAGACATCTGGTCAGTGGTGATGGGTTCTTTGAAAACACGCCTTCCCTGTACCCACCTCTCCCACCACCCATCACATAGCAGACACAAGAGCTATGGGGACAGCCAGACCCCGGCAGACAGCAGGCAGGGTGCTGGTCTGGAAGAAAGTTCATACTGGAGGAATATCCTGAGGGTGGGACCCAAGCTCTTCATTCCTCATTCCATGGTTTCTTTTATCTGGTATTTCTGGGCAAGACAATGAGCAGGCAGACTGGAAAGTTACAGGACAGCTTTGCCAATCCCTGCCAAAAATGCAGCAACGCAAGCTGGAAGGAAGCTAGAAGAAGACTCGAGCCTCTTTTAATTTCCTCTTCTGTTTTGCTTGTGTGCACTCCCCCCAGCCACCCTACTTATAGTCTTTTGTGCCCTTGGGCTCTAACTGCAAAGCAGAGTTACTTCCCAACCCAGATGTGGAGAAACCCACCCATAGTCTCTCCTGCCTGGTGTGCTAGCCACATTCCGCAAGGCTCTGGCTCTCCCTTGGGCAAGGCTCATGCTCCCTTGGAAGCACGAGATCAACCAGGAAACTCAATTCCCAGGCCAAGCTGGACATACAGTGGGAAGAAAAGCTGGGTGGATCTCTCCCTCTCTCCCTCTAGACTGGAGTCAGGACTAAACCAGAAGCAACACTGGGAAGCTGGTGGGTGGAAGAGAACCTTCCAGTTCCCTGCCTCCTCAAGAGAAGAGAGCCTTCGGAAGGCTGCCATGACCACTTAGCATACCCACATCCTTTCTGGGCAGCTTCTGGATGTAGTTCTCCATGTTCTGTGTGTGTACACATGCACACACACACAGCAATTGCAGGTAGGAGTGGCAGAGAAAAAGCGAGATTGGGTTGAAATGCTGTCCTGTCTGGGCAAGTTATTTAACCACACTGACCCTCAAACTGGAGATAATTTGCAGAATTGTGGTGAGGATTAAAGGAGACAAGGCTCCTGCTGTGAGATTTGCATGGAGAGGGCTCTCCATAAATGTGAATTCCTTCTTGGATCCTGGCAACCAATTGTCACTTGAAAATGATAGACTAGGAACTTGAAGACTTGGCTTCTGGTCCCAATTCTGCCATCATTTACTAGCTTGGAGACCTTAGGCAAGTCATTTACCCTCTGTGTTTTTCTGTCTCCCAATCTTTAAGAGCAGTGTTTCTCAAATGGTAGTGTGCATCAGAATTGCCTAGAAGGCTTGTAAAATGCAGATGGCCAAAGTTTCTGCTTCAGCAGTTCTGGGGTGGGACTGGAGAATTTGCTTTTCTCACCAGGTCCCAGGTGATGTGGATGCTGGTGGTCCCGGAACCACACTTTGAATCTAAGAATTCTTTCCAGTTCTAATGGTTTAATAAGTATTTTAAATTAATCCATATTAAGTTGTTGTGACTGACACTTGTTTAACATGTTCTTTTTATGGTCATTTGCATTTTAAATATCTTAACCTAACATGATCATCTACTTCTAAGTTGGGTACAAAAAAGCCCTAGAGTCTGCGACACAAAAGATGATTCAGAAGAAAGGGCTTTCCAGGCCTCTCCAGCCACGCTGTGTGGATACCCTCTAAAAAGCAGATCGTTTGAAAAACCAGCTTCCCATGTGACTTGGCTGTAGTTTGTTAATTACTGTTTTGGGGCACGATGTCTGAGGCCAAGGAAAGGTCCCTGGTTGCCTAAAATCAGTCCATGGCCAGGCCCCATTGCTGGAAGCAGGAATGTCACTCAGCTGGTGACATTCTCAGTCCCCTCCCACCCCCCTCTCTCAGGGCCCTGGAAAGCAGCCTCCTGCCTGGGGTGGGCGGCAGATCCCAGGGCCTGCAGCCTGGAGGCTGTCACTCTGCAGCGGCTCCGCAGTCTGGGGTGTACAACCCCTCTCAGCTTTGCTTCCTGCTTTCCTGTGGCCGTAAGGCCTGTCCAGCCAGGTGGCCAAGCTCTGTAAATGCTGCTGATGCTCTGGGCCTTGCCTCAGGGAAGAGAGCTACCTCAGGCATCAATTAGAGAGTAATGACACCCTCCTCCTCAGCCTGTTGCCTGTCCCCCACCCCCAACAGGGCCTTCTGCCTCTGGTACACAGAAACGCAAAGAGGGCAGACATTGTTAAGTAGTAACACCTCCATCCTCACCATAGTCTCAATATTTCTAATGGCAAACTCAAGTACGTGGACAAGGTCTTCAGGGAGAAGGTCTGAGAAAGAGGGTTCCCAGAAAGAATCCAGGGGCTGAAAGCAGGGCTGAGATCAAGCCCTCAGGGGCCCAGCCTGGGCCCTCACACCAGGCCTCCTGCAGGTTCCAGAGGATGGGGGAGGGATGCCTCTGGCAACCCCACTCCACTCCCCCACAGAGCATCATCCCACAGAGCACCTTGTTCTGTTTGTTCATGCTGCATGTATTTCTTAAGAGTCTATTCCAGTCTGGGTATTGGGTCAGGTGCTGGAGATCTAAAGACAAGCAAGAGGTGGCCCCCAAAATCTCCTGATCTAACACAGGGAGAGAGCTGTACAAATTATCATCAAAAATGCAGTGAGGAAAATGAATGCAAAGTCTATGTGAGCTTAGGAGAGAGTTAACTCTGCTTGGGGAAATGGGTGGGAGAAGCAAGAGAGAGCATCACAGAGGAGGTGACATTTGAACTGGTCCTAAAGGACAAATAAGAGAAAACATGTCTGGACAGAGGTAATATTCAAAATCTTCAACAACTGCTAAGGCCCACACTGGGCCGAACCAGAACAGAAGTTGATGAAATATGACTAAACATGTGCAACTACTTTTACTTCCTCCCCAAACCCTTTTAGAACAACGGTATTTAAAAATTAAGCATAAATACACAAGAATGGGAAGAACTGGAGAAGAAACAAAGTAATAACCGTTTTTGGAAGCTGGAGATCAGATGGACAAGTGGTAAATGGCTCAGAAATCCCAAAAAGCTGAATTCTAAGCCAGCAGCGGAAGAAGCTGAGAACCACCCCCATTTATACTGCAAAACCCTCTTAACAGCTCAGAAATTGGTGGTACCAATCCTTCTTGAAAGCAAGAGTAAAAAGGAGAGAGGTAAAATAAGGAAGTTTGGGCCAGGCACAGTGGCTCATGCCTGTAATTCCAACACCTTGGGAGGCCAAGGTGGGCAGATCACCTGAGGTCAGGAGCTTGATAAACGAAGTACTCAACAGGGAGTTGGAATGTAAAATTGAGGAAATATTCCAGAAAGTAAAGCAAAAAGACAAAGAGATGGAGAAGAGGAGAGAAAAGTCAATAAAACTAGAAGCTAATGTAAGTGTTCTAAGCATGTTTAGGGTACGCTAGGCTAAGCTATAATGATCAGTAGCTTTTCAAAAATGCATTTTCAACTTATGATATTTTAACTTATGAGGGGTTTATTAGGACATAATCCTATGGTAAGTTAAGGAGCATCTGTATAGCATTCAATCATTACAGCATCATTTGTTAACAAGACTATCTTTTCTCCATTAAGTTGTCTTTGCTCCTTTGTCAAAGATCAGTTGACTACATTTGTGTGGCCTATTTCTGGGTTCTCTGTTCTGTTCTATTGACCTATTAATTTATTGTTCTATTGACCTATTAATTTATTAATATAAACTTTAGAATGACTTTATCAATATCTACAAAATAGCTTTCAGGGATTTTGACTGAGATTGTGTTGAATCTATAGATAAAATCAGGAAGAACCAACATCTTACTATGGAGTCTTCCCATCCATCAACACATTTTGTTTTCTTTTTAACCCCAGTGTTCTGAAATGTCATGATGCTGTGCTTTTTGCCTCACAGTGGATCTATTTTTATCAGTTGTGCTTTTATTTTTATCTAAGGTATCGAAAAAGCACAGGTTTTTGACAAAAAATATTGGTAAGGTGGACTTCATTAAAATAAAAAACTTCAGATCTATGAAAGACACTGTTAACAAAAAAAAGACAAGGCCCAGACTAGAAGAGAATATGATGTGCAATACACACATCTGAAAAAAAGACATGTATCCAAAATATATAAACAACTCTTAAAACTCAACAGTAAGAAAACAAATGCTCCAATTAAGAAATGGATAAAGATCCAAACAGATTCTTCATCAAAGAAAACATACAGATAGCAAATAAGTACATGAAAAGATGCTCAACATAATTTGGGTGAGGAAATTGCACATTTAAACAACAATAAAATACTGCCACACACCTGTAAGCTATTTAGGGTCATGAAACTATTCTATATGATACTGTAACAGTGAATATAAGACAGAGAATAAGCATTTGTCAAAACCCACAGAACCAGAACTTCATAGCACAAAGAGTAAACCTTAATGTATGAAAATTGTTTTTAAATAATTTAGGAGGTGGAGGCAGCCCAGGATAGATTGCATAATTTGACAAAAAATCTAAATATATTAGAAATATATGAAACAAGCTCACTGAAGAGGTCAGGGAATAAGGTGCTGACTTTAGTAGTTTTGGAAATAAGCAGAATATATAAGACTAAAGGCAAAAGGAACCGTACTCTAGTTTGATAGAGTTTTTTCCCATGAGGATATAGGTTAACAATTCTGAAACGGCTACATTCGTATATGGGAATTGAATATTAAGTAAATGGATGGCAGATGGTGGGAGTCAGGTTTCTCACTGTTGGAATAGGAAGTTACAAATAAGCAAAGGGAAGAGACTAAAACGATCCATGAGATGATGGATTAGAGTCGGAGACGTTGGTATGAACTCATGTTTACCTTAACACAAATACAGATGGTGACATATAAAATATTTACAGACATGTATATGTACCGTAGTTAGTACACACACATATATATCCATGCACTGTCATCTGAGAGGGCCTAGAAGCAATGACATCCCAGTAGCAATGAGCATACCTAATTATTAGAAATCTTGGCTACAAACAGTCACAGCCAAGAAGAGTCTAAGGAGATATGACTACTAAATGTAATGTGGTGTCTCAATGGGATCCAGAAACAAGAAAGAACATTAGGGGAAAACTAAGAAAATCTGAATAAAGAATGAAATTTAGTTAATGATAACATACCAATATTTGTTGTGACTGATGTACCATACAAATAGAAGATATTAGGAATAGGGTAACTGGGTATGAAGTATATGAAAGCTCTCTGAACTATCATCGCAATACTTCTGTAAGCTTATAACTATGCTAAAATAGGATATTAAAAAAAAAACTCCTACAACCTCTTGGAGAGAAAAAACAGGGCATGTACAGAGAATCAGGTATCAGAATAGTTCCACATTTCTCAGTGAAATCTAAAATTATGAAGGAAAATTATGTCCAAGCTAGAATTCCAGATCCAACCAAACTATCAATCAAGTGTGATGGTAGAATAAAGATACTTGAAGACATTAAAAGTTCCAAATAAGGTATGTTCCATGTACTCCTTCTTAGAAAGGTCCTGGAGGATATGCTCCACAAATACAGATGGAAGAAACCAAGAAAGAAGATGCCATAAGATATATGAAACAGAAGATCCAACACAGGACAGAATCAAAGAATCCCAAGTATGACGGTAAAAGGTAGCCCCAAGATGATAGCTATGCACCAGGCACAGGTATCAATTGGTCCAGATTGGAGCACATCAGAGAGACAGAGAAATTTCTGTAAAAAATCTGAACATTTTAAGAAGAGATTTAGATAAATGGTAGAGATCCAGAGATTGAAGTAGTAATAAGTACATGGAATCATAAGCAAATAAAATAATGCAATAATCAACTCTAGGGAAAACAAAGAGTAATTCAAGAAAGGAACAGAATCACAAAGATACTAGATGGCTTACCTGGGAAGAATGTGTACATAGTCATAACAATGTAATTACTCAATATTTATTTCACCAAAATTATGACATAAATATGTTGGGAGGATAAGGGAGGTAATGTGTCAGTGAGCTTTTGCTAGGTTATACTGCAGTAACAAAAGAAATCACAATGACTTACAAGAATAAAAGTATTTCTCACTCATGTAACATTGAAGGACAGGTGGGAGTCAGCTGTGGCTGCTCCACATGTCTTCTTCACTCTAGGATCTAGGCTGAAGGACTGGCCACTCTTTGGGACATGTCCATTTTCTTAGCAGAAGGAAAAGAGTAACTTAACTTGATCACACAATGGCTTTTAAGCTTCTGATCAGAAGTGGCATATAGCAGTCCCACTCACATGCCACTGACCAAGTAATCACATGACCAGGCTCAATGTCAATTGCATTATTCCCTCCATAGGAATGAAAGTCACGTAACTATGGAAAAGGCTTGCTATCCATTGATGGGGGGAAACAAATCAATTGGAAACAATAATACCATTGATTAATACATATATGTACTGTAGTGCAAGGTGGTAGGTAGGTGCAATGAAAGAGAGCTAAATTTTCATCTTCCACTAGCAGGAAGCCAATACTAGTGGGAAGCCAATACCTAAAACTGAAAAATCAAGATGAAGCCATTTACACATGTGATTTAGAAATATGGCTATAAGCACAAAAATTCAGGAGAAAGAATGGAAAAGAGTCACTTCTGAAGATGGAGATAAGCTAGGGAAGCAGGGGATTCCTGTTTTTCATACGTTTTTAAAAACCGTTTGCTAAGAATTACTAAAAAATGACAAATAATGAGGGCAAGCCAATATCACTAAACTTTACTATGCCATGGCTACTCTCCCCTCTGTTTTTGATAGCAAGAAGTATTAATATATAAATCTCTTTAATGTAAAACAAAGAAAGTGAAGTTGTCGACAGCTACTATTATAAAAACACTTCTTCAAAACCTACCACTTAGTGTCCCACATCCTCGGTGACAACACTCCTTCCTACATAAGAGAATCCCAAATGTTTTACTTTTCTCAGTCAACTCTGTATTATCCAAGCCACAAAAGGAGGCTGATGATGCAGAAACCCTGATAGAATGTAACTCAAAAGTCACACGAATGACTTTACATGCATTCATGTTATTGCTATGCAGGAAATTTGCCCTACTAAGTATGCATAACTCCAGCTAACATTTCAATTCTTTGCCTATATACAGATTAGGTTAGGACAAACTATACTAATGGTCCATGGAATAACAGAGCTTAGAAGTAAAAAACTACCTAAAATGATAAAACATAAGCAGCTGACCAGGAGTCAACATTCGTTTTCCCCTTCTATACTCTCAAGGTATGCCCTGCATCTTAAAAAGTGTAAAAGTGACAGGCAACGTAAACATTTTGAGTGTTGAGTAACAGGAAATCAAATTTGGCCTGATATTTTCTCCTTAATTTCGCCAGGCCACATGTGAATTTTCATTTACAAGCATGACATTGCGCCTGCTTCCCTACCCTGAGCAGAACTGGAGGTAACAGCATCTTAGCCTCAGAAGACCACAAGTCCAATTGTCAGCCTATTGACCCTCAGACACACCAGCCTACTGGCCTAGGTCCATACAGAATTCCCCTTCATTAATAACCCCTTATAGAATCCCCCTCACACACACACACACACACACACACACACACACACACAAAATTTTGTAGAAAACTAATTCAATTACAATCTTTTATTTATCTATCTATCTATCTATCTATCTATCTATCTATCTATCTATCTATCTGAGACAGCGTCTCACACTGTCACCCAGGCTGGAGTGCAGTGGTATAATCTCGGCTCACTGCAGCCTCGATCTCCCAGGTTCAAGTGATCCTCCTGCCTCAGCCTCCCGAGCAGCTGGGACTACAGGTATGCATCACCACACCTGGCTAATTTTTGTATTTTTAGTAGCGACGGGTTTTCACCATATTGGCCAGGCTGGTCTCAAACTCCTGACTTCAAGTGATCCGCCTGCCTGAGCCTCCCAAAGTGCTGGGATTACCAGCATGTGAGCCACCGTGCCTGGACATCAAATCTTTTTCAAACTGATGGGGCTTAAGGATAGAAGAATATTTTTCACTACATTTCTTTTCATACTTTTTGATGTTTGGATTGCCTAAAATTCAGTATTTTAAGCACCAAAAAAGGTGGGGTGGGGAGAAAGGCACGTGAGTCTGGCATCTTGTAGAAACAGCACACAGCAGAGGATGATCAGGGTTGTGGTGCCTAGGTAAGGCTGGAAGGGAGCTCTGGAAGCCAGGCTGGAAACAGCCTCATGACAGTGATGAAGCCTCGACCTAAGCATGGGTATTAGAAAGATATGGGAACAGAATAACTTCAGGGATCAGAACTAGTGGGGACAGATACTCTGTGTCCTTGGTTATGTGTACATTGCCTCATTGGAAATCACGGGAGCCTGAACTAGAGCAGTAACAACAAATGTGTAGCCAGCGGGAAGAAGTCAGGAGATACTCAGGGGGGGTCCAATCAACAAGACTAGGGTACTGCTTCATTGACGAAGGTGAAGGTAAGAAGGATGGAAATAACATACAAGGTTTGAGCAAGGGTCAGCTTTGGGTTTAGTCCCCATCCCAGGACAAGCCCCACCCACAGCCTCTAATAAGGCAGAAGGCACTTTGTCCATTGTCTCAGTCTTCTGAAGTGTACTTGGCAAGCACAGCTTTAAGACAAATCCACCCCCCTCATACCTAGAAGCCAGACTGCTCCCTGGGGCTCCCACCACACTGGGAACTGAGGGATTGAGAACACGACTGGTGAAGCTATACAGAGGCTGGAAGAGACTTGTTTCTGAAAAGGCAGTCTGCCCCTTCTCCCTCTCAATACAGTCCCAGAATAGAGGCTATTGGAGACTGGAGGGTGTGGTTAGAAAGTTGGGAGAGGGATTGCTGAAGATGTAGTACAAGCTTGTCCAACCCACAGCCTGTGGGCTGCATGCGCTTTGAATGCAGCCCTACACAAATTCTTAAACTTTCTTAAAACATGATTTTTTTTTTTGCAATTGTTTTTTAGCTTATCAGCTCTCATTAGTGTTAGTGTTTTTTGGTTGGTTGGTTGGTTGGTTGGTTTTTTGAGATTGAGTCTCGCTCTGTTGCCCAGGCTGGACTGCAGTGGTGCCATCTTGGCTCACTGCAACCTCTGCCTCCTGGGTTCAAGCAATTCTCATGCCTTAGCCTCCCGAATAGCCAGGTTTACAGGCACGCACCACCATGCCCGGCTAATTTTTGTATTTTTTGGTAGAGACAAGGTTTCACCACATTGGCCAGGATGGTCTCAAACTCCTGACCTCTAGTGATACGCCTGCCTCGGCCTCCCAAAGTGCTGGGATTACGGGCATAAGCCACTGCGCCCAGCCAGTGTTAGTGTATTTTATGTGTGGCCCAAGACAATTCTTCTTCCAGTGTGGCACAGGGAAGCCATAAGATGGACACCCCTAAGCAGCAGAAGGTCATGTGAGATGATGACTCATGGTGCTAGGTGCAACCTCACATCGTGGTTGACATATCCAAACGCACCCACATCCTTCAGATTGGGTTACCATGATGGTCTTGGAGTTGAGGTGAGCAGCAGGGACCTCATATGATATTTTGTATATACATTACTACTTTCTGGCCTGTAGCTCTTTTTTCAATTTAGAGTCAATATTTTTCTGTTTGGGCCAAAAGTATTTTTATAGGCCACACATCACAGTACTTACAATGTCCTGCAGTGTGTGGCCATTAGGAAGCCAGCGATGACCTCTGCTCAGGCAGATGGGGGTCGCTGACGAGAACACCATGAGGAGGAGCTACAGTCAAGGTTTCAGTTCCTGTCCTAGCCAACTGGTTATGCCCAGCCCAGCAATGACAGATCTCATTTGGGGGTACAGTTGGAGAGAGTGGGTGGCACCACAGAAAGTCACCCCCCTTGCAAGTCTAAATGCACATGCTGTTGTGAAGTGGGCAAACATGCCCTGCACAAAGGCAGGCCCGCCCGGAACGCATGCACCATTCAGAATGTAAGGTAGCAGGGCAGAGATGGACGTACGCAGAGAAGTAACTGAAGCACACAAAAGGCCCCTTTAACCTCTTCCAGCTAGCGGTTCAGAAATACACAGGAAACCCTCGATATTTGCCGAGTCGTGATTTGTGGTTTCAAACATGCACAAGGCTGCCTGCTCCTCACTCCTTGCCAGCCCACACGATGTGCTGCTGGCAGCCAGAGTGGCAGACACACGGCCCATGTGTCTCTACAAAGCTCCCTCAGAGTGGCCTTTTCAGCTGCCCTGATTCCATGACAGGGAGATTCTTCCCTCTCCCCACAAATCCACTCATTTTTAACCCCTTATGGTTAGCCACAGATATTATACAATATGTGAACTAGAAGGCAGGGGTCTGAGACATCTAATCTCCACCTTTTCTGGCTCCTTACCCATTATCCTCTATCCCACCCCCTGCGTGCAATCAGGAAGACTGTCTACTAAGAATAGGCTGCTCTCTTTGGTTAGCACACTGTAGGCTGAACTCTGTCAAAAAAGGCTTCTCCATCCATCCCAAGGATAATCAGTACTGTTGTGCTTGACTCAGGAAAACCTGCCCTCTTCCCTGGCCCCCGCAGCCCCCTGCTCAACCATCACTAATATTAAGAATCTTCTAGGCTAGATACTGAAAGGTGGAAAGAACAGACAGAGGGCAAATGCTGAGCATCCACAGAGGAAGAGCATGCACCAGCCTAAGGACCAGGTGCACTCGGATGCTAAGTCTATTGCTTCCATCCACTCAGCAAGTACAGTGCTTACCCTAAACAGTGAGTGGATGCCAATAAAGTGGTACTGATACTTGCCAAAGAGATGAATACAATCTAAGCTGAAGGCCCTGGATTTACCCACAGTGATCATATTTTTCAAACCACATATCAGAGCCATTCTGGAAAATCCAGGTCATAGAATAGCAGGAAATATACAAAAACAACCTTGAGTGTAGGATGATGGGATGCAGCCGTGTATACAGATATGCTGGGAGAATGCAATTGGTTACATGAATAAATTCAAGAGCCGCACATTGCCCAGTCTCTGCAAGGACGCTCAAAGATACAGAGTTTAGCAACCTAAGGTAACTGAAACGATATTCTAGCCTTATTTTGCTTCATCTCAAAAAATGTTATCAGACACCACTTGATAACCAATAGAAATATTACTCAAATTGCCCTTTCTATCTTCCCAAGTCTCCCACACCTCTCTGGAGTCTATCCTTTGCCAAATCTTCCAAACCTTCCCAGATGCCCAGCATGCAGCTTCTCTGTTGTCGCTCTGCTTTCTCACTCCACAGTGCTGTAGGGGTAATTAGTTCCAGTGGAATAATCTAGGAAGACTTCTCGGAGTAGGAGGCATGTGTGGTGAATTTCAAAAGATGAGTTGGATTTTAATAGAAGTGAAGTAAAGAACACTCAGGTTGAGGGGCAACAGTGAGCAAAAACCAGGATGGGGAATGACATATCATGTCATGTTCAGGAACAGCAAAGCAGCTGGGGTCAGGGTGTGCAAAGATGCAGAGACAATGAGACTAGAGAGGCAATCGAAGTCCGGTCAAGAGTGGATTTGGAGGTCCAGTTTCTGAACTCACTGGAGGGATTTTTGGTAGAAAGGTAAAGTGTGCCAAATAGCATTCCAGGAAGCCCCACTGGGTGGATTAGAGAGGAAGAGACCAGTAAGGAATGTACTGCATTAATCTACCAAACCAGCCTCCACTTTAATAGATGCTCAAAATGAATGGGGTTTTATTTCTAACAGGCAGTTGTAATGGAGACTACTGGAAAATGCGGTCCTCTGAAATCCACAGATAGCTCCCAGGTCTCATTTTATCATCACTTACAGCTACCTGCCTCCTGCCATGAATCTCCTCCCTGAACTTCACTAAGTTACAAAACAGATGAGTTTGACCTTCATGTCTCTTTGCCTCTATCTTCCTTTGAGACAGAGAAACTAACGTGAAGATGGGCCAGAGAGGAGGCGCAGCAAGAAGAGAAAATATGAGCCTGGGCACTATAACCTGCATACACACAGCAACGGCTAGCTTTATCAGAAGCAGCAAACCAGCTGATAGCAAAACAGAATAAACAGTACCATTTGACAAAAAAACATGGTTTTCGCCCTCTATGCTGGTCTAGTTGGCTATGTAGGTTTTTCATTTTTTTTGTGTTTGTTTTGTTTGGTTTGTTGTTGCTGTTGTTGTTTGTTTTTCACACAGGGTCTTGCTCTGTAACCCAGGCTGGAGTGCAGTGGCGCAATCTCAGCTCACTGCGACCTCTGCTTCCTGGGTTCAAGCGATTCTCCTGCCTTAGCCTCCAGAATACCTGAGATTACAGACACCCACCATCACACCCAGCTAATTTTTGTAGTTTTTGTAGAAACGAGGTTTTACCATGTTGGCCAGGCTGGTCTCGATCTCCTGACCCCAAGTGATCTGCCCTCCTCGGCCTCCTAAAGTGCTGGGATTATAGGCATTAGCCACTGCACCTGGCCTCTGTAGGTCTGTTTTATAAGCCTGTTTGCCTCCCTTCAATTGAAATCCCAGCCACACTTCAGAACTCACTTGAGCCACAAAACCACCCTAATTATCCCTGCCCTCTCTAGTGTCCTTCTCCTGAACATCTTCAAGACCAGTTTGCCACTTAATCCCAACGCCAAACATAAATACAAATCTATCTTGCATTTTTTTTCATTTTGACTCAATGGATATTCATCTCTTCTCCCTAGCGAGGAATGTGTTCCTTAAGGTCAAGAATTATGTCCTATGTTTCCCGCAGACTTCCCCACAGCACCTAGCAGTATGGTGGGTATATAGAAAGAATGGAATAAACAGTTGTTGAGTAACTGGTTGTTTGAAAAGTATTTTTAAAATATAGCAGTGTTTATATTTGCTCTCTTTTTTATCATGGGAAATTCACGAGAGAAGTTGGCTTTAGCAAACTTATTTTGAAATATTTTATTTAAACTGACAGCCAGGCGCGGTAGTACATGCCTGTGATCCCAGCTACTTGGGAGGCCGAGGCAGGAGGACTGCTTGAGCCCAGGAGGTCAAAGCTACAGTGAACCATGATTGCACCACTGCCCTCCAGCCTGGGCAACAGACCAACGCCCCTCTCTAGAAAAAAATAAACTGGCAAACACTAATATCACCGAAGTTGGAGCTGGAAGAGAGATATCTCCGCAGATCATCTTATATGGAAGTAATTGGTAGTACGTGGATAGTTGATTGATCTAGAACAAGTAGGGACAAAAAGATTCCTTAGAAGTACAAATCAGTACTATGTTCTTAAGAGTTCAAAGACTACACTCCACCTTGTTCTGTATCATCTTGTTTACAGGATTAAGTTGACCTCTCCTCTGCCCCCTAGTCTTTATTTGGACCAGGTTCCACTGCAGCCCAACCCTGTCTGAGTCATCACACTTTCTAAATAATTGCCCTGCAGTCTGAACTAATGTGGAGGCCTCAGGCTGTGAGAAGCAGGGTAACCGCAGGCTGCAAAACCACATTCTGTCATTTATTCATGGAGTGATGTTCAGAGCCCTTTAACTCTCCGTCTCTCTCTCTCTCTCTCTCATGCGTGTGTGTGTGTGTGTGTGTACTGGGCTTTGTGAGCATCTGAGGTTCTATACCACCCTGTGGGGTTATAGAAGAACAGGGTGAAGACAGAGGGCATCAAAGATAGACCAAAAAAAAAAAGTGGATTCAATTCCTGACTCTGCTACTTCCTAATGTGTGACCCAGAGCCAGACCCTTTACTTACATGACTCTTGAATTTTTTGTTCTGTTTTGTTTTGTTTTTGCATTTAAAGGGTTCTTGTAGAGACTGAAAATATGTATAAGCACTTGGCCTAGTACCTGATACAGGAAAACACCAATAAATGGTTGTAATGGGCAGGATTTCTCTTGGGTGTTCCCCAGGGTAGACTCATAGCCTTACCCTCCGTCCAGGCCACCCTAAGCCCAAACCCCAGCCTGCTTGTTACTGAAGAGCCCAGCTGAAACCACATTCCTGTGCAGTGAGGCTCTCGCTGATAAAAACAAAGAACTGGATCAACATTGGAAAGGAGAACGCTCAAGGGAAAAGTGAGCAACCATGCCCTGTAAAGCACGATTGAATGTGAAGAGCCCGGTACAGTGCCTGGCACGAAGAGGCACTTGATACATATTTTTGAATGAATTAATGAACTAATGCTCTCTGAATTATCTATTCGCAAGTTTTTCTAGACTCCCATCTCCACATCAGGAGATGTCCTGTACTCACTAAGCTGGTGTCAGAGGATTTCCAACAGAAAAACTTTTTTAGTGCATTTAAACATGCCACCACTGGTGTCGAATGAAGCTATGGCCAGTCATCCATATGAAGGGACAAGGGCTGGATCAGGACCCCTGAAGGAAGGAGTGTCTGCTGGCTTGTCCTGAGGTACCTGTGCTTTTCTGTTTTAATTAAAATCAATCATTATTTTCATCTAACCACAGTAATATCTTCACACTAGACAAAATAGAAGATAAAGATAGGCTAAAACAAGAAAATGTTAATAATATTTTAATATTCATTGTTCCAGTCTTTTTAAATACATGGATACATTTTAATCAAAATGGAATCATACCCCAAAAGTATCATTTTTTGCTTAGTAATTTATTTTGATCATCTTTCCAAAGTACTACATATTCTGCTCCACAGAATTCATTTCTTTGATCTAAAAAAGTGTCATTTTTTAAATTAGTTTTTTAACACACACATATAACGAAAGTAAGACACAAATAAAAAATCCAGACAGTATCAAAGGTGTAAATAAAATGCAAAGCAAAAGCGCCTCCCACTGACATGCCCAGTCACGGTCCCAAGAGGTAACACTTGGAGCCCAATTTTTAATAGCTGCTGGTGATGATTTCCTATCTGTCACCTGCTTAAAACCTGCCAGCAGCTTCACCTCGAGAGTAAATTCCAGCCCCGATCAGGGCCTGCCCTTTCTGAGCCTCCACTTACCCACTGGTAAAAGGAGATGCTGTGTCCCACCATCGCCAGCATGCCACAGTTCTGCCATCCACATGCCTATCTCAAAAGAGACTCCAGTGGCACTGAGAGCCTGGTCCCAGTGGTGGCTGGAGAGGGCTGTGCAGCCGCTGGGTCTCCCTCTCCTCTGCCTGAGGGCTTTGCATTTGACAAAAGACCTTCTCTCTGGCTCTTGCATTTGCCTTCATGTACTACAGGGCCGAAATGCATGAAGACAACTGCCATAGGTGAGAAAGCCACTGAGCTGGCCACAGCAGACCTGGACTCCAACCCTCCTGCTAGTAACTAGTTGTATGGCTTAAAACCTCCAAGTTTCCATTTCCTCATCTATAAAACGAAGTGAGTGAACTGGAGCTTCAGAATTCCTTCCAACACTGGTGCTCCACTCCAGAGAAGTAAAACCATGGCATCTGGGTGACCGCCGCCACGTGACGCAGCACCCTCAGAACTGAACCAGCCAAGTGAAGGGATGTCCTCTCCGCAGGCCCTGGCAGGCTGAAGTGCTGAGCTAGGCTCTACCTAGAAGATGTCTCTCAGTCTTCTTTACTGTCCAGAACTCCATGAAGTTGTCAATGTTACTCTGATCTTACTCAAGGAGAAAAATGAAGCCCAGAAATCTGAAGTAACATGTTCAACTTCAAATGGTCCAGTGGCAGATCCAGGGTTGAAAGCCCCGTCTATCTGACTGTCAACGTTTCTTTCATGCTCTGAGTGGAGTTCACTGAATGTTTGATATGCAAGTCAGTCAACTATATTTTCTACAGAATAATCAAACACTTTATTAAATTAACCAGACATGACTTAACGAATTACCATGTTCACAAAAATAATACAAAATCAGTATTCTGATCCTCAGCTGTTAATAATCACTGCTTAACTGAATCCTCCTTCTTTCTACAGCTGTGGTTTTTAAACTTGAGAATTGATCAGAACCTCCAAGAAGACTTGTTGAACTACACATGGCTGGGCCCACCCCTAGAGTTTTGGATTCAGGTGGTCTGGGTAGGGTGGGACCCCAAAATGCACATCTCTCACGAGATCCCAACAGATGCTGGTGTTGCAGCCGAAGGCCTCGCTTGGAGAACCACTGTTCAAGCACTCTTGTCTCTGTGGCTCACTCAGCTTGCAGAAGCTCAAGGAAAGCTCTAAGACCTCAAGCTATCTCCTCAAGGAGTTAAAATTCTTACAGCTTTTCAGTTGTCCCGACCACAACTGCCATCATTCACTGTGAGGACTTTGCTCCTCTGTTCAGGGTCTGCTGTACCTACTTCTCCTCTCTCTGGCACTCAGTGCAAGGGAGAACTTGGCTTTCTGCCCCATTCGTTGGTTTTCTGCTCCACACCAGCTGGCAAAGGCTGAAAGGAAAGGCCTCTAAGTAAGAATCCCAGCAGAGTGAATTCCCTGTGCTGGTATCTTAAATCAGAGGGCAAGACTGGTCCCCTTTCAAAGCATAAGATCTTCCCTTATGCTTTGGGAATATCTAATAAATTGGATATCTAATAAATACTTGCATCTACATACAATGGATTTCTTCACCAGCTTTTTTTAAAGCTTTGAATTCTTAAAGATGAAATGCTCTTTTTTTGTCCCAAAATACAGTTTTTCAGAACTTCCTTTCAAAACACACAGACACACCCCGAAAGAATGTAATCGGGATTTAAAATTGTGGTTTCTGCCCAGAAGTCCAAGTGCAAGCTATGGCTGTGTTTCTCTGTTTGGCCTCATTTCTTGCTTGGAGTTATTAGGTATAATTAAGATTGCTGCTTACTGGGTAAAGGCCAAAGTTAGGAAGTTCCGTGCTTGAGCTCCAATCCTTTCAGGATTGCTAAGTGGTAAGAACTGCTTGAAAATCAGACTGGGAGTGTTATAGCTCTTTTAGACCTCGTCTAGCAGTTTCTCCAGTTTTTACCAGAATCTCTCCCTACCCCACAAACAATAAAGAAATCAGACTGAGAAAGCACAGTGTCTTTACTGAGATTACTCTCGGTAGGGAAAAATTGCTCTGGAGCTGAGGGAGGGAAGTGCTTTACAAGAAACCTATAAAGGAGAAAAATGGGCATTTGGTGCCCTCCATGTTGCCTGTCTGTCCTCTTCCTCCAATGCCTATGCTAGGGTCGTTCTGGCAGGACAGTGCAGTGAAAAAGGCCTGGAAAGCTGGGGGACCGTGATCCAGTCTCCTCTACTGCTGACCAGCGAGTGTCCCTAGACCTCTTACTTCAGCTCCAGGGACAGTATTTGGTTGTGTGGATATAGAGGAAACTGGCCAGGATGACCTCAGAAATTCGCCTCAGCACTGTCTATTAGTGAGAACTGGAAGTGGTTTTCACTAAATGTGCTAATAACTATGCTTTTTGATGTTACAATACCTTGGCACTTGTGAACTTTTAATAAGCAGGGAGGAAATGTTGTTTGTCCAAGCCCTGAAGAGCCCACCTGCCAGGGTGGGACTCGAGTGGAATCAGGAGTGGCCCTGCCCAGAGTATGGCTGCCCCCCAACATCCCCACTCCCACCTCCCCACCCCCCACCCCCTGCCATCCCACCGGGCCTGCTCCAACCACAACACTTCCTGCCCCCTCAGCTCCCTTCTGCAGAGAAGGTGAAGCTAGATGACTCACTTGCCTGGGCATGGAACAAAGGGATTCCTTTCCCTTTTCTTCCCCTTTATAGAGTCACAGCCTCACCAACACCCTCTCTCCCTGACGGTCTCTCACTATAAAGTCAGTCACTGAATTGTACACCTAAAACAAAGTGAATTCTATGGCACGTAAATTATTCTTCAATAAAGCTGCTAAAAACGTTAAAAGAATGTCTTAATGTAAAGATTTCATTTGATTCTTCTCTGGTTAAGCTTTGAATCAAAACTAAAGGCATTTTGGTCAGGACACCTTCCAAATGATCACACATGCACATATGTGCACATCCATACACACACACACAGAGAGAGGACTATAGCCATCGCCCCTAATTAAAAATCAACCACAAAGGGCAAAATCTGAGAGGCACCAAGATAATCATAACCAACCTGAAATAATCAACCTCAGGCACCAGAGTCAGGAACGGTGCTGCTTCAGTCACTGCAAAATGATGCTTCTTTGCTTTCAGGAAGCCAAGACCGTCCTAGGTAGCCAAAAAGGCATAGAGTTCCTAATATTTAAGATGCCTTTTGCAGCATTTATTTTCTAATTGAGATCAAAAGAGCAAGGCAGAGGACACAATGAAGCAGCCACCAGCTCCCCTTCCCAGCCCTGGCCAGTGTCCAGTTTCGGTGGCCCCAGGTCAGCAATGCTACAGTGGATTTTGAAGTATTTATATCACAGCTATTGCACTTGAAAACTTCCATAGTTCAGCTCTCTAATTCTCCCTACACTGAAATGGGGTAGAGTAGACTTCAAGTTGGCATTCTTTTTTTTCCTGCACTTCCAAAACCTCCACGTGACCATTTTGAAAATGCAGGTGTGTTGTACCTGCAAGACCTTAAGAAATGTCTCAGAAGTTTATTTCTGTCCTGCTGCTCTATTTTGTTCGGTCAAATCAACTGCTGCCTCTGGCAGATTCTCTAATGATTGATCAGAAGGTGGGGTGTAGGTAGCTGGGTTTTCTGGTGATATTAGCTTGAAAGAGCAGTTTCTGAAGAGCTCGCTGCCTCATTCACAGGGCTCAGCTAAGCCAGAGGTTCAGCAGATGACTCAAGGAGAAGTGTAGGGGGTGAGGGACCCAAACCAGGGAAAGATCAGATGCAGTGGGTTCACTCATTTTGATAAATCTTTTATTTTTAATCATCTGTAATAAGACCATAGTACATTGCACCACGTGTATGATATATTTTGGAAAGGTAATGAAGTCTGGGGAGTAGGCAGTGTAACTCAGCTGCCAGCTATTAAATCTTTGCTTAGAAGTAGGGTAACATCAGGGATTTGTGTATGTCTATGTGTGTGCACATGTGTGTAAAAATTACAAGGCTAGTACATTAGCAGGGGCAAAAATTAGCCAGGTTCTACTACTATACTGAGATTTAGAACATCAGAGTACAGTGACTACATTTTTCTGTAGAGGTCTTTACAGCTATTTGAAATTATGAACCCATAATATGCAAATGCACGGGGCTAAGAAATACACATTCTTGGCAGAGACTGAAGATGTTATAATGTGTGCTGTAAATGGCGACGCGTATGTGTATAAAATCAGCGCGCACATACTAACTGGTCGATTATCCCCTCTAAAACCACACATAAATTCTCCTGACAGGAATTGGAATTTTGCACACATCCCAAGAATGAACTGACTCTTAATGTGCTGTGTGTGTGTGAAGGATGGAGTATTAAAAAGCATCAGGAAGGGTCACTAAGCTAAGGAAGAGTACCTGCTGATTCTCCAGTATGACAACAAAGGGTCTCGGGGCTATATTTTCCTCCTGCGCATGGTCATTATAATATTAGTGATAGTCGATAATGTTTACTGAGTTTGGGCCTCTGTGACAGTCACTGTGCTGGGTGTTTTTCATCCATGATCTCGTTTAAGGAGAGAAAGAGAGGCAGGGAGGGGGAGAGAGAGAGAGAGAGACAGACAGAGAGAGAGTGTGTGTATGTACGTGTGTATCAGAGGGATTGGGGGTGATGTGTGTGAATGTGGATGTATGCACGTGTGTTCTATTCGAATGTGTGTGTGTGTGTCCGAGGGGTTGAGAGTGATGTGTATGAATGTGGATGTGTGCACGTGTGTTCTATTCGTGTGTGTGTGTGTGTCAGAGGGGTTGGGGATAATGTGTATGAATGTGGATGTATGCACGTGTGTTCTATTCATGTGTGTGTATGTGTCAGAGGGGTTGGGGATGATGTGTATGAATGTGGATGTAGGCACGTGTTCTATTCAAATGTGTCTGTGTGTGTGTGTGTCCGAGGGGTTGAGAGTGATGCGTATGAATGTGGATGAGTGCACGTGTGTTCTATTCATGTGTGTGTGTGTGTGTGTGTCAGAGGGGTTGGGGATAATGTGTACGAATGTGGATGTAGGCATGTGTTCTATTCAAATGTGTCTGTGTGTGTGTGTGTCCGAGGGGTTGAGAGTGATGTGTATGAAGGTATATGTGTACACTTGTGTTCTACACCAATGCTTTACCACCCTGACAAATGGCTACTTTCCCAGGGAATGTAACCATTTACTTTGGTAAAAATGTTAGTCTGCCCATGAAGCAGGCAGGAAGAAGAGCTCAGTCATTAGGTACTCAGGGACTGGGGACAGAGTCCTCATACAAAAATGTGTCCTTTTGTGGTGAGACTACTTCCCACCTGGAGCCAAAGTCTGGGCCAGTCTTAGCCATTTCTGAACGAAGAACAGGACACTAGGGAAGTACAATCCAGAATCTGAGAAGAGGCAAAAAATTCCCAAACTAGAAAGCTGCTGAGTCAGGTCTATACAGAAGCAGGGTCTTAAAAATTATAAGGAAGGAAAAGAAAAAAGCCTTTAGTTAAACAATGGCTTATAATGACTTCTGCAAATAGGTGACTCTCAGGGAGGTGGTAGAATCTGGTGCATCAGAATCTGTCATAAAAAATTCCAGCAAAGCAATGGGAGTAGAATACAGGTTGATTTAGCTTTCTGTAATGTAAGCAGAAATATTATTTTATCAAATAATTCACTTTTACAACCTTTCTCTCCATCCCTACCCCACTCCCAAAGCAGTTTAGAAAAACATCCAGGGGTGGCTGGGCGCGGTGGCTCAAGCCTGTAATCCCAGCACTTTGGGAGGCCGAGATGGGTGGATCACGAGGTCAGGAGATTGAGACCATCCTGGCTAACACGGTGAAACCCTGTCTCTACTAAAACATACAAAAAACTAGCCGGGCGACATGGCGGGCACCTGTAGTCCCAGCTACTCGGGAGGCTGAGGCAGGAGAATGGCGTAAAACCTGGAAGGCGGAGCTTGCAGTGAGTGAGCTGAGATCCCACCACTGCACTCCAGCCTGGGCGGCAGAGCGAGACTCCTTCTCAAAACAAAAAAAAAAGAAAAGAAAAGAAAAACATCCAGGGATTCCAGGCATAGACAGAGGCAAGGACACATCTACTTTCCAATGGCAGGCAAGGACAATAACTAGGATGTTGCCCTCTGCTTTGTTATTGTACTACCCAGATTATGAGCAAGATTTCTGAGTTCTTGGAAATTATCCAGATTAGGAGATGATTTGCAAAATGGGCACAAGCACATGTAACATCAGAGGTACATGAGAAATCAGAAGCATTTTCCCTGCCTTCAGGGAGCTTTCAATAAACACTCTGCAAGAGCCAAGACAAGAAGCCTGACATGAACAAAACTTCATCAGGTGAGCTCTGGGTCTACCACCTACTCATACTTCATCAAGACACCGGTTCCCAAGGGCTAAAGACAGTCAGAAAAATAGGAGGGCTTTTTTGTTCAAGTGGTTTATATTTATTTGTAAGCTAGTACTAGGACAGAGAACCCTTGAGATTACAAAGATGGATGATAAATCCACTGAAGGAAGCATATGCAAACGTAAGCCTTTGAATGAGGTCACTGAATCTCCTTGCCACATTTCACAGCCTAATCATTACACAAGATCTGTTAGCCTTCAAATCCTTCCCTCTGTTCCTGTCCACTCATCACCCCTAACAATACATATTACTTGGCCCACATCACACAGAGAGTGGACATAATGCAAGAGGAATTCTTATGCTGAACCACGAGCCACAGTGGTGGTTGTCAGCAAGTCACATGGCTCTCATAGAAGTTGAAATACTGAAGTATCCATCTATAGAATTATAAAGCATGGGTGGATGCCTACCTCTGGGATGTCTTATCACCTGAATTTAGTGATCTGATATTTCTTGGTGCTGGTAGTTGCATTTTTACAATAGTGCTTTACGTGGCTCCAAAAGCAATTTCCTAAAATGCCCTAAGAAGAGGTATTGGTAAATGAATAAAAATAATTCCAGTTTGGTGCTGGACTAAAATAAATGGTTTTAGTACTTGGTATCAAGTGGATAATCTCTTCCTAAATTCTCATTGTTCAAGGCTAAAATGGAAATTATGCCATTTCCCGAAGCATACTGAGCTAAACTAGGCAGAAAGCCAGATGTGAACTGCACAGAGCGGGGAACCAGCTTGGGAGTTAAGATTTGCTGCAATTACTTCCCCATGCCTGACCCCCTTAACCAAATGTATTTCCTCCTGCTTCCTACACACAACTACACACAACTACAGACTTCTTCACTGAGCTTGGCCCCATGTTGGTCCCACTACCATTCCTTTGTACAGGTGGTTCCCCACCTAAATACCCTCTAGGGACTTCAGGGTCAATTTAGGTGCAGTGGAGAGAATCTGGGCTCTGGAATCAGAGCTCTTCCACTTTCAGATAGCCGTATCACCTCAAGCAAGTTAACCAGAACATTCCAAGCCTCAGTTCATCATCTGCTCATTTGGAATAATAACATTACATTGAAAGTTGCTGTGAGAATGAGCGGCTACGTCACACATAAGAAGTGCCTGTTGTGGCTGCTCAGCAATGTCAGTTCTCATCCTCCTACCAGCTCCCTTCGCCAAGTTCATCGCAAGTCTCACAACTTGCCAACTCTAAGCACACAGACTCTAGGTCCCTTTTCTTTAAAATCTTACAAGCTACACTATGTCATTTAGCTCTTCGGCATAAGCTTAAATATCTTGCATATATTTTCATAAACAAATGTTTGCATCCTTGAAGGCAAGACCATGTCTTGGGCTTCTCCTGATCCCCTGCAGAACCTCACCCAGGACTAAAGACTCCATCAGAATCCTAATGCTCCTTGTATTCCCTATGGGATCACAGCTTCACTACCTGCACATACACAAAAGCAGCAAAGCTTCTGCATGACCAGGTGTTTCCAGGGCCAATCCACAACTATTGAGTGACTTTAGCTTGTTGCCTTCAAGCCTGCTGATGGTGGTCTACACTCTCACCCCGCGATCTGTTTCCAAAAGCATCCCGAGTCCCCAAAAGGGCAGGCTGCCGGGATTAGGGACAGCATTCATTGGAAGCACAGTTCCCTCAACTCAGAAGTGGAACATCGAGCTGTGTACACACAGGGGCAAGTCCTGGGATCTGCAGGTCAGGTAGGCAAAGCATGCTTTTTTCCACATAGCAAGGATGATTTCTCCCCAGTGTCCACAGCCCCCTCTGTCCACAGGGCTGCTTGGCCATTGCTGCCTGTTTGCTGTGAAGTGATTGGCCTGAGAGAAAGAGCTTTGCTCACCAGACTCTGAAGCCAGAGGGATTTCAAAGGCCCTCAAGGTCAGAAGACGCTGCCCTTTGGAGAACCCTGCAGACGGGCAGTGACCTTGAGGTAGCTGAGGGAGACCAAGGACATGGTGCCACAAGCTGGGGTCAGGAAAGCCTAAGGTCTCAAAGAAAAGATTAGCCCAGGGCCCCCCTCCCTGATACCCTGCACCTCACCCCAAGTCAAGGGGCCCAACACGACCTCTGTGGCTTCTATTTACCTTCATCAAGGCTATGCCCGATGCTGCCTTAACCTCCTTTTTCCAGCATGAAGCTGCCTCTGTTCTCTTCTCCCATCAAAGTCACTGGCTTATCTGAGACCCCACTGCTTCCCCACTCCCACGATGTTAGTACCATCCCTCACACCCTTCTCTTTGTTCCCTCACCCCCACCGTTGCCTGGCCCAGCATCCAGCACATAGTGGGAGCTCAGGAAACACTGGTTTCATAAATCAGTGTTGAGTGCATGATTCGTTTTCTAAGAAGTTCAACCAAAAATTATTTATTCTACCTTAATCCTTAAACAATTAAGCAATTTTATCCTTTGAAGTGTCTTGTGAACAACAAGTCGGCAAAATTATTCTTAGAGTGCTATAAATTTTCCTGTATTCAGAAAAATCAAGGATCGCTTTCATACAAAAATCACTGGGTATTGTATCAGCAAAAGACTGGAAACAACTGAAATATCAATGTAGGCGGGCTGGTGAAATAAGTCAAGGTATAATTGCCGGACAGTCAGATATCTCCAAGACATTAAGTGCAAAGTGAGATTCAATGCGTGAGATAAGCTCCCATTTCAGTAAAGAAATTAAAAAAAAAAAAAGGAAAATGCAGAAAGCATCTTGTACTTAAAGTTATCTAAACAAAATTAAAAAAAAAGAAATTTTTAAAAAATACCATGCCCATGGATGCACACATACATACATATGTTTTGTATTGCATACAATGTATTTAAACTAAAGAAACCATTAATAGTGGTTGCCTCAGGGTAAGGAAACTAACAGCAGTGAGAAAAAGATGTTTCACTTTAAAACCCCTTTTGTACCTTTTGAATTTTAAACCATGGAGGGGTTGACCTATTCGGAAAAATTAAATTAAAAATTCAAAGCAAACAATGTGTGGAAAAGTAATAAAAAATCTGCTTTAGGAAAACATAAAAGAGAAATCCTCATTTAAAAACAGTTCAAGGCAGCCTCTTGCGTCATCTGTTAACTGCAGGAGAAAAACTGAGGAGGCACCGTGGCTGCAGGAGGACTGGCCAGTGGGGTGGCGGGGAGGCGGGTGCAGCAGGTTCTGGCCCTGGGCTCCTCAGCTGCCTTCTGGAAGGACCTGAGAGCAGGGCAGCCTCCCTGGGCCTCATCTGAAGCAGCTCTTAGAGCAGGCAAGCCTGTTTCCTGTCTGGGAGTTGAGGTCGTCAGGTAGACACAAGCCAGTTACTTAGTGACAATCTCATTTTAAAAAGAGGAGACACTCCATAAAAGGAGAGAAAGCTTTCTTCCCTCCAGAAGTTGCTGGTGCGGAGATTAAAACCCCAAATCCCCATTCACTGGAGTGCAATGACACCAGTGCTGCTGACTTCAGGAGCTTAAAATACATGTGGGGACACACCCTTTCCCCCAAACACACCTGCTGCTTTTTCCTCCCTCTTCCCACATCCTCTCTTGACAGGCCAAGTGCCCATTTATGACAGAGCTGAAAAATGTCCTTTTTTGTTCTAATATTTCCTGTGGGGCCCCTCCCCTCTTTTATGGCTGCCATTCAAAGCCATCTGGGATGACCCACCAACCAGAGGAAGCTTCAGAATTGAAACAATCAAAACATGTCACCTTTCAATAGTAACAATTAATGTCCCTGCCCCATCTCCAAAATGCACTGTTTCAAAAAGGCAACTCATGGTGATGGCTGAACACTGTGGATTCTCAGAGAGACCTATCGTATAAATGGTCCAGACAGAACTTTGTAAGGACATCCTTTCAAACACAGGGCCAGCGGTCCTCTCTGTTTCCCACGCGCTCTCTCCAAGTTCTACCGCCACCCTCCTCAAACTTGGGAAGGGACTAAAAATTGCTTTCCGTGTCTTTCTTTCAGGAATTAAAGAACACCAGAACTGAAATGGCTCTTCAAGATAGCCTCATGCTACACATGGGGAAACTGAGGCCCATAAAAGAGTGTGTCCCCATCTAGAGGCCCTGCTGCTCCCCCTTCCAATGCAGAGTACCCCTGTAGCCACAGCCTCCCCTAGGGTGGCCCCTGCAACCTGTGTCCTGGGCTCACTGCATTGTCTGGTAGGCAGCCACTAGCCCTGTGGGGCTACTAAGCACTTGAAGTATGACTAGTGTTAGATACTAAAATGATAATATCTTGGATATATTGGGTTAAATAAAATGCACGATTAAAGTTAATTTTACCTACTTCTTTTTACTTTTTAAAAAGGTGGCTACTAGGAAACTTAAAGTTACATAGATAATTCTTGCTATATTTCTATTAGGCTGCGCTGCTCCAGGTCATATGCTACTTACTCAGCCAGCTCCCAGTCAGCAGAACTGACCTGGCCTGCGCTCCATCTTTGTGTGGCCAGACATTATCCACTACAAAGACTAATCCATGCCCAGGTGCTAATTGAGTAAGGAGTGTGCCCCTAGCAGTGACATCTGGATTCAGCTCCTGAAGCCACAGCATGATTTTAATAAGCGCATCTCTCCTTCCATTCGAGGTAGGGAAGGAGGGAGGGATCCTAGCACCCCTCAAGTAGTGCTAATTCTACCTGCATGTGAGCTCATGACACCCAAGAGTCCGAATTTCTGTAGGCTGGGATTTTATTCCCTGAGATAGGGCAGTCGCTTGGGGAGAGAAGCAAGACAACAAAGCCTTAACTGTTTTTCATTTTTTGGCATCGATCCTGTCTTTTCTCATCTCTCCCTTCATGTTAGGAATAGAAATTTACAAAACATAAGTAATAGTGGCTCCCCTCACTCTTCATTGAGAGCTATTTTAAGTGCTCTGTATGTATTATCTTATCCCATTTCCCCAGCCACCCTATCAAATTGGTATTATCACCAATGCATAGGTGAGGACACCGATGCTCAGAGAGCTTATGTGATGTGCCCAAAGTGATGCAGGAAAGCCACCAAGCTATGGGACTTAGGTCTCATCAATCCCAAAACCTATGCTCCTCATCATTCCTCAACTTCTAGAGCCTCAATTTCCCCATCTGCAGTATGGAGATGGTACCTGCCTGGAGGCAGGTCAGGGCCTCAGAACCCCCAAGGACCCATCCTTCCCTGGGACTAGGTTCTGGGCACTGAGGAGGTTCCAGTTTGAAGAGTCCCCATCTCTTGCCATTCCCTGGCTTAGGCTGCACCCCCTGGTCCCAGTCTTGACTCTGTGAGGCTCCACCCATGCCACCTTCCCACTTGGGTCCCTCCTGTTTGTCTCCAAGGAGTTAAGTGCTCCTACCCCCCTAAATCAAGATTTCATCTAAGCCTCACCTCCTCCAAAAGCCCATCAAAATTCTTAAGTCAGAGAACCCTTTCACAGTTGACCATCCCATCGTGCCAATTCATGCTCTTGTTCCCAGGATGCAATGATGCTTCCATCCTTCAAGCCCCCAAGGCCCCAGAACACACACTTCAAAAAAAGCCTTGACCTCTGTGAACTTAACAAGGGTCTCATCTCCCACAGGAAGAATTCTATATTTCATTCATTGAGCAAAATAGTTCCTGAGTCCTACTGTGTGCCGGACACTCTTGTAGGCCCTGGGAACAGAACAATGCAGGAAACAAAGTCCTAGGGCTCCTGCAGGAGTGAAGACATCCCCCAAACAGTGATGCCCTAATCACATGAACCCAATGATGCGGGTTCATATTTTTTGAGTTCCTCCTGCTTAGTTTTAGGTCAAAAAAAAAAAAGATTAGTTAATGGGGATTGATTCTTTTCTTGTCATGGTTAAATAAGGTATGGTACATTACTTTAAGGAATACTACACATCCATTACAAGTGCGTTTCTAAGGAACACAATGACTTAGTAATGTGATCAAATGCTCAGTAAGGGGGTAACTTGCAACATCATACACCCACACTCCTTAACACACTGATGGAGACAGGTGAGCATGAGAGGCATGTTTCTAAGCACATCCACAATGTATTGGAAGCGGAGAAGGACAACTGTTTTCCTTATGCAAAGTACAGAAGCAAAGCCTGCTAAAATCTTTAGTGAAGAGACTTGACATTTTCTTCTAAGTATCAGTGTGAGTATCAACGTGAGTATCAGGCTCTCAAGAGAAAGGAAGTTTTCTGTTTGGTAAAAGATGGCATGGATTTTAACAGTTTTGGAAAACAATGTTTTTCCCAATTATGTTTTATGTGTGTGCTTATGTGTATATGTGTGTGTGTTGGTGGTTCCAGAAAAAAAAAGACTGGAAGGAAATACACCAAAATGTGGGTGTTGTAGAAGGTTTTTGTTTTGATTTTATTCTTTTCCATATTTTCCAAATTTTCTATTATAAGTCTTACTGCTTTCATAATCAGAAAATAAGCAGTAAACTGAATGCTAATAGTTTTTTAATTTCCTCATGAATCTGTTTTTACAGGCACAAGTTCAGTGGGGTTTGGAAATCAGTAGGGTGTGAACCACCAATGAATTCCCTGCTCCTGCAGGGCTGAGTGTGCCCCTGGCCCCGAAGAGAAACCCTCCCTGCATCCACGCTGGCAGACAGCTGTCCACAGCTGTTCTGAGGAGGCTGCCAATGATGAAGCGGGTGGAAAAACACAACATTCCTGACTCTCCAAGGATGGCATTATGCTTGGAGCTCTTGCCCACCAAAGAAGTAAATAAACAGAGAGGTGGTAGCCAGTCAAGCTAGAGGAACTCCAGTCCCGGAGGTGAGTCAGCTGCCAGAGCTTCCAGACTCCCAACAGAAAATCTGAAAGAAGACTCCATCTAACTAAGCCAACCACCCTTGTCAAATCAGGGCTAACATCTCTTGACAATGGCCCTCCTGGGCTATACTTCTTGAATGTTACCTTCCCTCCCTGCCTACATGAGAGTATATATGAACAAGCTTCATTTCTGCCTCTAGGCTGAAGAGATCCAGAAGGCAGGGCCTTGGGCTGACTCAACATCATATACCCCAACAGCACTAACTGGCATATTCATTTACCAACTATGTACTTAGACACTGCTGTGTGCTAGGCACTGTTCTGCTGTCTGAGAACATAGCTGGTAAATGAATATGCCTAGTTATAGCCCAGGAGGAGACAACAGATTGCAAAACAGACAAGGTCCCTGTCCTCAGGGAACTTACACTCTGATGGGGGAAGACAGACAAGAAACAAAAGGAGAATCAAGATTATATCCAATAAAAGACTGCACATTGGGTACAGTGTACACTGCTCAGGTGATGGGTGTACCAAAATCTCAGTAGGCACCACTAAAGAACTTATTCATGAACCAAATACCACCTGTTCCCCCAAAAGCTATGAAATAAAAAAAATTAAAATAAAAAGGGCCCTTGAAGCATCCAAAAGAGAGATAATAAACAGGCCTATTTGGTATGTTAAATTATATGGGAAGCATTGTCAAATAAAAAATAATGTTAAGCCTTTAAAAAAGAAAAAAAGAAAGAAAAAGATTGGCGAGGCGCAGTGGCTGCTGCTTGTAATCCCAGCACTTTGGGAGGCCAAGGTGGGCAGATCACCTGAGGTCAGGAGTTTGAGACCAGACTGACCAACACGGTAAAACCCTATCTCTACTAAAAGTACAAAAATTAACCAGCCGTGGCGGGGGCCACCTGTAATCCCAGCTACTCAGGAAGCTGAGGCAGAACTGCTTGAACCCAGGAGGCAGTGGTTGCAGTGAGCCAAGATCGTGCTGCTGCACATCAGCCTGGGTGACAAGAGCGAGAGACTCTGTCTCAAAAAAAGAAAAGAAAAGAAAAGAAAAGAATATAGTCCAGGTGATGCGTCAGTGAGAAGCCAGTTATGGGAAGATCTGAAGGAAGAACATTCCAGACAAAGAGAACAGGCAAGCCAGAAACACATGAGCTCAATGTGTTCAAGAAACAAAAAGGAGGCGGAAGGGTGGGCACAGGGAGTGAAGGGGAAGTCAGAGACACAGGCAGGGACCAGATCCCGCATGCCCACAGTTGGTTACACAAGGGAGTGGCCTGCTCTGCCTTACTGAAGGAAACTCACTTTGCCTGCTCTGTGACACTGGATTGTGCCATGACAGCCTACAGAGAAGGACTTCATCACTACCTGTTGAATTGATGAATGGATGCTCTCAATATCCATTGGGGTTAGAGGTATGGAGGGGCCAGTCAGCTTGGCCCCAGGGTTCTCACAATGCCTATGGGAACCCCATTTACTCTTATCTACTTCTATGACTTTGCCTTCCCAACACCCCCCTTCACAGTGCCACGGAGTAAAGCAAATAAGATGCAAATTCAACTGCTGTCCACCCATCCACCCATGCCCAGCCCGCAGCATTCATTCAGGAAACGTTTTCCATGTCCAGCCCTTGCTGATGCTGAGGACATGAAGACAAGCAACGTGCCAGCCCTGCCCTCAAAAGCTCCAGCATGTGAGGTCTGTGAAAAGCTGGCCAGGTGCCACGCAAAGCCACAGCTGTCCAGCCCCGATCTCGCTATCCACAGCCTCCTACTGAAGTCTCCCCCTGGTAAAACCTGCTGTGAGCCCCTGAGACAGTTCTGATGGGCGGATCAATTCACACCAAAGGGTTAAACAGAAAGATAAGCTCAGTGCCTTGCCAGCTTCCTCCACCCCACCCAACCCCCATTCCTCCCTCCACCAACCCAGGGAAAAAATCTGTTCGGCCTCAGGAATGAAGTTGTAACTGATGGCATGGCAGGTACTATTTATTCCAGACAAAGGAGGGAGGACTTTGGTGTTGGTTTGAGGAGTGGGTGGGTGAGGGGCCATTGGGGACCTATTTGGGGCAGAGTCAGGGGAGGAAGCAAAGAGTTTTGAATGCATGCCTGAAACCTCCTTGACCAGCCCCACACAGAAATGACTCAGCTTGGAGTCAGAAGGAACCACATCTAATTTGCCACTTTCAAAATCTCCTGCATAAGAATCATTGTTGTCATTATTTAGAAAAGCCAATTATCCTCACATTAATGAGTTGTTGACAGCTGTCCTGTGAGATTTCTGGGGCGTACCTTCACTTTGTGCAAATGGGAGTAGCATCTGACAAAAAGTACACACAGTGGCTCTAGAAAATTCTTGTAACCCATCGTTTCTTAGCCTTTTGGATAAGATCAAATGTGGAAAATCCCTGTGTCCTAAATTCCCCCAGGGCAGCTGGCACTCCAAGAAGCCCTGCAGGATGCTGCACACAGGCCGGGGTTCACTCCAGTACCCTCCGTGTGGTTAGTTGACAGGTTTTCTTCCAGTGGGACACAGCCATCCCGGGGAGAAGTCAGTGCTGTGGATGGTTCCAGACCCTTGAATCTCTTCTTCCCAGGAGGGGAGGAGGGGTTATAAATAGCCTGGACTCCTTCAGCCCTACACAGGCACAGATCCCACACCCCCGCCCCAGCCTCAGCCAGCTGGTCCTTCCGCGCCCAAGTTCCCACAGCCTGCTATGAGAGGGAGGACAACTGCCCACCCTTGGCGGGGGCAGGGAACAAAAATGCCCTGGTGACAGCCCCCAGTGAACTGTAACTACAACCCCACCACTCCTTCATACCCCCTTCACACCGACACTGCTGGAGAGGGGTGAGGGGCCGGTAACATTACTAGGGGGTCTCTTATACCTGGTCAGCCCAGGAACCCCAAGCTGCGTGCTGAGAATGTTAATTCAGTGGGAAAAGTTATAGGAATAATACTCTCCCTGTCTCTCTGCCTCAGTCTCTCCCTCTGTAATTTGAACAAATAGCTGAACTATCTCGTGGGAATGCTGATGAGATTAGCATGCAATAAAAGTGAAAGGCATCGTAACACCGTATTATCATCAGCATATCAGATCTTGATTTCTTCTGTAGGACTGCTAAACACAGTAGATATGGAGTAGGGGGCACTGATTCTTATCTGTTCATGAGAGCAGAAGAATTATACCCGGCAACTCTGCACTAGTCTTGAATTCTTGATACTCTGTGTCCTTAAAAGCAATCAAACTTACAAAATATTCTCTCTTGCAAGTCACTTCTGACTAATACAGATTGACACATATTGCATCCAACTTATTTTAATAAAATTCTACTGGACTGTATATGACATTATAGACTGAAATCTAGCATCGCCCTAGAGTATTATGGCTTGGGAGGAAAACGTTCACATAACAATCACTCTGTTTATCACTCAATTCCTTCCTCCTCATACACACTGGTACAAAATAAGTGGCTAAAATCAAAGTGGCCAACTCGTAGCTCTTTTTAATTTAGACACTTTGTTTGCTCAATAAAATACAGAGTAAAAAACATTTACTGAAAACCCACTCATTGATGTTTAATGGCTGTGTCAAATACAACAACATTTATTCCAACACCCCCAGATAATTGCTCATCTTTCTCATTTGGTATCCACAACAGCGCAGCATTTGTGTCCAAGTGTAATTGATCCAAAATTGGGCTCCCTTTCAAAAATATCTGTAAAATCTAATTACTAGGAAAACAGCGTTCTGGCATCCTATGGAAAGTGGGTGCTTCAGTGAAAAAAAGCTGCAAATTCTTCTTGGCTAATCAAGCTGCATTATGTTACAAAAGGAGCTTGAGGAATTTGGGATAATGAGGGAGCAGGAAAAGTTGGGATAGTGTCAGACTGGACTTTGCAGTGACAGTCCTGCTTTTTTTAAGCCAAGGATGGGGGACAGGAAATATACCACATTTGCTGTCAAGCATGGATTTAGAAAGTACCAGATAAAGAGGCCATGATGGGCTTGGGGTGTGAGGGTGGCATTTCTGATCTCAAGCCCTACCAGGCCTTGCCCAGGGAAGTCTCTCCACCCTTGCCTGGAAGGCTGATGTCATTTCTAGTCTCGCTGGGCCTCTAGCCACTGTAGCAGGTCACTTTCCTTTCTTGGGCCTGAGTTTGCTCATCTGTAAAATGAGTGCTCCTGATATCTCTAGGGTCTCTTTCAACTTCAAAATCCTGTGATCTTCTATAAAGCAAAGAGCATGCTTTTTGTTCATGTACTTGTGGAGGCAGGGGGCAGGGAGCGGGAGACCCCGGACCAAGGAGAATGAAGGACTGAGAGTTTCCACCTCTCACGCAGTTTTGTACCTAGTCAACACCCGGGTATCGGCTCCGCTCTGGGAATAATGATTTCTTTCAGCCCAGGACGACCTACCGAGGTGTTTCTACCTCGCTGCCCTGGATTTCTCAACCCCGCCAACAAGGAACAGGGCCAAGCCACCGGACTTCTCGGAGCCTCCCTCTCAGTACTGGGCACAGTATATCTTCCTCCTTTAAGGGGTCTTCCCTTACCACTCCCACTCCTCTTTCTGTCCTAGAAGCACCAGAAACTCCGGCTCTAGCCTTGCGCATGGTCCGGCGAGGCTTCCAATACAGGCAGCGCACCCCACCCACCCCCAGCTCCCCTCGGCCTTGCGCCCGCGCTGCGGAAGGTTGGGTACCAGACTCCACAGTTTCGCAGATTGCAAAGATAACGGGAGCTGCCGCTTCGCTTTTCTTTGGCTCCTCCTGGCCTTCATCCTAGTAAAACCAGACAAGCAACTGGAAAAACAAAGCAGCACAGTGACCAGAGACAATTCGCTTTCAACGGAGGAGACATGCACACCTTGAGCGAAGATGTACGCAGTTCCTGTGCGTGTCGCTGGAAACAGACCTCGCACTACCCCGCGCGGTGACAGATACCGGGTCGGGCTCGGCTTTACTTGTCTGAGGCTTGGAGGAACTGTGTGCGTGCGCCAATTTCCCCCAGCTTCCCGATTTGACAGCAGCAAGGATCTTTGAGTCCCACATGAGCGAGACTTCAGGCAAGGACCGTACTCGGTGCTCAGATCTCATCGCGAGGTGCGGGATCGCAGCCTTTGCAGCTCATTTTCCAATTTTCAAGAAAAGACAGCGCAAAGTGCGGCTGCCAAAGTCCCAGGAAAACGTCACTCACCAAAACGCTCCCGCGCCTTCCAGGCAGAAGTGCGGTAAAACTTTTGGCAGAAACCACCTGTGGCTGCCGACGGGCCCGCCCCGCTCCGGCCCGGAGGCGTCGCCGAGCCCTGGGCCGCACGCGCCCGCATAAGTTCCTTTCCAGCCCCGCGCGCCACTTCGCTCCGGGCCGCGGTGCCAGCCAGGAGGCGCGGCGCCCGCTCGCTGGCTCGCTCTCGGCTGGCTCTCCCCTCCCTCCTTCCCTCCCTCCCTTCTCCCGCCTCCTTCGTTGCATGGCTGCCGCACGGAGCCCCTGAATAGCCACCGCAGCCCCCCGCCTCCTGCCCACCGCGAGGAGGGCGCCCCTGCCCCTGCCTGCGCCCCGGGGCGCGCTGACCGCCGGCCTCCTAGCAACGACCCCCGCGATAGCTTTCCGGCGTGGCCCAGGCAGAGCCACCTTCCCCGCGCCCCACGACCTCCCGACCCGCCTCGGCTGCCGGGGTGCTGGGGAGACCGCGAACCCGGCAGCCGGCGCCCGAACCCGGCAGCCGGCGCCCGAACCCGGCGCGCGAAGCCGCTCACCTCCGCGCGCCGCCGGCCCCGCGCGCCTCCCGCACTTGGCGCCGGGCCGCGGTCCTGGCGTCCTTCTTCGCCGCCGGGGTCCGCCGGTCCCCGGGCGCCCGAGCGTCGCCAGCCGCGCCGCTGTCACAGTCTCGTGGCGGGGCTGCGCCGGCGGGTATGGAGCGGAGCGGCAGCAGCGGGCGCGCGGGCAGCTCCTCCCTCTCCGCGCCGCGCCTCCGCCCTCCCCGCGCCCCGCCTCCCGCGCCGCGGCTGTCAGCCCCGCGCCCCGCGCCCCGCGCCAGCGCCGCCGGCTCGGGGGGCGCACAGGGCTAAAGGGCCCGGATGTCTGCGGTCTCCTGTAGCTCGCGTCCGCCCCCTCCCCGCCCCGCCGCACATGCACTTGCTGCGCCACAGCCCCCGCCCGGCTCCGCTAATTTCTATTTTGACAGTAACTGTGGCGAGTGGGCGGCGCGGCGGGGGGCGCCAGGGACCGGCGGAGGAGGCGGGAGGGAGTCAAGCCCCGGCGCGGAGGCGGAGTGAGGGGGCCGGACACCGCCACCAGCCGCTCGGGGCTCCGCGTCTTTTCTCTTTCTTTCCTTTTTTCTGTCTCCCTCCTCCAGGATTTAAAGGGACAGCCCCGGCCGAGGCGAGGGGGCCAGGCGGCCGCCGTTTCTCCGGTCTCCAGACGCCCTCTGCGGCCTGGCCGGACCCGTCCGCACCCCCAGCGCAGGGTCGGGACCGCGGGGTATTTTTAGGTCCACACCCCACCTGGGGCAGCGGTGCGGCAGAGATGGGCTCTGCCGCCCCAGCGCACGGCTATTTTTACAGAGTCCGATGGGGGAGGAAATAAAACAACTCGGCAACTGCTTTTCTACCCGAAAGTCGGGAGCAGGGAGTGGGGGCGAGAAGTTAGTTTCCCAAATGCTCTCGGCACTACAGCGAGCGCAGCAAGACGCCTCGCCGGCACCAGAAAACTTAAGCTTGCCGCGCTCCGGGGCGCCGAATCCCAGCGGGCAATCCCACCTGGCGGCGCTGCGGCCCGAAGTCCCCACCCCTCTGGGCCTTTGCCTTAGCACTCCGCACTCGGCTCGCCGGGGAGCAACCGCTGACTGCCAGTCACTCCCCGGCTGGGCCCGGAAGGCGGCCTTCCGAAGCGTCCAATCACCGCGCAGCAGTGCCAAGGGGCGGGCCCGGGGAGGGCTTGTCCCCGCCCCGTCCTGCCGGGCCCCGCCCCCTCGAAGTCCGTCCTGGCCGGAGAATGTCGCTGGTACCCCGAGCGCTCAGCGGTGCTGGAAGCCACGAAGGGCCTGTGAGACGGGAGAAGGAGGGGTCTCCGCCCTGGAGAGGGCATGAGCGTTCTCGGGGAGGCGACACTTGGGCAGATGTTCCCTCCAGCTACGGACCGGGGCAAACTCGAGCTGGCTTTGCCTCCTACCTTTTTGCAGTCCACCCCTCTGCGCTCCAGACAGACATAGGAACCCTCGCCCTCCCTGGTACTACATCGGAGGCTGCACCCTCGCACGTCAGCGGGTCGTCTCCCGGGCTCCTCCCTCAGAAGCGGGGAAGTTTGCCGTCCTTAAACTCCTACCCAGCTGCGCTTATCTGAGCCGCACCTGGCGCCCAGGAGCGGCGAGATGGAGAATCCCGGCCGCCTAGTCCCCATTCTGGCTACAAATTAATAAAAGGGCAGTGGGGCTGCTGCTGTGGGGTAATGTCCTTTAATGCTGAAGACACTGGATGACATTTTTTACAGAATTCACAAAAATAAATTTGTGAACCCTTGGTGCCTCTTCCTAATATCATTCATTGGGAATTTTTTAAACCATTTCATTCATTCGTTTAATAAACGCACATTGCAAGATAGTACGTTGGGAGTATTGAAAACAAGGGAAAACGGGCTCTGGAATAGGATGCAACAGTGGAAAACTAGATATGAATAGAGGGATCTGAAACATAGGGTTTGGGTACAATTACGTCACGTTTAATTTGCCAAAGAGATCTGATTTTTCCTACTAAGTAAATGTCACTAAATGAACAGTTTGGACAGCCATCTTATCCAAACTATTCAAATGCATATGTAAGTCTAGGATAGTCTATCGTGGAAACTAAGGTATGTTCAGGCTCGGGATATCAGATTTCCAAGTTGCTAAAGCTTCCAGAGTGGCAAAATAATGTATCTCGCTTTCAGCAGCTCTGGCAGCCACTGCCCTCCCAAATTAGGTTTGTCTGTTTTTCTGTTAAATTAAGTTGCCTGTCTTGCTTCCTTTCATTAAAGGATCTTCAGTTACTTGGAATGCTGCTGGTCCAGCTGATATGGTCCAGCTTCTAAGTCATAAGTGTGGCTGCGCCTCATGCCAAGAATGCGGATGCATTTAGAGAGCACCTAGAGGATCCCAGCCCTGCAAATGCCCAGACACCTACAGGAGACAGAAATGTAGTTCTGGGGGTGAGGGCAGCTACAGCCATAAAAAGGGCATTTAGCTTGAGAAAAGAGAGATGTGGGCAGTAAATTAGACTCTGAGAGTAAAGAGTCTAGTAAACAGTAAATAGACTCTAATATAAATGTGACTCTAAATCAGGAAGTTTCTCCTCTCTTCTCTGGCTCAAAGTAGATGTTCCATAGCTTTAGCTCATGGAATAGATTAAACATGGAGATCCAGTGAGTGATGTAAGATTTATTTGGAATGTGCTAGTTTGGATGTAAGTGCAATGGTAAACTGCTTTGCAATAATTAATAGAATTTACTGCCAAACTTTACCAGTTATCAGCCACGTATCCTAGAAAAAAAAAAAGCATGTCATTCAACTCTCTAGAGTCTCCATTTCCAAACCTGTAAAAAAGGAGATAATAGTAGGCCCCTTTCTACGCCACAGAGATGCTGGAATGGTCAGGTGAGAAAAGGTGAGGGCAAGTGTTGCCCCATGAGTATTCACTAAGGGGTTACTGTGTATCAAGCACTGTACAGTACATTGTAAACTGTCAATATTAGTTATGTTGATTAAACTCTAAAGAAATTATCTGAGAATTGGGATCAAACTTTTACCTATTTCCTGAGGATGTTGAAAGACTGATTCAAGAAAAAAAGGGGAATTAACATTTACAGAGCTCTTTCTAGATCACAACTTATGGTATGCATTGCTATATGTTTCTCATGACAACTATATGCAATGTATTTTGTTGTAACCATTGTATAGATGAAAAATCTGATATCAATAGTGGTGATAATGACCATGTTCCCACCGCTGGGTTTGGATCCAGGTTTGTGAGTTCAGAAGTTCACGAGCATCCTCCCCTGTGATGCTGCCTCTAGAGGAGAAAGAGGGAAGAGGCTTTGAGTAAATCCGAGCGAAAGAGAAATTCAAGGAAATCATAGTGTGTATTACCTTACCATAAGGCAGACAGGGTGAAGTGCCTTCCTGGAAAAGGTAGCATTGGATTCAGTCCCTAAGTTTGCATGATTTGTTTTTATTTTTCCTTAGTTTGTTTTTTAATTTTTATTTTGAAATAATTTCAGATTTACAGAAAAGTTACAAAGATGATATAAAGAATTGTCACATATCTTCACCCAGAATCTCCATATGCCAACATTTGCCCATGTTTGTTTTACCCTGCCGTTTCTTTGTATATACATATTCTTTTTTTCTAAACTGTTTGAGCATAGACTGAAGATATGATGTTCCTTTACTGATAAATTCTTCAGTGAATGTTTTTTAACAATGAGAACATTCTTACATAATAATCAAAATCCAGATCTTACCATCAATACAACACTATTATCTAGTCTGAACTATATTTAGATTTCACCAACTGTCTCACTAACAGCAAAAATGAAAAGTAAGTAAATTCTAGTCAGGATTCAATTCAGGATGGTATATTGCATTCATTTATCATATCTCTTGGGAGAGTATTTTTTATTTTACTAATTTTTGTTTCTCATTTTAGTGGTCATACATTTATAGCCCATATGGGATGACAAAGACTTTCTCCTTGACCACACTTGAGGCAGGCTCCTTTGAGCCTTTATTTCCACTGGGCTCTCACCCTTTGGCCCTCTCATCAGCCAGCCGAGTCCCGTTGTAGAAAGAATCCTTCAGTTTAGTGAGAACTCCCCTTACCCTTGATCTCCGATCACCCTAGCCTGCCTTTAGCAAGAATCCTGTTAGGTTAGTCTAGCAAGAATGCACCCACCCTTAATATCTCGTCTTAGTAATTTTCCACCTATCGACCCCCTTACTCTGTTCCTTGGCTATAAATCCCCACTTCCCCTTGTTGAGCCCAGTCTGCCCCACCGATTGCAACACTCCTATTGCAGTAGTCTTGAATAAAGTCTACCATTTCCCTACCATTTTAACAAGTGTCAGAGTAATTTTTTCTTTAAAAGGGCCAAAGAAAGTATAGGAAAATCAAAACTCACTTGTAATCACTCACCAGCTATAGCCAACATTAATCACTGTTTTGTTTTTAAATGTATATGTGTAATCCAACCATACAACCACCATTCCCTTCCAGGGGCGAGCTTCCCCTAGAAAATACCAAGGATATGGGAGTTCTACTTTCTGTTCCTCCTGAAGTTCCTCCTCAGTGTCCAGCGTGATCCTGTTGTCCCTAGTTCAGCCATAACCCACCTCACCATTTGGCTCCTCACCCCAGACTCTAGTTACCATCTCCCTTGAGAAAATGCTGCATTCCCAACAGCCCCCATGAAGAAGTTGGTGGGGACAGGCTATGCCTCTTCTATACACCTATTCTTTTGTTTGCCACACCAGGGCCTACAAAGGCTCTACTAGATAACAGATTTCACAAAGAGTTTGGAGTAACTCAAGGGAATTAGAATGTAACACTGGACAACTTGAAGCTGTGCATAAGATATGACTTCCCTCATATTTCAGAGAAGAGCAACCAGGGGTTCAACTCTCCATACAGGATTACTTGATGGTACACCCCTGCTTCTAACCTGGCTCCCCAGCTTTCAGGACACCTTCTTGCCTCAAAGGCAATTCATTTACCTTTTGACATGACTCTCCACAGGAGAACCAACCCCAAATCTCAGGAAAGGACTTCCCTGGGATCTCGCTCCTTCCTCCTTCAAACTTGCTTTTCCCAAGCCTCAGTCATCTAGCCACCTAAAGAAACACTCTGGGGAAGTTGGCTGGTCACCAACACCAATGTTAATGGTGACCACTGGCATCCCCAGTGTAGCTGAACAGCTAAACCAGCCAGGGAAGGTTGGGTCTACAGGTAAGTCCAGCTCCCTTCAAGACTTCCCTAGCAGTCTGAGTTATAGGTATGCCTATGTATTCTTCCAAATATTCAGCAAGTAATTGTTGAACCAAGTGTCTACACATGTACACTTCAACACACTCCTTCCAAAGACAATTCTCAGAGATGGAGAAAATTCAGTCTAAAACTATGAGGATCAGATAAACAATTTGCTAATTACCTCAACTTCTACAAAATGCAATTGTGTTAGTTCCTTGCCTTCATCTTCCTTCCCCTGAATTTATATTGTCTAATTGCCTCTCTCCCCTCCTCTTGTGAGAATAAGAAATGAGAATCACTGAGCTAGGGACCCAGTGAGGTTGCCCGTGGTCAGCCAAGCACCTAGTCAGAGCTGTGCAAGGGTGAGGATGTGATTAAACTTTCAGCAGAGAGGCCTGGCCGCACTCAGAGGTTGTGTGGAAGGAGAGGAGGGCTGCTTTTATTCAGGATGTACAGGGAACCAGGCAAATATTTGTTACAGAGTACCTGTCTATATAAAAATTTGATTTTAAAATGTGTCATGAAATTCATGACTCTTGTGAAGTATCATGATTTAACAGTGAAGATTAAGAATAATGAGTAGAATATATGTATTTACATATGTACTTATGTCAACACCACCAGTTTGTAGTAAATTTTTTTTTTTTTTTTAGACAGAGTCTTACTCTGTCTCCCAGGCTGGAGTGCAATGGTGCAATCTTGACTCACTGCAACCTCCACCTCCTGTGTTCAAGCAATTCTCCTGCCTCTGCCCCCCAAATAGCTGGGATTACAGGCATGTGCCACCATGCCTAGCTAATTCTTGTATTTTTAGTAGAGACAGGGTTTCATCATGTTGCCCAGGCTGGTCTCAAACTCCTGACCTCAGGTGATCCACCCACCTCAGCCTCCCGAAGTGCTGGGATTACAGACGTGAGCCATCATGCCCAACCAGTAAAGATTCTTTATAATGTCCAGGCACTTTCTCTTTCTGTTCCAGTTGAGAACCCATTTTTCCTTTTTTTTTTTTTTTTTTCATGTTTGGTATTGTCAAATGCACTATTCTTCAGTAACTTCCTATCTCCTACCTTGAGAAAAAGTAGTAACACTTTTATTATTCATAATGTCATGGCTCTTTAGAACCTGTTTGTATTGAAACAATATAGCTTTCCTTGCCTCTGCAGTTCCCAACTACCAATTATTCATGATGCTGCATCATACATCCAGCAGTCCACTAATACTGGCTTCTGATGACTCTCAAAGGTGACTGTGCTTTGCAGATGAGGACTTCAAATGCAAGTCTTAGCCAGAGTATTCAGGAAGAGGTTACCAATGGTTTAACGTCTGTTCATGTTAAATTTATCATTTGGAATTATGTAGAATAATATAAAACCACATATCTTCTACCTATGTCTTCTCTTGAGCTCTTTAGGCTATAATCACTGTATTTCCAGAATGTGGTCTCTTTTCATGTTGACCAAGACCCCTATGTACTGGGTTGAAGAGTGTTTTCCCAAAACTCATATCCACCTGCAACCTGTGAATATGAACTTATTTGGAAATATTTGGTCTTTATAGATGTATCAAGTTAAGATAAGGTTATGCAGGATGGGGGTGGTATGCCTACATCCAAACAGTGGTATTCTTATAAGGAGAAGAAAATGTGGAAACACAGAGACACACAGGGGACATGCCATGTGAAGACAGAGGCAGCTATTGGAGTGATACATCTATACACCAAGGATCACCAAGGATTGCTGGCAACCAACAGAAGCTGGAACAAAAGCATGAAACAGATTCTCACTCAGAGCCTCCAGAAGGAATTGGTCCTGCTGACACCTTGAATTTGAACTTTTGGCCTCCAAGATTGTGAGAGAACAAAGCTTTGCTCTGTTTAGACACCAAGTGGGTAGTGATTTGTTGTAGCAGCCCTAGGAAATGAATACACCCTGCTTTCTACAGACTCAGTGAGAAGGATGGGCCAGGAGACCATGGGTACAGTGAGAAGGAATGTCCATCCTTGGTCCAGCATGGTATAAGACTGACCTGGAAAAACATGCCAGCACCACATCAGCTGGAGGCAAAAGAGGACATTGAAGAGAAAGACTCATAAGTGTTGTGGAACAGTGGTCTCAAAAGTCATCAGAGGAAATAGCCACTGCCACCCCCAGAAGACAGCCTGACCAGTGACATAGAGTCTACTTAGGGTATGGGTGACAGCCAAATGTTGGCAGATGTCTTTGACAAACTTCTTGTCTTAATTCACATTTTAAAATCATTAATAAGCCTGATATTTTTAATAAGCTTTCTGGCCATTAATATTTCTTTTTTTTTTTTTTTTTTTTTGTAATTGCTAGGCTTGTGCCCATTTCCTAATGGGTTGTTCTTCTTTTTTCTTATTTGTAAGAGCTCTTCACATAGTGAGGATATTAACCCTATAACTGTTACATAAGTTACAACTATTTTTACCATTTTGCCATTACCTTTTATGTTTTGTTCTTATTGATGTCTCTAATATTCTAAATTACACAACTAATGTGTCATCTCTATAAATTTCTAATAATGCATAAGTATTTCAGGTTAGGAGAATTAACTTCTGGCCGGGTGTGGTGGCTCACACCTGTAATCCCAGCACTTTGGGAAGCCGAGGTAGGCAGATCACCTGAGGTCAGGAGTTTGAGACCAGCCTGGGCAACACGGTGAAACCTTGTCTCTACTAAAAACACAAAAATTAGCCAGGCATACTGGCATGTGCCTGTAATCTCATCTTTTCCTGAGGCTGCAGCAGGAGAATCGCTTGAACTTGAGAGGCAGAGGTTTCCGTAAGCCAAGATCGTCGCACTGCACTCCAGCCTGGGCGACAGAGTGAAGACGCCTGTTGCAAGAAAAAGAAGAAGAAGAAGAAGAGAAGGAGAAGGAGAAGGAGAAGGAGAAGGAGAAGGAGAAGAAGAGGAGGAGGAGGAGGAGGAGGAGGAGGAGGAGGAATTAAATTCCCTTTCACACCCATAAAACACAAGAATTTTCCTCTTCTTCCTAGAGATAACTGCTTTTCACAATTTATTAACTGCTTCCCAAACCCTATTCCATGCATTTCTATTAAGATTCCTTTCGATGCACAAGCATTTTAAACTTCTCTTGGTTAAGTTATTCGTCTCTTGAAGCTTGGTGGAGATGTCACCCACTCTATGACTGGTGTCATATTAGACCTCGCCCCTAGGTATGTTAATGCTCATCCACATTTTCTTCCAATGTATTTGTGATTTCATCTGTTTTTCCACATTTAAATCTGGAATTAATCTGTAAGTTATGTAGAGTATTGCTTGAGGTAAGGAACTTGCTCTGTTTTTCTTAATTGTGATGTAGATGTGATGAATATTGAACAAAAGCACATCTTGGAATAAAGAAATAGAACAAAGGTAAGGATTTGCAAAGTTAGTACAGGAAATGGTGACCTAGTGTGGTGATAGCATGTAGGGAAATAGGAAATACAACCGGAAATGTAGGTGAGTTCAGATCCAAGAGGAATTTGAAAATTTAGAGTGTCAATCTGTAGGCAAGGAGGAGACCTGAGGGGTTTGGGAAGTGAAAGCATCCAACCAGAGCCAACCATTCTGCTGATGACACTACTGGCAGTTTGACAGCAGATGGGAGCTGGGTGCACGAGGCAGAAAGATGTGAGAAGGCCACTGCAGTGGCTCAGGCGAAAGCACCTTGAGTCTGACTCAGGATGGTGGCAGTGGCGCCAGAGAGGAGGTGATGATTGCTAGAGACCTGGAGGAGGGGGTTAGCAGGCCTCAGAGAACGACTGAGTATGGAGTCGAAGGAAGGAACCTGGGGTGACTAACTCTCATGCCCGAGTTGTTGTTAGGAGGACAGAAATTTCTCATCGTGTGGCTGCAGATGTTATTCTGTTCCTCCAGCTCTTCTCCATCTGGTTCCTCATATGGAAAGTTGGTTCCTCATATGGAAGGTTCATTTTACAGATGGAGAAACTGAGGTTCTGGAACTCAGTGACTTGCCCAAGAGTGATAGGGGAGCTAGGTCCCCATTGCAGCACCTGGCGGAGTTGTAGAGAGCAGGGCTCTGGAGCTATGTTGCTCCTCTTGGAGTATGATGAGCTTGCCTCATCTGTGTGCAAGGAGTGGAGGGGCAGTGGGGCAGGGGATGAGGACATGTGCTCCTATGTGTGTCTGTGCCATAGGCATGTGTGAGTGAGTAGGGTGGCACATGCTCCCAATGAATTTCTCTCTCAAGAAGTGGTGATGGGCACCAGTGCTCCCTGGGTGGCTTCTTCTTCCCAAATAAACAATCATATGACACAATGTCTGAAAGCCCAGAATATTTCCTGTCTCTTTGGCCTGGTGCCCTGTGTGCTGCAAACCTGGAACCATTGCAGCCACCCCAGCCATCCACCTCCTTCCACCCCAGTCTCTAGCGCCAGGACTTATGGAACACCATGAGCTCATGTGCCTGGCCTGCCCGGCACCAGCCGCTCAAAGAGGCTGCAACTTCTTCTTTCAGCCAAAGAAAACCCAGAGGCTGGGCCAATGACCTGGACTTCCTCCAAAAGGCTGGCCCATCTCCATTTTCACACCTGGAGGCCCTATCCTCCCAGGGGCCTGTTACTCCCCCTGGGGCCTCTATCTGGGAACTCGTGAGCTGAGTCCACAGTTACCAAAAGGAAGTTGTGTTTCCCAGGAACTATGACCTTCTCTCCAACCTGTACGTAAAGCAGCAACAGCACAGGAAGTGAAAGGGGACGTGGAAGTTTCTGACCTACAGAAATCTATCCATCAATTGGGTCTGGTTAATTGGTCATCCACCTGTGACTCCTTACCCAATGATATGATTTGGCTCTGTGTCCCCACCCAAATCTCACCTTGAATTGTAATAATCCCCATGTGTTTTGGGAGGGACCTGCTGGGAGGTAATTGAATCACGGGGGTGGGTTTTTCCCCATGCTGTTCTCCTGGTAGTGAATAAGTCCTATGAGATCTGATTGTTTTATAAAGGGGAATTCCCCTCAACATGTTCTCTCTTGCCTGCTGCCATGTAAGATGTGACTTTGCTCCTCATTCACATTCCATCATGATTGTAAGGCCTCCCCAGCCATTTGGAACTGTGAGTCAATTAAACCTTTTTCTTTTATAAATTACCCAGTCTCGGGCATGCCTTTATTAGCAGTGTGAGAAGAGACTAATACAACCAAACTCCACGAGAAAGCACTCTGAATCCCCACAGCAAATGTGTGTAGTGTTATTATAACCCTTGTTACCTGGAAAGCAAATACATTCTATTTTTCTGTGCCAAGCCTGATTGATGGGTAGTGATTGTCTGGTAGCTGTCTCAAGAAGAAAGCTGAGGCCACATGCAGGCACAGCAGGAAGTCTTGCCACCACCTGGTAGGAAAGGCAGCTGCAGTGGGTCACAGCCAGGTACTGCGTGGCTACCTACTCAGACTACCACACTGCACTCCCCTTGGTTACCTCGACTACCCCCTGCCCCAACTGCCAATCACCATGTAAGTAATTTGGGGACAGGATTCCATTTGTTCATTTTTGTATCTCCAGTACCTTGCATAGTGTCTGGCATTTAGTAGGTGCTCAGGAAATGTTTTGCTGAATGAATGTTTGATTAAATGACTCCATAATCCTTCTCATAGCATGAGAGGCAGATGCCTGACCACTGACAAGTAGGAATTATGCAAACTCAACTTCTTTCAGCCATGCCTCCCTGAGCCCTACCCACAGGAAGGCCAGTCCTTCTCTGGGCACTTGTAGTCTCTCCTGTAATCTCATTCCTGACTACATATTGGCTGACAATGTCTTTCTATAGGTTTATTTTTGTATCTCCAAATTAATAACTTGAGGTTAGTAATGGTAGCTTCTCCTCTAACTTACACTGAACCTAGAATGTTGAACCCAGAGGCACTTAGTAATTCCTGATTAAGTGAATGAATGTGTCATCTTCTGACTCTCCAGTTGTCATTTGCTCTTCTGTTTTTTAAACACTCTTCATTTGGTTTAATATCTGGTAGTCAATGGATTCCCACGTTACATTAATGTATCTGATTTCTTCTTAGCAAACAGTGATGATCTTAATTCAATTTCTACATATTAATCAAATCATAGAATTTTGTCAGAATGTACCATACAGTTTAAAACACTTAACAGATGAATAAACTGAGACTCTAATCATTGACAGAGCTTCTCTCTCCTCTCTCCATTTCATTCATTCAATGATAGTATTTTAGAGTAAAATATTTAATGAAAACAATGTATTATAGATAATTTTTAGAATAACACAAAGCAAACCATACTTCTTAATGTTTTGATATCTAGTTTATATTCATGTGAGCTGCTAGACAAAACCAGCCTTAAATGTAGGCAGAACTAGCAGGAGTCCGGGGGCAGAGCAAGATGGCCAACTAGGAACACCTCCAGTCTCCAACTCCCGGCGCCAGCAACACAGACTGGTGATTTCTGCATTTTCAACTGAGGTACTGGGGTCATCTCACTGGGAAGTGCTGGACAATCGGTGCTGGTCAGCTGCTGCAGCCCGACCAGCGAGAGCTGAAGCAGGGTGAGGCATTGCCTCACCTGGGAAACGCAAGGGGGAAGGGAATCCCTTTTCCTAGCCAGGCGAACTGAGACACACAACACCTGGAAAATCGGGTAATTCCCACCCCAATACTGCGCTTTAAGCGAACGGGCACACCAGGAGATTATACCCACACCTGGCCGGGAGGGTCCCACGGCCACGGAGCCTCCCTCATTGCTAACACAGCAGTCTACGATCTAACCGCAAGGCAGTAGCGAGGCTGGGGGAGGGGCGCCCGCCATTGCTGAGGCTTAAGTAGGTAAACAAAGCTGCTGGGAAGCTCGAACTGGGTGGAGCTCACAGCAGCTCAAGGAAACCTGCCTGTCTCTGTAGACTCCACCACTGGGGACAGGGCACAGCTAAAAAACAACAGGGGAAGCAGCAGAGGCCTGTGCAGACCCGAACGACTCTGTCTGACAGCTTTGAAGAGAGCACTGGATCTCCCAACACGGAGGATGAGATCTGAGAACGGACAGACTGCCTGCTCAAGTGGGTCCCTGACCCCTGAGTAGCCTAACTGGGAGACATCCCCCACTAGGGGCAGTCTGACACCCCACACCTCACAGGGTGGAGTATACCCCTGAGAGGAAGCTTCCAAAGTAAGAATCAGACAGGTACACTCGCTGTTCAGCAATATTCTATCTTCTGCAACCTCTACTGCTGATACCCAGGCAAACAGGGTCTAGAGTGGACCTCAAGCAATCTCCAACAGACCTACAGCTGAGGGTCCTGACTATTAGAAGGAAAACTATCAAACAGGAAGGACACCTATACCAAAACCCCATCAGTACGTCACCATCATCAAAGACCAGAGACAGATAAAACCACAAAGATGGGGAAGAAGCAGGGCAGAAAAGCTGGAAATTCAAAAAATAAGAGCGCATCTCCCCCTGCAAAGGAGCGCAGCTCATCGCCAGCAATGGATCAAAGCTGGTCAGAGAATGACTTTGACGAGATGAGAGAAGAAGACTTCAGTCCATCAAACTTCTCAGAGCTAAAGGAGGAATTACATACCCAGCGCAAAGAAACTAAAAATCTTGAAAAAAGAGTGGAAGAATTGATAGCTAGAATAATTAATGCAGAGAAGGCCATAAACGAAATGACAGAGATGAAAACCATGACATGAGAAATACGTGACAAATGCACAAGCTTCAGTAACCGACTCGATCAACTGGAAGAAAGAGTATCAGCAATTGAGGATCAAATGAATGAAATGAAGCGAGAAGAGAAACCAAAAGAAAAAAGAAGAAAAAGAAATGAACAAAGCCTGCAAGAAGTATGGGATTATGTAAAAAGACCAAATCTATGTCTGATTGGGGTGCCTGAAAGTGAGGGGGAAAATGGAACCAAGTTGGAAAACACTCTTCAGGATATCATCCAGGAGAACTTCCCCAACCTAGTAGGGCAGGCCAACATTCAAATTCAGGAAATACAGAGAACACCACAAAGATACTCCTCCAGAAGAGCAACTCCAAGACACATAATTGCCAGATTCACCAAAGTTGAAATGAAGGAAAAAATCTTAAGGGCAGCCAGAGAGAAAGCTCGGGTTACCCACAAAGGGAAGCCCATCAGACTAACAGCAGATCTCTCGGCAGAAACTCTACAAGCCAGAAGAGAGTGGGGGCCAATATTCAACGTTCTTAAAGAAAAGAATTTTAAACCCAGAATTTCATATCCAGCCAAACTAAGTTTCATAAGTGAAGGAGAAATAAAATCCTTTACAGATAAGCAAATGCTCATGGATAGGAAGAATCAATATCATGAAAATGGCCATACTGCCCAAGGTTATTTATAGATTCAATGCCATCCCCATCAAGCTACCAATGAGTTTCTTCACAGAATTGGAAAAAACTGCTTTAAAGTTCATATGGAACCCAAAAAGAGCCCGCATTGCCAAGACAATCCTAAGTCAAAAGGACAAAGCTGGAGATGTCACGCTACCTGACTTCAAACTATACTACAAGGCTAGAGTAATCAAAACAGCATGGTACTGGTACCAAAACAGAGATATAGACCAATGGAACAGAACAGAGTCCTCAGAAATAATACCACACATCTACAGCCATCTGATCTTTGACAAACCTGAGAGAAACAAGAAATGGGGAAAGGACTCCCTATTTAATAAATGGTGCTGGGAAAATTGGCTAGCCATAAGTAGAAAGCTGAAACTGGATCCTTTCCTTACTCCTTATATGAAGATTAATTCAAGATGGATTAGAGACTTAAATGTTAGACCTAATACCATAAAAACCCTAGAAGAAAACCTAGGTAGTACCATTCAGGACATAGGCATGGGCAAGGACTTCATGTCTAAAACACCAAAAGCAATGGCAGCAAAAGCCAAAATTGACAAATGGGATATGATTAAACTAAAGAGCTTCTGCACAGCAAAAGAAACTACCATCAGAGTGAACAGGCAACCTACAGAATGGGAGAAAATTTTTGCAATCTACTCATCTGACAAAGGGCTAATATCCAGAATCTACAAAGAACTCAAACAAATTTACAAGAAAAAAACAAACAACCCCATCAAAAAGTGGGCAAAGGATATAAACAGACATTTCTCAAAAGAAGACATTCATACAGCCAACAGACACATGAAAAAATGCTCATCATCACTGGCCATCAGAGAAATGCAAATCAAAAGCACAATGAGATACCATCTCACACCAGTTAGAATGGCAATCATTCAAAAGTCAGGAAACAACAGGTGCTGGAGAGGATGTGGAGAAATAGGAACACTTTTACACTGTTGGTGGGATTGTAAACTAGTTCAACCATTATGGAAAACAGTATGGCGATTCCTCAAGGATCTAGAACTAGATGTAGCATATGACCCAGCCATCCCACTATTGGGTATATACCCAAAGGATTATAAATCATGCTGCTATAAAGACACATGCACATGTATGTTTATTGCGGACTATTCACAATAGCAAAGACTTGGAATCAACCCAAATGTCCATCTGTGACAGACTGGATTAAGAAAATGTGGCACATATACACCATGGAATATTATGCAGCCATAAAAAAGGATGAGTTTGCGTCCTTTGTAGGGACATGGATGCAGCTGGAAACCATCATTCTTAGCAAACTATCACAAGAACAGAAAACCAAACACCGCATGTTCTCACTCATAGGTGGGAACTGAACAATGAGATCACTTGGACTCGGGAAGGGGAACATCACACACTGGGGCCTATCATGGGGAGGGGATAGGGGGGAGGGATTGCACTGGGAGTTATACCTGATATAAATGACGAATTGATGGGTGTTGACGAGTTGATGGGTGCAACACACCAACATGGCACAAGTATACATATGTAACAAACCTTGCACGTTATGCACATGTACCCTAGAACTTAAAGTATAATTAAAAAAAAAAAGAACTAGCAGGAGTCCCCAGCTCAGGTTCACTGGACTTTAAATCCCTCTCCCACCCACCCACAGCCCTTCAACAAGAATTTACCAACAATCTAACATGTACTTTAGCCAAGCATCAACAGTGATACAAAAGCAATGGAATATACAACCCATACCCTCCAAGTATTGAGCTCTACAACTGTCTAGAGCTTTAAACTTATTCATGGGTTGTCAAAGCTATAACAGCATCTCATTTGTGTGCTATACCATGGAAGCAGATTTTCTAGAAATTTAAAACTTAATCCTCAGACATCAGAACTTAAAATATATACATATTATATATATATTAGAAAGAAAACGTTCTGAAACATATTACATACCCACCATTCTTACTAAAGACTGTTGGCTGAGCTGTCATTTCTTCATTTTGCTGGTCTTCCTGCTTTTTTTCGCTGTTCCCACCTGGTACTCTTCAAAAGGGCCACTCTGGGTAAACCTCTGTGCTTTTCTCTGTTTCCTTTTCTTTACCCAGGTCATTTATTGGATCAGCTCCACGAACACATTAACATAAAAGCTGTGCAGTCATGCAAGCGCCCCCTACACCGCCCCACACTCAGGAGGACCTTATACTTGCTTTAATACTCTGCTGTAGCTGCCTTGATTTTTTTTTTTTTTTTTTTTTTTGGAGACAGAGTCTCTCTCTGTTGCCCAGGCTGCAGTGCAGTGGCACAGTCTTGGCTCACTGCAACCTCTGCCTCCCAGGTTCAAGTGATTCTCCTGCCTCAGCCTTCCTAGTAGCTGGGATTACAGGTGCCTGCCACCACACCCAGCTAATTTTTGTATTTTTAGTAGAAATGGGGTTTCACCATTTTGGCCAGGCTGGTCTTGAACTCCTGGCCTCAAGTGATCCACCCACCTCGCCTTCCCAAAGTGCTGGGATTACACTGGGCAGCCACCGCGCTCCACCTTGAAATTCCTAATAATAATCTCGTTTTTGGATTTGTGTTTTATATGTGAAGTCCCACGGGATGATGAAGCATGCACATGAGCAGAGGAGAGCTGCTCCATGTCATCTGCTCTTGGCTGCCCCGCTCACACGTAGTGCCTCCTGTGCCCACTGTGCTGCTGTCATGACACCCTTACAAGGCCCTCCCTTTGAGTCTCCTGGACTCCCATGCATTGTGAGCCTGCAGGAGTTCTGTGCTCACATTCCATATTCGCTCGTTTACAACTGAGTGAGTAGGGAACTGACAGCCCAGAGAGGCCAGCTTTCCATTCAAACCAGAGCTTGCTCCAATTTAGAAAGATGACAATGACATTCTAAGAAGCACAAATGGCCAAGGAACCCTATCATATCCTTTTTCACTAATGTTGCTTCTCTGTATTAGCCAGCCACTTATACTGAAAACAGTGACATCCAGAGAAAGGAAAAGACAGGCAGCCCGAGTTCCTCATCCTGTAAGTCCTTCCTTGTCAGTGAGGTGAAGGTCAAGGTGGAATGTATCAAAACGTGAAATAAACATGGTTGAGTTGGTTTTATCCAGCCTCTCCCCTATTGTGACAGGAGTAAAACACATATGAATAATGGGATATGAAACATGAATTGCAAAATTTTCTAAAGATGAGTTAAATGCCTTTACATTTGCACTTAAAACTGGCATTACTTATGTCAAAGAAGGAAACGACCCAGGTGTTCATCGAGGGATGAGCGAGGTACCTAGAGAAGTCACACTCATAGACAGACAGCCGCAGGGTGGCAGTCAGGGTCTGGGTGGAAGGGAGACTCGGGAGTTACTGCTTAATGGGGACAGAGGATTCAGTTTGGAAAGATGAAAACAGTTCTTGGGGAATGATGGTGCCGATTGCACAACAACGTGAAAGTACTTAATGTCATACACTTGAAACCATACACTTGAAAATGGTTAAAGTGGTAAATTTTATGTTATGGGCATTTTACTGCGATCAATCAATATAAAGATAAATGGCAAAATTCATGCTAATAATTTACGTTTTGTTTTTCGTTACTTATAATCACAATAACAACATTTTTTAAAAACAATAAATTGGGAGAGATTACAGAAGGAAAAAAGCTTGTATTTGAGTACCTTTAACTTCACTTCGCCCCTGGGTTTTCATTTTGCACCGGCACCGCCCACTCCATAGCCAGCTGGGTCCTCGCTGTCCATCAACATCTCAATTCCTGCGGTCTGGTTGCCTCCTCAGCCTCCACATTCACCACCCTCCATACACATGCTCGCTCCTTTTCCCTCCAGTTTCTCCTCCTTCCCTGTTCTTCCTCCCGCCTGCCTTTCTTTTCCTTAATCAAGAGCAAGAGAGAAGCTGTCAGTCTCTCCACTTTCCTGGAGGGCATTTCATCTCCGTCCTCGCTCTCCCCCTGTCACAGAGCCCCGCCCACAGCCTTCTTCCACGCCCTGTGCTCATTCGTCTCCTCCCTTCCCCACCCGCTCCCTTCCCTTTGAAGATCGGCTTTGTCTGCCCCTTCTCTTTCATCCTGTACCCTCCAAAGACTATTCCCATGCCCCCTGCTTCCTGCTGGTTTAGGTCACCCGTGAGTTGGGAGGAGATCACGTCCACCTGGAGGTCTGACGTTTATTTTTTTGTCTCCACTCCGCTGGATTCAAAATGGGTTATCCAGAAACACTTCAAAAAGAACAGGTGGGCAATGCAAATGGCCAGGAATGGATGAATAATCGATAAACTCAATGTGGTCTATCCATACAGTGGAATATTATTCAGCCTTAAACAGAATGAAATTCTGAAAATGCTACAAAACATGAATGAACCTTGAAGACATTATGCTCAGTGAAATAAACCAGACACAAAAGGACATATACTGTATGATCCCACTTAAATAACCGACTTACAGTAGTCAAATTCAGAGGTAGAATGAGTGGTTCCCAGGGGCCAAGGAAAGAAAGAAATGGAGAGTTATTGTTTAATGGGTACAGAGTGTTTTTTTATGGATGATTTTTAAAAAGTTCTGGAAATGGATAGTACCAGTCATGTACAACATTGTGAATGTACTCAATGTCATTAATTGTACACTTCAAAATTGTTAAAATGGTAAAATTTATGTTACACATATTTTACCACAATAAAAAAAAGTACAAGTGGAAATGCTGACCTGTACCCTGGCCTCTTTATCTTCTTCCTTCTCCTCCTAGAGGTGTGTGTGCCCTGGAGGAGGGAAAAGATGAGTTGGGTCTTCAGCTCAATGAGGGGCAGGACAAAGAGGAAATGAAGGTGAAGATGTGGTGTTCTCCCTCAAGGTTATGGTGCTGGCTGACATTGCACTTGTCTAGTGCCCAAGCATCTCAAACACAACTTGTGCAAAAGCCAGCTTACACTTTCCCAGAGCTGGGTTCTACCTGGGTTCGTTTTCTGTTAACAGAAGTGTATCAAACTCTGTTGGTTTGGCTTCCCCCTGAATTATACCTGCAGACAAGGATTCAATTGCAAGTCACTTTAATTGGAAAGTGATGTCTCAGTGAGGCCTGATCTGAGCATTCTATTTAAAAATACAACCCCCTTCTTGTCCCAGCAAGACCATGCTCTATTCTTAGAGCATTTATCAGCTTCAAATATACTCTGTAAATCACTCATTTATGATGCTTATTCTTATAGTCTATTTTTCCCCCATTAGAGTATAAAGCCACAATGCATGCTTCTTTCATCTACGTTGCTCATGTTAAGTATCCTGCACAGTGCACATACAGTAGGCTAGAAAAACATAGATGTTTTTCATCTGTGTTGATGTATGTTAAGTGTACTGAACGGTGCACATACAGTAAGCTTGATAAACGTCTTTTGTTGAATGAAATACTGATTTGGTGAATTGTGATGGCCCCATTTTTTGCTCCCTTAATAGCCATAAACCATATTAGTGCAGATACTGCCTTATTCTCTGAATCTTGCACACCTAGCACCATGTCTGTCACATCCTGGAATGTTTGAACACAAGACAGTGTAACCCAGTCTAGAGTGACAACTCCTGGTCATGACTATTGTCTCATCATTGCATCTTTAAAGTTGTGGTGCCTTGAACTCTGAGGACTATACTTGTTTTGTGATCATTTTTCTTTTTCCTGTCTTTCATTGAGCTATCCTAAAGATAAGTCTTCAAGATCAGATTGAGCATGTCCACCAACCTAAGCACCCATTCCCCTGTAGATTTTTGGTGACATCTGAAGAGGTTGACTCTTAGGCTCCTCTCTCTAAGCTCCAGAAAGACCACTCCTCTTCTGACACTTAATTTGCTTCAATATATTAATGTTATAAATTATTGAGCAGATGCTACACATGCTCTGGGCACTCAGTATTCCAGTTCCTATTTTAAGTCCCCCTTGACTTTCCACCTGAGCACTTTCTCTTAGCCAAAGTGCCAAGGAGATAATGTTCCCACCCTTCTACCTACTGGGAGCAGCCCTGGTGCATGGGAATTAGAGGGTAAGTTCTTCAGCTTATTCACACCTCTGGGCATAGGGGTCTGGGGGACCATGGACATGTTTGATTCTGTCTGCCAGAGTTCTCCAGTGGGATTGAACCCACTTGCCATCAGAGGTACTCTGGTACCACACCCCATAATACTCTTTATTGGTTTCCTTTTCTTCCCCATGTTACTTCCCACTCCCTAACCAGTGCTTCCTGGGCACATCTCCCGGTGGCTGCTGTGCTGAAATCTTGGTCTCAGCATCTGCTCCTGGCCAAACTGAGAAAATTATATTATCGCTTTCTTATATGTACTGCTTTTCTGAAATCGCTAATGGTAGATTTTTTAACTTCTATATTATAAATTATAACACATACAAAATGTACACTTTCTGCATGTACAGCTCAAGGGATTATTGCAAAGTGAACACCAGCATGTCTACCACACTGGACAGAAAATAAAACAGCACCAGTCCTCTCAGAAATCCTTGTGTTGCCTCCGCCCTTTCTTATACATCCCTCCTTCCCTAGCCTCTATCCTGACTTCTAAAACCATCAATAACTTTGCCTGCTTTTGAACTTGATATAAATGCACTTATTATTCTTTCAGATGAGACTTCTTTAACTTGCCAGTGTTTGTTGCAGTTCATCTATGATGCTGCACAGTGTACAGTTCATTAACCAGTGCTGTGTCGTGCTCCATTGTATGGATATACCACAGTGTGCTTATCTATTCTACCATGGGTAGTCATTCTGGGTGATTACAAAAACAAAACAAAACAAAACAAAACAAAACAAAACAAATGAAAAAAAACCACTGCTGTGAACATTCTTGTGTGTGCACATGCATACACAATTCTGTTGGCTACATACATCAGGGTGGTCTCATTGTAGACTTGAGGGCACTTGTAATAGTAGGTGGGAGAAATGACTTGTTTTTAGCAGGGAACCCTCTCTGGGTGCCCATAATATGATATCATGCATGCAGTTGGGTCCTTATTATTGCCATTTATAAATGGGGCTACAAATAAGGGGATCTATGGTTGCCATAGCAAATTACCACAAACAAAAATTTATCCTTTCATAGTTCTGAAGGCCAGAAGTCAAAATCGAGATGTCAGCAGCACTAGTTTCTTCTGGAGGCTCTGAGGGAGAATCTTTCAGAGCCTGTCTCCTAGCTTCCAGTGACTCCTGACCGTCATTGACATTCTTTGGCTTCAGATGCATTTCTAAGCCCTGCCTCCATCCTCACATTGTCTCTCCCCTCTGTCTTTTCCCCTTCTCTCCTCTTCTAAGGACACTCATCATTGGACTTCAGGCCTATCCCAATCCGGGATGATCTCATCTCGAGATCCTTTTACCTTAATTCTATCTTCAAAGACATTTTCCCAAATAGAGTCATAGTTACAGCTTCTGGGGAGACCTATCTTTATGGGCCACCATTCAATCCACTATAGGATCCAAGAAGTTGGAGATAGATCCTCCCTAAGAGTTAAACTTGTAAAATCTGTACACAAAGAAGAAGCTAAGTTCTCTGAGTCACCTTGGGCCATAGACAGGACATCCCCCAAATCACAATATTAATACAAGGAGCAGTGTGTGGCAGAAATTAATCAAAAGCCTCTATTAAGTGATCTTCAAAGAGTTTCCATTTTGTGAAAAGGCACCATAAAAATCAAAGTGCTCCTGGCCAAAGTCATATTTAGGTTGTTATTATCTGATAATTTGGTCTCAGCCCACCCCAGTCATCCCAGTCAGTCCTCCCAAAGAAAAATAGGAGGTGATGGAAGGGACACCCAGGCATAGAGTGAAAGTCAGGGCACCACGATAGAGGAGAAACTCTGAAGACAAATTCTTCACTTCAAAAATGTTCTGAGGACCGATTAAAAGACAGGGGCCCCAGTTGAAGAAAATACACACACACACACACACACACACACACACACACGAAGCAACTTTGCTTTACAAAGTATTCTTTACAGAGAGCTCCCCTGCAAATCATTTGTCTGCAGGATCCCTTTAGAACTTAAGTGTATTAGTTCATTTTCACACTGCTATAAAGAACTGCCTGACACTGGGTCATTTATAAAGGAAAGAGGTTTAATTTACTCACAGTTCTGCATGGCTGGGGAGACCTTGGGAAACTTACAATCTTGGTGGAAGGCAAAGGGGAAGCAGGCACCTTCTTCCCAAGGAGGCAGAAAGGAGAATGAATGCAGGAAGAACTACGAAACACTTATAAAACCATCAGATCTCATGAGAACTCACTCACCATCATGAGAACAGCTTGGGAGAAACAACCCCCATGATTCAATTACCTGCACCTGGTGTCTCCCTTGGCACATGGAGATGATGGGGATTATAATTCAAGATGAGATTTGGGTGGGGACACAAAGCCTGACCATATCATCAAGATTCCTTCATACATTTAAAATGCATTTTTTTTTCCCCAAGATTGAGTTTGCTCATAGCTTTGCAGGACCATATCTATTGCCAAAAGCCAGGTTTTCTTGTACCAGTGAATATGCTCTGGTAGTTTTACTCACTCTTTTTTTTTTTTTTTTTTTTTTTTGCCATGGTCTCATGAGCGAGTTAACATTAGCTCTAGTGAACAAACTGCTCCATGCTTACTTATCCTCATCTGGAAAATGTAAGTGTTTTCCTCCATGGAATAAACCTCATTCTGTCTGACATATGCTGGAATCAGAAGACTTGGTGTTCAATAGCAACAGGATCCTGTCATCTTGTTTCTTCTCTCTATTCCTCCAAGCTCTCTATCTTCTAGATAAAATTAACAATTCAAAATTAGTAGAGACTGGTGTGGTGGCTCATGCCCTTAATCTCAGCATTTTGGGAGGCCAAGGTGAGAGAATCACTTGAGCTCAGGAGTTCAAGACCATCATGGACAATATAGCCAGACCCCCATCTCTACAAATATAAAATAAATTAGCTGGGTGTGGTGGCATGCATCTGTAGTCTCAGCTACTGGGGAGGCTTAGGCAGGATGATCGTTTGAATCTGGGAAATCAAGGCTGCAGTGAGCTATGATTACACCAGTGCATTCTAGATTGGGTGATAGAACAAGACCCTTTCAAAACAAAACAAACAAACAAAAGGAGTGAGAAGTTTTTCTTTGGGAAGATTTTCTATAAATCTAATATTCATTCAGGAAGAAATCTCTATTTCTCCTGCACAAACATACCAGTTTATTTTATTGATTCTAGAGTTTGCATGAAGCTGAAGCATAACTTGTCCAGGAGGGCTACACAGGAGCAATACCATAATCACAACACAATCACATAACAAGCAGTATAACAGCTGTTGGAGTGCTGGATCTCTGAGTCAGATGGCCCCCTGATCACCCAGCTGTGTTGGCAGAGCCCAGAACCCACCACAGCAGCAGCAGGCCTGCGGGCACCTGTTCAATTTGCTTTCCCTCTCTCTCCTTACACCCACTTTGCATTGTTCCTCATAATGCTTCCCAGTCAGCTGCCTTCCCCATCCCACGAAGCTGGAGCAAGAGCCTGCCTGCTGCAGACACACCACACCCTCTCCTTCTGGCCATGGTGCAGTGTGAAGGAAAGGAAAGGAGCTCAGCCCACAGAGACCAGGCGAAGTCCCAGTTCGGAGCTAACCAATAATGGGGCCTCGAGCAAGTCCTTTCACCTTGCCGTGAGTAGGGGCTCCCTCCCTTGCCAACGTGGTGCTGCAGGCCTGGGCTCCAGGGAAGACCACCTGGGCTTCAAATTCGGATTCCCCTACTTAGTAGCTTTGTGACCTTGGGCAAGTGGCACAACTTATCTGTTTCCTCAACTATGAAATGGGGATAATAAAGTGCCTTCCTCATGGGGTCGTTGAAGACGAATTGAAGTATTATGAGTGCGGAAGGCCGAACCGTGGCTGCCAAAGAGTAGGAGCTCAATAAATGTTAACTATTATCTCACAGGTTGTAGGACTTGCAGGAAATGCTGGGTGTGGAAAATCTGGGGGAGGTACAAAGTCAGAGAGAAAAAGAGAGAGAAAGAGGCACATGGTCATTTTCCTAGTGCTTATAATCCCTTATTTATTAACCCCTTATTTATATATCTCATTTCTTGGCCTTTTCAATTTCTTTCTCTAAGAAACACCCTAAGCTGATTGTGCAATGGAAGAAGGAGCGCAGTTTTCTGCCGGATTGACATGGTGAATTGCGGACAGCCTTGGAGGCTGCGATCTGAACAGTTTTTCCTGCCTGGGACATCATGACATTTCGTTCTGAACTTGAAGCTCCAGTTCTTCCCTGAGTCTCCTGCTTGCCACTAACATGACCTTGAATATATTGCTTGCTTTCCTCATCTGTAAAATGGGATCAGTAAAACCTTCCCTGCCTCCTTCAGAGGAATATTGTGAAGTTCAAAACGGAAGTGCTTTATAACTGGAAAGTGCCCTGCACACATGACCCCTTTCTTCATCAAGAAAAGTCAGGCTGGGGAGGTGGGGATGGCTCACACCTGTAATCCCAGCATTTTGGGAGACTGAGGCAGGTGGATCACTTGAGGTCAGGAGTCTGAGATCAGCCTGGCCAATATGGTGAAACCCCATCTCTACTAAAATTAAAAAATTTGCTAGGCATGGTGTTGGGCGCCTGTAGTCCCACCTACTCAGGAGGCTGAGGCTAGAGAATCACTTGAACCCGGGAGGTGGAGCTTGCAGTGAGCCGAGATTGTGCCATTGCACTCCAGCCTAGGTGACAGAGTGAGACTTTGTCTCAAAAAAAAAAAAAAAAAAAAAAAGCCAGGAGGACATTGAGGACGGGGATCAGATCTTGTTCATCTTCTTATTTAACCCTTTCTTACCCATTGTCTCCTTCAACACCTGGCTAGTACTCACACACACTCAGTACTCAATAACATGCTTGCTGAGACGACTTGAGGTTGGGGAGAGAGAGGGAAAAGAATCTATAATCCTTGTGAGTTTCCAGCTCTGAAGGCCCTGCCCTCTCTCAGCACTGCATGGCTTTCCAAACGTCACCCGTGAAATCACAAGGCCATCGGCCATCAGGAGGGCGGTACAGGGTGGGGTCAGAGAGAATTCTCTAATTTTGTAAATTGCATCTTGCAATCACACACACACACCCATGGGTGGTAGTACGGGAGAGAAGGGAAGGGAAGGGAAAGTAGACAGTTTTATGCATGTAGAATTGCAGGTCCTGCCAGATGGCTTACAGGCCCAGGGCTGGCCCTGGGCAAAACTGTGCAGCAGGAAAGTTGTGTTCATTGCTGTCACTCATTCCATTTCATCATCCTTTCCATCCCCGCTCCCCTACCCACCACAGCACACACACACATCCTACCCTGGCGCTCTGTCCTCTGACATATCCACACTTTCCTCTGGGATCCCACCTGCCTGCCACAGACTTGAGTCTTTCTTCACTCCCCTGCCTCATGGCCTCACCCCTTCTCCCACCAATAACCCCTTGTTACATGAAAGCTTCCCAACAGCTTTGAGAATTGTCGTTCCTGATCATAGTAGCACTGATCCGCACTTTTCAGGTAACAGAGTTTGAACTCCACCTCGTATTATCACTGAGTGCAGAACTGCCTTCCAAGAGGGAGAGGGCAGGGTCCTTGAAGTTAGGGACTGTATCTGGTCCTCACTGCAGCCAACACAGAGCCCAGTAGTATCAGGACCATGGAAGGTGCTCAGGGAACACTCAGTAATGTACTGGGCTTTTTTGTTGGTTTGTTTTACCAGTTACTTGCATGTTAGTTCAGGCAGTCATGAAGTCAAAGTCTCTAAAAATGTTGGGTGGGATTAGGAGGATCTAAAGACTCCTGAGGATGGAGGAAATGAGCTCCTTAAAGGAACCGGCTGGAGGCTTACTCCCTCGGGTAGTGTCGTGGGATGCTAGTGTTCCATGAAAAAACTCTGACTCAGCTTGGGTGAAGAGTCTATGGGAATTCTGTGAAACATTTTGCGATTTTTCCATTAGTCTAAAAATTATTTCAAAATATAAAAGAAGGAGGAGAAGGAGGAGGAGACAATAATAAACACAAGTGGTTTTACATAAATTTTATTAAACTTGGAGTAAAACATTATTACTGTTGTATATAAGCTCTTTGAGGGCATTGAAAAAGTAAGAAAACCAACTAATTCATCATATGAAGTTAATATGACCTTCATTCCAAAAGCAAGGACAATACAAAGAATGAAAAGCAAAGATCAGGCTCGTGTATGGACTCAGACACAATAGTTCTGAATTAACTGAGTAACGAGTGGAATATATCAGTGCATAAAGAAAAATATAGCATAACTAAGTAGGCTTTAATCCAGGAATGTAAGACTGACTTATCATCAGAAAATCTTTTAATGAACTACACCATATTAGCTAATTATAGGAGAAAATTGTTGTGCTCATGTCAATGCAGGAAAACCATTAAATAAACATCAAATATTCTTTGATTTTTTAAATTCATAATAAATAAAAAGAAGTCTTGGCAAACTAGGAATTGCAGAGAATTTGTTAACAAGACAAAATCTATCGAAGTATAAAAATAAGAAATTTCATTCAGGAAACATGCTATATAGAAGAATAATATAAAAATTACTGCACTTCTACAAATCAGTAATTGACAATTATAAAATGTAGTAGAGAAAAAGAATCGATTCATTAGAGCAATCAAATTTAGAAGGAAAATAGAACTACATTTGACAAGGGAAATATGTGCAAGTGACTCACAAAGAAATGTGCACATCTCAGCAGTTATCCATTGCTATGGAACAAACCACCCTAAAATTTTGCAGCCTAAAACAACAACCATTTTATTTGCTCATGTTCCTGCAGGTCAGCAATCTGGTCCAGGCTTAGTTGGGGTGGTTTTTTTGCTGGTGTCACCAAGGCTCATTCATGCAGCTGCAGTTACCTGTTGTTTCAGTGGGCTGTATGACCTAAGATGGTGTCACTCATGCATTTGGTGGCCATTACTGACTGTTGGCTGGGTCGCCTTCTGCAACCACATAGCAATGGAAGAGTTCCAAGAGGCAAAAGCAGAAGCTGCAAGGCATCTTGGGTAAGGCCATGGTTTGAATGTTTGTGTCCCCTCCAAAACTGATGTTGAAACTTAATCTTCAATGCAACCATATTAAGATGTATTCAGGCTGGGCGCAGTGGCTCAGGCCTGTAATCCCAACACTTTGGGAGGCTGAGGCGGGCAGATCACTTGAGGTCAGGAGTTCAAAACCAACCTGGCCAATATGGTAAAACTCTGTCTCTGCTAAAAATATAAAAATTAGCCAGGTGTGGTAGCAGCTACTTGGGTAGCTGTGGTACCCAGTTACTTGGGAGGCTGACGCAGGAGAATCACTTGAACTTGGGAGGTGGATGTTGCAGTGAGCCAAGATCATACCACTGCACTCCAGCCTGTGTGACAAAGTGAGGCTCTGTCTCAAAAAAAAAAAAAAAAAAAAAAAAAAAAAAAAAAAAAAAAAAAAAAAAAAGGTGTATTCAGACATGGGGCCTTCATGGGGTCTTTTTTATATTATTATTTTTATTTATTTTTATTTATTTATTTTTCCTTTGAGACAGAGTTTCACTCTGTCACCCAGGCTGGAGAGCAGTGGCACAATCTGAGCTCACTGCAACCTCCGCCTTCTGGGTTCAAGTGCTTCTCTTGCCTCAGCCTCCCAAATAGCTGGGATTACAGGTGCATGCCAACATGCCTGGCTAATTTGTGTATTTTTAGTACAGATGGAGTTTCACCATATTGGCCAGGCTAGTCTCGAACTCCTGGGCTCAAGTGATCCACCCACCTTGGCCTCCCAAAGTGCTCGGATTACAGGCATGAGCCACCTCACCCAGTCAAGACTTGGGACTTTTAAAAGATGATTAGAACACCAAGGCTCTGCCCTCATGACTGGATTGGTGCCTTAGAAAGGGATTAAGGGTGTGAGTTTGCCCCTTCCCTCTTTCTGCTATGTGACACAGTGTTGGTCCCCTCCATAGGATGCAGAAACAAGGTGCCACCTTGAAAGCAAGGAGCAGCCCTCACCAGACACGGAACCTGCTGGGCACCTGGACCTTGGACTTCTCAGCCTCTAGAAGGGTGGGAAATAAATATCTGGTTTTTGTCAGTTGCCCAGTGTCAGATATTTTGCTATAGCAGTACAAACGGACTAAGATACATACACAATAACATTTCCACTGCAGTGTCCTGATCAAAGCAAGCCTGAAGGCCAGACCAGATTCAAGAAATGGAGGAATGACTAAGTAACAGTGAAAAGGGGTGTGCATCCTAGGATGAGGACAGGTACTGTGACCACCCCTGCAAAGAATCTACCATAAAAATTCCTATTGATCACAAACAATAACTTGAATAAATGGAGAGGTATATCCTATTTATAGATGCAAAGATTTAAAATTATGAAAAATGCCATTTCTCCCCAAAATAATCTATAATTTTTAAAACTGTTATAAAAATTTCAGAAGTGTGGGTTTTTGGTTGGTTTTGTGTATGTGTACGTGTGTGGAATTGGATAACCCCATCCTTAAATGCATAGGAAAGCACAAAGAAATAAGACAGTGGATTAAAGGTAATGATAATAGATTGAATAAATGCTTCCACTCTCACTCCCTCCCTAAATCACACTTCATCCTAAATGACATTAGTGTTTTAACTTTATAAACAAAGATGGGAGGAACAGGACAGAATTCTAGCAACAAAATTTTGGAAGCTACAAAGCAGATGAAACAATGGTGACTAACTTGGCAATTTAGCAGACACATGAAAACTAAGTTCTAGGTCAACATGGAGAAAACCAGGAAGTGATGTGATTAAACGATAGACCTCTCAAGAGACTCAGGAAAGAGTGAGACCACTCATCTCTGGAAATAAAGGCAAAGATTGGGCTAAAATAAATATTGGTGGAAACATTCAGGACATAGGCACGGGCAAAGACTTCATGACTAACACACCAAAAGCAACTGCAACAAAAGCCAAAATTGACAAATGGGATCTAATTAAAGTAAAGAGCTTCTGCACAGCAAAAGAAACTATCAACAGAGTGAACAGGCAACATACAGAATGGGGAGAGAATTTTTGCAATCTACCCATCTGACAAAGGGCTAATATCCAGAATCTGCAAAGAACTTAAACAAATTTACAAGGAAAAAACAAACAACCCCATCAAAAAGTGGGTGAAGGATATGAAGAGATACTTCTCAAAAGAAGACATTTATGCGGCCAACAAACATGAAAAAAAGCTCATCATCACTGGTCATTAGAGAAATGCAAATCAAAACCACAATGAGATACCATCTCACACCAGTTAGAATGGCCATAATTAAAAAGGCAGGGAGCAACAGATGCTAGAGAGGACGTGGAGAAATAGGAACACCTTTACACTGTTGGTGGGAGTGTAAATTAGTTCAACCATTGTGGAAGACAGTGTGGCAATTCCTCAAGGATCTAGAACCAGAAATACCATTTGACCCAGCAATCCCATTACTGGGTATATACCCAAAGGATTATAAATCATGCTACTATAAAGACACATGCACACGTATGTGTATTGCAGCACTGTTCGCAACAGCAAAGACTTGGAACCAACCCAAATACCAATCAATGATAGACTGGATAAAGAAAATGTGGCACATTCACACCATGGAATACTATGCAGCCGTAAAAAAGGATGAGTTCATGTCCTTTGCAGGGACATGGATGAAGCTGGAAACCATCATTCTCAGCAAACTAACACAAAAATAGAAAACCAAACACTGCATGTTCTCACTCATAAGTGGGAGTTGAACAATGAGAACACATGGACACAGGGAGGGGAATATCACACACGGGGGCCTGTTTTCGGGTGGGGGGCCAAGGGAGGGATAGCATTAGGAGAAATACCTAATGTAGATGATGGGTTGATGGGTACAGCAAACCACCATGGCACATGTATACCTATGTAACAAACCTGCATATTCTGCACATGTATCCCAGAAGTTAAAGAATAAAAAACAAAACAAACAAAAACTCTTCCCATACCTGCACAGCCAGATGACTGCCCATCAAGAAAGAAGACTGCAATTTTCTTCTTTGGAGAGGATGAAACAGGAAGCTTCACGATTGGAGACTACCAGGAAGAGTTGGGGGCAGGGTCTCCCACTGAAAACCAGAGCACTAGTGAGTGTGTGTGCCCTGGAAGCTGAAACTTGCAACTCTCCAGAACCCAGGAGGACAGGAAGGAAACAATTTGATCAGCCCAAGAAGGAAAAACCTAAAGGGGCCGATATTGAAAATGTCCCAGATGACCTAGCCAGATCATCTCAGGACAGTCGCCACTCACATCCTCTGATCTTCCACTTAGGAAGTGATCAGCCACTTAGGCCCTTTTAAGGACACAAATCACAGATATTCAGACAGGGGAGGAAAGCCACCAATATGAAAAATAGAGGCCCAGTTGAACTAAGAGAAAACTGAGATGATTCAGGAAGAAGACTCTAAAAATGCTACAATTAATATCTTCAGAGACATTAGAGAAGATGTTGCAACCATAGGGTGAGGAGAGGTTATTATGAAAAAGAACATCCACAGAAAAAACAAGTACTCTTGAGAATTAAAAATAAGCATAATAGAAATGATTTAATAGAATTGAAGACAAAGTTGATAAAAGATGGCAAAGAAAAAGAAATAGAAAATAGAAAAGACAAGATAAGAAAATTAGAGGACTAGTTCAGGAGTTACAATATGCAAACTAGAGGAGCTCCAGGAAGAAACAGAACCAAAAATAGAGGAGAATAATTGCAGGGAGGAAGGAAGGGAAAAAGGAAGGAGGATAAGGAAACTCTCCAAAATGGAAGAACTTGAGTTTATAGATTTAAGGACCTACCAAATGCCCAGCACAATGGATGAAATAACCAGATAAAGTTTTAGAACATTTACATTTAAAAACATTGTTTTTAGAATGCTTTTACAATTTTAAGTGTTCTGCAAAGAAAAAAAATCTTACAAACTTTCAAAGTTCAGAAAGGCCTTGGACTTTTCAATCACACTATTGGAAGCTTGAAGATGTTGGTCAATACCTTCAAAATTCTGAAGCTTAAATCCTTCCAATCTGGGATTCCACAATCCTCTGAAGTTCCAGTCAATCAAGAAAAGGGAAGAAAGATATTTTTAGACATAGAAGGTCTCAAAATATTTTCCTCCCATGCACCCCTTTCTTGGAAGCTCCTTGAGGACAAGTGTCCCCAGAACCAGAAGGTAACACAATCATGATACAGAGATCCAACATGAAAGAGCTTTGCTGGTGGAGGAAAGGCCCAGGGCAACAGCTGTGCACCCAGAATAGAGACTTCCAGTCCATGTTGGAGTACATCAGAAATCTCCAGGGGAGACGTCCTAGAAGATGAAATTGTCACCAGATAATTGCAAAGGGAAGAATCAGACAATTGATGAAGGCTTTGAGATTTAATTAGATATGTGTAAGCTAAACAGGAACCAAGCAAACAAAAAAGCAAGGTAATCATTACCTCCAGGAGGAACAAAAAACTGTGTGGAAAAAGAAAAGTCATCGTGGTTCACTACATGGTTTGGCTGTAAACAGGGCTTTTATGCAGTCATGTTCATGTCAACCCCAAAGCTTGATCTAACCAAGATTATGACATAAACAGATTGCCAGGATGGAGAAAGGGAAGGGTGCACCTGAGTGGGAGGGGCAGAGAAATACACAGTAGAATAATATTTAAAGCTCAAAGCTAGCCAGGCTTGGTGGCTCACACTTGTAATTCCACCGTTTTGGGAGGCCAAGGTGGGTGGATCACTTGAAGTCAGTAGTTTGAGACGAGCCTGACCAACATGGTGACACTCCATCTCTACTAAAAATACAAAAATTAGCTGAATGTGGTGGTATGCACCTGTAGTCCCAGCTACTCAGGAGGCTGAGGCATGAGAATTGCTTGAGCCCGGGAGGTGGAGGTTGCAGTGAACTGAGTTCATACCACTGCACTCCAGCCTGGGTGACAGAGCGAGATTCCATCAAAAAAAATTAATTAAAAAAATAAAGCTTAAAGTTTACAATTGAAAAATTAACAGGCAGCAAGGCAAGTTTCAATATGTTATTCAGAGACATGGAAATATAGTCAAGGTTTGCTTAACAATAGGAATACATTCTGAGGAATGCGTGGTTAGACGATTTTGTTACTTGTAAATATCACAGAGTGTACTTACACAAACCTAGGTGGCACAGCTTACTACACCTAGGCTATGTGTTACAGCCTATTGCTCCCAGGCTACAAATCTGTACAGCATGTTACTGTACTGAATACTGTAGACAAACGTAATACAATGATAAGTCTTTGTGTATCTAAACATAGAAAAGGCACAACAAAATATAGTTTAATAATCTTATAGGACTACCATCACATATGTGACTTGTCGTTGACCAAAACGTCATTACATGGTGTGTGACTACAGTTACCAAAATAGTTGAAATGGTTGCCCCTGGGAAGGAAAAAATGGAGGGAAAGGTAGGGGACTGCTGTTTTTCATATCAAAGCTTTTAAACGGATCTGACTCTTTAATCTATGCATACATATAACTTTGATTAAAATATAAAACTTTTAACATAAAATTAAGAAATAATTAAATGGTGGCAATAATGCTGCCTCTTACCACTCTACTGGGTCTGAAAAATTATAAATTGCCACATAAGTAAAAGGTATTTGTTGGCTAATGAAGCACAGGAACAATATGTGGGTCAGAATTTGTCATCTGGTTGATATTTTGAAATGTCACAGCTCTGTCATGTATGCTCCATCTTCCAAATTGTGCATAACTTGCTCCAAAATTAAGGAAACATTCACACTACACACACATACACACACACACTCTCTCTCACATGCACACAGAGACAAGAATAGCCAAGGCAATTATATAATAAAATAGCAGAGGGCTTGCTTCACCAGATATTAAGACTTTATAGAAGAAAAAGCATAATTAAGTATGGTATTAGCAGAGAAGAAAGCAGCACACCAATGAAATCAAATAGAGGGGCCAAAGATATCCCAACCTGCAAATGGAACCTCGAAAAGTGGCAAATACTGGGGAAAGCACATACTGCAAAGAAAGGGGGCTGGGATAAGTGGTTATCTAAATGGAAAAATTAATGTTATCTCTAAAGTTCTATTTTGTTTTTTAAGGGAGAAGTGAAAGCAAACAGCAAATACTAAGATTTCAGATTTTAGAAGCTGAGTAAGAGCTAGGTTTCAATGGTCTGAATATTTGTGTCTTCCTCCAAATTCCTGTGTTGAAGTCTTCACACCTCAATGTGATGGTATTAGGAGGTGGGGTGTTTGGGAGGTAATTAGACCACAAAGGGTCATAATTGGGATCAGTGCCCTTACAACAGAGACCCCCAAGAGCTGGTTACTCCCTTCCACCATGTAAGAACACAGCAAGAAGGCAATGAGCCAGGAAGTGGGCCTTCACCAGACACCGAATCTGCTAGTGTCTTGATCTTAGACCATCCATCGTCCAAAACTGTGAGAAATAAATCCAGTAATGCTTCTGCCTGTTAATATTGGCACATCCTCTCTGCTGTTTATGAGCCGCCTGGTTTATAGCATTTTGGTATAGCAGCCTGGACAGACTAAAACATAAGTAAAAACAGAAAAGCAAAATTTGATATTGTGATATAATAAGAAATATACATTTATCCTCCTTCCGTGATTCCTGGCACACAGCTCCTAAAACCCTTGTATATGGGGCACTAGAAAAATCTTTGTTCTAATAATTGGTCTTTGACCATGATTTCTGACACAGAACTCCTAAGACCTTTGTAATTTCTTGAGTGATAGGAGTATTGACATAGAGCTCCTAAATCCCTTGAAATGTCTTGGATGATAGGAGCATCTTTTGTTCTAATGAGGCAACTCTTGAAGGGCTCTTGGATGGCCTCAGGTTGGTGGCCGGTTGCCAGGTGAACCAACCATGTGATTAGAGGGTTGGAACTTTCAGTCCCACTCCCTAAACCTCCAGAGAGGGTCGTGGGGCTGAGGATTGAATTGATCACTAACTAATGGGCAATGATTTAATCAATCATGCCTATGTAATGAAGCCTTGATAAAAACCCAAAAGAAGAGGGTTCAGAGAGCTCTAGGTAGCTGAGCATGTGGAGGTGTCTGGAGGGTGGTACCCCCGGAAAGGGCATGGAAGCTTGATGCCCCTTCCCACATATCTTGCTCCATATATATCTTCCACCTTACTGTTCTTCTGTATCCTTTGTAAAATCCTCTATAATAAATGGGTTAATGTAAGTAAAGTGTTTCCTTGAGTTCTGTGAGTCGTCCTAGCAAATTAATTGAACCCAAGGAGGGGGTAGTGGGATTTATAACCAGTCAGTCAGAAGCACACATCACAATCTGGTGCTTATGTCTGGCCCCTTAAGGTAAGGGGCAGCCTTGTGGGACCAAGCCCTAACCTGTAGGATCTGATGCTGTCTCCAGGAAGTGTCAGAATTGAATTAAATTATAGGACACCTAACTGATGTGGCTAGAGGATTGATTGGTTAATGGGGAAAACCCCACACACATTTTGGTGACCACAGGGGCAGCATTCTGTGTTCTGAGAGTATATACTAAGAGGAAAAAAAGTTTGTTTCCTTTTTTCCCCAGAAAAATTAAGCTTCACCGTGGGTGCTATGTTGTTGATAGACTGAGAAGGGGGAGGTGAGAATCCAACCAAGGGGAACAACTGGAGACAATTGCAACACCAAGGAGGAGAGACAACGTGTGTTTGAACCAGAAATGGTGGTGGGGATGTAGGGGAAGACTGGGTCCTGCAGACTTCACTGAGGGCAACTTGACAAGACCTAACAACTCATTAGATTTCGATGATCAGAGAAAAGAGATGTCAATGGACTCCCAGGTATCCAGCCTTGGAGCCTGGAATGATGTGCCGATGTTAATAGCTATAAGTAATACAAGCTTAACAGATCTAGGTGGGTAACAATCATTTCCATTGTGGATATTTTAGATCTAACACTGCTACAGAACTTGTAGATGGAGGTGTTCAATAAGTACAGTGACAAATGCAGGTCAAAAGGGAATTGGAGCTGGAAACATACTTGGGGAGTCCTTGGTGGATGGAATTAAGTCCCCTGATATGTGCTCTCGAGACCCTCTCCTCACTTCCCATCATGGAGCCTGTCATGTTGGATTAAAACCACTTGTTTTCTCTTTAGGCTGTGAATCCTATGACAATGGAGGCTGTCTTGTTCTCCATTGTATTCTTCGTGTCTGGACTGAGGACCTGGATTATTGAGGACCTAATAAAGTAAAGATGATCAAGAACAGGATCTTAGGGAACATCAAAACTAAAAGGCTAGGCATCAAGAAAAGACCATCAAAGGAGCTGTTAAAGTAATCAACAAAGAAAGAGGAGCGTTATGGAATATGGAGTCCCTGGACCCAAATAGAGAATTTCTGAGTAGAGGGTGGTGCAGTGGTCAAGATGTTCTTGTTCTAAAAAGCTTTTGCACCTGCCCCTTCCCAGCCCAGCCCTCTCTAGAGAAACCGCCCAGTGCACAGGTACTGCACCTCTCCCCTTCTCCACAGAGGTTGTTTAGACCAAGGATGGACACCTGACCCAAGGCTGTGTTCACTAGTGGTGAGGTTTTAAGGGAAAGTAGAGGGAGGGAGAAGTCAGTATCATGACAAACCAAAGCTTTGTGACATTTATGAGTGACAGGGACTCTGGGTAAACAAAGGAAATTCATAATGGACAGAAAGAGAGAATGAAGCAGAGAGGCCATCTCTGTTCCAGATAACTTTCCATCTTCCATCTTCCAGCTTCAGACCCTGCAAGACCCACCCTCATCTTAGGTTTCATGGGATCCAATAAGCTCCCTTTTTCTTAAGCTCATTTGAATGAATTTCAGTTCTTCCTACCTACCTGACTCCAACTAGAATTGTCTTTACATCTGCTATTTACATAATAATTTAAGGGAAATCAAAAGTCTATGGATTTAGAAAACTCTTTCCTTTAACTGGAGATTATCAGGAACCCTCCACTGATATTAAAAATATAATCTTCGCTTACAGTTGGGACACCCCCATTTCGAATTTTCAAGCTGGAGGAATCTCAGAATTGGACAGCGAGGAGGTTGACTGCCTGCAGTCATATGCTAGTTAGCGTCCTACGAAGGACTCAATTCCAGAATGCTTGACTCCAGTCCAGGGACCTTGACACAACTTTGCCCCATCCCTGCCACCCCTGGGCTCAGGAAAACAAATCCCAATTCATTGCTCAGTCGGACTGAGGACTCAGCCCCATCAGTCCTCCACCAAATCTAACTACAGGAGGAAATGCTCCAAGCCCTTGGCTGAGTTCTCCACAGTCAGACCCCGCTATCAGGAAGGTGGCTTAAATGAATTTAAACCCACCCAGGTTGGCCTGCGATGACTGTTCCATTAAGGCTGAAGGCCAGGCAGGATTCCGTTTGTTGAAATCTGTGTTCCTTTTGAACACTTTTAAAGTCACATCTGGTGCTGACCTTAGAAACAGCACTTGTGTGCTGAATGAATGCAGTGTGACTGTGTGTGCTCAGGGTTTTGGGACTTCTCTGAAAGGCGCTCCCAACCCTCCCAAACTGGCACAGGATGTCCGGCCGTGGTCGGCTTCCTCCACCGCGGCAGAGGATGCCAACTGAAACACGACCTCCTGCCAAGACTCTGGGACCACGCTCAGATCCAGGTCCCTGGGGGCAAAAGGCAGCTCTGTGCCAAGTTCTCCAAAGCCCGGCTCCTCCCGGGCTCTCATCCTGGAAGTGCTCTGGCCTCCTCTTTGGAAAGGGCCCATCAATCTTCTGGGGATTTCTGACACCGGTCGGAGCGCTGGAAACTGCCGGCCCTTCGTCTGTCAGCTGCCTCACACTCTCCAGCCCGGCAAAGCTCTTTGCAGTGTCTGGAAAAGCAGTTACTGGTTTGGTTGTGGTCTGCCTTTGCAGCTGAGCTGGTTCCAAGTGCCACGTCCTCCACAGGCTGCTCTGTCCCAGGACACTCAGGAAAGGCGACAAGGCGGCACCCTTGCACACTTGCCTGGGGCTGTGCTCCCTCCATTTCTTGGAACCCAAATATATTTTCTTTTGTGGAATGAATGAGTACAAAAGCTGTCACCCCTTTGCCCAGCCCCCATCTGAAATTCTTCCTCCAGCTGTCTTGATAGCGATGCTCGACCGACTGCAGGAGAATAGTTTGAATGACGCTTCCCAGCGCAATATTTCACTGGGCTTGTGTTGAATTGATCTAGCCTGCGATGCCATTTATCTTCACAACCTTCTTAGAGAGGAGCGGGAGAACAAATCTCTTTCGTTCGCATATGGGGAAACTGAGACTAAGGGAAGCTACAGAGACAACTGTAGGGAAAAAGCCAGCACAGCAGGGCCGATCTGAGAAAATGCATGCTGATGAGATAGTCTTTTCCTGACTTTAGGGATTTATACAATCACCGGGCACAGAGGACACCATGGGAGGGGATTTAGGAAGAACTGGAGATGGGCCCCCTTACAAAATTCATTTGAGTGAACTCAAATTTAAATATGCACCCCCACCTCCAAGTCTAGTACTCTTGTGCTGGTGCCCCAAAACCTAGGACAGGAGATGGCAGCTCCAGCAAGGTTTCCCTGATCACCCCTGTCCCCACCCACCCCTCCCCTCTAAGAGCTATTCTCTCAATCACAGCCTGAACCACCCTTCCTTCTTTATGGTTTTTCACTGTTTTCAAATTCATGTTGGTCTTCTCTCACTCAGCTAGATTACTTGCTGCTTCTCAAGGGATGGACTGTGCCCTAGATTTTAGAAACCCCAACCCTTCTGGGTTTTCTCTTTGTTTTCTCATTGTTTGCCAAATGATGGAGTCATACATCGAGCCCCAGGGGCAGGATCAAAGAAGGCAGTCACTTGGGATGTGGGGGAAAGCAGTCTTGTTTTCTGTAAGAAACAACCAGGGAGAGAAAAAAATCAATGTCTGAAATAACTGTTGAGAAAGAAGTGTGGCTTTCTCTTGGAGTCATAGAAAGTGGTTCTGATGTCAGCTTCACACGTAAGAGAATGGATCCAGGGTGAATCCCTGATAGCTGGCCGAGGCTGACTCAACCCACGGGGAGCTGCCCAAACCCACGGGGAGCTGCCCAAACCCACGGGGAGCTGCCCAAACCCACAGGGAGCTGCCCAAACCCACGGGGAGCTGCCCAAACACACAGGGAGCTGCCCAAACCCACGGGGAGCTGCCCAGCACATCAAGTATGAGGATTCTCCAGCAGCTACTCCTGCTGGAAACTTCTACCTGTGCCTATGCCCACGGCCCCGTGATCTCCGGGAGCAGCAACCCGAGGGGTCTATCTGCCATGTTTCAGCCTCACAACCTGCCAATTTCTACCTCCCTGGCACTACCCATAGTAAATGCCATGAAGGAGACTCAGACTCAAGGGACCATGGATCTGCCCCATCTTGAGCAAATGACTTCCACTCTCTGGCTCTTGGTGTTAGTGTCTTTGTAAAACAAACAAAATCAGACTAGCTGATCTGTGAGGGAGCCTCTACCCCCAAAACTTCATTGTCTAGACTGGCAGGGAGTGTGTGGGTTTGGTTCTCATTTGGTTGGTTTTCTTGTGTGTGTCTTGGCCCCTGCATGGCCACTTTGGCCCAGGGTGGAGAGCGTCGTTATCTACATCAAGTACTCTGTAACTAGAGAGTGACTATGCAGCTCCCCTCCAGGGAGGCCTGGGGTGGGCCTAAGGCCTCCCAAAAGATGTGTGAAATGTCTTTGAAGTCAATAATTTCCATGTATATTTTGCATTCTTTTCTATAATATGACTGAGTTGCTTAACATAGGAATTTTTGTCTCTAAATCTTAGGATAAAGTGACCCACCAGGAGGACGCTTCTTGCTAAAAGAAGCTTGTTTGAGCTTCCTGTGGTGAACTGCTACATACTTCTGGAACTAGTTTAGGAAGTACTAACCTGGCCGGGCGTGGTGGCTTACGCCTGTAATCCCAGCACTTTGGGAGGCCAAGTGGGGCAGATCACGAGGTCAGGAGATCAAGACCATCCTGGCTAACACGATGAAACCCCATCTCTACTAAAAATACAGAAAAATTAGCCGAGCATGGTGGCTGGTGCCTGTGGTCCCAGCTATTCAAGAGACTGGGGCGGGAGAATGGATGAACCTGTGAGGCAGAGGTTGTGGTGAGCTGAGGTCACACCACTGCACTCCAGCCTGGGTGACAGAGCAAGACTCCATCTCAAAAATAAAAATAAAAAAATAAAAAAAAGAAGCACTAATAAGCACTAATCTGTGGGTGTTTGCAGGAATACCCAGGGCTGAAAATTCATCTTTTGGTCCATCCAGGAATCCATTCTCAGATACTCATCCTTTTCTGTTAAAATGCAAATTCTCTTGGAAAGGGGCTAAAAGTTAGAAAAAAAACTGAGACAAATATAAAATTCTTTATCTGTGTCTGACAGTCAATACAGCAGGACAGTCCGGGGCTGTTTGGATCAACAGTAGTTGGTGTCTGAGGATTTTGGTAAACTTCACTTGAGTCAACAATGTGATTTGACTGTGTCCTTCAGAGCAAGAAGGACATAGTCTCAGCACTGAGAAGGCTCCCCTGGAGAACTGCATTCAGTGCTGGAACCATAAGTCAGAGGGATTTGGACTAAACAGCAATGATCTGGACAGAGATCATGGACGTATGTCACATGGGGAATGAATGGAGAGATCAGGAGGGGAATGGGCTGGGAGATACTCCCAATAGTCATCATGGGGATGGGTTTTTGATTTGTGTAGCTCCAAAGGGCAGGACCTAGACTATCACTCCTGCATTTTAGGAGTGCAGATTTTAGCTCAGCACAGGGAAGCCCAGCACCTTGTGAAATGGGGATGGGCCTCTCTGTAGAAAGAGGGTGCCCTGGTCCTGGGAGAGTCCTCCTATTAGTGGGGGACTGGAGGGTCACTGGGTTATGGGATCCTTTAAAAGGGTGAGGTGCACATGGAAACACAGCTCCTAGATCCCCTTCAGGGAAGGGCTTGCTATCCAGCTGTGAGGAGTGTGGTCAGCAGACAGCTTCCAAGGTCAGCTCTTCAGGGCTGGCCTCCCCTGCAGGGAGCCTCCTCTCCTGGGGCATTTGCACCTGGTGACTGAGAGAGGTCTGGACAAGCACAGAAGCCTGGACATCTAGGCAAGAGCTAGACTGGCTAAGGCTTTGTTGGGTCTGCCTCACTGTTTGATGTCTTCTTCTGTACCCCAAACTCCATCCCAGTGTGTACTTGGGAAAAACTCTACCTGAGACAAAAGCATATAACATGGGATGGGTCTTCCTGAGATTCCAAGGATCATACTATTATTCATCACTTACACCTGATTGTGAATAAATCCACTGAAATCTTTGCAGAGAACAAGTTTATACAGGTGTAGCTCAAGGAAAGGAAAGGGGAAAGAGTCACAAGACAAGTAGGTTAAGAGATAAGGGATTGAAGTTTATACTTTAAATATGTGGATTATATCTCCATAAAATGTTTTTTTTAAAAACGTTTAAAGAGAGAGAGAGAGAATGAAGCTGATCTAAGATGTCTAGACCCTCCCAGGCTGTGCTAGGGTACTAGCACAGCAGCCGGGTATCAGGAACTGGAAGGACTTGTGCAGGACCCTTGGCTTCTCACCAAGGCTGTCCCCACGAAGCAGATTTCACACACCCATAGCAAACCCAAGGCATGACTAGTAGCCCTTGAAGGCCGTGCTGGCCTCACCATCATCACTGTGCCCTCCTGCCAGACACATCCCAAGGCTGCTATTGTGTTCTCCTCCAGTAGGGGTCAGCAGACCGTTTCCGTAAAGGGCCAGATAGCAAATATTTCAGAGTAGGTGGGCAATATGGTCTCTGCTGCAACTGCTTAACCCTGCCACTGTAGCACAAAGGCAGACATAGATAGTAAGTAAATGAAAGGGCACGGCTGTGTTTCAATAAAGCTTTACTTACAAAAACAGGGAACGGACCAGATTCGGCTTAGGTATGTAGCTTGCTCACCTCCGTCCTAAAATCATGGACCAGCCTAATTGGAAATAATCCCAGGCCACAGAACAGGAAGGTTTTCTCTACTTGCAATCCAAAAAGCCATCATGTTTCTTGTCTTCCAGGCTTTGCTGGAGAGATGGAACCAAATGTTCTATATATATTTGACATACATTAAAGTTCAGCAGGGAACAGAGATTCACAGGATATGGTTCCTGCTCTTAAGGTCCCCATGTAAATTAGCAGGTAATTCTCATTCAGTGTGATAAGCACATGGGAGATGTGGGTACATATATGTATGTTTGGGCTAAAACCATCACTAGCCAATGTCAGCAGGGTTCAGATAATTAACTTTGGGTGCCTGGGTCAGTTGACCCTCATGGTAGTTAATAAAGTAGTATCTGTAGTCACTTCTAGCTGTTGTCTTTACACATCTACAGAGGACTTGCCTTTTTCTTTTTAAATTATTTTTTCAAAATTAAAAAAAAAAAAAAAAAAAAAAAGCTTTAAATAGAGACAGGATCTCCCTATGTTGCCCAGGCTGGTCTTGAACTCCTGGGCTCAAGGGATCCTCCTGCCTCAGCCTCCCAAAGTGCTAGCATTACAGGCATGAGCCACCATGCCCAGTCACCTTTTTCAAATTAATGTTGGAAACAAAGACAAACATAATCCTAGTTTGTCACTGAGCCAGCGCCTACAGATATTGTTTTGGGGCATACACCACAGAGCTGGAGAGTTGTCACAGCCATTGCATGGGAAGGCCACGGGCTGGGTGTGGCTCCAGATCCACGTTCTCGTGTCCTGGGCCTGCTCAGTGTGTTTCGGCTCCTGTGTATGCTTTTCCCTCTGCAGTTCCATGACATCCGACCCCGGCCTTCTCAGAGGATGCTAACCCAGCTGCCCGCCCGAGACTGCCAGCCCTGTCTGTGGGTGCCCTCTGGTGGCCTGTCGGCTGGCGAGCCTCAGCGCCTGTTAAGGCAATCAGTCAGGGAGAAGGAGGAAGCGTGAGACTGAGTTGCAGACATTTCCACCAGCTTCTCCTTTGCCAACACAAACCCAAGCCTCCCCCTAGGGATTTTGGAGTGCATTCAGAGCTTGGGGAAGGAATCATTTTCATTCCTAATTCGATACCCTTCATTTTTTCAACCGGGATGGTTCACATGATCAAACCGCACAAGGGCCATTGCTCTGTGTTCTGCTTATGGCAGAGAGGGCACGGCGGCTCCCCAGGGCACTCAAGATCTGAGGGATCTGGGGGCCCAACAAGTTAAGAAGCAGCTTTGAATCTCTTCCTGGGGAGGCAATTCTTCGCTTCTAATTTTCCGCTCCTCTTCTTGTTCCTTTAGTGTCTACTGCAGTGGGGGTCTCAGTGGGAATGGACTAAGAATGCAGGAAAAGTGTGGGGGTCTGAGTACAGGCAGGTCCAGAGCTGACTCGGCTCCGGAAACACCGTAGAAACTAGCCCCAGTTCTCCCACCCACCTACTCACATGGCTAGAGGACTTAGCAAAGCCCTAGAGCACACTGGTTGACTCCATGGACTCCTGATCCAGGCTGCCTGGGTTCCGATCCTGGCTCTACCACTTTCTAGCCATGTACCCTCAGACAAGTTACTCAACCCCTTTGTGCCTTGGGGTCCTTGTCTGTAAGATGAGAGTCATAATATTGCCTACCTCCAGCGTTGTTTTGAAAAATAAGTGGGTTGGTACCTGAGAAAATGCTCAGTAAATGCTTCCTGTTGTTATTCAGGAGAAAGTTCATACTAACTGGGATAGGAATCTGAAGACGTCGGTTTCCATCCCAGCGCCACCTTATCCAGCTGTGTGTGTTCCGGGAAGGGTGACTTCACTTCTCTGTGCTTAGAGCCTTCTATTCCAAGATGAGGATGAAGACTAACTCCTTCCTCTAAACTCCTCCATGGCTCTCCATTGACCTTATGGTGAAGGCCCAGCTCCCTCACCTGGCCTCTAGTGTTCTTCATGCTCCAGCCCCTGCCTTTCTCTCAAGCCTCATTTCATGCAACACCCAAGGTGGTGATGGCTGATGAGTGATACTGTAAAGCACCCATCACATCATGTCTCTCCTCTGCTCAGAGCCTTCCAACGGCTTCCCATGCCACTGAGAGTAAAACCTAAGGTCCTCTGCACAGGCTGCCAGGTCCTACAGTCTGACTTCAGCTGCCCCCAACACCGCCACACCTCCCTTCAACACACATGTCAGTGGCTGCTCCCAGCTCCCTCTTCCAGGATGCCAGCCCTCTCTTGCCTTGGGGCCTGATATGGTTTGGCTCTGTGTCCCCACCCAAACCTCACCTCGCATTGTAATCCCCACATGTCGGGGAAGGGGCCTGGTGAGAGGTGATTGGATTATAGAGGCAGACTTCCCCCTTGCCAATCTGGTGATAGTGAGGGAGTTCTCACAAGAAGTGGTTGTTTGAAAGTGTGGCACTTCCCCCTCCGCTCTCTCTCCTGCTTCGCCAGGGTAAGACATGCTTGCTTCCTTCCCCTCCTCCTTCCACCATGGCTGTAAGTTTCTTGAGGCCTCCCAGTCATGCTTCCTGTACAGCCTGCAGAACTGTGTCAATTAAACCTCTTCATAAATTACCCAGGCTCAGGTGGTTCTTTATAGCAGCGTGAGAACGGACTAATATGGGGCCTTTGCCTTTGCTGTTCCCTTGGCCGGGAGCACTTCCCTCAGATCTGCCTGGTCAGCCTTGCCTCCTTTAGGCTTTTGCTCAAGGGTCTCATGATGAGAGGGGCCTTCTCTGACTTCCCTGCAGGTGACAGAACACTGCCCCATCGCTCTCTATCCCCTGGTCTGCTTTATGTTTCTCAGTGGCCTTGCCATCACTAACCCATACATGAAGATTTGACGTGGCTCACTGTCTGCCTCCCCCATGTGCGGTGTGAACAGGGGCTTTGTTTTGCTCCCTGCTGTGTCTCCAGCTCCTAGAACTCTGTTGGGCACAAAATAGGTGCTCAAAATCTGTGTGGATCTGTGAAGGATGCTGGCTTGCCTAACAGAGGAAATTGTTTTGGCAAGGAACATCCAGGAAAGACGTCTCTTAACCTAAAAACTGGAGGCACTATCGAAAAGATCTCCAGTAAGGGAGACAGCACTCTGGGCTCCCCGCACCAGCACTGCCCACCTTTCTACCTCCAGGCACCTGGGAATTAGCCCCAGGCGGGATGAAGTCACAAGAGGCTGGGTGGCCAGCCTGAGTTCTCTCCCGCTGCAGGCAGGAGCGCCTCTTTTCACTTTTTATTTCTACGCCGCATTACTTGAACACTTGGTGGCTTCCAAAATGAAGTCACATGGCTTGATGGCAGCTCTCTGGAGGGAAATGCCGCCCTTTAATTGTCCTCAGGACTATTCTGAAAATAGAGTCCTTTTTATTCAAAGCTTAATTCTGTTAATGTTCCCAATATAAATGAATAATATAAAGCGTAAGCGAATTCTCTCCTGACAGTGTTCCTCTGCTCTATTTAAAGACCCTTCTGGGGCAGAACCTGGACTCTGCTTTTACCAAACCCACTTAAAAATCCCTCCCCCAAGAAACTGCACTGATTTTCCTTGGGCACAGTGTGTCCTGGAGAGGGACATAGATGGGCGTTGAGGAACATCTGCTTGTGGACCCAACCTCCCAGACTGTGAACTTTGTCCACTCCCCACCACCAATCTGATCCAAGGGGACACAGGAAGCCTCGGTCCCTAGAGGCTTCAAGAGCATTATGGATGCTGAGGGGGACAAGGGACACAGGCAACAGTACAGAACAGAATGGAGTACAATGATGTAGTCACAGCATAAACAATTGAGTTAACTTGATGAGACTGGCTGGGAGTACCTTGTCAGTTCCAGACATGGGTAGATTACAGTCATTCAGGAAGCTTGAATGCTCAACTCAGTGCCTACTTCTTCCAGGAAGCCTTCTGTGCAGCTGGAGGGGATCTCCCCTTCACAGTTCCTATTACACTAATTGCACCCCTGGGTGGTACTGAGCTGTCACCACCTTTGAGTGTTTATTTGGGCACAGATGGAATCACTCCCTTGGGGACACCTGCTCTGGCCAGGGGGTGGAAGCTTTTCTGTGTGCTCTGTCACCCCCTGCACTCCATCCCTCCATGATGCCACAATGGCCACAACCAGTGGGGCTAGCCGCAACATGTTTGTGTCCCTCACCAGGTCTAATGCACTGGGAAGGGAGGACCCCTGTTGGTCTGGGTCATTGCCATATGCCCTGTGTCTGGCACAATGCCTAGACCATGGTGGGCCCTCAATAAGTCTGTGGAGAATAAAGGAATCTCCTGTACTAGAATGCAATATCCTAGATGTACAGGGCTGTGTTCCACACTTCTTTGTCCCTTTATCAATACCTATCAGTTGTAGCACTCTCTAACTACTTGCTGGCTAAAGGAATGAATGGGAGGAAGGTGTCACAGCAAAGATGGTATTTGAGTTGGGTTCTTAAAATTGAACCAATTCAGAAAATCTCAGGAGTGACTGGTTAAGATCCCATTAGCCCTTTACTATGCTCTAGCACCATGGTGGGGTTCTCATGGTTAATCCTCTCATGGTTAATTATAGGAAAGGCCACCCAGAGGCATAACAGAGAGGGTACGCCTGCTGCCTGGCTTCTGGGTCTGCCCCAGCCGTATACCTACGCAGGGGCCACCTTTGCATCCTCAGATCCCAGCACAGTGGCAGACTACTCATAAATATATGTTGGATAGAATTGAACATCTCACACCCACTAGTTAGTATTCTGTAGCCCACAAGACTGGGACATCCAAGACCCTAGGTGTAGAAGAAATGTATGCAGGAGGGGCCCTAAGCAAAAATTGCCCCATCTGCTCAGATTCTGCAGCCTAAGATTCTGCATAAGTGAAAGGATTCTAAGTCTCAGATAGCCACCAAGCCTTGTCAAGTTCGTTCTGAAGGCCTGTCACACCTAAGATGTATAGTGAGAGTCATCTCCATGCAGCTGAATTGGGAGGAGTCCAGCACAGCACCTCATGGCTGACACATGACTCATGTGAGGATGGATGGGCAGAGTGACATCTGGGAAGGAGGCAGGGTCTTCAGGAAAGGAGGTGCCTAATTCAGAGCATGGGCTGGGCTATGTGGAGGCCCCACAAGGCTCATCTGTCTTGGTGGGCAGTGGGTTCCCAGAGTGGTAAAATTTCATTTCTCCTGGAGCATCTGCTCCATAGGTAGTTTGAACTGGCGAGAGAGGAAAAGTTCCCTCGTTCCCCTCGCAGGGTGTGCGATGGAGGTGTGGCTCGCTTCCTCAGTGCCCCACTGCTCAAACCTCTAGGGGTAGCATGCAGACAGGAAAGCTGTGGGACTCCAACACCACGGCAGCGTCTAGGGGTAAATGTTTGCAGCTGAAGCCCAGTGGGCATGTGTTACAGGGTGTTCTTTCAGTCTAGCCATCCTTAGGCAGCTTGTGTTAATCAGCTCAATTAGACTCCTTGCCTTATCGCAAGGACAGAGGGCTTTCTGTATCCCAGGGCTTCTTGCCTTGGTGTACCGGAAGAATCGGATCACACGTGGGCTTGGAGAATGAGTGCAAGGTTTTATTGAGTGGCAGTAGCTCTCAGCAGATGTGGGAGCCAGAAGGGAGATGGGGTGGGCAGGTGGTTTTCTCCTGGAGTCAGGCCGCTCAGTGGCCAGGCTCTCTTCCAACTACCTTTGGGCGAACTGTGCGTGTTCCGCTGGTCGATGGCCTGCCGGTGTCTGCTGGTGCTTGTCAGTGTGTTCTTCCACTCCTCTCGAAGTCCAGCTGCTTGTGTCTCTACCCGCTAGGGTCTCTGGGTTTTTATAGGCACAGGATGGGGGTGTGGTGGGTCAGGGTGGTCTTGGAAAATGCAACATTTGAGCATGAAAACAGAAATGCCCGTCCTCACCTAGGTCTGTTAGCACAGGCCCGGGGGTGGAGCCCTTGCCAGGGACCACGTCCTTCCCTTCCCAGCACTTCCCTGGCCCCCTCCTGTATCACGGGAATATTCCAAATGCAGGGCAGCAACTGCAAAGAGAAGCATAACAGTACCCCTTCCTCCTGTCCATACCTCTCCTACTTCTTCCTTCCATCCACACCCCTCTACCCAACAAAATGAGAAAAGAGACAGAACAGGAAAGTCAAAGCAGCAGCTCAGATGTCCGTCTTCAGTCTGCACTCTACAGGAATGTGCCTTTAGGTTCACTAGGTGATATAGGTGCTGCTGGCAAGAGACCCCTCTAGGAACTGGGGGCCAAGCTCATCCAGCCCAGACAACAGCTGTGAGCTGGTCTGGGGCAGAGCTGGGGGAGCCATTTACCTCCCATGCCTCGTACATAATAGGGGGTTCCTGGGTAGGATCTGGAGCAGGTGATCAGGCGGGGATACCTTCGTCCCAGCCCTGTAGCTTTGTCCCTGCCACCCCTACCTCTTCCAGATGTGCTCTAGTGGCTACCAAGATACGCTGCAAAGCCTCACACTGCCAGTCTGGGGAGCAGACACTCACAGCTCTCAGCACAGGCAAGCTCTCCCCACCCCAAGGTCCGTGTCTCTGGTGGATGCTCCAGGCTGCCTCTGTGCCTCTGTCTTTACCTAGTTTAAGCCTCAGTTCTTTTGAGCATACAATGGGAACAATAATAATAACCTTCATTTTCTACTTGGGACTGTTAGCATAATCCAGGAGGACCTTGGGTGTGAGGTCCAGGAGGACCCATCGGGGGCTCCAGGTTAATTATTGTTATTACCTCTGCTTGACTGATAAAGAAAGGGGAAGAAGAGAGGTCACATGCTCGGACAGGCCTGCTGTGATCAGGCTGAGGCCTGGCTGGAATCTGTTCGTTCTATTTCAGCAGGTCTGCAAGCAGGAATGCAGGAAGCAGTATCAGGCCCACAGCCCAGAAGAGTGGGTGCCACTGGCTGAGAGAGGGCAGATAGGGGGATGGCCAGTGGCCAGGATCATGCCCAAGGGGCTGTCTGGGGCCTCAGCTCCTTAGGGCCCAGGGAGGTGGAACATGCCAGAAACTGTGGAACCATGAAGCAATTTGGGAGCCTCCCTGCCTGTTCCTAGATCTTCTCAGGGGTGGAACAGCCCTAGAGAGGACAGCTTCCAGTGTTGCCCAGGCTAGAACAGAACAGCCTGAGCTCCCCTAGAGACCTCTGGGGTTGTCTGAGGCCTGTCAGGCTCTTCCTTGGACAGCCTCAGTGCCTTCTTCTGGGACAAATAATATATCAAACGAACTGAAATACCCAGAGAGCTCCCTGGGAGCCAGCACCGAGCCTGGCACTGCTGGGAATGCAAAGGGGACTTAGACCCATTGCTCACTCTCCAGGCAATTCCACTCCAAAGTGAGCACTTGGAGAGAAAGGGCGGCAGGAGGGTAAGGCAGCAAACACCCAGGTGGCTGCCCCCAGGGCAGAACATGAGGTTCAAGAAGACCAGGAGAGCACCAGGAGCCAGAGAGACGGGACATTGCTGTCTGTCTAGGAGAGGTGGGGAAGGTCAGGAAGACTTTTGTGGAGTTGGGGTTTCCTTAGAGACATTTCTGAGCACTGGTTTGGCCCTGAGGCTGGGTTTTGGGTCTTGACTCTGCTATTCCTATGAACAAGTGGTTTTGAATTCTCCAAGCCTATATTTTCTCATCTATAAAAGAAGGAAAATAATATATCTGGCCATGCCATGGCCGTGATGATGGAATGAGATCATGTTCACAGCACTGAGCAGGGTGTCTGTAAAGCAAGTCTCAACAATACTCACTGTGCTTGAGGGTGGATGGGATTGAATTTAGAGAGGTGATGGGGAAAGGAAGGAGCCAGTGACAGGACAGGGCAATTCAGCCCATCAGCTTAGGTTTGAGCTACTCAAAAGTTCATTTTGGGTAATTAAGGAAGTTTCTACTTAAGGGCTTCAGTGGGGAAACGTTTTATAAAATGAACATTTCTTTTTAAAAAGTGAAAATTCTGTCCCTGTTTTTCTGCTTTCAAGTATAAATTTCATAGAACTATTCCAGCATGCATTAAGCACATTGTGTTAATGTACTGTGCTCAGAGTTGTGGTGATCCAGAGACCAGGTCATTTCCACCTTCAAGGAGTTTGCAAGTTCATGCGCACAGCCTTGTGGGAGAAGGCAATTTCAGGAAGCCTAGCCCAACCCGTCTCTCAGATGCCTCCAAGGCACTGCCACGGATGGGTTCCCCACCCCCAGATGCCATGGTGTTGGGCAGATCTGCTTCTTTTGCTAAGATTAAGGGCAAATGGGCCACTGCTTACTAAGGCGGGCAAAGTGGGAGCAGCTAGAAGTGAGCACTAGAGATCTGGTGAGAAATTCCAAGACTCTAGGGCAAAACTTCCCCAACAAGCCCTCCTTTGCTGAATTTAAAATGAACAGCCCAGATGCAAAGAGAGTATTTGTTCTGTGTTCACAGGGAAATGGCCTGTGAAGATCTGACCTTGGCTCTGACTTCCACCCTCTCTTGCCACAGACCAGAGCCACAGAAGCATTAACCCTCAGTCCACCGAACCATTGCTATTCAGCAAAAGGCATCCGGCTCCTTATTTGGGTTTAGGGGAATTGGGTGCAGCACATCACAGCGGTCATTTATTAAGCTTCACCTACTATGTGAGGTGGCTCATTATGCTAAAAGATAGACTCCCCATTTTATAGACGAGGAAACTGAAACTTAGCACGGTTTAATAATCTGTCCAATACTCATACAGCTAAAATGAAGCCAATGAGAAATGCTTATCAGAGCTGGACATCAAAGACTATGTTTTTAATCATAGCTCTACTAGCACCTAAGCCAGTGCTGTGTTTTAAGAAGCCCTTAAGGGACTCTGACAGTTTTCTTTATCAACCCTTCTTCCACAGTTCTAAATAGCAGAACTGTGGATTGTAGAGAAGCAGATTGGAAACTTACAGCCATGAGGCTGCATCTAATCAAAAATATATTTTATTTAACTAAAAGAATGACTTAGTGTGTCTGTGTGTGTGTGTGTGTGTGTGTGTGTGTGTGTGTGTGTGTGTGTGTGCTTTTTTGTAGAGGTGGGGTCTTACTATGTTACCCAGGCTGGTCACAAACTACTGGCCTCCAGTCATCTTCCCGCCTTAGCCTCCCAAAGTGCTGTGCCCAGCCCTAAAACAGTGTTTTTAAATTACAACATGTTAATTTAAGTTAAATGTCTTTCCTAACATGTATCACATAACCTATGTTTGGCCTTTTCCATGTTGAATTACCTGCCTGGCCTGGAAAGCATCAGAATCTGTGACCCTGTAAGAGCCCATCTCTCATCCTCACTGTGATGTCAGG